>NC_056740.1:301585389-302215389 GCF_019279795.1 Protopterus annectens
CAGATAGGGGTGGGAGAGAGAGAGAGAGGGGGGGGGGAAGTCAATTAACAACTGTATAGGCTTCAGTGTTTCACAACTGTTCTGATCATTACTGTACTCATTACTCTCCAGGTCTGACCTCCCTTTACAGCTCTCTATCACCTGGTGTTGGACAGTGGAAGTGTTGTACACAGTGTATTAGTAAAGCCTTCTTACAGCTACTACAAACATTTCCTTACCTGGCAGACCTGTGGAGGGAATTTCTGTTAACACTTCCTGACTGTTTCTACACACATTCATATATTCAGGGTTACATATGTGACACTGAAAGGAGTGCCCTGCACTCATGCTGTGTGGGTGTGCTACTGACATACTCCTCCTGGATTTCTGTCTCCCGTGTTATTGGCAGCAGTGACCACTAGCTTTAACAGTGTGACACTTGAGGGACATGTATCTGGCAAAGTGCTTGGTGTATGTACGCATCGTGCTGTCATTTGCTGGCATGGTGTTGGACAGTGGAAGTGTTTTAAACAGTGTAGTAGTAAAGCCTTCTTAGGAGTACCTTCGTTGAAGGTTGTGCATCAGGGCCGGCAACTCGGCACGTAAAAATCTACTGCCAATCATTAGCGGACTGGAGTTCCGCTGTGGCTAACCCCTAACCGGGAAAAGCCGAAAGACACAACAAGTAGTAAAGCCTTCTTACAGCTACTACAAACATTTCCTTACCTGGCAGACCTGTGGAAGAAATTTCTGTTAGCACTACATGACTGTTTCTACACATATTCTTGGTTGAAAATATGCATACAGCTTACTACCACTCCCAGGATTCGAACCATATCTGTTTGTGCAAAAAGGTACACCAAGGTTGTGGTGTCATCACTATGAGCTACTGCTGTCTCTTGCTTGACTGTTTTCTGCCTAATACTCCCCATTTTGGATGATCTAACCTTGTAATTCTGACATTCATGCATGGCAGATAGTTATTGTACTGTGTATTAACACTTTGGATATTACAATCTGGAAAGCAATGGTTAACACACGGCAATGCTGCAGGGGGTACAGTAAAATACTTTATACATTACTATTCAGAGTTCATATCTTGATGCATGGAACCTTTCATGTAGTTTTAGATCCTGTTTTACAGCTCCACAATCTTTCTCAAATGAGCCTCATTTAATTCATGATGTCAGAGCCATAGTCGCTGTGCAGAACCTGTACACATTTATATTCCTATGATAACATACCACAGTAAATACAACAGTCTGGTGTTTGTAATTTTATTAAAGGGTACTCACACTTTTATTAATGGATATCCTGTACATCATTATTAGTCTAGCTAACATCATTTATTCATTATACACAGTACACACTTTACCTACTGGCAGTAGGCAATCTACACCTTTGTATGATTTGGCCTATATACTGCAAGCTAGATTTGTACTCATCCAGCCTCCTGGTGCAGCCTTAACAACCTGTTGGCATGGTCATCCATGTTCATAGCCCTCTCATCTACAGCTGTACGAGAGATAAACAAACATTTATGTATACCTGTCAATCACATACTCAGGCTGGACTTTGGTAAACAATAATTTATACTGATACTTGCACACTGCTAGGACATTCTGTGCCCATGCATCTTGGATCCACTGGTTCAAGAGCTCCCTCTTCCTACACTTGAGGTCAGCAAAATGGTGCCAGACCTGCTCACCAGTTTGAGGGATGCCAGTAGCACTGGTGAGATCATGCGCAAGATGGTCCCAGGCCTCCACTTTATATTGTGAGCCCTGGTAATGGCCCTGCAGCAGTCTCTCCTCATGGTCTTTAACTAGGAGTACAACCATGACCCTGGACTCCTGGATGCCTGAGTGCTGCACCCGAAAGCACACACCCTCATCTACGCCAGCCATAGTGCCTCCAAAGATCATCTACAACTAGTTATGTCTGTATTCCCACCTGCCCCATTTAAATAGTGTGATATTCCCAACCTTTGCTATCATTGTACCATTTTGAAAAGGTTAAGCTCTGCTAAGCAATGTGCAAATTCACTGAGCCAGTTTTAACACTGCTTAAAGGAAAAGTTTTTGAGCCATGTTTAACTGTGCACAAATCCACTTTGCTGAGCTACCTGCTGCTTAGCATTCATGTCTTAGCAATAGTTACACTTGCTAAGCATAGCTGAGCATTGCTAACCATTGCTCACTTTTAATTTTTTTAATTTATCACAGGACTGCTTTCATTTATTAAGTGTATATCATATACTTTACATGACATCCCTCTATGTGCTTTCCTTACATTGGCAAAGGGTGTGACTATATTGTATGGGGCACTTATGTGTACATGGGTGGTTTCATATCTTATATGCACTCACAATTACATTGTACACCCGCTCAACTACCCTGGTTGACAAAAACAGTTGCTACATAATTAAAGTTTACAAAAATAATTTTAACACTGCTTTGCCATTGAAAAATAAGCTGCTTGTCTTGGTACTCGACGTGTGAACACCTGCATGTAAAGGTGGGACTCTAACCGCTACACTATCGCAGCTTGGAAATTTCATCTGTATATTTGTATTTATCTCCTATGGGATGTTTAAGCTATGGTAAGTGGAGGGCCATAATGCGCACACCCACTTAGCTATGTTTAAACATTCTTTAGCCTAGAAAGAAATACAATATTATTATTATATTATTATGTTATAGAAGTGAGTCTTGTGATGTTCTAGCAAGTCATTGAGGACTGTAATCAGGAAATATTAGCATTCATTTGGCTTTCAAGCTTCTATCCTTCAGAGACTCCTGCTAATACATATCCTGTTTAACATCAACTTTCTAACTGTGCAAGGGCAATTTTTCAGAAGTGTCCCTATGTTATTGTTTTTTCCCCCCATTATTTGTGCATTTGTCTATATCCATTGCTGTCAAGGAATATTGGCATACATTTGCTTTCAGACTTCTACCCTTCGGTAATTCATGCTAATGCATGACCTGTTTTCTATCAACTTTCTAAGTTTAGTGGGCAATATGTGTGTTGTGTCCCTTTTCAGGGATTTATCCCCCATTATTTGTGGATTTGCACACATTTCCTGCAATAGCAGGTTGCAGAGGTGTTGTACGGCACTTTGGCAATGCAGGGGGTGTGTCACAGAACCTGTCACACACCCCCTGCATTGCTTTCTTGATGCCGTGTTTATTTCAGTGCCTGCAGACACTGAAATGATCATTTATTTCATTTCAGTGTCCGCAGACACTGAAATACTGGCATAATATTAGAGTAATTCCCTAATATTATGCCAGATCCTTTTAGAAAGTGCAGTGGGGTGTGTTCAATGTCCATGCACTATTTAAACACACCCCCTGAACTTGTTTACAGTTCATGTCTGTATAAGTTGAACAGCACCACACCTTCATGAATATGCCAGGCACGCTGCTGTGCTATACAGCTATGAACCTCTCGTGCAAGAATAATGCTATTCTTTCATGGAGTTTATATTGTGTATGGTGAGCCCCCAGGGCAGATACACTAGGGACTCTTAGCAAAAACAACACCTTTTCTACAGTGATACCATTTCTAAATGTCCATATCTTCCTTTCATATTTAATCAGTAATCAAGTGTCTATATACTTAATACCCAGATTTGATATCCTCATTAACTTAATGCGGTTTATATTGCTGAAGATTTTCCACAAATATATGTAAATAGTATTTTACCTGTTGGACATTTTCTGTACTTCTGAAGACCTTAGATAAAAACATGTGTACCAGCTGTACTGAATATTTTCAGTCTCTATAGGAATATTTTTTATATAATTACAGTATGATTGCAGGATTCAGTATGATTATTCAGATGTTATTAAATATTTAAGCTGAGTAATTGCTGCTAAAATATATAATCCCACAGAAGATCACTTTCCTTAGAAGTGGCAGTAAAAATACCAGACATTTCTACTGGGTCCCAGCATTTCAAATGGTTATCACAAAGGTACATACCCACAGCTCCACGTGCTGCATATTCCAATTCTGGGGTCACACCAGGAGAAATGGGAAAAGTTGACTTTTTCCTTTCTGCAAGCTCCATGAAATCAAAGCATGTATGACAAAATCATCCTCAATATACTGATGGCAGTCAACACAATTATCTTCAGTGTGCCCATGCTTGCAGCATTGGGCATGGCTTCTGGCAAAATTCCTGTAAAATTGAATACAAGTAAATAAAACAGCATAGGAAGGTTACTTGGCTGTCATGTTTGGTTTATTTTATTTTTGTTCCTGTATTTTATTCATGCTTCAGTGTATGAGAAGGAAGAACCATGCACCATGATCCACTAGTTGTATATTATGCCAAGTCATTGAACAATTACCAAAGATAAATGGCCTTAACCAAAAAGAAACTGGAAATGTCAGTATTATCCAAGGTGCATGATACTGTTTTAAAAAGATGTGCCAAAGATGACTGTACCCCATATCTGCAGCTAGAAGAGACCAATCATCTGAGTAACAAAGTACTGTATTGTGGGGGGGGGGGCAGAGTACACCAGAGGGCTTACCATTACCAGGGAAGGCACCAGAGCATTGTAAAACTGAAGTGCCTAAACTGCAGCTTTGTAATGTTGCCAGGTATGACAAGCAAACTGAAGATGTATCTGAGCTTGTATCAGATGGTAAATGGTCCAACATGTACTAGTACAAGTAATTCTGCACCTTTGGGAATCACTATCATCACCATGGCAATTTATTCACACTGACTATGTAGGACCATGCATGGACTCTGTTTAAATTGAATTTGCCTCCTGCTGTGTGAACTACAACAGGTGGAACCTATTTATGTATGCATGTACATCTAACTGGGTATGCCTTCTGCAACATTCAAAGAGCAAGTAAAGGGCACCAGTAATTATTGTTTCTGACTCCACACATTTCTTTATCCTATTAGAGTGTGACTACAATTCCTACAGAACAGGATAGGATTAGAAATTTTAATTTTCTAATTGTCTATCCTGCCATTTAACCATTCTTTTGACCTTGTTACTCCCCTTCATATCTGTTCCACCTTAACTTATGTATCAGGTAGTTTGCAGGTCTTATTACTGCAGTACTGTATAATTTTGATTAGATTTGGTGGTGAAGTATGCTGCCTCATTCCTTGACTTCAATTGTGCTTTAAACCCATGTACCTAATACACCTCCAGAATATATCTGACTACCAGGCCCAAACTCAGACGCCCCCATGCTACTAGTGCCAATTTTTTGTATTGCCCTCTGAGATGGGTCTCGAGGATCTGAGGATCTGCTGCACTGGAACATCCAGTTTAATCCAGTGTCCTGAGACTGAATTCCTTTTAGATGGCCCGTGTACTGATCTGATGGTTGTGGATCAGTTTATATCAGCATAGAAGCTTAACCAGTGTAAATTTGGGGTCCGTCATAAGTCCTGACAGTAGATGAACAAACAGACCCCATAGCGTCCTTGCTAATATGTTATTAATGTTACATTTGTAGTAATCTCAGAAATAGTAATGGCAGTCTTGTACTTGTATGTAAATAGCCTATGTTTTTGTTAAGTTCTTTCAGCTCATTTACTGTACCTAATTATCAATGTAACGCTGTTGGAGCTTTTCTCCCCGGGCCGCTGAAAAAGGACATGTATCCAGTCGGACCATCCCGGTTAACAAATGTAAAATAAAATAAATAATAAATAAATACTGGAGATAATGCTGTAGTGGCTCACATAGCCAGCATTTTTAGTGGAAAAGCTGCATGACCTTCTTATCTACTGTCCAGTCCCTAATGCTTGAATGTAGTTGTTTTTGACTCTAGTACTCTCTTAGGGAGGGCTGTTAAATTTAATTTACCACTCTCTCTGTAGCACAATACTCTTATTAATATCCCCTGAGCTACACATCTTACACTTCAGACTATGATCTCTTGTTTCCACATATCTCTTTTTTCTTGAAAGATGTTGCCAGCTAGAATCACTGGAGTGCCTTAAAGTACTTAAGTTTCTATCGTATCCTCCTCTGACTCTTTCCTTTGATATTTTATATTTTAAGCTCTTATATTCTCCTTCTTTTTAAACAACGTCTGATACAGGCTATGCACCATTTGTATTGCCCACCTCCATTTGCCCTCTCATTGTCCTTGAACTATTCTCATGGACACGCACGCCATCATGCATTATACCTGCAGGCACCACTGAAGCTTCCAAAAGAGTTCATGGCAATGATGGACACAGGTGGACACAAGTGTTGGGAGTCTACTCTTGCTTTTACTTAACCATTCGATAACTGCAATGGAGATAACCTAAAAAAACTTCTATTCTGCAGTCATGGACAAACATTCAATGCTCTAAAATAAAACATAAAAAAAGCCAACAATGCTGTCAGGGCAGATGGGTACATCCTCTCAACTTCCATTCCTATGATCCACTTGACCATCTGCATTCTGTCATCTGTTTATTAGTTTAGAAACTCCAGAGATTCATTTCAACTCTTGATAAATTTGTTCATTTTACTTTCTGTACAGTTTTGAATTGTTAAATATGTCTCCATTTCCATATGTCACATCATTAACTGTACTACACTTTGGTGAATTGGATATCTAATAAAAAGTTATTTTACATAACCCTTCCTCTTTCATTTCGTGGTGCACTGGATCTAGTGCCAGTTGGAAATTCCTAACAGTTCCTTATTTCAGAAGTAATTCTATAATTTTCCGTTATCAATGAAGTCATGAGGTTTCCTACCTCTGATTAGCTCTTATTAGTAAGAGAATCAGTCTTGACTTCCTGTCCTCAGCAGGTATCATTCAGTATACCCTTATACATTGAGAAAGATGGACAACGGCAGCAGATAAGAAATGCACCCCATACATTCATACACACTGTTTTCATGTTTCTGCCAATTGCATAAGTAGAAATCTCGATTAACCAACAGCTTATTTTTTTCCTACCCTTTATAAACAGGGCGACATCTTTCCTATGGCTTCTAGAATTTTGATATATTTTGCAACCTTACTAGTACTTAAGGCAAACTACTTTAATCATGCATCACACTTTCTATGAAATAATATTTCTGTATGTCCACTAATCTATCCATCTTACAGCTTCAAACTTATTCGAGCTTTCATATCTTTTCATGTCTTTAAAAAATAGATACTTTTCTCTTAAAAATACCTCTCAATCTGCAGACATTGAAAACAGGAACAAATGCCTTTGAAAAAAATTGAAATATCTAGCTAAAAAAAAATCTAGGCATCTAATTAACATAAAATTTGAATACTAAATAGGAAATGACTCTGCTTCTAGTAAGAATGTGGGATACTGCTTAGAAACATGTTTAAAAAACAAAGTGACAAAAAATGATGGAAAATATAAGCACATACTCAGACAGTGTAAAATCTGTCGACTTTAATGAACTGTATTGCAAAATTCTACTGCACAAAGTAATTTATTTTTGCTTCAGAAAAAGGGAGATGTAAGATTTATGTCCTCTTTCTTTAAATTGTTGCCACTAGTATGTTGGTCATGCAGTGTAGTTTTCCATTTATTAGACAGCTTCAAAAATCATTTAGGAAATTGTGTGAAGGGGTAAAATAAGCATTAAAATAGGGACTTGCTTCCAAAAATAGAGACTGCCTAAATCAGGCATCCTGAAAACAGAAATGTTCCTCTGAAATAGGAACAGAGGGGTCTGCTCTTAAATACTGTTGACATAGGATTTGAAAAATGCTGAAGACTTGGGGACTGATGAAAGGACTGACTGGAATGACATAGCCCGAAAGAAAATAGTTTTGGGTAAAATTTTTTTTTTCCATGGCAGAAACATAAATGTATTTTTGATGTGGACTTTTTGTATTGAAAATTATTGACTAATAAATATTTGTTATAGATATTTTTAAACAGTGCTAACTCTCAAGCACCAAAAATATAGTTAAATAAGTAATACAAACCAGGTTGACAAAAATGCACAAACCACAGACAGTGTGGATCAGACACTCAGACTCACAAAAGCTGAGGCTCTTAAAAGTTATCTCTCTAAACCCTGAACACCTCCTAGATGTTTGAATTACAACAGATATTCTCAGCAGCTACAAAAACACTCCTCCAAAACAACACCCACAACAACACATACAGCCACACTACATGGAATCTCAGCATCAAAGTCCATAATGCAAGCCACCACACAACCCAATATTTTAATCATAGGAGGCTCCATTGTGAGACACACAGATGTCCCACTTACTACGCTGAACAAGGAGAAAGTCAATCAGTTTTCTATCAGGGGCCAGGATCCACCAGATCACATGCACACTCAGGTCATTGGACCACAAGTGCCTGTATGATTCTGTCATAGTCCATGAGGGGGAAAAAATGGCCTGAGACATACCTCCCAGGACTATATGAAAAGAGACATTATGGAGCTCTCAGACTATGTGTCGCAGGCTAGTATGAGTCTGGCATTGAGTAGCATTCTACCTTCACCAAGGATGATGCCACAACAGAAGGTGATCGACTTTAATGATTGATTTTGCTTTTGGTGTTATTACAAGGGGGTGGAACGTTTATCAGCATGGGAGGATATGATCGAAAGACCACTTTGCTTTGTCAGTGATGGCCTGAATCTGTCCCCTCTGGGCTTTCAAATATTGGCTAAAACATTCCCCCAGATTCAAAAAACTCCATGCAAGAATAAGACTATTCTTGCATGGAGTGGTTCGCATCCATTTAGAACAGCAGCGTGCCTTGCATATTCATGAAGATGCACTGCTGTTTAATGTACACAAACATGAACCATGAACGAGTGCAGGGGGCGTGTCCAAGTAATGCACGGACACTAAACACACCCCCTGCACTCAGAAAGTGCCATACAGCACTTTCTAAGATGAGCTGGCATAATATTAGAGCATTGCTCTAATATTATGCCAGTACTTTAGTGTCCGCGGACACTGAAAGGAAAAAACTTGGCAACAAGAAAGCAATGCAGGTGGTGTGTGACAGATTCTGTGACACACAGCCTGCATTGCTAAAGTGCCATATGATACTTTTGTAACCTGCTAAAGCAGGAAATGTGTGCAAATGCACACATAACGGGGGATAAATCCCCCAAAAGTGAAAAAGCACAAATATAGCCCCACAAACATAGAAAGTTGATAGAGAACAGGTCATGCATTAGCATGAATTACGTAAGGGTAGAAATCTGAAAACAAATGTATGCCAATATTCCTTTACAGCAGTGCATGCCTGAAAAATTGCCCTCACACACTTAGAAAGTTGATAGATAACAGGATATGTATAAGCAGGAGTCCCTGAAGGTGAGAAGCCTGAAAGCCAAATGAATGCCATTATTTCACGTTTGCAGTCCCAAGTAGTTGTCAGAACACCACAATACACATCTATATAACTTAATAATATATTAATAATAATATATACTTTTTTAACTAGCCTAAGGAATGTTTAAGTGTAGCTAAGTGGGAGTGCACGTTATGGCCATCCACTTAGCATAGCTTAAACGTCCCATAGGAGCTAAATGCAAATATTGAAGTGAAATTTCCAAGCTGTGATAGGGTAATGGTTAGAGTCATGACTTTGCAGGCATGTGTTCACAGTTCAAGTCCCAAAAGAGGTGACTTATTTTCCTGTGAAAGTAGTGTTAAAATTATTTTAGTAAACTTAAATTATGTAGCAACTTTTTTTGTCAACCAGGATAATGTAACAGTTCCAAAAGTGAGCTGTCAGTGTAGAAAAGATGTGAAACCCCCATATAAATGCAAGTGCCCCATACAGTATAGTCATACAAAAATATAATTTAATGAAGGCACATAGGGGGGATGTCATGGAAGGTAAGCATAAAATTATAATGTGTATATAAATATTATTTTATAATATAAAATTATAAGTATAATATGCTTAGACATGCCATAATCACTCTGCATCCATCAGACCTTGTTCTACCCAGCAACAAAATAGTCTTGAACCCGGGATGCTGTTCTCTACAATCACAGCAAAATGCCACTGCACCATCTGAGCTTTGAGCATCTGTAATGCTTTAATAAACATATCATGCATTCTGGTCATTTAACATTAATGAAAAAAACAGCAGCCCAAAGTGTTAAACCCATGACCCTGAACAATTATACTCAGAGGAATGTGCCACTACACTATCTGAGCTGTAAAAGTTAATGTTGCTTTTTAAAACATATCATGCAATAGAGGCATACAGCATTAGGGAGAAAGCTTTGTGGAATCATTCATGTGTTGTATATAGATACACACACACACACACACACACACACACACACATATATATATATATATATATATATATATATATATACACACACGCACACAGTGTTTCTCTGTAAATAAGACCTAACCAAAGAATAAGGCCTAGCATGGTTTTCCAGGGTGGTCATGATGTAAGCCCTACCCCAAAAATAAGACTCAGTTAAGATTGTCAACAATACATGATGGACGTCTTGAATTATAAAATAATAATATTATTGACACCTGTTGACTGAGGTTATCGCATTCTGCTCACCATTTTCAGACCATTCAGACACCCAACTTCTTCTCTTTGCAGAGTGTCATAAGATTCTTTCCCCAGGAGTCCTCCACAATTCTTACTGTAACCCTAATCCTCACTCAGACTTGACTGTTGAGATCCTTGGCCCATAAACACTGGCAAGTGTACTTTGACTGGTCAAAGTACAGACAATGCACATAAAACGTGAGCACTTGATAACGAACGGATGTGGTTGTGTCTTCTTAACTGTCGCCATTTTGTGTTGCCACTCCTGTCTCGTAACACCCCCCCAGGCAAGATGAGTGCAAAATGAAAGAGCTATTTCATTGTGTACAAGAAAGGAATCATGGAGGACTCCCGGGGAAAGAATCTGATGGCTTTCTACAAAGAGAAGAAGTTGGATCTCCGAATGGTCTGAAAATGGCGAGCAGCATATGATAACATCAGTCAACAGGCAGACGAGGGAAATGCTAAGAAGTGCAAGTGTGAATCAGGTCGGCAACCATTATTTCCTGAGCTGGAAGACCTCATCTGTGAATGGATTGCTAATGGGAGAGCAAAGGCTTTGGTTGTGCACAGGGCTGATATTCAAGTATTTGCCCTTGCAATGGCATCACAGTTATAAATATCCCCAGAAAAATTCAAAGCATCACAACATTGGCTGGATGGCTTCCTTCAGTGATATGAACTGTCTCTAAGAAGATCGACAACACTGTTCAAGCTGGAAGATACTGAAGGTATTAAACATGCACTTGCATTCAAGTCCTTTGTTGATGGCATCGACTTTTCTAAATACCAACTCTCCAACATGATTGCTATGGATGAAACTGCAGTGTTTATGGGTCAAGGATCTCAAACAACAATTGATCAGAGGGGTGCCTCTTGTCAATCTACATTCCCTCCACTGGTTACGAAAGTGCACGTGTTACCTGTATTTTGGCAATTCATCTAGATGGAAAGAAAACCCCACCTCTAATTATTAGTAAGGGCAAGAAAGATAAGACTGAACGTGTTTCAGGCATTTATAGTCTTGAAACCAAAAACGCCTGATGCACACAAGCAGTTATAAGGAAGTGGGTTGATGTAATGCTGCCACTTGTTTTGCAAGGTGGCGAAAGAGGTTTGCTGGTCTGGGATTCATCCAGCACTCACCGCGTTAAAGACATGAAGAACTTCCTTGCACAGAGAAGAATAGTTCAAACAGTGATTCCCACAGGAATGACTGCCTATCTCCAGACTCTTGATATTGCAATAAACAAGCCATTCAAGGACCATTTGTGCATGGAACTCAATGACTACATTGAAAATAGAATGGAGAGAAATCAGCGTGAAAACTTTGTGAAGCCTAGCCTGCAAGAGGTCGTGACTTGGGTGAAGAATTCATGGGATAAAATCACTAACAGCTGTGTTACCAATGCACTACGAGTAGGCTACATGGACAAGCAGTGCTCATTTAAGGAGAGCTCTGTTGCTAGGCATGACAGATTGGGGCCAGTGGTTCTACAGGAAATTGAGTTGCAAGAAATTCAGGCTGGAATTCAGGGGTTGGAGACTTATGACAATGTTTCAGAAGAAGATGACATGACTGTATTTGAATAACTTTTCTGTTATCGGGGCAACAGAATGGACTGCTTCTGCTTCTGCTTTCAGCTGCCAGCAAGCTCTTGTCAGTTTTTTGACTTTATTGTATTAAGGTAACGTTTCTTTATCAAGGGGTAATTACAAAGTAAGTACACCAGTTCCCAGACTTCATTTTTATGACTTTCCATCATTCTTCTCTTACAATTTGGGTAAGGAATAAAGAAAGCATCACCACTCAAAAGTGGCAGTTATTCACCTGTTTTATTCCCTTCCTTCAATACACATGTATTGAGATTTTTCTGCACTTTCTGTCAAGCATGAAATATTGCACCGTAAAAGCCAAGGTGTAGATATTTTTTATTTTTTATTTATTTTATTTTATTTTACGTTGGTTGAGTGGGATAGTCTGACTGGATACATGTCCATTTTCAGCCAAACAGAAAGACATTACATAAAACTTAAAGACATTACATAAAACTTAAAACATGTTAATAACTGTCAACAGTCTATAGTAGTAAGAAAGTTGTACAATAAAAAAAAAAAGGTTAGATAAGGTAAAAATCTTAGAAACTGCAATCCAGCAGAGTAGCCAGGAAAATGTTACCTTACAATAATAGTGCAAGTGGTAGTCAGGCTTAGAGCAAGGACATAGCCAGTGTGACTTAAAATACTGTTTTAGGCTTTTCTTGAATTGACTTAGGGTAGATACTAGGGTAATACCTGCAGGAAGGTTATTCCAATTTTTACCAACAGAGTTGGTAAATAAAGAGGCACCAGTTGAATTGTTGGTTTTGACAGTTTGGACAAGGAGTCTATTAGAAGAACGCAGTACTCTGAGGTTGCTATAGGGGTAATGCTTTTGAGTGCAGGTGTGTTTTCAGGTTGGTTCAATACTTTATATGCCACTATAAGCTGGTTATATTGAATTAGGCAAGGCAGTTCTAACCACCCAAGAGATTTTAGGTTATTACGGTGGTGTGTCCTATAGGGCATACCGGTTGCAAATCTGGCAATGTGATTATAGCAACTAGATAGTTTACTGAGTTCCATTTTATTTAGGTTGGTAAGTAAAGGGGAAGCATAAAGTAGAGTTGAGAGTAAGTGAGAACGTGCAATGGCAGTTCTGGCAGTTGGGGTTAGGAAAGGTTTGATTTTGTAAAGCGACCCAAGTTTTTTACTGATGGATTTAATAGTATTATTGACATGCATGTCGTATTTAAGGTTATTATCAATGTTGACACCTAGGAGTTTTGTACAGGAGTCAGGGGAGATTGTGGTACCATTATTAGACTGTATGGAGAAGGATAAGGCATTGTTCCTACTAGTGGGGGAGAAAAGTAGCAGCTTTCGTTTTATTAGGGTTTAGGATCAGATGACAGTCAGGTAGCCAAGTTTCCACTGTGTTAATAGTATTCTGGGATAATGTCCACAGATCTGACTGGGAGGAAGCTGAGCATATCAGAGTAGAGTCATCTGCATACTGAATATATGTTGCATCAGGGATGACAGTGTAGAGGTCGTTAATAAAAATGAAGAATAGAAGGAGTCCCAGTATAGAGCCCTGGGGGACTCCCAGGGTATTAGTTAGGAGAGTAGATAGTTCATTCTGCCATAGGACAGCCTGTTGTCGACCATTCAGAGCTAGATTATCTAAGTGATTAGTTTTCAGGATATGAAGTAGTAGTTGGTGGTCTACTATGTCGAACACCTTGAAGAGATCCAAGAAGAGGGCTGAGAATAGTTTATTATTGTTGCGGTTATGGTTTATGGTATTAGAGAAGGCAAGGAGGGCTAAAGTGGTGCTGTGATGAGGCCTAAAACCATGCTGAGAGTTAGCCAGTAGATTGTTCTGGATAAGATGGTGTAGTAATTGTCTATGGATGCATTTTTCCATAATTCTGGCCAATGGTGACAATATAGCTATGGGCCTGAAATTAGATAATTCAGTGGAGCTACCACCTTTATGGAGTGGTATTACATAGGCTATTTTCCAGATGGAGGGGATGGTGGCTTCTGCTATGGTTCGGTTAATTAGAAGAGAGATGGGGTAAGCTTTGACATTAGCAGCTTTTTATAGATATTCTGCCGGGAGAAGATCAGTTGATAGAGTGGTAGGTTTTAATTTTTTGAGTAGGGCATGAATAAGAGAGGTGGCAACTGGTTGAAATCTAAAGGAGAGGTGTGTACTAGGAAAAGAGGACTTTAAATTAGGGCAACTAGGAGGAAGCAAACTGGCTAGGGATTGGATAGTCTCAGTAAAGAAGCAGTTAAAGGCATTTGCACTATCCTCAGGAGGTTTATCTATGACGGTTGAGGGGGTTGGAGTGGTGGTTTGACCGGGGTGCATTAGTTTATTTATGCCTGCCCAGAACTTTTGAGGGTTACTTTGATTTTTCTGTTGTAGATGGCAGTAGTAGTTCTTTTTGTCTAGTAAAATGGATTTTTTTGTCTCATTTCTTAACTGCCGATATGCGATTTGGTCTATGATATTTTTTGTGGTATGCCATAGGGACCATGCTCTGTTTCTGAGGGTGATTTTTGATTTGGTGTCTTTAGTAAGCCATGGTGCAACTTTTGTTTTTATACTAATGGAGTGGATGGGAGCATGAGAATCTAGGATCATAAGGAATTTGTTATTAAAGTAGGCAACAGCTTCATCCAGGGGCAATTGTTTTAGTACTGACCAATTACAAGATTTATATTCTGAAATTGAAATGTTTGTTGCTCTATTTATGTAGAATTCTCACACAACTTTAACGCGTTAGCTAGAACTGTTGCCCAATAACAGAAAAGTACCAAATAAATGACAATTTGCATACATGAATAAATGTTGATTTGTTTACATGAATAAATGTTGAATTTGTACATGAGTAAATGTCGATTTGTGTACATAAATAAATGTCAGTTTGTGTACATGAATAAATGTCAATCTTTGTACATGAATAAATGTTGATTTTTGTACATGAATAAATGAATAAATGTAGATTGTTGTACGGGGGGTAAATAAGGCATCCCCTGATAATAAGCCCTAATGCATATTTTGGTAGGGAAAAAGTGTAAGACCCGGACTTATTTTCGGGGAAATACAGTATATATATATATATGGGATCCGTACTGATCCCCGAAATAATTTTTTACCAAAACAAAAATGGCCGGGCATACTTATGCGAAAGTGCCTTTCACCGAAGGAGCACTTTCGCAGAAATATGCCTGCAGCTAGGGGGAGTTGTGGGGGAATGACTGTTGTGGAGACTGTACTACGGTGCGGATAAGGGAAAACTTCCCTTCTCCTCACTGTAGTGCAATATTAAAGTAGGGGGTGGGGGGCACGTTAATTTATTGTTTTTTTCTTTTTTTTTAACACATTTTAGCAAAAGTGCCTTTTTGGTGAAAAGCGCTTTCACTAACGTGTGTTCAGTGATAGTGGATTCGAACTGTTGAACTTTCATTCAACAGTCACAGATCAATATATATATATATATATATATATATATATATATATATTCTGATGAAATATATATGAAAAAGTAGAGTCATACTATAGATACACATATATAAAAATATAAAGGAAAGAAAAATTGAAATATATATATATATATATATATATATATATATATATGTGTGTGTGTATGTATGTATATAACAGGCAGTGCAGTTATACCCCAGAACCATCCCTTTCAACCTGTTAGTGCAAGAAACCTGTACAAAGGCTGTAAAAGGGGGTGGGCCACATAGGGGGACATATTTCAAATATTGCTGTTACAAATGAAGACATTAGCTACAACAACAGTGTGCGTTTCAGCACACAATTAGTGAAGGATATGAGGATGGAAACTGAAATGTTATGTCATTATTTACTGACATAAATACTTGGATCATCACCGTGATTTACCAAACAAATACAAATAAATTGTGGAACTGAACAAAAGTATGGGCCAAATATCCAGACATTCTGTAAAAATCCTGGCAGTGGAGAGGTATGCTCAAAACCCCTTAGTGCAATGAATCTGGACCAAGCCTGACAGAGTGGGGGGACAAAGGCCTGAAAATAGGGACATATCCAAAATATGTCATTAGATAAGCTGAGAAAGTTGATGTAGTAACACTGTATGTCCTAACATATATCAACTGAAATATCACAATTCCAGGACTCAATTGCTTCTCCTTAGTTAGTGACCTCAATCCCCACATCATCCCACTGATGTGTCAGGAATACACAACAGTTATGGAGACCAGACCAAAGATATTGGCCAGGCAAATGGACATCCTACAAATATGTGGACATAACACAACATTAGGGAAACTATGCTGAGGTACCAAGCGATGTCCAAACTACAATCAGACTGACATAACACTACCCAAGTCCAGCTCTGGGGCTGTACACATGCATTAACAAATATAACAGGCACTACAGGGATGTAACACTAGTGGAAAACAGACACTGGTGTGAAAGTGCATACCTCCATACAACTGCACCACAGTCACAGTAACATACCAGTCAGCAAACTGAACACTACAGTATAATGACTGTGTGAGCAACAAAATCCTGTTTGCCACTCACACATTACCCCTACATATACTGCCCCAAGTCACAGTGTAGTGGGAATCCTGAGGTGTTACAGGACATGTCATGGTCTGCATGTGCAAACATATTCAGGTGATAGGGAACCAGAAACTGGAGCAGCATGCACAGTCAGATAGAAAGGGCCCATGGCACTCACCTCTACCCCCCTACACAGCCCAAATAACATGTACACACTACACTGCTACACAATTCTAACAGCCTTTTAACAATGGGCAGACATCACAGACCTCTCAAATGTACATTTTCCCACAGAATGTGTAGGCACAGGACCCATATCTATGGCCGCTTCCTTGTTAAATGTCTGGGAGTCTATGACATCACTGGGATGGTAGCAAGAATGAATGCAATAAATAATGATACTACATACCTCTGAACCTCTTAGTGCATGACATCTGGACAAAGCCTGACATAATTGGGGAACAGAGGCCCAAACACAGGGGTATATTGACTGGAAAAAATAAACCAAGCCAAGGGATGCTCCACAAACTGCTAGAACAAGAAGTACAGTGAAGGTTAATACACTGTTACACCAGACGGCAAACAAACTGGTGGCACGACGCAACTGGTAATCCAAAAACTGAGATTTATTGAAGCGCTTTTCGTTTGTATTTGCAAACAAAAAGCGCTTCAATAAATCTCAGTTTTTGGATTACCAGTTGCGTCGTGCCACCAGTTTGTTTGCCGTCTGGTGTAACAGTGTATTAACCTTCACTGTACTTCTTGTTCTAGCAGTTTGCATTTATTTTTACAGGGGTATATTGGACATATTGCTGTTATAAATGTAGGCAGTTTCTGGTGTTATCGGCTTTGTTGTAACTTATGTTTTATGAGCGATATGAAGTCAGTAACACCAATAGATGTTCGCATTTACTGACTGCATTCCCCAGAGTATCCTACTGATTAGCCAAGGACAACAACTGTCTAGAGACCAGACTAAACATATGAGCCATGCGTCAGTGTCTAGGCCTCTGGACAGTGTAGAAGTATGACCGCAATGATGTAACAGAATGGAAATCCCCTGACAGCTGACAAACATGTCACCCAGCACCTTATGAAGCACAGTAAGGCCAACATGACACTCCCCCACATCACCTCTGGGCAATTACCCATGTATATGCAAATATAGCATGCACTACAGGGATGGAACTGTAGTGAAAGGCAGAGACTGGTGCAAAAATGTCCACCCAAAAACATTTGCACCACAGTCACAGCAACATACCAGCACCCAAAATGAATTCTAGAGTAGAATGACTGTCTGAACAAGCATATCCTGATTGCCAGTCACATACACCAACATATACTGGCCCAATTCAAAATGTACTGGGAATCCTAAGGTGTTACAGGATATTGCACAGTCAGCCCTTACAAGCATACAGACCTGATAAACCACCAGCAACTGTAGCAGCATGTAGGTAAAGAATGTATGGCACTCACATCTGCTACTCTCCTTACCCAGCTCAACAAACATCTACACACAACACTGCTACACAATCTTGCCAGTCTGTTCACAATGGCCAGACATACATAACTGTCATATCTACAGATTTCCACAGAATTACCAGGATGTGGAACCATAATCCTGGCCATGGCTGCATACCATGGCAACTGGAGCACAGTTGGTAATTAATAATATACCATACCTCTTCACCTCATAGTGCAGGACATCTGGATACCGCAAGACATACTTGTGGGACATATCACAAATAATGGTGTGAAAAACTGAAACAGTAGCTGGTGTTATATGTATTGTTGTAATATAACATCCCTGAAGGAAATGATATCTGGAAAATCATGGATGTCAACATGACTACAAACCTCACATTATCCTACCAACCCACAAAAACAGACATTGTTTGAGGAACAGACCAAGCATAACAGGCAAACATCTGGCCAGTCTGTGAACAAAATGCCAATTGAGAGGTATGTCAGTGGCATATCACTGTCAGATGTCAAGTCACCCAGTAAAAGCATGTCCCGATGAACCCTGTCAATCTAGCAACCCTCCATGTGTATGACAGCACTAATGATATACAATCTGTACCCAATTCTGGAGCTTTGCCCCCCATGTTATTGGGCTGTCGCCACATGTCCTGTCCTGTGAGATACTTCCATCTACTGTCTGTGAAGCTATAGTCCCCACACCTCCGTAATGTCCCCAGAACAGGCAAAGAAAATGGGCAAGGCCCACATGAAGGGTGTCTCATATTTAGGAACTAGCAGCAGTGTCCAGGCCCAATACTATGTGGACACCTACATAGCTTTATGGCCTCAGCAATACCGAACAGGACAACATCAACCCCCTCAAGGTAGACTGAATGTCTGTGGTGGTCAGCAGCAAGACACAAATACCATCATAGGTGGAAATAATCGCAGGACAGGCCAAGGAGGAACGAGTGCCTCATTGGAAGCCATGTCACTTTGTTCTACACAAGCAAATAAGGTCACAGGTGATGTACCTTAAGGCTGTCTTTGAGTGTAAACTGGAGACATCCACCAAGGCCAATCGCTAGGCCTTCCAGACATGTGTCTGCAATTCCAGAGGCAACACGCATATCTGCTCTATAGTGGTGGTCAATAACACCACATACACATATGCCATGGATATAGGCAACTAGCTGCAGACAGGTGAAGTATAAACAACCCCCCTGTCCCCCCATAGGTACACATGTGCATGTACAGCACCTGCCCCCTCCCCTCATGATCAGGAAGCAGGTCTGAAATGCCCTCTCAAAGGCAACATATAGAGGTTTCCATAGGCCTGATACCATTCCTGGCTGCATCCAACATGAACACAGGCATGAGCTCTCAGACCCATTCTGCAGTGTAGTCATCCACAGCCTGAGCAGAGGACAGACAGAAAGGTGATAGAAAAGATGTTATGCATTAGCATTAATGTTCAGAAGGATACAAGTCTGAAAATGAAATGTATGCCATTATGTCATGACAGCAGTTCTCAATGACATGACCGAAAACCTCAATACTCTCCATTTAATATAATAATATAATATTGATATCCAATAGGTGATACATAAAAATATACAGCTCAAATCCCCAAACCAAGATAGTGTAGTGGTCAGAGTCCCAGCTTTGTATGCAGGCATACATGGTTAGAGTACTACAACAGCTATTCCAATTTTACATGGGAAACAGTGTTAAAAGTACTATGTTGATATTAAAATATGTGGTAAGTTATTTTTGTCACCCAGGGTAGTGTAGCTGGTGTAAAATGAATGTGTGAGTGCATATAACATGTGAAAACACTCATGTATACATGTATCCCATACTGTATAGTTACACCCCTTGCTACTATAATGAAAGCACATACAGCCATGTCATGTAATGGAAATCATATACACTTACTAAATGAAGTCATTAGTGTGGTATATTATGAGAATGAACTGTGAGCAATGGTTAGCAATGCTCAGCTATGCTTAGCAGGTTAAACAACACATTTCTGTTGTCCTCATCCCTCTCTCTGGGGTTTGAGTGTCCAAATTCACTTTCAAATTCTGTACAAATGCACAGCTACTGTTGTATAAGAAATGGACAGCTATGGACCTTCCATACACCTGTTCTGCACATCCATGGCTATCTTTCATATTGTTCTTCCCTCTGCGTGCCCCTTTTCCACCACTTTCCTATCACCCCTTTCTCTTTTCTTATAAAGAATTAGTGCAGGTGTAAGCATGAGTAAGCAGTTGTATGTGGGAGTAAGAGCAACAAAATTACCAGCCCTGCCAGGTCTTAAACCTAGGGCACTGTACACCATAGCTAGAGCAATGTACTACTACACCATTTGAGTTGTAGTGATTACTGATGCTTTTTCCAACATACGCTCAGCCAACAGTAGGGATAATATTCCATAAAATCAGTCAGGTTTTGTATTTAAACATATACACATGTATATATATATATATATATGGAGATGCATATATGTGGACAAGTATATACATAATATAAATAGTGATATACATATAAAATACACACACACACACACACACACACATATATATATATATAGCTCTATATATATATATATATATATATATATATATATATATATATATATATATATATATACCCATAACATGTAGTGGAGTCATACCTCAAACCATACCTACCAACCCCTTACTGCAAGAAATCTGGCCCAAGGCTGTCCAAATGGGGAGACAATGGGACAAAACTAGAAGCATATTTTAAATATTGCTCTTATAAATGTAGAATGTTGCCAGAGTGACAGGGTTTGTTTCAGCATACATGTTCCAAAGGATGTCAGTTCTGAAACTGAAATGTATGTCATCATTTACTGTCAGAAATCCTCAGATCATCACAATTATTTACCAGGGATATGAAAATAATGCATCTGTGGAACAGACCAGAAATATGAGCAATAAACCTGGACATACTGCAACAATCCAGACAGTCTCACGGTAGGCTCAGAACCCCTTGGTGCAACAAACCTGGGCTAGGCCTGACAAAGTGGGGGAAGAAAGCCATGGAAATAGGGACATATCTGAAATACTGGATTAGATAAGCTGACACAGTTCCTGCCATAACACCCTCATGTCTGTCCTAATATACACTGACTGAAATAGCACAAGTCCAACACTCAATTACTTCCCATCAGTTAATGATTGAAGTCCTCACATCAGCCCACTGATGTGTCAGAAATACACAACACTTATGGGGGCCAGGCAGCACTATGTCCTACAAATATCTGGACATAACATCACATTAGGGAAACTACACTGAGCTGTGAAGCATGTCAACAAGCACCGTCCAAACTACAGTCAGACTGACACAACACTAACCAAAACCTGCTAGGGGGAATTATGCATGTATTTGCAAATATATCAGGCACTATAGAGATGTCACAGCACTGAAAAACAGACACCAGTGTGAAAGTGCATACCCACAACCAATTTCACCACAGTCACAGTCACATACAGGTAAGTCAAGTGAACAGTAGACTATACAGACTGCATGAACAAATACATCATTGTTTGCCACTCAAACACTACCCCTACATCTACTGGCCCAATTCACAGTATAGTTTGAATCCTGACCATGGTACAGGACATGTCTCAGTCTGCCCCTACACACACATGCAGCCAATTGACCATCAGAAACTGGAGCAGCATGCAGTCAGATAAAAAGGAGCTATAACACTTACATCTACCCCTCCCAACACAGGCTAAATAACATTTACGCACTACACTGCTACACAATCCTGACAGTCTGCCAACAATCACCAGAGATACACAGACCTCCCCACTGTACAGAGTCCTTCACTATGTCCAGTCTTTGTCCTCATATATGAGGCCTCTTCCACATAACATGTCTGGCATTCTGATACTTCACTGGGATGATATCAGGAATGAAGGCACTAAATAATGATATACCATACCTATACAGCTCTGTATAGCAACCATACTCTTACAACCGTAACCAAGCACTTTCTCTCCACTCCTCATGCAACCTCTCACTTTACAAGATGTCAGTAAACAAACTGGTTAAAAACACCATTGCCATTTCCCCTAAACACCTCCATGCTTCCACAGATATGTCATGTGGACCAACAGGCTTGCCAGTATACATCCTCTTCATAGCTATCCTTACTTCCTCCTTGGTAAGCCATTTCACTTCCTGATTCAACATACCCACATCATCCATCCTTCTCTCTCTCATTCTCTTCATTCATCAGCCTCTCAAAGTACTCTGTCCATCTGCTCAACACACTCTCCTCACTTCTGAGTACGTTTCACTCATTATCTTTTATCACCCTTATCTGCTGCACATCTTTCCTAGCTCAGTCCTTCTGTCTAGCCAATTGGTACAAGTCCTTTCATCCCTCCTTAGTGTCCAACCTGTCATACAACTCTTCATATGCCTCATCCTTAGCCTTTGCCACCTCTCTCTTTGCCATGCACCTCCTCTCCTCATACTCCTGTCTACTTTCCTCATCTCTCTGGCAATCCCACACCTTCTTCCTCAACCTCTTTCTCTGTATATTGCCCTGTACTTCCTCAGTCCACCACCAAGTCTCCTTGTACCCCTTCCTCCATCCACATGTCACACCAAGCACCTTTCTAGCTGTCTCCCTTACTAGCTCTGCTGTACTTATCCAGATATTTGTTAAATCTTCACTGCCACCCAGTGCCTGTCTTATCTCTTCCCTGAACTCTACCTCATAATCACCCTTTTCCAGTTCCCACCATTTGACCCTTGGTGCTTCCCTCACACTCCTCCTCTTCTTGATCACCAACATCATCTTACAGAACAACATTCTTTACTGCCTAACTACACTTTCCCCTGTCACCACTTCACACTTTCCAACCTCCTTCAAACTGCCCATCCTACACTGGATATATTCCACCTGTGTGCATCTTCCTCCACTCTTGTATGTCACCCTATGCTCCTCCCTCTTGTTACAGTACGCATTCACCACAGCCATGTCCATCCTTTTTGCAAAATCCACTAACATCTGTTCCATTCACCAACATGCCCATCAAAATCTGCTGCAATCACCACTCTCTCACCCTTGGGTACAGTCATTACTACATCTTCCAACTGACTTCACATTTCTCTTTCTCATTCATTGCACAACCAACCTGTATAGCATATGCACTAATCACACTCATCCTTACACCATCACTTTCCAGCTTCATAAGCATCACTCTAGCAGACACTCATTTCATCCTCCAAAGACACTCTTGGCATACTGTTCCTTCAGGATAACCCCTACCCCCTTTCTCTTTCCATCCACACCATGATAGCACAATAGTGACCTGCCTCCGATACACCTAGCTGTACTCCCGTTCCATCTGGTCTCTTGCACAAACAATATATAAACCTTCCTCTGACCATCATATCAGCTAGCTCTGTCCCTGTACCAGTCATACTGCTAACATTAAAAGTTCTTACCCCCACTGCCACACTCCTAGCCTTTCTCCTCTCTTACTGTCATATGAGTGTTGGAAATCCTCCAGGGCATGTCTGTAAATGCAAAGGCTACTGTGCTATCGAATGACTTAAGTGTGTTAAAGCAATATTAAGACAGTGACACTATTTTTGTCCCATTGCCCCCCATGTATGTGTGGTGTCCTACTGATGTCCTGCTCTAACAGGTTGAGAGAGATAACTGGGCAACAAGACTGTGAATACAGTGCGCCATACTGACACAGAACAGAAATGTATATTAGGTATTACCTGTGCACGTCAGTATGAGTAGATGTATCTGGCTGCCTCATAACAACAGACATGGGATGCAAAATGTCAGTTAAATAAGCTGTACATATTGTACATGTGTGTAATCTTAGTTACTGTGCATCCAACAGAGTGACACATCTACAGCTACTGGTTGTTGCATTGCCCTGACACAGCCATGGGTACTACAATAAGCATGATTATCAGTTTGAATTTGGAGAGGTGTCCAACTGTGTTATGACTTTGTGTCCATGTTTACTACAAACAGCTATATGAACACCTACATAGCTGTATGGACTCAGAAATACTTTAATTGTAAAACCTGCCTCCACCAAAGTAGAGTAATCCCCTTTGATGGACAGCAGCAATACACAAACCACAGACTTGGTCCCTATATTGGCTGTACAGGGCAAAGTAGGAGAAGGCACCAACTTGGCATCAAGTCAGCCTTTGTCTGAACAAGCATATAAGGTCATAGATGGATTACTGTAAGGCTAACAATGAGTACAGATTGGACACATCCACCAAGGCCCATCTGCACATATGTCTACAATCTCAGAGGCAACAAACCAACTCAACCTGTAATGGTGGTCAATCAGACCACATACACACATACCATAGCTATAGCCAACCTGCTGCAGATAGGGTTATGGCAAACATCACCCCCCTGGCTCAGCATCACTACAGGTGGATATGTACAGCACCCACACCCCTCCCCTCATCACCAGTGAGCAGGTACATATTGCCTACTGAAATGCAACAAATGTAAGTATCCATGGGACTTGATAACATCACTGTCCGCATCCTACATGACCTCAGGCATGTGCTCCCAGCTGCATTACACACTGTAGTCGCACCAAGCCTCTGCACCATCCATACCCCATCCATATGGAAGATGGACAATGTCATCTGTCTACACAGACCTGAATGAGGAATAGAGGATTATGCAATTAACTGGCCCTCATTGAGGGGAATAGGGCACATCAGGACCAGGAGTGCAATGCAAGATGATACTGTGCTGATAGCTTACAGGGGCATGGTGTGGTTGTGAGTGGTGGCTACTGGAACTCACTGCACATGTGCAGGCTCTGTACATATTGTACCCAAATGTATGAGGTCCTATGATGTGTTTCCCTATTTATGTCTTCTAGGTGCAATGTTGCATCACAGAAGAGCAACATTTTTAGCGACTGAAACAGTCATTATCATCGAAGCCATACTACAGCAGCATGCAACACTGTTTGGCTAAAGCCAGCAACATCTGTGGGAGAAGACCACCTTGTGGGATGACCTTGTCCACAGGGTAAATGATGTTGGCCTGCACGCACGTACATACGAGCACGTCTGGCATTGTGCAACCAACCTCATGCACCATGGCTGCCAAAAAGCTGCTGCAGTGGCCAGGGAATGCACAGTCACAGGTGGGGGCCCAGCCATGCTGCCCCCACTGACACCCACCAATGAACTCCTCCCCAACCTTGGGGCACCCATCCCAGTACAACATCAGGGTACATACCCCCCCATGCTGGAGGTGGGTGGCACCCAGACAATGGACGAGGAGTGTGCATGTAAGGCCCCAGTGGAGATTAGTAAACTAGTGTAGCAGACATACTTGTATCTATGTGCATGTGTCAGGTCAGATTGCAGTTGTGGATGGGGTTTTCTAATGCACAGAAGTGCACATCTACAGTGAAGGACTCCAAATTGTGCAGTATCAGGGGTTATAGTGTAAATGTGCAGACATGCTGAATCCAACCTGTACCAATGCCACATATGAGTCTGCGGACAATACCTCTTTCCCACAACTACCTAGGTCCCTCTGGTCTGCATATGGGACAGCAGCCTGAAGCTGGTGAGTATGGACTTGTTCTGCTGTGGTTTGCCAATACCCCAGTCATGTGAAGGGCATGCAATTTACCATGCACACAACTGTCACTCATAGCCGTATTGCTTTATGTGCATGTTCACTTGTGGTGGGGTTAACTGCATTGCATCACAGTGGTCACCACAGTGGCCTATCTGAAGATAATGTAACAGTCCTGTAGCATACCTCACAACCTATCAGTGCAAGACTTCTGGACAGAGATCAGCAAAATGGGGGAACAAATGGCTTAAGGTAGGGACATGTGTGAAACATTACTCTTATACAGTGGATATAAAATGTGTACACACCCCTGTTAACATGCCAAGTGTTTGTGGTATATACAAACTGAGACCACAATATGTCAGTCCACACCTTTCCCAACCTTTAATGTGACCCATAAAATGAACAATTCACTTGTAAAACCAATCAATCTGATGGGCACCAAATATGGAGTATACAAACCTTGCAATAAGCAGGATGCAGACGTGTGCACACCTTTCAGATAATATTGTATTCCAGCAGCTTCTGATTTCCTGACAGCATTTGGTCTGCTTAGATACACACCTGCCATCAAGTAAAGTTACTCTGAGGAACACCAAATAACAGTCTGCTGTCCAAGTAGGATATGCATGACATTTGCTCAGTTGCCTGCAACAGCAACAGGCATGGTTTGCAGACAGCTTACAAAACAGAAAAGGGATCTCATATTTGAAAGGTATCACTCAGGAGTAGGGTACAACAACATTATCACAGCATTGCATACACCATAGAACACAGTGGAGACAGTCATCAAAAGGTGGATTGAATATGGGACAACAGTGCTGTTGAAATGAACCTGATGTCCTTCCAAAACTGATGAAAAGACATGTCCAAACCTGGTCATGGTGGCTGCCAGAAGACATACAGCAACACTGAGGGTGTTGCAGGAATCTCTTGCAGGTACTGGTGTTGTGTACTATATGTGAGGACAATCTCCCATATCCTGCATAAGTCTGGCCTATAGGGTAGGGTCAGAAGATGGAAGCATTTCCCCACACCAAAAAACATCCAGGGGTGGCTACAATTTGCAATACAGCACATCAAGTCTCCCAAAGGCATGTGTGAAAATATGTCATGGTGTAATCAGACTATGGATCGACCTCACAGCCACAATACCAAAAGGCACATGTGGTGCACAAGCAACACCACTCTTCACCTGAAGATCACCATCACCATGGTGAATCACGCTGGTGGCATTGGCCTGCTGTGGGGATGCTGTTCTAAAGCCAGAACTGTTCCTCTAGTCATGGTGGTGGGAATTCTGAACAGTTCAACATAACACTCATGTCTGGCCCACATCCATCAGGTGTCTGCAAGAATGCTGAGGATGGGGAGGGGTGTCAGCCTTCAACATGACAAAGACCCAAAGCATACATCCAAAGCTACCTAAGAATGGCTCCACATGAACACACTCATGGTTATTGATTGGCCCAGCCAGAACCTACACCTAAAATGGACAGCAAAACCCCAGTGTGACATAACGATGGCTGTGCGCATGAGCTGCCCTTGCAATCTGACAAAGTTGGGGGACCTTTGCAAGGAAGAGTGGCCAAATAATGCCAAGTCAAGATGTGCCTTGCTGATAGACACCTTCCCAAGAAGAGTGAATGCTGTAAGTCACTTACTAGGTGCTTCCACAAAGTATCATTTTAAGGGTGTGCACACTTATGCAACCACCGTATTGTACATAGTTCATATTTCATTCATTATATTTTACACGTAATACATTCTTTTGTTTATCAATTTGATTGTACAGGTCATATGTCACATGACAGGTGGGTAATATCTTTGAATGCATTATTGTAATCTCATTTTATATATTAGAGGAACATGGCATGTTAAGAGGGATGTTTTCACTTATCATATCCACTGTAAGCTTAGAAGGTTGGGGGTGTAACAGGATTTGTGTGACTATACATTTACTGCTGGTTTGGAGATCTGAAACTCAAATGTATGTCATTAATTAGTGTCATCACTCGTCAGATCATCCCAGTTACGTATCAGACAAATACAAGGTTATGAGGTACAGAGCAAACACATGTGCCAGACATCTACACATTCTGCAAGGATCTGTATAGTTGTGAGGTATGTTCTGTAGTAGTTGCCACTGTGCTATACAGGTGAACAGCAACGATGTGTACATGGGTGCAGTCTGTGATGGGGAAGGGCCATCACCTTCTAACAATACTCATTTATCCCAGAGCTCTGTAATGTTAGTTACATGGAGTGCAACTGGCTGCAATGCATGATGTTGAGGGCCAAGTGTCATGCATGTCACCATTTATGTAATGTGAGGTCTGTTTAACAGATTTGTGCCACTTCACCTGTAAGTGTGTATGTGTGTGTGTGTGTGTGTGTGTGTGTGTGTGTGTGTGTGTGTGTGTGTGTGTGTGTGCATGTGTGTGCGTGTGTGTGTGTGTGTGTGTGTGTGTGTGTGTGTGTGTGTGTGTGTGTGTGTGTGTGTGTGCGTACATGTGTGTGTGTGTGTGTGTGTGTGTGTGTGTGTGTGTGTGTGTGTGTGTGTGTGTGTGCACCAGCCAACCTTAAAGTGCAGGTATTAAAGTACATATCTTTTCCCCTCACAGGTGGTGATGGGGTCCAGGGTCCCTCCCGCTTGGAAACTGATGTCAGTGTCTCTGCAGACTCTGACAATGATGATAGGAATAGTGAGGCACAGGTGGGGTTGTCAGGGGCGGAATTTGTGCCATTGATTTGCATCCCACTGTTGTCCACACCATCGCCTCAAACAGTGACAATGTCCATACATACCCTGTCACCATTGGCCACAGATGATGGACAGTTGGCAGGTGATGGCATGTAACAGGCTAGTGTGGTGACTATGGCAGGTGTGACTGTAGACACTAGCCATAGCCAGACTGCTGGCGAGGTCCCATCCAGGCAGATGGACAGGGGTGCTTGCAGGAGGATTGCTGCTCATCAAGCCACTGTTGCAAGTGCCACAGCAAGTGTCACCAGATGCATGTTTCGGGTTGTAATGGATGCACAGGCATGTAGTGAATGCAACACCAGACACATACTCTGGGTGGTGAATGGAAACTCTACCTGCTTTACATGGTGACCCACACGACCTAGTTGTGGCCACACGTCAAAATACTGAGGTCATGAATAGATGGTGGATGAGACCTTGGTGATCCTCGACCGTGCTATGTCTGTGATAGACAGTGTGGTGGGAGATCAGCTGACAGTCTATGGGGCCATGCACCTTCACACTCCTGTACTGGCAGTGACATCAGCACTACCGGAGGGGGGGTGCTGTCCAGATCATTGCTGTCCATATCACACCCAGAGCAGGCCATGGGCACATGGTCCTGGCCAGTCCCATCAGGGACATGGATCCAGCAGACAGCAGTCACCCTCAGGAAGCAGTACTGCATCTGGTCTTGAGCCTGGTGCTGCCAGTGTGACCCCTGGCAGGACCAGTTCCCATGTCCATGGCCAAAGACAGTGAACTGCACACCCCGCTATGTATGGTCCACAGCTGTTCAACATACCTCTGTGTAGGGTAGCCACATGGCGTGACTGTGTGCATACATACACACACACATCTGTATCAAATGCAGGTCACCCCCAGACACACACAGCACGGCAGAGGCCATTTATTGCATACCCCTCCAGACACACACACATGATGTCAAGTCATATGGCCCAGCCTAGGCCTCTGGCAAACCCACACCACACCCTATGCATATGATGATACCTGTGCCACATCCCTGTCATCCATAACATTGATGCAGGGACATGCTAATATGGGTCTGATTCACAGGTGAATGTAGTACAGTGTAGCTATGTAATACTGTGCGAGGTGCTTTCTGCATGCATTTGTTGTGGGTACACATACAGGTGTATGTACCTTATTAGCCAGGACACATTATTGCTGTTAGTACCACTGACTGACTGTAGTCTGACATGATGTATTCTGTTTGTCTTCCAGGTGTCTGTGTGTCTGAAGGCTGTGGCCCTACAGACATGACCAAGAGGGAGTATGGCAGAGTGGGAATACACCAACTGTGTCATAGGTAAGGTACACCTTAGGCTTATAAATTATCTCAGGCAGATAGCCTAGTACCTACCTACCTACCTATATGTACATCTACCAGGTGTGCATGCATGCAACAGTGTATGAGTGACACTGTTGTCAGACAGTGTGACCTTCCATACATACCCCTGTCACAGACAGGTAGCCTTCATACATGTCACCTCAGTATTGTGTACTACCACAGGCTCATACATACAGAACAGGTTACTACAGTACTGTCAGCAGGTCCCTCACAAGCATAGCCATTACATTAACTGCAACAGATTCACCTGTCAACACATGTTGGGCCTGCCATTTCTTTCCCATACACTCAACTGTGATGCAGTTGTTGAGGGCATGCATGATAATGTGTGTGACAGGTTTGTACTATGTATGGAGGGCATGCATGATAATGTGTATGACAGGTTTGTGCTATGCATTCCTGAGTTTAAAGGGTGGAACATGGAAACAAAATGGTATATGTTTTGCATACACACAGTTAGGGCTGACACAGGGGATGTGCATACAGTAACACAAACACAGTTGGCAATAGAGTAGTAAAGCTACATATCCACTTTGATGTACTGTACTACTGCATACACAACATGCCCCACATAGATTATATGCATGGGACATTACCCACTACCTGTTACAACATGTACTGTTGTCAATGCCTTCATGGATGGTGAGTTAACTCACCAGAAATAGCATCTGGACTCATGTATTGCTCCTACAAGCCTGGATAAGTGATAGGGTAGCAGACATTGTATCAGCATGATGTTTCAGTCAGGTATGATACATGATGCTACCATATGTGTCAGTACACTCACTGTCGCCTATTTGGCAACAATATCACATACATGGGCATTGTTAAGGGACACAGACCACATATAGGTTGCAAACATCTGAATATTCTGGACACATCTGTACAGAGGACTGGTATGGCCTGTACAGTGGTTTAACATGCTGCAGGTGATCCAGATGCCGTTACCAGACTATATAAAGTAATGCAATTGAGAGGTGGTAACCAGCCGTGGATGGTACACACATGAAAATGGTAGAAGCCACAGAAGATATGATCCTCACACACACACACACACACACACACACACACACACACACACACACACTTGCTAGTATTGAGATTAGAACTCCTATATATCTACTTATGTCTACTATAGTGTTGCGCAGTTATCAGACATGCCACAGAGCTTATACGATTTCATCTAGTCCCAAGGTACTTTCAAGGTGAATGACATCAATAGGCCTAGTAAATTAGGGTAAGGGAAAGTGTAAAGGGTGGTACACAACTCAAAATGGTATAACCCACACAGTATATGATTCTCTCTCTCACACACACACACACACACACACACACACACACACACACACACACACACACACACACACACACTTACTTGCCAGTATTGAGATTAGAACCCCCTGCCTATGTAGCTATTTGTACTGTAGTGTTATGCAGTTACTGCACATGCTACAAAGCTTACTGGGATAACAACTGGCCAAAGGTGCTGATAACTGCACAGCTGAGGTAAAGTATTACAGGTGGCAGAAAGTCTGCCTTGAGTTTTTCCCTTAGATTGTGCTAATTCTTTCTCTCTTGCACTTCAAATAGCATAATAGCTTTGCACCTCAACAGGTTATTGTATCAATAAGTGTAGCACACTTGACAGCCATCAGCAGTAGTCATCCCCCACAGAACTAACCCCAGTACTTAATAGTTATGACCACTCCTCCTGGCATGATTGCAGTGCAGTTCTCTGTGCTTTTGCACATTAACCTGGTGCACTTGGCCATTCTAAGGCACTGTTACAACTGCCTCATGTACACATAGACAACCCTCTCCTCTAAACTTCAAACACACAGACGTGTGAGAGATACCCCTATATCACCAAATTTGAAACTTATGCACTCTCCAGCGAAGACTGGACTAGCTGGTCAAAAGGATAAGGTCAACACCTGCACCACACTACATGGAACACATAGCCCTCCACAACACCCACTATCACAGCCCTGACATACAAACAAAAAACACACACCCACCTCCACAGAGGCACTCAATGGATATTTACCCAAACAGCACAGACCAGAAAGACAGATACCCACTCAACCAGCACAACACAGCTCATACCACAGAACACATATGTCACCTACACAGTGTGCCTCTCAACCTAAGTTCCTAAGGCTAACCACCTTGCACAATACAGTAATCATAGGTGACTCAGTACTGAGGCACACAGATGTCACACTCACTAGGCTGAACATGGAGAAGGTAACAATTAGCTGTCTATCACATGCCAGCATCCAACACATAATACACTCAGTCAGGTCACTCCAAAACAACTACAAGTATCACTCTGTCATCTTCCATGCAGGTGTGAATGACCTGAGATGCACCTCCCTGGCCTACACGACAAGAAACATGGTTGAGCTCTCAGATTATGTGGTCTAGGCAGGTATGACAGTAGCCCTGAGCAGCATACTACCATCACCAGAATGATGCTGCAGTACTATCAACAAATGATTAACTTCAACATTGGCTTAAGTGTTGTGTGTCATTCTCAGGGGATCCAGTATCTCTCTGCTTGGGATAACATGATTGACAGACATCAATGCCTTGCCAGAGATGGCCTGCATCTGTCACCCCTGTGTTTCCAGGTACTGGCTAAGTCTCTTGCCACCCCTATACTGCCTTTTTAGGCAGTGTTCCAAATCAAATTACCACTGTAACAGCTAGACATGGATGAAATCTGAGGGTCATGTTGCTCAACAGTAGACATCTAACTCTCAAGATGCAGTCACTCGAAGTATTCCTCAAAATGGGGAACATTGGCATTTGTGCTGTAATGGAGATCTGGTTTACAGCAGCAGACAGCAGCCCTGTGCTAACAGGCTATAACACATTCCACAGCTGTCAGCCCCAAAACATGGACCATAGCTCTGCAGGCGGTGGTGTCTCCATATCCATAATGGATATGCACACCTCCAGACTAGTATCCCAGCATAATGCATCTGAGATACTTTAGGTACAATTGACATTGGGTAATAGTGCAATCCAGGTCATAGCCTACTATGGGTCCCCATCCATGTCACTAGACTGTCAATCCACATTCCTCAGTACCCTGGCATCTATCAAGGTCCATATTAGGAGACTTCAACTACCCCTCCATGAAGTGGGAAGAGTAGTCAAGCACCAATACACTGGTCCAACGCTTCCTGGGATTCATCAGTTCCAATGTCCTGAACCAGCTCATATTGACCCCCAGTAGAGGATGCAACAACCTTGACCTGTGTTGATTACTTACACATGGGACCATTGTTCGACAACAGTAGTCTATCCCTGCCTGGTCAGATCCAAACATGATGTAATCACTATGGACATCCACATCTCACCCACACCCCCCATAAAGGTAACCACCTTGAAAAACTTCTCCAAAGCTGACTTTGGAGTCATAAAAACAGGGGTGGATGACTTCACAGCACCCACACTAATGAAAAATAGCTGCATGACTGTCAAGTCATACACAAATGCACTGTAGAAACATGTACATGAATGCATGGTACTAGCCATAGCCAACAGAACCAAGACACTCTCCTCCAAACACTGGAAGTCAATGTGATGTTCCCCTGCCATTACTAAACTATAGAACAGATGGAAGACAATATTGCAGAAAAAGGTGGCATCCCAAGACTGGAAAACTCCCTTATTAGCCTCAACAACAACTTCATATCCCTTACAAAATTCTCTACAGCCAACTATGAAGGCAGAATTGCAGCAAACACTGACAACAATCACAAAAGCCTTTGATAGTGATATCAACAACATCCACAGCAATACCCACAGGTGCTGTGAGCTACTGCACAATGCTAACTCCTATCCTGAGTCGACAGATATTGGCAACAGTCTTCACAACGCATTCAGTGCCAGCTTTACCCCTCCCCCCTAAGGGAACAATCACAATGGTAGACAAATGCCAGACACCCAGCATTATTGCAGCCCAGGTTAAACCTGCATTGTTCACAGGCAAGAATACAGCTCCCTTGGGGCCCAAAAATATCCCTGGCTGTGTTCTACATGATGTGCAAAGAGACCTGGCACCACATCTGTGTGCCCTGTTAAGTCACAGCCTCACCTCAGGCTTTGTCACTCCAAAATGGTGAACTGCTACAGTCATCCCTCTCCATACAGGGGTAGCAATCACAGACCCTGGGAATTATTGGCCCATTAACCTGACAAGTCTGATATGCACAGGTATGGAGCACATCATCAGGGACCTGATCAACAAATATATAGGTAATCTCCTAACTCTGGACCTCACACCGTTTGGCTTTGTGAATGGGAGATCATACCTGCTCAACCTGGTTGACTTCTTTGAGTCAGTCATCAGCGCTGTGTATGATGGTAAGGCACTGTATACAGCCTACCTTGATCTGGCCAAGGATTTTGATACCATTCCTCAGTCAGGCATTATTGATAAACCCACCAAACTAGGCATCAACCCCTGTATCAGTAGGTGGGTTGCAAACTGGTTCACAGAACACACAGTGTGATAGTGACTCAAACAGTCACAAGTGAAGTCCCACAGGGATCAGTTCTGGGTAGTCTCCTGTCCAGCATCTACTTCTCAGGAGTCCAGCCCAACACAGAGGAACTCTGGCTGACCAAATTCACAGAGGACTGCAAGCTGGGAGCCATCATTAACTCCACAAGTGATGCAGACATCCTACACAAAGGTTTCACTGAGACCAATAACTGGTGTGGAAACCATGGCCTGAAGCTTAACACCAAAAAATGCATAATCATCCCCTTTGGTAAAACACTCAGTTCCCACTAAGTACCACATTGATGGGACCCCATTGAACACTGTAGGCATTATAAGAGATCTAGGGACACAGGTTGACAGCAACTTATCCTTCAACCACCACATTGCTACTGTGGTCAGGAAGTCCTTCTACGTGGCACATCTCATTACCAAAGGTTTTGCATCCAGGAAGACAGAGGTAATCATCTATGTCTATTCTTCCCTCATTAGACCACCCATCAAGTATTATGGGCCATTTGGCATGTATCTCACTAGACACCTGCTACAGCTGGAGAGGCCACAGAAGTACCTCATAAAGAGGTTCCTAGACATTAAACACATGTCCTACACAAACTCATAAGACCCCAGCTATTCTCTGTGTCATATCACCTACTTAGAAGCAATCTGTGCTTGACTTACAAAGCCATGTCTGACCCAGCTCTTTTAGCAATGCTACATCTAAAGACATCCCAATCCCTCCACACCACACACTGCAGAAACTTCTACCTCATTACCACAATCAGCACAACATGCTGGTGGGACTGGTCCCTCACCAAGAGACTGCACATGCCCTGGAATACACTTCCCACGCATATTATGCAGAGCACCTAGCTGACTCTGTTTCAGAAAAATCTTGATGAGCGGATGGGTAATAGAAAGCTCACCCCAAGGATCACTTCAGTGGCTCTACTTGATACAAGCACTGGGAAGTAACATTGGGTGGCACAATGGCAGGACTCTTCTATGAGCAAGGCTTGTAAAGGCTCCTGGGCCATTAGCCTGCTACACACTTATGAATCTATAAGGGGAATGACATCAGCAGGACTGATAAAGTAGAGCAGCAGGTGGGAAACTTATCAAAATACATTGTGCTACAAACAGACACACTTACACACGCACATTTTCCAGATGAGAGAGTAGAACCCCTGCCTATCTAGTTATTTGTACCATAGTGTTACACAGTTATTGTACTCACTGCAGAACTTACTGGGCTATCAGCTGGCCAAAGGTGCTGATATGGAGAATGACATCAGCAGGACTGATAAAGTAGGGCAGCGGGAGGGGAACTTATCAAAATATTTCTTCCTACAAACATACACACTTACCGTATACAAGAGTAGATAACCCCTGCCTAACTAGTTATTTGTACTATAGTGTTAGGCAGTTATAACACACTACTGAGCTTACTAGGCTGACAACTGACCAAAGGTGGTGATAAGGGGAGTGACATCAGCAGGACTGATAAAGTAGGGCAGTGGGAGGGAACTTATCAAAATATTTCTTCCTACAAACATGCACACACATTTGCTAGATACAAGAATAGAACCCCTGCCTAACTAGTTATTTGTACTATAGTGTTAGGCAGTTATCACATGCACTACTGAGCTTACTGGGCTGATAACTGGCCAAAGTTGCTGACAAAAAGGGAATGACATCAGCTGGACTGATAAGGTGGGATAGTGGGAAGTGTTGTGGGTGGGAATGGCGTAAAACTGTTTCACCTACAAACAGACACACAACTCCCTCAGTCTTGCACACACAATTGTCTCACACACACAAACACACACACACACACACACACACACGCACGCACACTCACACATGCACACATACACACACACACACACACACACACACACACACAGTTGCTAGTATTGAGTTTAGAACCCCTACCTATCTAGTTATTGTACTATAGTGTTACACAGTTATCACACACACTACAGAGGTTAATGGGGTAGTAGGTGTCCAATGGTACTTCTAAGGTGAATGACAGCAGCAGATCTTGTGCAGTTGGGCAATGTGAAGTGTACTGAGTGGGAACATTCTGCTAATACTTAGACCTACAGAGAGACACACATGCAGGCAGATGATGTGATATTAAAACCCCAACCTCAATACTATTACACAACGGGGCTCGCCTTTTATGCTTGCATGTGTAACTGTTTAAACCCAGTATGCCACTGTCCACAGCAGGACATCATTGTATGCCATTCAGGTTATCCATGTGTGTGACCCATGCTGTGTCTGTCCTCCTGTGTCTCTCTGTCTATCACTGTCTGTCTCTCACTTCCCCACATGTATCTTTGTGTATGCTTGACATATATAGTTATCTGTTGGCCATATATGTATGCCTGTGTGTCACACACAACAGATGCAGATATATCACATATGGGCCACTTACAGTTAGCCTGGGGTAATCCTGTCTGATGTGTGTGTATGTAGGGACAGTTAAGGTGTAGATAGCTGTCTGTATGTACAGATATATCTACACAATATAGTCATATAGACCAATGTGGGTTCCAACACGCCCTGTGAGTCTCTAAACAGATGCAGGTATATCACATATGGGCCACCTACAACTAGCTGGGGGTAATCCTTTCTGATGTGTGTGTAGGGACAGTTAAGGTGTACATAGCTGTCTGTGTACACAGATATATCTACACAATATAGTCATATGGACCAATGTGGGTTCCAACACATCCTGTGATTCTCTAAGTGTAGAAGCATGCCCAGTGTGACTTTGTATAGTTAGAGTGGGACTCCATTCCAACATGTCCTGTGATTCTTTAAGTGTAGGAGCATGCCCAGTGTGACCTTGTATAGAGTGGGACTTCATTCCATAGACAAGTGTACTCCAGTCCGGGGTTTTGTGTGCTACAGACATACCTCTCAGAAGTACATAGGACATTCCTTAGGGTAATGGTTTGTTTTAGCAGACATTTTCTGACATATCTGTAGTATGACAGTGCAATGTATTGTGTCTTTACCTAGTGTCAGACATCCTCAAATCATCACAGTGCTTTACCAGAGGAATACTAGTCATATGATGCATAGATTGATATTATGATGGCAACTATGTACATTCTTCCCCAACAAGGCCATTTGGGAGGTGTGGCTACAGCCAGCTGAGTGCTGATGCTGTGTAAATAGTCCAGCAACTTGGTGATGTACTGGCTGGGGATCTTCTGCCTCTGTGGTATCTGTGTAACCTGAGATGTGATATCCTGGTGTGGCCATACTTCTCTGCTATACATTTTTTTGGCAGAATCTCGGGTGTTTGCCTTGAGGTTTTGTCCAGTCTGCATAAACATGTGTTTTTATGGCAAGTTATTTCTATACAATTGAAGAGTGGTGTTACAAAATAATGACAGGCATTACTGTTTCAGACTACATAACCTTCAGGCAATTCCCACTTCTGCAAACCCCTCACCCTACCAATTTTCTCAGTATATCAGGGCAATATTTGCAACACATGCCTATCATTGTGCCTTGGTTCCACTTTTACATCTGCCGTTGTTTAGACACGTTGCTGTCAGCGGTTTGGTGTTATGGGTATGGCTACAGACTGCACTCTACTGTGCAGGCATGTCCATTATATACAAAAGCAGACATAAAACAAGGAAAAAAAGCCATACTGACAATGACTACTGCCAACAGTACCAATAAGCATGATTATTCACAAAAGCCCTAGCATGTGTAGTATATTCTACATAGCACTGTAACTTCCAGGTATGTTAGTGGCAGAGCAATAGTTGTCACTAACATGCATAATTGTTGGCACTGCAGTTATCTGCACATGGCCCTGTTGACAGACAGCCTGTACCTGGGGCAGTACAAGATGACAGCCAGGAGAACATGCTGGCCAGATCCTGGCAGTATTGACCACACATGGATATAGCTTATTGACCACTGCATATTGTGGACATGCAACATGTTCTCATGTGTATTGGGACAGCCCTACCAATGTGTTATGCTGCTATTTCCCTGCAAGCATACATGTTACTGCATTTCTGTGGTTATATGGGGGGCACACCTGTCAGCTGTAGACATTTGCAGAGACTACAGGCATATCAGTAAAGAGCACAGGTGAGATTGTAATGGCATACATTTGAGTGTAAGACTTGTTACCCTTTAGAGCCTTACTGCAACTGCAAGACCTGATGTGCTATGAATGTGTGGTTCTGTAGAGGGTTGTTCAACATTGCTCCCATTTGTGGAGCTTTGCCAGACATTTCTCTCTGGTTTTCTACAGCTGACTTGCTGTGTGGGTTTGACAACTGGGTATGGGACCCCACATTGGCATCCATGGCTGTGAGCTATGACCCCCCAGTTAGTTGGCCCCACACATATACAGCAGTGTGATTTGCAGATATTTCCTGGTGTCCCACATAACTGTCAGTTGTGTGCTGCTATCCCAGTAGGCCACCCCATTCCCTTGCATGCATGCAACAAAACCATACATATGCAACCAGAACATACTGCTACATTAATTTACTATTTAGACAACTGACTTACTTTGTGCCTGTGGCAGTTGTGTGGATGGTGCTTGAGGGATGCCTATGTTGGATGCATGCAGTACACTGTCTATACATGTTAAGTTACAGGTAGTGTAATGTGTGTGTCATCCCTTTTTACTGTGTGTGCGAGTAGAGAGAGGTGTCAGTCCCTGGGTGCCTACAGTGTCAGTGTGTGTGCTATGCATTGCCTCTTTGCCAAGGCCAGGCCATACTGGACATGTCTCTGTCTGCCTACAGGGGCTGGCTCAGGGGGGCCCTCATCCGAGTCCCTCTGTGCCTCTGGGGACCTTGGCAATGGTGGGGGACTGTGTGGTACTTCCCCATCCTGTTCCTGCTGCAGCTGTTTCCACAGGATCATATTGTGTAGCATGGCACATACTATGAGCATGTGTGCATATGTGACTGGAGAGTACTGCAAGGCTCCACCAGATATGTCCAGGCAGCTTTGCCATGACTTGAGCATTCCAAACATACACTCTATAATGATTCTGGTTTATGTGTGTGTCTCATTATGGCATTCTTGGATGGGTGTGTGTGCATTCCTGATGGGTGTCATCATCCATGGCTCCAGTGCATAGCCAGCATCCCCCACCAGATGGCCATACGAGATGTCCCCCCTGGCAAATCCCTGATGCAGCTGTGAGGAATGCCACATGTGGGAGTCATGATAGCTTCCAGGGCTGCCAGCACACACATTCATGATAATGCCCTGGGCATTGCACATGACCTGGCAGTTGATGGAGGGGAAGCCCTTGTGGATTATGTAGACCCTACCCTGCTCAAAGGATGGTGCTTTGATGTGGATATGTGTGCAGTGTATAGCACCCAGTACCTCCGGGTATTCAGCTACATGGTGGAAGAGAGGCATATTGCTGATCAATTCCTCATGGGTGTTAGGGAAGTATATGTGGTCACCGGCATTTGGTAGTATGGCATCCAGAACTGGTGGAGTACTCTGGATGCAGATGCCTGTGACACCCCCATAATGTCCCCAGTAGGTCTTTGGAAAGTACCTATAGCTAGTATTCTTACACATACCTTAGTACCCACTGGGAAGAGTTCCCTCTGTTCTTTCTAAGTGTGAGGCAAGGCCGGTACAGCTCCACAATTTGCTGAAGTATGCCCCTGCCCACCCTGTAGCACTCTACTATCTCCAGGTCATGTAGCCTCTGGTAGGTTACCTTGAGTCTGAGCACTCTTCTCCTCCTCCTCTTGAGTCTGGGACGATTGGCAGCATTATCCTCCTCCAGCACATACTGATGTATCAAAGCGATGGCAGCCCCTAGCATTTTGTCAGTTAAAATTCCCAGGTTTACTCCAAAGGTGCAAAGTTTGTGGGAAAAACCAGACTGAGGGCTGTTTGCATACTTTATAGTGGTGTGCTGCAACTGCTGCCTGTGTAATTGGCTGACTATGATACATTCCAGCTGCCAGCTACATTACTAATGGCTTTGGATTGGCCACTGTGAGTGTTAGAGGCATTAGTGGTAATTTGTGCATGATTGCCTTTATTCTGCTTTTGCCCTTTTTAAAATTTTTTTTAGTTACATCTCCTCCCATTTTTAGCTATGCAGCCACCTGCCAGTTGTATTATTGAGTGCTTTCAATGGCCCATTATGAGTTGCAATAGTCCCATATTAGTGATTTATACTTCATTTCTCCATTATTGTGCTGTTGCCCTTTATTTTTCTTTTTTTGTTACATCTCCTCCAATTTTCAGCCATGCAGCCACCGGCTAGCTGTATTATTGGGTGCTTTTAATGGCCCATAGTGAGTTGCAGAGTCCCATATTACTGATTTGTACTGCATTTCCCTTGTTCTGCTATTTCCTTTTTTTTCTTATATCCTTCCTGTTTAAGCCCTGGAGTGTGCTGCGCAAACCTATTTAGCTAGTTTTAACATGAAGAAAAGGCCCTGCCCTAGACACGAACATGCTTACTGTTTCTTTACTTAGCTAAGCACAGCTAAGCTGTCTGGGACACACACCCTCGCTTAGCTGTGCTTAGCTAAGCACAAATCCAGGCAACAGAGCTCCAATCTGCTTACAGCAAACATGACACATACCCTTTTCATGTTAGTTGCTCCTCCTGTTAGGTGCAGTGTGACACTTAGAAGAATTTTGTGATTCAGTATAAGTCCCCTCATTAACATACCCCACTGCCTTAATCCATAGTTACTGCACTACACAAGAGCCTTCTCCCTTAGCAACCACTGTTCCCTGCCATTGTTTTGATTCTGCTCCCCATAGAGTATAATGGCAAAATGCAGATTTCCCTTACAATTGACTTTTCACATTAATTTTTTTATTTTCCCCACGATTCTGCTTGAGCGGCACTGCTCTATGCTTAAATGAGCAAGATTGGGCCATTGGCATGCCTACAGATTAGGGTACATGCTTTTACTGGAGCTGTCATGGCTCCATTTTCATTTTTGTAGACGTATTTGGCTAGTAGCTGAATACATTTCTGCACCTTACACTGTTTCTGCACGGTTACCTGCCTGCTTCCTGGATTGGTAATTCACCTAATTTACATGTTTTTCACCAGCAAATGAGGTAATTAGCATCCTAAACGGGTCTTCATGCAGGAACAGTGTAGGGATGCTCGTGCACGTCAAAACTGCATGCTCCTGGATTTCTGTGCAGACATATTCCGTGCAGGAGTGGCTACACTGCTCCTGCACATAGATTTTTCTTTCATGAATCCCAGGGATTGTCTTCCCTCATAGTTCCTGTTTTAGACAATGCCAAATTGACAAACCTTCTGTCATAGAAAAAACAACCCAAGGGAATCTAATAATGTTGCTGCTCAGTGTCAAGAGTCTGAACAAGAAACTCCACTCTCTCCAAGCTTTGCTTACCCTGGAGAATTCAGACATCCATATAGTTTCTGAGACATAGTTTAAAGCTGCAGTGAGCACCCCAACAGTGCAAGTCTTCTATATCGTCCACACATTTAGGCCAGCTACTGCACAAGCAGAGACTAAAGGTGGAGGTGTCTCAATATACATCAATAACAAGGTCACTTCAAGGCTGGTCAAACAAAATGACAAGCTTGAGCTTCTTCATGTTCAAATTACCTTAGACAAAGTCCCATACCATATCCCTGCTAGCTATATGTCCCCCTCTATGACCCAGGAACCCATAACTCAACGTACTGGAGACACTCTCCATTCAACTCAATACCATTTTCATTGGTGACTTTAACTACCCCACTATAAACTGGGAATCATACAAGACCTCAAACTTGCAGGCCCAGAGATTCCTAGAATTTGTAAACACTAACACCGTGGACCAGATAGTTCACATGCCCACTAGGAAAGCAAACATACTGGACCTGTTCCTCAGTAACATGAGAGAATGCTGCACCCCATCTGGTGTAATATCCTGTCTGGAAAGTTCAGACCTTATAGCGGTCTCCTTTGAAATAAAAATAAAACCCATGACCTCAGCTGACCTTGTAGCATTTAGGAACTATTCTAAGGCAAACTTTCTATTATTAAGTGACAACCTGACAAACTATCAAGCCCCCCAAACCCTTAGAACACAGTTGTCTCTGCAGAATTGTTCACAGATACTCTATACAATCATGTTAATAAATTTATTTATTTTATTTACCAACATTTGTTTACCAGGAAAGTCTGACTGGGCAATAAATACCCATTTTCAGCAGAGGCCCAGGGAGAAAAGCTCCAGAGAGTTAAATAACATAAAAAAAAACACAAGCACACATGTAATTAAAAAAAAAACTATATATATTTATATATATATATATATATATATATATATATATATATATATATATATATATACATAATGTTTGATAGGAGAATACATAGGATACAATAAAGCATGAGGAGGCACCAATGATTTAAAAATAAAAATAAATAAAAACTGAAGATTAAATATGACAGTCAGTATATACAAACATATTAGAAGTCTAGTCAACTATGTTAGGAAATAAAAATTACAAGATACCAGTCCACCCTGACAGTGGGAAGAGGGCAGGTATAGATAGTATGATGAGAGGTTCTGTTAGTAAGAATGTATAGTATTTGTTAATATACAGGTGAGGTACACAGGCATAGCCATGGGTTAGTAAGAAATTCTTTGAGAGAGGACTTGTATACATGGAGACTAGATACAGTTCTGGTTGAATTTGGGATACAGTTCCATAGTTTTGATATGCAGTGTGTGTAAAGTTTGCCCCACACTGTTTTTTTTCATTTATAAACTTCAAGCAGGTTTTTGTCTTGAGAGCACACGGGATGATTTGGGAGATAATGATGAAGTACTGAGGTGATAGAAGGGCATGTACAGAGGTTATATAGTATTTTATGGATTAGAAAAAGTTGCATATGGGAGTTCTAACCAGTTGAGAACACATAATGCAGAGCAATTATGAGCTTTATGTTGCAGGTTAGCTGCAGATTTAGCTGTCTTATTATATGTGATTTAAGAGAGATCTAGATATTACTCAGAATAGGTGAGCCATAGAGAAGAAAGGCTAAAAGGGTAAAAGATAAGTGTTAGTTAGGCTGATTTTTCTAAAAGGAATAATGATTTTTTTTTTGCTGTATATATTAGCTTTTGATGAATTATTTTGATACAATTTTATATGTGAAGATCAAACTTTTAGCTGTCATTTATGGTGACTCCAAACAATTTGATATGGATAACTACTTCAATAGCTGTATTCTTTAAGGAGGTAATATGGAAGTTACTTTTAACATTAACATGGGACTTTGGAAAAAATAGTAGTAGTTTAGTCCTTTGGGGGAATAAGTAAAAGTTGATTTTGATGTAGCCGCAGTTCAACTGAGTTGAAGGCACCTTCTGGGGAATAAGTAAAAGTTGATTTTGATGTAGCCGCAGTTCAACTGAGTTGAAGGCGCCTTGTCTCCTGGATTGTAGTTGTAGCCAGATGAGCAGATGAGAGCTAGTCATTTGCATATTGAATAAGGCAAACTTACTGAGAGGAAATATGTAGGTCATTGATGAAAATGCTAAAGAGCAGTGGACTGAGAACAGAGCCTTGAGGAAAACTGGTTTTAAATCGGAGAAAATGAGATAAATAAAGACATTTCTACAAACTGATATCTTTCATACTGATAATTAGAGAACCATATAAGAGTTGGTTTGGAAAGGTCAAGAGAGGTCATTTGAGTCAGAAGTTTCTCATGTGGCATTGTCAAAGGCTTTTGAGAGATCTAGAAAAACAGAAGAGATAAACTTTCCTTGGTCTCTAGCCTTATTAATGATGTTGGAAGGGTTGAGGAGAGCTGTAGTATTGCTATAGCCTGATCAGAAGCCATGTTGTTTTGGAGTTAGGAGATAATTTTGGAAGATGTACTGAAGGAGTTGGTTATGAATACACTTTTCCAAAATCTTAGGATGGGGACAAGATGGCAATTAGCCTAAAGTTAAAGATTTCAGAAGAGCTGCCTCATTTATGGAGGGGAATGATTAAGATTTTTTTCCACAGGGCAGGTACATGTGAGTCTTGAATAGATCTGTTAATAACAGTTGAGTCTGGGTATGTTATACAGAGTCTTCAGAAAGCTTTAGGCACTCAGCAGAGACATCATCAGCAGAAGGAGAACAGAGTTTAAGTTTCTCTACTTTAACATATGATGTACAGACAAGTTGGAGACTGAATGCATGGATGTCAGGACTAGTAGAATTTGAGGTAGATTAAATGGTTGGGGAGAGATGGAGGTAAGAGAGGCTATGATGTCGATGAAGAAAGTGCTAAATTTCATAGCTGTTTCAAAGGAGTATAAGTCTGGATAGGAGTCTGGTGAAGGAGAGCCAGGTTGAACCCTTCTCTTAACAGAGCTCCAGAATTTTTGTATGTTTATGATCATCTTGTGGCTCAGAATAATATTTTTTTTGTTTAGGTGAATTTGCTTCTTGGTGAGGTTTTGCAACTCCTTGTATAGACGGAAGGTTTGAGGGTGTTTATCTTTGTGCCATTGTTTCCATGCATTGTCACATTTTTCCATGAGAATTGTTGTAGAATGACACAGCCAGAAGGCTAGACTATTGTTTGCTCTTTTATTTCTAGTAAGGATATTTAAAGTATTCATGAATATATTGTTGAATTTGTTGACAGCTTTGTCCAGTGGTAGGGTTTTGAGTGGAGACAAATTCAGAGACATGTACCCGGTCAAGGATAGCATTTTTTGATTCACTTTGTTGAGTTGAATAGGGGAAGAGATCAGCTGTTTGAACCCATATAAGTTAAGACAAGTAGATGGGGTGTTAGATGTCCCAGATAACCAGTCACTGTTAACATTGTCCAAGATAATGGTTTAGTAATATTTGTAGTTATCCAGCAAAAAAATCTTCTAATGCACTAATATTATTAACTGGTGGTTTGCAGAGGGCAACAATACAAAACTTCTTATATTTATTAACTTTGAGAAGATAGATAAGTTGTTCTGCATTTTGAAAGACTGGTATGTTACTTTTGAGAGAGTGAGAAACTTACAGTTATTATATACAATTGCAATGTCTCCCCCTTTTTTGTGTAGCCTGTCACATCAAATTATATTGTAGCCAGGGGACAGAATTTATTTATTTTATTTAACATTTGTTTACTGAGAAACTTGGAACAAAGCCAATTTTCAATGGAGACCAGGGGAGAAACACTCCAGATGTGTCTTTGTAACCTGGGAGGAAACCAGAGCACCAGGAGAAAACCTGCACACATGCAGGGAGGACATGCAGACTCCACACAGAAGGCACTCCAGCTGAGAATCAAACCAGAGGACCTCTTGCTATGAGGTAACAACGCTATCGCTGCACCACTGCACCATCCAAATTTCAGAATGTTTTATATGAGGTTTTACCTATGTTTCAGTAATGGCAGTAATGTCTAGGGAGTATTGAAGAAACCATGCTTGTAAGTCTCTAGCCTTGTTTAGAATGGATGTTACCACAAAGAATGATTTTAGAAAAGAGAGGATTAGGATTAGTTTTTTTTAAATGAAGTACATGAATTTTTTCCAGGTTATGTCAAAGTGAACCAAATGCTTAGATGCTTTCTATTTGAAAAGGTGAGTATGTTTAGCACAAAATAAATTTAAGGAAATAGATATGAAAGAAGGTTTAGCCTGAGTATATGTAGGGTGGCTGGTAGTGTGTGTGAGTGTGAATAAAGTGTGAGAGTACCATGGTAGGTCGTAAGGTGACATAAAATGAATTGTAGAGAAGTGAAGCTGCAAACCGTTAACCTGGTAGATAGAGAACTATGGGGAACTAGAGGACTATGGGGTGGTTAAGGGGAAACTATAGTTGAATGAAAATGTAAAGATGTTAAAGGAGAAACGAGTAAGATGAGGGGAAAAACAGATGAGAAGAGAAATGGTTTTCTGGAGATTTCAGGTAGGGTAGTCCCTTATTATGGAGATGGAGAAAGGTTACAATTTTAATACAGTATAGACTGTTAGAGAAATGTAGAATATATAGCAATGTGGTCAGGTAAAACTGTGAATCAAGGGAAATATTAGGAGAATGATTAAGTGGGTGATGCATATACAAAGGTCTGTGGCTATTGTGTTTTCTGTCAATATGAAAGGAAGGATAATATTGAAGGACTTGCTGAGGAGGAAGAAGTGAATATTGTATAAAGGAAAAAGGTGAATAAAAGTATAGACTGTAAAGTTAGAACAACAGAGAAGTAATGTAAGTGAGGAAGTAAAGAAGAATAAGTTTTGGGGGAAGATAACATAAGATTGTAAAGGGTTTGTGTGAATGCTATTGGATAATGAGGCAGTAGCAGAGATTAGTGAGACTAGTAGGAAGAGGAGGGGATAGGAATGAGGAAGAAGGGGGATATGGTCAGTATAAATTTAGATAAGGATGGGCTGGGCGGGAATTGGGAGTAAGGTGGGGGAACATAGTAAGCCTGAGCACAGCAAGGGTGAATGGATCAATTTGGAACTCCTCACAGATGGAGGTGTTAGCCCGGAACTCCTCACAGATGGAGGTGTTAGCCCAAGAAACACAATCAGTGACAAATGGAGGTAAGGGAATGTTTAAACAGAAGTGTGAGTGGTTTTATTAAAATGATGTGAGTAACTCAACAGGACAGTGGATCAGAGAAAGTTTTAAAGTTGTTCATGGTAATGAAGCCATAAATTAAAGCCAAAGCAAGCTGCTCATGGGCAAGAAAGAAAATTAAAATAGAATGTCTTTAACAAGCCTGAAGTACATAAACATAAGATGTGCCCTTTTTCTTTAGCAGTAGCACTGGCTGCAAATTCTGCTGTACAGATGGTTTTAGCAGCTTACCTAGTGGCAGTCTTATATACTGTCTCACTGAAAAATATTTTTCATGCATAGATACTGCTGTGCCTACTAGAAATAAGTTCAGAACAAACTGAAAAAGCAAGCCACCATAGTGGAATTCAAACATCAGTGGGCTGCACAACATAAGGAAGACAGTCAAAGCAAAATGAGGAAATACAATGCCAAGTAGGATAAAATACTCTTCCATCAATCTACACAAACAAAAGAACTTGGAGGACAAATCAGGTCTGCCAAAGCCACTTTTGAGATACAAATAGCCTACCAGGCCAAGGACAGCCACAATGCTTCCTTTAGCTATGTTTGTAACCTCAAATTTTATACAAAACAATTGCAGTGCTAATTGTGAATAGAGCCACCTATATGGATCCAGACATAGAAAATCTATTAGCCAACAAATTCAGCTAGAGTTTTAACTCTCTTCACCCCCCAATCACCCCTCAAGGGTTGACATTGGACATAACTCCCCACAACCATCACTAGGGATCAGGTCCTAAACAAACTTTCCAAGGCCATGAACACTGCATCCATGGGCCACAATGATATCCCAGGATGCCTCATAAATAGCAGGAAACAGGACCTATTAGAACAACTGGAGTCACTATTTAACCATAGTTTCCAGCCAGGTTTCATGCCACCCAGATGGAGAACTGCAATTGTCATCTCTATGGTATCGTAATCCGCTAGGTAGCAGTGTTTGGCTGTTATCTCAGCTTTCGTTTACATAGGATCGTCCGTATTGCTTCTAGTTGCATGATTAGGCTTTTTTATCCTGATTTACCCTGTGATTACGCCTGGGTGGACACCTAGACCTAACTAAATTAATACAGCTCATCCAATTGCTCAAGCAATAGTAACAACTCTGCTGCCTCATCCCCTTTTTTGGAAATTGAACCAAGAAGAATCTAAGGAAGTATGTGCATCTGCTGCTAAACCTTTAATCACCTTACTGTTTAAGCCTTGCTAGCTGTTTTAGTATACTCCCCGCCAGGAAAGAAAGCAGCCTTAACCCCCCTTGTTCCAGTTTCTTTGCTCTTCCCCCTCATCCTGTTCCCTGACTTACACTACCTCCCTTCTTCCTTCAGTCCAACTTGGTCCAGAGAATATCCTAGTGGACTAAAGTGTACTTCTGCATTTGTCCACTAGGTGGCATCCCTCCCCCACTAAAATAGACTTCACTTCACCCACTTCATGCATTCTCTCCAAGCTCTAACATTTCTTTCTCTCACTCTATCTCCTATACTCTTTTAGCCCACTCTAAGCTCTAACATTTCTTTTCTTACTCTTTCTCCTAAATTCTTAGCCCACTCTTACACAACACATCCAGGTCCCCTCTACTTACCATTCAGCAAACGTATCCCTCTGCAAACAATGCTCCACTGATAGGCTCTCGAACCTCTTGAGTCCTCTTTGGTTCTACCCGCTCCGTTCACCCTGCGGGCTCACTCCGCTCCCCTACCCTGCCCCCATTTCCTACCCGCCCCCAGAACCTCTACCTATATTCCCCCCAATAATCACACCCATTGCCATTCTACTCCAATCAATCACATATTCTCTGAAAACAACCACTCCCTTTTTCCCACCCAAATTAACCTTCATTACCTTCCCAAGACTATCTCACCTAGCCAATAGGATTCCTCTTTCCCCTCTACTCCCACTCCCTAACCACACCCCTTCCAATCCTAACACAACTCTCCACTCCTGTACTATTATTTCAGTACTTACCAGCTCCTATATACATAAATCTCCCTTATATCCACATATAATTCATCAATAAACTCTACATACTCCCCATTTCATCATGCTTTCAAAACCCTCTTTCATCTCCTTTTTACTTCTACTACTTCTTAATTTATCCTATCTTTACTACCTCACCCAACCCCATAATTCGTACCACTCACAATCCCTCCATGTTACCAACCACCTTAACTACCCTCTACCACACTCACACACTCCTATTTCTCCACATCTATATCCTATAAATAACCTCCTACTTTTCCCATACAAACTTATCACCTCTCACAAACATTTTACCCCCATAGTAACTAGCAAATGCTTCAGATTCACAATAGAACCCAATCTACTTACTAAACTGTCCAACTACCTCACTAATCCACTCCTACATCTAATTTCCAGTCTATTATCAGGTGACATCCATCCCAACCCAGGTGCCTCCACATCTTCCACTACAGACAAGTCCATTTTATTTACTTCTTTTAACTGCCAAAGTATAGTAAACAAAGTCCCAAACCTCCATGCTTGGCTCATAAATAATAAACCTGACATCCTAACCATCTCTGAAACATGGTTAAAACCCCATATAAAAGACTCTGAAATTATTCCACCAAACTACTCTATCATAAGAAAAGACAGGTCCCATAAAAAAGGGGGTGGAGTAGCTCTCCTATACTCATCCTCATTGTCAGTTACCCCCTATAGCAAACCTATTCCACACTTTAAAAACGCTGAACTATTCCTCACATTACTCCAAGTTAACCTACATAAACACATATGTATAGCCTCACTCTACATCCCCCCAGGGGATAATATTTCTACACTTGAAGATATCCTCTCCTGGCTCTCCAACAATATTGGCAATGAAACAATCATCTTAGGAGACATGCATATTAACTGGGCCTCCATTCAGTCTCCTAAAAACCCTCTTAATATCAACCTCTACAATTTTTCACAGCTAATCAACTCTGTAACACACCCCTCAAAAAACCTCTCTAGCGGCAGTATTCTAGACTGGATTCTAGTCTTTCATCCCCATTATTTCTCTGACAGTGGCACTCTTCCTGATCCCCTTAGTGACCATATTCCCATCTTCACTCATCGACTCCCATCTCTCCTGCATCGCACCCATAATTATATTACTATCCGTAACCAAAAAAACTTTAACCCGATAACCTTTTCAAACTCTCTAAAAGCAATTAACTGGAATTGTCTAAAAACATTATCTCTAGATAACACAGTTGCCCACTTCAACTCAATATTCCTAAAACTACTTGACTCACATGCACCCTTAAGGACTAAGAGAATTAAAATTAAAACAGCCCCTTGGCTAACCAAAAACACACTAGCAACTATGCGGCACAGAGATAAAGTCTGGGCACACTACCAGAAAAACAAATCCCCCCTAGTCCATAATGAATATAAAATACTTCGAAATAAGGTAAAAAAGCTCATAATCTCTGATCGACAAAATTACTTCTCCACACTCCAAAACAATAATAAATCAAACCCTCAGAAATTCTGGAAAGGTATCTCTACTCTCCTTAACCCCAGCAAACAACACACCCCTACCCCAGACCCAAACGCTCCTGATCTAGATTTGGCTATCCATTTTAACTCTTTTTTCATTGAATCTATTTCCAAATTAACATCATCTTTCTCTAATACCACTACATTCTCCAATACTCCCCCACCCTCCCCCACCAACACTCTACCTGCACTGCTACTACTTCCTCATTCCCATCTACTAACTCTCGTCCCTCCACTCCTTCTCCTACTCTAACTACTTCATTATCTTCATCTGCCCCTATTTCCCCCTCTTCACACTCTCCTTTTCTCTCATTAAAACCTATACCCACTTCTACTATAAAGAAACTCCTTCTGAAACTGAAGCCATGCACTAATGCTCCTGATAACATCCCTTCCTACTTTCTTAGCAAACCTGCTGAAGCAATCGCCTACCCCATTAGCATCTTAATCAACTGCTCTATCCAAGAATGTATAGTACCCCAAATCTGGAAAAAGGCCTATATCATACCTTTACATAAAGGTGGCAACAATAACAATGTTACTAATTTCTGCCCCATCACTATCCTGTCCCCCATCTCTAAACTCCTAGAAAAGTGTATTCAACTACAACTCCTTCCACATCTCTTAGATAATCACCTACTAACTCCCACACAACACGGATTCAGACCAAATCATAGCACTATGACCACCCTCCTCTCCTTCCTTGAAACTGTAAATAAAGCCTGTGACTCTGGCCAAATTGTTTCTACCCTACTATTCGACCTCTCTAAGGCCTTTGACACTATCTCTCACAGCCTGCTACTAACTAAACTCTCAGAACTTAACCTATCTCCCTCCTCTTTGAACTGGTTCTCCAGCTACTTATCTAACAGATATCAAGCAGTAAAATGGAAAAAGGCCACCTCCTCATTTCTAAATCCCCCTACTGGAGTACCCCATGGCTCCATACTGGGTCCCCTTCTCTTTAATATATTTATAAATGATTTCCGCAACTCTATCCCATTCTCAGACATCATCCAATACGCAGATAATTCTACTATTATATGCTCTGCCACTTCTATCCCCTCACTCCTAAAACTGACTCAAGATGCTTTTACAACCACTGAGCAATGGATGAAAAGAAATCACCTAGCACTCAATGCCTCTAAAACCAAATTAATGTTATTTACCCCCTCCAAAGTAACCTCTTTCGATAAAAACACATGCTCTATCACTAGTCAAAATAACTCACCTCTGGAACTGGTGTCAGAGACCAAGTTACTTGGGGTCCAAATTGATAGCCAGCTCAAATTCAACTCTCACCTACAGCTAAACATCAAAAAAACCCATCAAAAACTAGGTATGCTCTACCGACAAAATCTTTACCTTACACCTGCTACTAAAATCACTCTCTCTACTTCCTTTCTTATCCCCTCCCTTCTCTACGGAGCTCCACTCCTAACTAATCTACAGTCCTCTCTGAAAACACAACTTTCCTCTTGCTACAATAAAATCGCCAAGTTCGCTACCAACCACAAGTCCTCCACCCACCACTGTTCCTCTCTCCAAAAACTAAAATGGCTAGAGCTACCCAGTTATCTCACATACACTCAACTAACTCTTGCACACAAGCTCATTTTCAACCCCTCCCTCTGTCCCTCCCTTTCATCAGCCTTTAAAATGCACCTTCCTGACAGAGTATTAAGGTCCAACAATCAAAATCTATTAGAAGTATATAAACCAACTCGTCCCCCAGGCAAAAATCTTCTGTCTTATGGCCTTGCATGCCTTTGGAACTCCCTGCTACCATCCATTCGCACCACCCCCAACCATTTTATTTTTAAAAGATCTCTTCATTCACATCTAGTATCCCAGTGGGAATGCTCTTGCTCCCACCCCACATAACTAACACTTGCAATTTCCATCTTCCTTCTTTTCCCTGTTTTCCTCCTGCATTTTTCTTATTATTTACCCCAACTCATACATATTATTATTCCTATGATATTTGGAAAGAACTCACTAGGCCACATCTCCTAAGTGTTTGCTTCCTAATATCTTATTATTTTTCAGTACTTTCATGCAATATTCCTTTTAGTCTGTATTATCTATTAATTTCATCACTAGTCTGTATTAATTCTAGTTTTGCTGTATTGTTTGAAATTGCTTTTCTTGTATCTTTAACTTTTGTATAATTGTATAATTTGTATAACTACTATGAATAACCTGCTGTAACCTATTTTAGTTTTGGAGCTTTTCTCACCAGGACTCCATTGAAAACGGGTTCATTTTGGTCCAATGGACTATCCTGATAAACCAACTGCAAATAAATAAATAAATAAAAATAAACAAGATCAGGCCTTCTTGGATCCAAAAAAAAAACTACAGTTGCATTAGTCTGACTACTGTCATATGCAAAACTATGGAAAGAATTATCATGGACATGATTAACAATGACATTGGAAACCTCCAGACACTATATCCAGCCCAGCTCAGTTTTGTCAAGGGAAGATCATGCTTGCTCAGTCTGGTAGACTTCTTTGAGGATCAGTGCTGGGTTATCTTTTTTGACATCTACTTCTTGGAAGTCAAGGCCAATGTCAATGGCCTCTGGCTGACCAAGTTTGCAGATGATTGCAAACTGGGAGCAGTCATAGAATCCCTCCAAGACACAAATATCATACAGGAAGGGTTAATACAGGCAAATAACTGGAGCCGTAGACACAGTTTAAAACTCAGTGCCAAGAAATGCATAATATTAACCTGGAAACTACCTCATTGATAACACTTCCAGTCGTCAGAAATTTGGGGATGTATGTAGACAGTAACCTGGCTTGCGACCAACATGTGGAAATCATTCTATGTTGCTGAACTTGTGGGAAGGAGTATGGCATGTAGTTCCAAGGAAGTCTTTGTTGTACTGTACTCAGTCCTCAGCAGACCCATCATTGAATACAATGCCCACTTCGGTATGTACCTGACCAGGCACATGTAACAACTGAAATATCCACAGTTTCCTCACAAAAAGAATGCACATCTTTAACATGTTTTTGAGGACCACCTGAAAGTCCTAACCCTATACTCTGTCTTATACAGACTGTTCAATGATGATCTGTCTGGCATACAAGGCATCACAGGATCCTGCTCTGGACTTTTTACATATCCACAACCTAAGTACCTGATCCAGGGACTTAAACCTTGCTTATGACATAAATAGTACATGTTGGAGGGATAGGTATGTTTCTCAGACAATATCCCTTCTCTGGAACAGGCTTCCCATCAACGTGAAGCAGAGTTCTTCCCTGACCCTATTCAAGCATAACCTGGACCAGTGGATGGGAGATCAGAAATTCACCCCATGGTCTGTTACCTGTGTCTCTAACGAATAGAGGTGACCTGTAAATGTTTGACTACCCATGCCCTAGCTTGTACATACACCTACAAATAACCTCTAGAGCACCAAACTTGTTGCATACATTTGGGACACATGTCTAGGCTTGAAAAGGCCCTTCTTGTTTGACTAGTATATACCTATGAACCCGTGAAAAAAAATGAATGGCATCTTGAGGTCTGATATAAGCAGCTAATGCATATACATGTTTTCCTTCATTTGGAAATGCTTGACAAGCACTTGCAATGCAAAACAGCTTATAAAAGCATAGTATAAAACAGATTGCAGAAGTTTTTTCCAAATCTTATTAGTTCAGTTTCTTCTTTCGGCTTTTTCCCAGTTAGGGGTTGCTACAGCGGATCACCTGTCCTCTCATGATTGGCAGTAGAGTTTTACAGTGCCGAGTTGCCAGTCCGGCACCCAACCTTCCATGGAAGGCACAGACACTAATGTCTATGGCCAATTTAGAGTGTGCAATCCACCTACAGCATGTCTTTGGGATGTGGGAGGAAACCGGAGTACTCGGGGAAAGCCCATTCGACCACAGGGAGGACATGCAGACTCTGCACAGAAGGCACCCCAGCCGAGGATCTAACCAGAGAACCTCTTGCTGTGAGGTGACAATGTTAACCGCTACACCATCGTGGCCACCCAAACCTTATTAGTTCAGTAAAAGTATAAAATAGACATATACATTAAAGCATAAATGTATTCTTTTTAAATGTTTGTCTTGTAATCCTTATTCTCTTGTACAATGTTATGTTGTATGTAGTTGTCAATTATAGTTTTGAAGAGTGCAAGAGTTTAGTCCACAACAATAATCCACACAACAGTAAATTCACAAAGAAGTTGCAAATCCTGCATTTATTGATACGTATTTATGTAATGTTTTAAACCTTAGTGAATGGCCTGAACTAAACAGAAACATTTTAGCCACTACCTGGACAAAGTTATTTGCCAAAAAAAAAAGACAACAAAGAAAACAGTCATTTAAAATGCATGCATGCAAAACAAAGTCAACAAGCTGAAGTTACAGCTTACCACTGACAACAAACTGGTAAAATAATTATTGTTTAGTATCAGATTTACCAGTTATAATACAAGATAATGTTGAAGGACAGTAATATTGCAGACAGCTGATAAACAGGAAGGAAACCAACACTATAAAAAATAAAATAAAAAAAAAGGCAGTGAGAACTCAGACTAAATATAATAGAGTAAAGCCAGAGGAAATAATCAAAATGGAAAAGGATGGAAAACGCATTTGTATGCACCTTTATCTTTCAGGTAGTCCTAAAAAAGTTTAAGGGCAGTACAGTATAATATCAGCTTAGCTTATAACTGTCAATGCAATTTGCTGAATGAATGAAACTAAAGAAACATAGATTTAAAATCCCAAAGTTGATAATACTACATGTACCATCTAGCCAGCTCATTGTTTTATTGGATAAACTGAAGGTCCTGTTTACAGTTATTCCTCATCTTCCCCATCTCAGTTTTTGTCAGTATAGTTTTATGTCTGACCCATATGGTCACTCATACTCCTCAACTTCTTAGAGCAAGAAATCTAGATAAAGCCTAAAATAATGGGGGGGGGGGGCAAAGGCCAACAGAAGGACAGATTTTAAATATTGCTCTTATAAACTAGGAAAGTTGCTAGAGTAACAGGATTTGTTAGCATGCATTTATTCTGAAGGATACGAAGTCTGAAACTCAAATACATGTCATCATTTAGGGACTTCAATCCTCAGTGATTTGCCAGCAAAATCCCCAAACTTTATGATGAACAGACCAAAACTATGAGACAAAAATTTGGACATTCTGAAAAAAAATCTGCTTAGTTGAGCGGTATGCAGTCAATGTTTTTGACTATTCCACTTGTTCAGTTTAGTTTAGTTTCTATGAATTAATGCTTCCTTGTATCTCCCTTTACATAGCAACCATTTATTTTAAAACTGTGTCCTTATCTTCTCACCCTAATCGGCAACAGAAATGGTGCATGGTCCATATCAGAAACTCTATATACAGTGAGATTAGAATAGTTTAACAGATATGACTTAAGGAAGTGAGGTGGGAAGATTGGGAGAAATGAGGAAAGAACATTTACATACACAGAATCTTTCTTTAGTAGCATTAATACTGAAAAAACAGTTGCATGAGAAGAAAATATTCTTATTACAATAACTCCACTCCCCCAGCTAGCAAATGCATAACTATGCAGTCTACATAATGTGTGTCTTGTGTTGAACCACGTTTTCTCAGAAGAGTATTCCATAACTATCAAGAAATGTGCGTCTAAGAACAAGTAGTTACTCAGGGTAATAAATTAAATCAGTTACGGATGTAAATACCAGTCTTTACATCTGTCACATTGATTATACTGCAGGCAAACAGCTGTTCATACTGCACGTTTCGAAAGTACACGCATCATCTGCATGTACCTAATTAGCCAACAGGATAATTGGGCAAAATGTGTGCCACAGTCTTCATGTAGTTCCAAGTCCTGTTTAAAAGTCTAAATTGTAATTCTTCTAAAAATGAAATAGAAAAAATGTGAAATAATCAGTTGCAAAAATAGTTGAGTAATAGATATCCTAGCTAATTAGCAGCCAAAATAGTCTGGGTACTGTAACCATGTTTCATCATAACACAGAGAAACTGTCATAAGGGTGCCATTGTACATTGAGGTGATTAGAATGTGGCACTATTCCAATGTGCACTAACACGTGGTATGTACTTTTGATAATATCTGTTAGCAAATTTTAAACATTTATTTTATTTATTTATTTATTTTATTTATTTTACATTTGTTGACCGGGCTAGTCCAACTGGATACATGTCCATTTTCAGTAGAGGCCCGGGGAGAAAAGCTTCACATTTACAATATTATTTACAGTAAGAGAGAATTTACAAGTAAAATTGAGGAATATTACAGTTTTTTACTTTACTTTGGAATTTTACTCACAAATTTAGCACATATCTGGTATAGTTAGTCATAGCAATGAAAGCACAAGTAAACATTTTTCATCTGTACAGATGCATACTCTTTTTAGGTAACAGAAAAGTATCTAGCACATGCAGATAAGATGAGTAATACCCATTAGTAGGTGCGGTAGTTAGTCCGGGTTAGCACAGGGGCATAACCATTTTGTTTTAAGGCATGGTTTCAGTTTGCTTTTAAATAGGGTGCTTGAGGTCAGGGAGGTTAGATCACTGGAAGAGAGTTCCAGGTTTTGCCAACAGTGTTAGAGAACAGAGAGTCACCAGCTAAATTGTTAGTTTTACATATTTGCACAAGTTGTTTATTAGATGAGCGTAAGGTCTTTAGGTTGCTATAGGGGGTAATAAGATTTGTCAGTATTGGTGTGTTAGTAGGTTGATACAGGATCTTGTGGGAAACTGTTAGTTGGTTAAATGTTAAAAGATTGGGCAGCTCTAACCATCCTAGCTGTTTAAGATTGTGACAATGATGGGTTCTGTAGGAAGACCCAGTTGCAAATCTGGCAATGTTATTGTAGGAGATGGCCAGCTTGCTCAAGTTGCTTTTACACAGTTTAGCAAATATAGGGGAGGAATATAGTAGGGTAGAGATTAAGTGGGTACGGGCTATAGTGGACCTGGCTAGTGGGGTTAGAAAGGATTTGATACTACAGAGGGATCCTAGTTTCTTGTTGATTGTTTTTATAGTACTGTTTATATGGGAATCAAAGGTAAGGTTGTTATCTATTAGTACCCCAAGTAGTTTTGTAGTGGGATCTGGAGAGATAATAGTACTATTACTTGATGTAACAGTAAAATTAAGTGGGGAGAATCTACGGGTGGCAGTAAATAGTAGAAGCTTTGTCTTTTCGGGGTTCAAGATAAGACATCAGTATAGAAGCCATTTTTCAACTGAATTAAACACATTTTGGGTTAGTGACTGTAGATCTGATGGAGAGGTGGCTGAGCATATTAATGTTGAATCATCTGCATATTGGATATAGGTAGCTTGAGGTATTGCAGCATGTAGGTCATTTATAAATATAGAAAATAAGAGTGGTCCTAGTATGGAGCCTTGAGGGACACCGAGGGTAATCGGGAGTTTAGAAGATAAGTTATTCTCCCATAATACAGCCTGTTGCCTGCTGTTTAGGTAGGATTGGAACCATTGTATAGCCACTTTATCTAGTGATAGTTTTTTGAGTATGTTAATCAGTAGTTGGTGGTTTACCATGTCGAATACCTTTGACAAGTCAATAAAGAGGGTGGAGGATAGAAGCTCATTATTCCGATATTTATTAATGTGATCAGAGAAGGATAAGAGAGCAGAGGTGGTGCTATGAAATGGTTTAAAACCATGTTGGCTGTTAGCTAAATAGTTGTTTTCTAATAGGAAGTTTAACAGCTGTTTGTGAATGCATTTCTCCATGATTTTTGCCAGTGGAGATAATTTGGCTATAGGTCTATAGTTTGATAATTCGTTGGAGTTACCGCCTTTATGCAGGGGGATGATATATGAAATTTTCCAGATTGATGGAACATTACCTTCAGTAATGGTTCTATTAATCAGGATGGATATGGGGTAAGCTATGGCTTTTGCAGCTTTTTGTAGGTATTCTGCAGGCAGTAGATCTGCTGAGAGGGTGGTAGGTTTAAGTTTTTGAATAAGGAAACAGATAAGGGATGTGGGAACAGGTTGAAAATGAAATGATTGAGGTGTGTTAGAGTTTGAGGTGGTCGAAGATGAGGTGTCAGGGGATAATTGACTGGCAAGTGATTGAATGGTCTCTGTGAAGAAAGTATTGAAGGTGTTGGCTATTTGCTTGTGACTCCTGTGATCAGAACCTGAAGGGGTGGGTGTGAGTGATTGACCTGGGTGTAGAAGTTTATTAATGCCTGACCAGAATTTCTGAGGTTTGTTTTGGTGGGTTTGTTGGAACGGAAAGTAAAAATTACTTTTGTCCAGCTGTATGGCTTTCTTTGTTTCCCTAATCATATCTCTTTTGGAGCCAATCATGTGTGCTAACACACTTTTTCTCATACCACAAATTCATTTTGTTGAAACCTAGTTTTAGCAACAATGGAGTTTACATTTTTCCCCACAGTTGCGAAACTGAGTTTATATATATATATATATATATATATATATATATATATATTTTTATATATATATATATATATATATATACTTTGTGGTTTGCTGAAAATGACTTTCAGATTTTCTTCATTGAGTTGAAATGAATCCATATATATTAATCAGTTCTGTGTTGGTCACTATTTATACCAGATACTGGTCCTGAAAAAAATGTATGTGACAGAGAACTGGGGATAAAAATGGGAAAAGTGTGTCATGCAATGTGACAGTTTGGTTGCAGAATATACAATAATTAGATTGGAAATAAGATATGGCTTTAAGCTTTTAATAGGAAACTAAATATGACTGTATGAGAAAGGTAGCATTAAAGGCATTTAGGAAAGTTGAGAAACAAAACCAGAGAAAAGGAGGAAAACATGTCTCTGACAAATCATGAGATAATATGACTGTTAAGTAAAAAGAACACTGGAGAAATGATAGCATCCTTACAAGAAGGGGCAATTAAGAACTGGAAATAACACACATGGTATAAAGCAAAAGTGTAAATGCAGCTGTTGAAAACTGTTTTTTTTTCAGTGACCTTCTTCTAGCAGAGCTGTGGGCACAGCTGCACCCAGCACAGAAAGGTGCCCATTGGTACATTAACCACATTCACCAGCATAAGAAAAGAGAAGTTGAATTCATACTAAAAACTGAACTTATAGCACTTTGCATGATCCCAATAATACTGCCCTGACTCTCTCTGCCCCATCCCATGCAACAATCATGCACAGGTGAAGTTTGTAAATTGCATTGGTGAGAGGCATTCTGTTGTGAACCATTTTAACTTGTACAAGTTTGTAAACATGATAAATGATACACATTGAATTTAATTATCCTTGTCCTGTACCCCCATATTTTCCATAAAGCAGATCCAAATGGACATTTATTGTTTAACTTTAATTAGTGACTCCTCAAAGCAAGACTCTAAATGCACAATTGTAGTGTTTGGTCTGTGTGTTTGTATATGATTCATTCAGCTGATGAAAGGTCACTGAGTTTCTTTGAGATTATATGCCTTACTGCAAATATCTGCATCACTGGCTATTTGACAAAACCTGGTTTTGACTCCTTGCCCAAAGATGGAAGATAATGTGAATAAATCACCAGGAGATGTTCTTGGTAGTGTGTGCCACAAATGAGGATAGTTCCTTATTGTAAACTGCAGAAGAGAAACGGTCATGAAAATGGAATGGCTGGGATCACAAATGCCATATGTATTGAAGTAGGTCAGAAGATGTCTATATATGCAACAGTGCATATAATTTTCAAGTATATATGAATTGTATATTAATTTGCATTTGTAGAGCATACCCATGATACAGTCTTTATGATTCTGACTGTGATTTATAGATTCATAGATTGATAGGTACTTTCTGGGCTATTGAACTGTGATTTTAAGAAATCTAACCTTGCATTCCCCTGGTAGTATTTTAGCACTTATATTCTGTGTATGAATAACCCAGAGACAGCAGAGAGTATATATTGGGACATTTACTTTTTGCTCCTATCCATAAGGCACATGAGTACTAAGGGGGGGGGGGGGTAATTGTTTCCCATCTAGTCATCCAAATTACATTTGAAGAGTCATACAAGTACTTCACTTTATGCAGAGTTGGAGATGGTTTGATAGAGGTAATCTCTGTGATACATACATATCTCTCCAACATGTCCTATTTATGTTGCAAAACAGATTGAGATCCCCAGAGCAGGTGCTCATCCTACCACTGGACTTTTGAATGTATATCATATCTGACAGGATAGGATCTGATGAGGCTCTGTATGCAAGGCACATGTTGCCTGTTAGTAGCCTGTATGATACCAAGGAGATGGACAAGGCTATGAGATGACCTGCATGTTTTTTATGATTTAGACCCTTGATTCTTTTAGTGAGAATGCATTTTGGTCATTCCAGTTTTAGCAAATATTTGGACAGCTACATCCTGAAAGGGGCATTATATTCAATGGCTGTCTTAATGGGAGCCAAGTACAGTTGAATGATTACATCTCTAGACCTGGATGCAAACTAGGCATAAGCTGTGTAAGGAAAAAGGAGTTCCTTATAATAGTGGATACATGGTGATCAAAGGATAGTTCATTGCAGACACAAGTTCCCTGATCCCAGACTAAGGGATCAACTTTCATGGGTATGTTGTCAAGGAGATGGTTAAAAGGGAAGTCATGCTTGGCAAAGAGTACTATTATACATCTCTTTGTATTTAGTTTTAGTCCATGTTTTCTACACTATCTGCTTCGGAAAGGGTCTCCTGGATGATCTTGGTGTCCTCTAGGAAGTTTATGATGGCAGCAAGTTTACAATCATCTGCAAACCTGGTCATCCATAAAAGTCTATTTGCTTTAACCTCTGAAAAGTAAATGATGAACAGGAGTGGGCCAAGGACTGAACCCTGAGGTACACCTCTAGTGACAGATCTTTTGGAGGAAGTAGAGCCACCCACCCTAATTTCCTGGGTTATATTTGTGCAACAATTTGCTGTCTAATGATTTACATAGGGATTTACATTTAAATGGGAGAGTTTATCTATGCTACCCAAGTGTTGGATGGCATTGAACACCTTGACAAGGTCTAAATATGCGTTGTGCACTAATTTACCCTCATCCATTGCCTCAGTAACCTTCTCAAAAAAGTTGATTAAGTTTGCAGGATCTGCCCTTGGCAAACACAAATTGGCTTCAGTCTAAAGCTTGTAGGTTGCCTGTGTTGCAGTTTATTAACTCCATAATGATCCTTTCCATAGCTTTACAGATGATGATGGTCAGCCTTATCAGTCTATAATTATTTGAGTCCATTAACACCCCACTTTTGTGCAAGGGTATGACTGTTGCTATGCTCTATTCAACTGGTATGAAGCCTGTCTGGAGGCTGATATTATATAATAGCCTCTGCAGGGTGTTCTAACAAGTCTGATTTCAGGCTGACCAGTAAGCAGCCCAGTATTTTATCCAGCCCCATAGGAGTAGTGTTCTTGGCCTTGGATAGTGCCTTAAGGACTTATTCAAGAGAGATTTGATGTAGGGGGGGTCAGATATGGGTATGTGATTGCAGAATATAGGAGGGGGACAGGTGGGTGAAGTTAGAGCTACATTTGCCCATTACTATATTACCCGTGTCCTCTGGGTCCATGTATGTGGTATCCTTTACTACTCAATACCAAGGTAAACTATATTCCTAAATGTGAACAAGTACCTAGTCATACCTTACACCTCCTTACTCTGTCTTCACTCACTTCCTTACTTCTATCAACTTCGTTCCCCTGACAGTCTCTCTAAATATACCATAAGCCTGCTTTTCTCTCACTATGTAGTGCAATTCCTGTTTCTGTTATACTAACTTTCCTTTAATTTCTCTATAAACCGGCTAAAATTTCTCTAAGTATTAAATCATTGTCAGATAACTTGCATCTATTCTTAACCAATGTTTTCATTTTCTGTCTAATTTGCTATAATTATTTAAACTGTAGTTGATTGTAAAATTATTCTTAAAATGTTTTGTAATACTATGGGGCCTCCTCTGAAAACAAGCTCCTACCCTGTCAGACTTTCCCGGTAATAAAATTTCAATAAGTAAATAAATAAATATTTAGCTCTACGCAGTACCTTCATTCTTTCTGAGGTTTCTAACACAGTTAAAGAAGACTTCACGAGTGTCCTTTAACTGGGTCATTATGTTATTTTATGTTTGACTTTGGTTGATTTGATCAGGGTTCGGAGTTCCTTGCTTAGTTTAGTAAGAGCTTTTTTAGCATCCTGAGAGAGAAGTTTATTTTTGTGTGCAATGAAATTGTGTTTTTTTTTTTTTATTTAGAGTCTATTTATATTTGGGTTCCACCATAGGGGTTTATTCTTAAATTTTGCACTGTATTTACTTCAAAGGGGAACATCTATACAGCTATTTACATTTGCAAAGAATTTGGCAGCAAACATTTTCTCATATGTAGTGGGATCATCAGGGTGGAAGGAGATTTTTGAAATTAGTAAACATCATCACTGTTTTTGCAAATTAGCACAATCTCTGAATATCAAGGTATTATCAGATGCTTCCTTCAGTCTTATTGTGAATGTGACAGATTATTTGTTTGATTTAACTAGGAAAAAAGTGGCAATTGATGGAGAACAAAGTTGTTCCATATTGGTAAGGACCAAGTCCAGAACTGTAATGACCCTGATTGGAATGTGAAGAGTAACTTGTCCAGAGATTCTGCATCAATGAAGTCCATAAATTTCTGAGCATACATGTTGGAGGATGTATAAATCTCACAATTAATGAAGCAGTACTTGTAGCCTCCAAGGAGGATGGTGTTTGGCTTAATGCATAGGGACTCCATACTTGTTAGGTAGGGGGTTTAAGCTGGGGGGAGGGAATAGAGGGGGTCCTATAGTTGGCTATGACATAAGGGTTTTCTTAACATTAACCTGGATGTGGAGGAGTTCCAGGTCATTACCTTGTCTAACCAGTCTGGAGATGTTTTTTTTTTTTTAAATACGGAGACATTGACATTTTCAGTGTCTTCATCAAATGCAGTGAGCCTGGGTGTTTGATAATCATTGAAACCCTGGACTAACAGAGTGCTCTCATTGGTCTTAAACCCTGCAGTGATGGGGGAGGCTCTCATTGGTCTTAAAACCTGCACTGACACAGTGCTCTCATTGGTCTTAAACCCTGCATTGATGGGGGGCTCTCATTTTTCTTAAACCCTGCACTGATGGGGGGGTCTCTTACTGGTCTTGAACCAGGCCTCCATGAGAATACATATATCATTGTTTTCCAGGGTAAGGAGAGCTTGCCAGGAATGTAGTTTTCTTGGTAAGGCTTCTAGCATTGAGCACAAATATCTTTGTTATACAGCTTCAGTTTTGTTATGTTGGAAGCTTTAGAAGACTGACATTGCCTAAAAAAGGCATTTTGGGGGTAGACAAGGATTTAGCCTATATACAAAATCTTTTTGGGATAGGTGCAGGTCATCCCTGGCAAAGCAGTTAGTGTCTACAATATCCTCCTAAGCAGATGTATATTGTACCCACTTTGAATGACAACAGAAGCCAACTGTTGAAATCAATAATCTTTTGTTAGTATTGCTGCATCAGTCTTGGTGATGGTAGAGTGCTGTTTAAGGCTAGATTCATACCTGCATCTGACACATATTCCAAGAGCTCCATCATGATCCTTTTCCTATGGTTTGGAGAGGTACATCTCAAGTCATTTACACCCATGTGCACTATGACTGTGCCATATGTGCATTTGTGGTGCAAGGACTTGAGTGAATGTGTGATGTGGTGAATCCTGGCATCCAATGGGCAACTGACTGTAACCCTCTCCTTGCACAGCCTGGTGAGTGGTCCATCCAAGAATAGGATATTGAACTGTGTGGACATTTGCCTTATAGGTTTTTGAACTGAATCAATGTGTCTTAGATGCATGTTTCATGGAGGGTGCTGTCTGTGTTGTGTGTTTGTGTGGTTACTAAGGGAACTTGTTTCTTAGGTTACATTTAGGAGGCCTTAATGGTATAGGTGGGTTACTTTTAACAGCCTCAGCATATGTAGGTCTGTGTTTGGTTTGAGCAGTGTGTAATTGTTTTAGTGCAGTGTTGTGTGGTACTGACAACTTATTTGTTATTTCTATTTCCTCATGTGAGAGCGTTGCTTACAATGACATTATATAATTACATCTCTCACACACTGTAACGGTTTGTATAAGTAGCAAGTGGCTGTCAGTAAGCATGAGACAATCACTACAACTGCTGCATTGTCTCTGGATTTGATTTACTATCCACATAAGTTAGGCTAGCATGTGTAGTGACCCCTTCAGCCATAAGGCAGCACTATTGTTCATTTCATTAAATGCAGACACTTATGGATTCTGTACTTTTGTTGGGATATTAATGGGAGAGTTCAGCACTCATGTTGAATGATAGTATGTGGAGGGGAGTGATTATGAAAAATGGCTGTCTGATCTAAACCAATACTTTTGGTTTTCTGTGCTAAACATGGATTATCCATAGCAAGTGCAATGTTTAAATGCATAATGATTAGTATTGCACAGTACTGAAACACAAGGATGCTAGTAACTGTAGTCAGTATTAGAGGAACCTTGGGTCAAAAGTTGATGACTGACTTTGTAGTGAAGTCATCAGACTGGGGGGGGTCTATATTCTGGTCACTCAATTTAAGTGAGGTGCTGAGTTGTAAAATCACCATTTGATGGTGACAGCTGGACAGACCAATGAAACCTAAATGCATAGTGAAAGAGTCATAGGAGTACACAGGTTAAGGTTCTGTGTAAGATGAGTTTAACTAACAACTCCTGAAGAATGCGTCTATAACTAAGGAGGTTATTGATGTGGCATCTGAATGGAGCCTGGTTGAAGATCTCAATATCTGAACAGTGGCATGGAGAAAAGTGGCCAAAAGATAAGTTAGTGCTTATCATAGTAAGAATCTTCAGTTATTCTTCTGGATACTAGTACTGTGGGAACCACTGAGTTAAAAGAGAGGCCTTCCCCTGCAATGCTGATAAGAATTAGGAGTCACTAGGTTTAAGTGATAGATACTGAAAAGCCAGGAAGGCATCAGTCATGGCATTTGCCAATATGAAGACACGAGTGTGGGAAGAGATCAGCAAGGCTATGGAGAGACTTTTGGATGAACTCAAAGAGGTTTTGGCAAACCATCTACTAATTAAGGAGGTGGTGGTGAGATATTGTCCAGATTGTTCTCAGCAAGGGCAGGGAAATGCTGAGCGCAACCGTGTATATTGTCAAGAGGTAGAATATTTTAAAGAACTTCTGAATCCAGGAAACATGCCCTCATTTAAGAGGACATTACAAAAAGGCAACTCAACTTCTACAGATGAGATCACTGCTAAAGTATAACAATTCCTCTGTGATAAGGCTGCAACAAAAGTGGAACTGCTGAAGGTAATCGATATTGCTAGGTGTAATGGTTAGCATGCTTTTTTGATGTTTGGAAGACTGGGAAAATACTTCTTGAATGGCAAATAGGACAGGGGTTCCTGTTTTCAAAAAGTGGGGCAGAAGAGAGTGTTCTATTTATACTGAGAACATTTTCCTCAGATTCCCTAGGAAAGCATAAGAAGCCAGCCTCTGATTCAGGAAGAGAAATGTAAATTTCTTCTGGCGATGGAACAGTGTGTCAACTCTGTCCATGTACATATACTGGAAGTGTTATGAGAGTTTGCTAGCATTTTCTACTTATGTTCTGTAGAACTGGGGAAGGCATGTAACTATGTATCTCAGAGGTCTTGTGGGATGTACTATAACACCAGGGTGTCCAAAGGCTGTTGCAACCTCGCATTTGGTTGTTGCAAGTGAGGAGTGAGCATTGTCTTCACATTCTCATTGTAAATTCAAATTCTTTCAAGGTGTGCATAAGACTGTGCCAAATGTATGCCTTTCTTCATTCCCATTTGTGAGTTTCGTATTCAGAATAGCAAGGCAAATCCAAGACCTGGAGTGTATCTAATCTGAGGGTGTGAGGGTTGCATCATTTTGTCTGCAGATGATATTTTCCTCTTAGACTTGAGTAACTTTTGATTTGTAGTGTACAGTTTGCTGGTGATCATGAAACAGGCAGGATAGAAATCAGCACCGCCAAGACAGAGGTCATGGCTTTGCATCAGAAAAAGGAAAAACAGCTCTCTGTAGATGTAGAAGGAGCTACTTCAGGTGGAGGGGTTTAAGCACCATGTGATGTCTTTTGCATAAATAAGATAAAGGGGGTTAAGAGATTAACCAGAGAATGAGACCAGTGGCAGCAAAACTCTAGGTGTTGTACCTGACTGTGGTAGGGAAGTGAGAATTAAGTCGTGGGATGAATTTATTTATTTGTATTTGTTTAGCAGAAAAGTCTGACTGGGTAGAAACACCTTTTCAACAGAGGCCTTGGGAGAAAAACTCCACAAAGGAGAGCTCTTATTTCTTCTTTGGGTAGTATTCATAGTCGTTATGTGAATACGTAAAGGTTATCTGCACTGTCAACAAGTAAGTGCAGCAAATTCCTGATCCATAGAACACATAACATGCAATGGTTGCAAATAAGCATATGCAAATGAACAAATAATGAGATATAACTGATTACAGGCCAAGTGACACCTCCAGGTGTTTATGCAGTTATATCCTACTGATTCAAATATTGTTTCTTCATACTTGCATTAATAAGTTCAAAAACCATGCTATGTACAAAGTATTAGAAGATTTCACCTTAAAGCTTACACAATAGCAAACACAGCTGTATTGATACTTGATTTCTGTCTAGTGCAGGCAAAGAAATATACAAAATAAACATTTATTTATATTGTCATAAATTTCATGTTTTTCAAACTATCTTACAACCAGTAGCACAGAAAGCTACTTGGCCTCATATGAAAGCTCTCAGCTGGGTGAACAAATTGCTGCTGAAAGTATGTGTGTAACTTGAGTGGTTGCTGAGTTATTGTAAGTTTTTTTTTTTTTTTTTTTTACAAAATATTACAAACTTAATAGTTATTATGTTTACCATGACTTATAAAATACAGTTTAATACCTAAAACTCAAAGAATACTACTGCTATAAAATAGTTTATACTGCAGTTTGTCATTTACACTTCAGTAAACCCCATGATTCCAAAGATATGAGCATTTGCTTGACATTTGAGGATATAATTTGATTCTATCAAAAAGCTTAGTTTCCACCCATGGAAAGTTACAGTGCAAACTTACAGAGCTCTGTTGGGGGATGAGATAAATGAGAAAAGCTATAAAATGATGAATGGTAATGAGGTCGATTCTCACCTTCTTGTGATTCATAGTCAAAGTTTTTCACATTTTCCACCCTATCTGCAGGTACATTATAAAAGGTGGAGTTATGCCTATTCTATCTACTTTACAATCTTAAAAGATGTTCTCACTTGTTGCTAGCCTAGCTATTTCCTGGTGTGAGCTTCTTGTCTTGGCCTGAGCTAAAACTGTCTGTTGCCCAGTAGTGCTTGCCGGACAAAAGGAGGTGATAAAGGCAGAGAATAAATCACTATAATTTTGACATTCAGGAGATACTTTATGTTCACAGTGGCTACTTTGGCAGTTCCTACATACATAAATACAAATATTTCAAGTACAAGCATTAATGCCCTTCTAGCCTGCCAATATAACAAAACAGTTGTTCCCATAATAAATGTCCAGGCTGTTGTTAAAAATATCTGAACTAGTGCTTGCTTTAATATAATTTGGTAGTCTGTACTACGCATCAGCTGCTCTCTCAGAAAACCAGTTAGTACACTTCTCATTCCCATAGAATCTTCTACACAGGTTGTCTCATGATTCATGATTCTCTTTTACTTTTTGATAACTCCAAACATTCCAAGACGTAGTTGTCTCAAAATGCCCTATATACCTGAATAAGATCTCCTCTTAAAAATCTATGAGACACTGTACAAGTTCATATATTTTAGTCTTTCATAATAACTTAAATTTTCACATTCATGGATGACTGGGTATATTTCAGCTGTACTCTTTTCAGTTTACTCATGCTTGTTTTCTTAAAAGGCTTCCATATTGTTGTTTATTACTCAAATTTGTGTCTAATGCAATTAACAAACAATGACTTCACCATTTCTAACCCAATTAAGCGAAACATCATTTTAGTGAACGATCGTTTCAGCAAATTTTTTCAAAGGGAAAAAAAACTACTAGCCATAACAAACACACATTTTAAAACTCAGCAAAGTGGGGGCCTTTGCCCCCACACCTCACACTCCCTAACTAAATATCAACTCCAAGATCACACTACAGTGGGGAAAAGGACAAATTCCCAATGATGGCCAACTACTTCATTTCCCTGTGAAATAACTCACTGAAACGATCATTCACTAAAATGACATTTCACTTAAGTTGGTTCAACAAATGGTTATTCACTAAATATGGTCTTCGATAAAGTGATATAGACCCTGTAACCAATTAGTTGATATGATAGTTGATATGATTAGAAAAACTCAGAGCTGGATCTACCAATATACCCAGGTCCTTAAATGAATTAACAGTTTCAATTATTGTGTACTGTATTAAATATTCACCTTTCAATTTATATCTCACAAATCTCATACTTAGTTTTTAATGTATTTATCAGCATATTTTCTGGTGCCCAAATGGTCAATTTATTCAAGCTCTTTTGCAGACATGCCCTATCTGTAACATATGTAATCAGTTTACTCAATGTCAGTTCATCTGCATACAGACTGCAGAACACCTCAGATGAAAGAGATAGGTCTGAAAGATACCATCTAAACAAGTAGGGCTCAGGACAGAGCCTGTGGTACACCCTGACTGTACCAAGAATTTCACCTGCCCAATTGGTGTATGATACTTGTCATGGCCTATTTATAAGGCATGCAGCTATCCATCTTATCAAGAGTACATCAATACCTAGTTGTTCTAATTTTTTGACCAGGGTTTTGTGTGTGACCCTCTCAAATGCTGAATTTAAATCTATATAAATTACACCACAGCACAATTTTTCATTCATAGCTGTTATTATATTGATATAGAACATCATGTTACAGGTGGTAATAGATCTATTTTCAACATATGCATGCTGATATATATTTTCAAGTCCCAACTTTTCCAGTTGTGACTTGACCAATATCACCTTTTCCATTATTTTCCCATAATGTGAAATTAGACTTAAGGGTCTATATGACTCTTGGTTTGTCCTACTCCCCTTTCCCTTAAAGACAGGTTTAATAAGTGCATGTCGCCAATCTTGAGGAATTTCCCCATATTTACACAACCAAATAAATAATAGATATAATAGTACTGTAAGCCCTTGTTGAAGTGTTCTCAGGTCATTATTACTAATTCCATCTCTTTCCTGTGCTTTGTTTGGATCCAGTTTGCATAGTTCTTTTTCAATACAGTGTAATTTTGATTTCAGTATCTGAGGTTATCTGGATGTCGCTAGGACAACTTATCACCCTCTTTGTGGAGCCAAAGTGTTTTGCTTAAGATTTTGTAAATATATTTATAACCTGTTGTGCCTGAGAATAAATTTTAGAATCTACACATAGTTTATCGGATCTAGGACTAATTACCGACATGTTTCAATGAAACTGAAACAGTCGAGCACACTTTCAGGAAAGTGCTTTTTCACCAAAAAAGCAATTTTGCGAAAGTCTGCTAAAAAAAAAAAAAAAAAAAAAAAAACAAGATTTAAAAAAAAAAGATAACAGTAATCACCCCCCCCCCTGCTTTTATATTCTTACTCTAAGATCATACTACATTGGGGAAAAGGGAATATTCCCTTATCCCCATTGTGCTGTGGTCTCAGCAAAAGCCATTTTCTCATGTTTTTTATTTTTTTATCTTAGTTTCAAAAAAGTGTGCTCGCCCGTTTCAGTTTCATTGAAACGTGTTGGTGATCATTAGTCCTAGACCCAGTTTATCAGTTTGTATGTCTTTACTCTCTCAACATCTTATGTAGCTATAAAATGGTTTCCTATTATGTTCAATATCTTTATATAAATTTTCTTCAAAATTTTCTTGATCTTGTCTCACACTCTGCTTAATTTGTTTGTCCAGCTTGTTTATTTCAGTTTTCAAAGTTGTAATTTGACCTCTTTTCCATTCCTAATATTTTTTGTCTCTCACCTTAATCAGGTATCTTGTTCTTATGGAAATATATCCCCCTGATGTTGTATGCCTAGATCCTGATGTTAAACATTTTTTGACTTTTTGCACTCAGTTTCTATTTCAAAACTTTCCACTTTCCTCCTGCAGTTTTTCTACTGAACGCCACACTCCAATTAGTTTTACATAGTGACTGTTTTGCTTCCATATAATCTGCAATTAATCTTCTGTGCATTGGTTTAGATTTCAGGTTGAAGAATTATTGATTAACAATTAATATTTATAACCCCATGATCACTGTACATCAAACAGTAAGTTCTTTAGGAACACAAACAATGTCAAGTATGTTGCATTCCCTGGAATTTTTTGACAACCTGAAACAAGTGTTGTTCCTGAACAGATGTTGTGAATAATTTCCTTACTAATGTTGTTGAATCAATATCATTCCAGTCTGTTTCTGATAAATTTAAGTCCCCAGCTACTGTTCTTCCCTCCTGTGTTTCATGTAAGAAATTTACGAATTCCTCAAGGTCATCAGCACTTGACTTTGGCGGTCTACAGACTCCAACAATTGTTATATGTTCCAGGGTTGTCTTTACTGTCACAGTTACATAATCAATAGTACTGGTGTTATTACTGAACATGTTATAATCACAGGTCTCATAACTATCTTTAATCCTTATCATCACACCTCCATCTGCTTTTTTGTTAGAATGTCTGTTACAGTAAAAACATTTATACCCTGACAAAACTGGTTTCCAGTCATTGTTCTTTAACCATGGTTCATAAAAAATAACAACACAGATATTGTGAAAACATAGCAAATTGTCCAATAAAATAAAAAACATTATTCTTAATGCTGCTAGCATTAACAGCCATCAGAAATACATAAAATATTGCTATCTGTGAACTGATAAATTTTTGACCTGACAAAAATCCTGCCTTGTGTTTGTCAAATATTGCAAAGTATCTGCAAACATTATTTTCCCTGATCTTGACAAATCCAATCCATCCTCTCTGGTTTGGTACACATGTTCCTATTAAGAAGGTAAAACTTCAATATTTGAAGATGTACATAGTTTTGTGTGTTCGTATTAAGTTAATGGGTTTTAGGGGGTTATTGAGGGTGGGTTTTTTTGAGGCCTTTCAGTAAACCAAAAAGTTTTGTAAGATGTGACATAGGTGCAAATGTATATGACAAGAAACAAGTGTATAAAAGATCAACCTGCCAAACAGTGTATGTATGTAACATAAAAGCTGGAACTAGACACTTAACAGAAAAGCTATTACACATGAAAGGGGGAAAATAACTTTTTAACACAATGATGTTTTCTGTAACGTCTTTACATGTCAATGGTCTCACAGATAAATGAAAAAAGAAAGAGTAGTGAACTATATTAAAAATATAGAATGCAAATCGCTATGCTACAGGAGAAATACCTGGAGTGAGCTGAACATGTGAATTTGAAAAAGGTTTTCAGAAGGGTTATTCAGCTGAATACCTGGGACAAAGGAAAAGAGGAGTACTTGTATTAATTAATTGCAAGAGGAGCTCCAATATTGATAGACGAGGATAAAAAGATAATAATGTTAGATTTGTAGTACTAAAGGGCTACTGGCAAGGGATGAGAATTACACTGGCATGTATTTATATTCCACCTAAAACTGCTATAATGGAGCTTAAGAAAATTCTGGGAGAAATAAACAGCCTTCAGCAAGGAATATTACTTAGAGGTGGGGACTAGAATTTGATATGCAGCAGTGAGGATGTGTCTTGGGACCTAGAAGGGGAAATATAACAAAGGAGGGTAGAGTTTTGAAGAAATTTATGAAAATATTTGGCATGGAAGATGTGAATTCAGTACTAGGAGTTTGGAGTGAATTTACATATTCCTCAAGATACAAAAACTGGGTTAGGCTAAACAGAATTTATATTTCACAGGAACGTGCATTTAATTGAAAGTCTTGATATACACCTAATAACTATTTCAAATCATGCACCAATAATAACTAAAATAAAAACACAGGGTAATGAAATAAAAATGAGACACTGTCACTATCCCGTCTAGCTGTTGAAAAGAGAGGAATTTAAGGAATGGGTAGCGGAAATTATTCAGGAGCTATAAGAGAAAACAAACTGTTCTTCTGAAACTATAGATAGAGAGTGGAATAAAATTAAAGTGGAGTTAAAAATAGGGTAGAAATAAAAGAAAGGTAGATATGGTTAAGAAGTAACAAGAATGATTCAGAGGGACTGACAAATGTTAAAGTATTGCATAATAGGGAGAATCTCACAGAACAAGCAGAGGAGCAACTGCAGAATGCCAAACAGAAAATAAGGGATTAGCTCAATAATATGCATGAGCACAAAACTTTTAGCACAACGACTCAGGCAACTGAAAATAGAAAGGGCTGTCGCCAAGCTTAGGGAGCCTACAACAAGGAAGATAACATGAGTTCCTGTAGAGGTATTAGAAATATTTCATAAATTCTATGAAAGCCTGTATAAAGCAGAGTAATACAGAAATCAAGAAAAGGTACAAATGGAAATGTTTATGGAAGAATTAAATATGTCGAGGTTAGAGGTAGATGAGGCTCAATTACTAACAGTTAGGATAGGAGGATATGAGATAAAAATGGTGATGTATAACCAATCCACAGAAAAGTCCCCCAGAATATATAGTATTCCTGTGGAAGTTTGGAAGCTAGGAGGGAAAAAAATGAAAGATCTGAAGGTTTTGTTTAACTGTATTTTAAGAGGAGGAGGAGAAGCACAAACATACTGGAAGAAAGTGGTGATGGCTGTAATAACTAAACAGGGTAAAAACCCATCAGACCCAGATTCATGCAGGCCCATTTCAATATTAAACCATGATTATAAAGTGTTTTTGTCTATAATGGCTACAAGGATGGCAAAAGTGAAGCCAAAATTGATAGATATGGACCAATGTGATTTTGTGGAGGGAATGCAAACATTTGACAACATTAAGAGAACATTAATGATCCAGAGGGAAGCAGAATGTAAGAAAATACCACTGTTTTTGCTGAGTCTTGATGCAGGGAAAGTATTTGACAGAGTAAGTTGGGACTTTATGAGCAGGGCAATGGAAGCATTTGTATTCCCTGATCAAATTATAAGGCTGATTAGGAGTGTATATATATATATATATATATATATATATATATATATATATATATATGATCGGAGGCAAAAATTAAAGTGGGTGGGGTCCTCTCTGATAATTTCTGCTTGAGCAGAGGAACCAAACAGGGCTGTTCTCTTTACCCTTTATTTGCATTATATTTAGAAACATTGGCAAAGAAAATAAGGGACTCAGAAATTCAAGGATATAATTGGTATGGTAGTCAAAGAAAAGCCGGTTGTATTTGCAGATATTATTTTACACATGGTAAAACCAGAAAAGGACATTTCAGTGTTAAACATTTTGAGACAGTTTCAAATCTTTTTGAGATACAAAATTAATGAAACTAAAAGGCAATAGCTGTAAATTATGTAATCACACATGAATTGGGTCAGCAATATCCATATTCATGGGGACATGATAAAATGAAGTACTTAGGAGTATGGATTTAAAATGATTCCTGTGTAGCAGCTAAGGATATGCAGGATGAGACTAAAAAGATAATACAAAAACTTAGAAATGGGAAGGTCTGTTATATGGATAGTAAGATGCAAGCAGTTAAAATGTTAAGTCCATTTAGCCTTATTCACAGATCAGCCATATTTTTATCAACCAAAGGAGAAGTTGTGGATAGCAATTAATAAAGATCTGAAGGATTTCATCTAGGGAAGATGGCAAGAGTCAAATGGGATAAGCTGATTCTTCCAATAAAACAGGGTGAATTGGGATTACCCAATTTGAATGGATATATAAGAGCTACACAGTTAAGGCTCATATACATAATACAAGCAGAAACCTATAACTCAAAGTGGAAAGAGATGATAATGAAACAGGGAGGAAACTCAAGAAACAAGGAGAGACCGGGATTTTGGATGCAAATCTTTAGATTTTGGATGCAGATATTTAAGGAAAATAACAATAATTATACAAAATATTATATTTATAAAGTAGCAGGCCAGTTTTCTAAGAACTAAGCCAACAGGAATGGAGAAAGGAGATTTGCCAATAGGGATGACTGCAATTAGGGATACAGACAAAAGGCAAGAGGGAGCTGGAATTTATTGGAGAAAACTGGCAAAGGAACCAAGGTATTGGGAGGAAATAGCAAAGGAACCACAATATTTGGAGCCAATAACTAGAGAGGGAAAGGTAACAGAATGGAAGGACGCCAATAATTTATTTTGACTGCAGGTTAGAGATTGCCTTCCCTATCAAGGATTGATATCAGATATCAGGCTAAGTTAGAAAGGATTATGAAGAGAGACTGGATAAGCAATTCACAAAGAAACAGCAGTGGACATATGCATGTCTCCTGAGTATGCAACAAAATCTAGAAGATTTAGGATTTTGGCTTGGAAATGTTTACATAGGTATTTTTATACCCCAAATAAACTCTAGCTATTTTTTCATCTGGTAGACAGCAAATGTTGGAGGTGTGATGGGGAAGAAAGGGGTTATTGAAAACACATTTTCTTGGAGTGCAATGAGTTGGCAGACTTTAAAGATTCCCTGCAGACTACTCTGTCAGAGACAGTGGGTGTGAAAATTGGTGTAATTAGGAAAATTATTTTTCTGAGTTATGATACAGAATCAGAATTGCTAAGACACAGTAAGGCCTTGCTGAGTCTAATTATGGTGGCTATCAAAAAAGCACTTACTGGAAAATGGAAATCAAAGTCTAAACCAACTGTACTAGAAGTGGTGAATATAGTAAGAAATAAAACAACTGCATTTGGGATCTTCAGAAAAGGGTAGGAGCAAATTACATAGAAAAAATGGGAATTATGGGAACAATACTTAAAGGGAAGGAATGAGGTTTAAAAGAAGGCAGGGTTTAAATAAGCTATGTAATGTTTCACTGAGAGCCATTGGGTAGATTATAAAGGATGTATAATGTTTGCAACATGGAGTGTCACTATGGTTTGTGAAGCAAAATGTTTGCAACTAAGATTATGTCAATATGGTTTGTTTTCATTTACATAAACGTATGATTGTGTATGTCATTGGTGATAATTTAATAAAGCTTTTGTTGTTTAAAAAAATAAAAAGATACACTAAGCAAGTGCAACAGTGACCAAAATACCTTGCAGGCAGCTATTAGTCATTTCAGAAATGGTAAGATATAGGTTAACAACAATGGTCTTATGTCTTCTCTACCTGGTTAACGAGGAAATAAACTATATCAGCAGTCAACAATGTCAAAGAATTACCAGATTGGTTGAAGGTGTTGGTAAAAATGATTAGAACCCCTTGTCTTAAAAAAAAAGAAATGTTAAGTAATAAATGCAGTATTCTGTATTTAACTGATTTCATTACTATACATAGCTGCAAGAGTATTTATAAATAATGATAATAGGAAAAACTAAAGTGCTTTCAATACAGTGTTGCAACCACATCTTTATTAGGCAGACATTTCAAATGTATTACCATTTCTTATGTTATTGTTAGTAGACTGCAAATGTAAACACCACCAAGCCTTGATACCAATACACTCATTGTTCCTATGTATGCATAAGGATTTCCCATACATTTTTAGTTCAATAAAGATTCAATAAAAATAAAATTGACTAATAATAGTAACGTGAATGATCTGTAACACTGTGTTTGAATTTATTTTATGTATAGCTTCTGTGTCTCCCTCCTTTTCTCTTTTTCTTTTAATTATGCATTCATTTGTCCTTTATTTTCGTTTGCTCCTATTTCTGTCCATTTTATTTTTTTACAGATCCAAATTCCTCAGGAGCAACCCAGCCGTGCACCCGTCAAGTTAGGAAATGTTTATCCACTGCTCATCCAGAGACATCATAGGTGCCCTGGCATATGGCAGCCTGGCAAGCCTCATGGAACAAGGGCTTCAGCACCTGGTTGAGGATATAGTGGAGCTTGTCATGGACAAGCATGTTCAACCAATCAAGGCTTCTCTTCAGAGGATAGAAGACTCACTACCTCAGGTGTCACAAACCACCACACCACCAGAAGCCCTTGTCACTTCAGCATCAGGGTCCTTCAGTGCAACACCATTTGGCAGTGCAGACATTTGAGGTCTTGTGGACCAGGGATGTTTGTTGGGCTGCAGTTCTCTTCACCCCCTTCCTTTCCTTACCCTCTGTCCTACACCCTCTTACTGACTTCCTCCAACACTACCCTCTCATATAAAAATTTTGAAAAATAGGGACAGGTCTAACCCCAATGAAAACATACTACCCCTCCAGCACATCGCCCTTGATGTTATACTTCTTTGTTTCCTCTTTGTTATGTCTTCCCTTTTTCAGTCTTTCATAGCTCCCCTTTCCATTCTTAGAAACCTATCAGGGTGGCCAAATAAACATAGCACTGTATAAAACATTTTAAACCTCTTTATTTTTTTTTCAAATATTAATAATAAAGGCTATGCTGTCTGCTGCTTGCATTACATTTTCAAGTGTGAATGCATATAGCCAAATTTGTCTGTAGTAGCCAAGCATATAGGAAGTCATACAAAGCCTTTGGCTTTCACATAGTCTGTTGCATATACTTAATGATTAACTTCAGATACTTTATACTTCTGCCATTAGCAGACATGTTTATCAAAACACATTCACATTTATTTAGAGTGAATAACCTGTGCTTACTGTATTTCCATATAGGCATAGCTGAGCCCTTCAAGGATAACCACTATGCAAGTACAAAACCTGGCACTATGAATACCACTCATTGTTTTCAGGTTACATTTTCATATCTCACTTACTAGCTATCCCTTCTGAAGAAAGTTCTATTTCTGTAATAATTCTTGAATCATTTCCACTACCCATTCCTTAAATTCATCTCTTAACATTTAACCAGGAAAACTCTAAAGTTTAATTTTTATTTCATTATGTCTCCATCTTTAAACTAAATTTTATTGGTGCATAATCTGAAATAGTTATCAGATATGTATTAAAGCTTTCAATTAAATAAACATACTCCTGTGAAATATAATTTCTGTCCATTATAACCCAGTTATTGTACCTTGGAGAATAATATACAAATTCTGGCTGAGTTCTTACTATTAATTCACAACTTCCATATGAAATATTCTCATATATTTCTTCATAAATCTACCCTTTTTATTACAGTTCCCCTTCTAAGTCTTCCTGATATAGTCTTACTATTGCAAATTAATTTCTAGTCCCAATTTATTGATAATACTCCCTGCTAAAAGCTAATTACCTCTTCCAAGATTTTCATGGGTTCATAGTTTGGTACTAAGCTATTGGCCCTAGGGCCTGTACAAGCCTAGCCATAACACTTCCCTGGCTATTTCTTCCCACAATATTTGCTTCCCTGGACCCCTGTCTAGCAGGGCAACTGACGTGATCCCCAGGGTAAATTTCCTATCTCCCATCCAGTCGTCAAGGTTCCTTTTGAAGAGGGCCAAGGAGGTGCTCTGCTTGACATGTATAGGCAGTCTATACCAGAGTATGGGGAGTCTCTGGGTCAGGAGCCTATCCCTCCAGCATGTTTTGTTCATTGTGATGATAAGGTTTAGGTCCCTGGAGCATGTGGCTCTGATGGATTGGGATTTCTTTAAGTGTAGCATGTCCAGCAGCTCTGAGTTTGACATGGCCTTGTATATTAAGCAGAGATCACCTCTGAGTTGATGATATGCGACAGAGTGTATCTGGAGTGTTTTTAGTCAGTCAGCATAGGGCATCTACTTTAGGACTGCAATTCTTTTATTGAGGTGTTTCTGCTGCCTTTCCAGTTGTTGCAGATGTCTTGTGAGGTACATACCAAATGAGGCATTGTACTCTATAATGGGTCTAATGAGGGATGAGTACAGTGGGACAATGACTTCCTTTTTTCTGGATGAAAAGCCCTTAGTGATGAGGTGTGCCACATAGAAAGATTTCCTGACTGTTGTGGCGATGTGGTTATCGAAGGTGAGACCACTGTCCACTTGTGTTCCTAAGTCTGTTATCACACTTTCGGTGTTTAGTGTACTGCCACCTACGTGGTAATTCATGGGTACATGTTTTTTCCCAAAGGGGATAACTATAGACTTCTTGGCCCATGGCTCTGGCACCAAGCATCTGTTTCTGTAAGGCCCTTTTGTAGAATATCCACATCATTTGGGGATTCAATAATGGCTCCCAGTTTGCAGTCATCTGCGAACTTTGTTAGCCAGAGTCCCTTAGTGCTGGCCTGTACTTCAGAGAAGTAGATGCCAAACAAGAGCGGTCCCAGGACTGAACCATGAGGTACTCTACTTGTCACTTGTCTGGAGCTGGATTTGGAGTTGGCTACTTTTACAGTGCGGGTTCTGTCAATAAGCCGGTTGGCTACCCATCGAATGACGTAGGGATTTATGCCCACCTTAGTAAGTTTATCTATGATTCCAGAGTGGGGAATGGTGTCAAAAGCCTTGGCAAGGTCCAGATAGGCTGTGTGGACTGCCTTACCCTCGTCCTCAGCTCTGGAGATGGATTTGAAGAAGTCAGTCAGGTTTAGGAGACACGATCAGCCCTTCATAAACCCAAACTGGGTGGTGTCCAGTGTTTGACAGTTGCCAAAGTCTTTGTTTATAAGTTCCATGATAATATGTTCCATGGCCTTGCAGATCAGGCTTGTCAGACTGATGGGACGGTAGTTCCCAGGATCCAAGGTGGATCCCCCCTTGTGGAGTGGGATAACTGTAGCTATGCGGCACCCAGTGGGTATGAAGCTTGAGGTGAGACTATGATTAAACATGACACTTAGATGAAGTGCCAGTTCATTCTGTAGTTCATGTAGTACACAGCCCAGGATGTCATCTGGTCCAATGGATGCTGTATTCTTAGTTTTGGAGAGTGCGGTTTTTACCTATGTGACCATGATTACTGGAATTTGGCAATCTTTCGGTATTTAGATGGGCCCTTTAAGGGGTGAGAGAAGGGTGAAGTTGGCACTGAATCAATCTACCAGGATATTGGCAATGTCCTTGGGATCAGTATATTTAATGTCATTTTGTTGTAACTCAGAGCAGATCTGAGTATTGCTGTTTAGATTGTTGACATAGTTATAGAATGACTTGTGGTTGTCTTTGGAATCTTTGGCAATTTTATTTTCATAACTAGCTTTGGAGAATTTTATGAGGGATCTCAGCTTCTTACTGAGGCTGGTAAGGGAGTTTTTTGCATCCTGGGATTTTCCTCTTTTCTGCAACAGTTTCTTCTGTTTTATAGTTTGTTTATGAGAGGGGAGCACCAGATTGGCTTCCTTTTTTGGAGGAGATCTTCTTGCTTCTATTTGGATGGCGCGATTCATGCATGAGTGGATGTGCTCGTACAATGCTTTAGTGTAGAATTCAACAGTCAAACTTTCAGTTCCTGTCTGTATGGGTGTCATGAAGTTTGTCACTTCTGACTTGAGTAGCATGAAGTTGGCCTAGGAGAAGGTTTTTACGGATGTTTCCTTACTGGCGGGTGGGGGTGGGATGTGGATGTCAAAGGTGATTAGCTTATGGTCAGACCTAACCAACGAAGGGGAGCATCGATTTCCCATGTTGGTAATGATCAGGTCCAGGATATTGGAGCCCCTGGTGGGACTACAGATTAGTTGATCCAGGGCATTGGAATTTATGAATTCCAAGAACAGTTGGTCAAAGGTGTTGGTACGTGAGTAGTTTTCCCAGTTAATGGCAGGGTATTTGATATCACCCAGTATTAGGGTGTTTGGTTGTATCTTAATATTTTCCAGTATGTTTAGTAAGGTATAGTGAGAATTTTGGGGCATGGTGGGGGATCTGTAGCAAGCTACAACTTGGATTGCAGTCTTACCTACTGTTAGTTGCACTTGGAGAATTTTGGATGCATTGTGTTGGCCAACTAGCCTGGAGGTGTGAATATCCTTGGTGAATATGGATACTCCTCCACCTTTATGTTTCGATCCTGGTTTGGTGGCTGAAAAGTGTAATAAGAGTTGTAGCCTGGTATTGCAGGGGTGCTCTCTTGAGCCTTGAACCAGGTCTCAGTTACTGCACAGATATTGATGTTCTCCAGATACAGGAGTGCTTAGAGAGAGTGCATTTTGAGGTTTAGACTTCTAGCATTGAGTAGTATTACCTTCAGATTTTGGATACTAGTACCTGTTACGGTGGTGGTTTTGTCCTTTGAGCTTTGCTTAAAAAAGGCACCATAGGGGTGGCAAGAGCCTTAGCCAGTAACCAGAATCCCAGGGGTGACAGGTGCAGACCATATCTGGCAAAGCATTATGGTTTCTCAATCATGTCATCCCAGGCAGACAGATACTGTATCCCCTTTGAATGACACCTGAAGCTTAACCAATTGTTGAAGTCAGTAATTTTGTCCTTATACTGTGGTATCATTCTGGGCGAAGGCAGGATGCTACTCAGGGCTAGGGTCATACCTGCCTGGGTAACATGATCCGAGAACTCTTCCATGTCTCTTTTCATGTAGTCCAGGGAGGCGAGAACTCTTCCATGTCTCTTTTCATGTAGTCCAGGGAGGTACATCTCAAGTCCTTTACTCCAACATGGACAATGACAGAGTCGTATTTGTATTTTTGTGGAGTGACTTGAGTGCATATGTTATGTGGTTGATCCTGGCACCTGACAGGCAGCTGACTGTAATTTTCTCCTAGTTCCAGCCTAGTGAGTGGGACATTAGTGTGCCTGACTATAGAGATACCTATGTCTAAAGTGTTGGGTACGTTGTCTTGCCTTAGGGGCTGTTGTTGGCTGGCACACTGGTGTTGTGAGCTATGTGATACTTTGGTTGTGATTGGTGTTTGTTTGCATTTCAGCTTTGGAGGTCCTTGTTGCTTGGGCAGGTTAATGTTAAGGGCCTCTACATATATGTACTTAGTGTTGCTATGTGTGGGTGTTGGTGGTGAGGGTTTTGAAGGGCTATGTGTTGCTTGAGGTGTATTGTGGGTGTTAACCTTCTCCTCTTGATTGTCTAGCACAATCTTGGCTGGAGAGAGCTTTGCTTCCAGTTTGGCTATGTAAGTGCATCTCTTGCAGGTTGTAGTGTTGGGTGGTAGAAGGAGGGGGTTGTCTGTGTACATGAGGCAATTGCTGCATTCCTCCAGTATGCCCAGATTCACCAGGTGGACAGGGGAAATCACCAGAAGCTGACCCATGGACATGCCTGGTTAGGTGCTTTTTTTCACATACCTTGGCAAAGTACTTTGCAATTATAGGCTTAGTGCCTACAATTAATTTCTCATTATTAACAAGAAGAGTTGAGTGCTTGTATCAGTGTAAGGCTTCCGAGTGCTTTGCAGCAGGTTTTAGAGCAAGCACTAGTCACAGGGACTCCAACCAGAAAGAGTCAGGAATCAATGCACTCCACTCCTACTCTCACCAGGATCAGAATATAAGCACAGATTCCAAGCTGTCACATATAAAGCAGTTATTAAGCTTTCTGGTGATCAGCAGTCTTCAGGAAATAATGTAACTGCACTCCTTCTCTCACCAGGAGAAAAAAGAAGCACTAATCCCAAGATGACTACTGAGAAGCAGAATGTGGGCTCTCAAATAACTGGTGGTCTTGCAATAGATGCTTAAAGGTAAGATGAAAAAAATGTTTTATCCTAAACACTGCAGTGTGCACTAGAGTAATTAGTAGACATATTGAAAGGGAGTGGTCACTTTTGTATTCTTTTACTATGGAATACAGTAGGATGGCCAATGAATTTAAACAGTTGAAGGGGAGTGATTTCACAAAATGATCATTTTGTGCTTACTCACACAAGCCAGTAAAAGCAAAGATGAAATGAGATATATGGTCAAATTAACAATAAGGGGCAGGCAACTAGAAAGACAGTGGTGTTTATCAGCACAACAGTGACTGGGTGGGAGAGTGGGAACATTATTTCTGCCTGACTCACAAGAAACAGAAATGTGGTCTCCTTTCAAGTTTTAAGTTTCTTAAGCTCCATAATACAGTTTTTGGTGGCATATAAATGTGTGCCAGTGTAATCTTCCTCTCCTGGTAACCCCCTTACTACCACCAATGAAACATTATCTTTTTTCTTTTCCTATCTCTATTTGAGCCTCTGTGAGAGTCAGTATTACCCCTCTTTTACTTTGTCCCTGATTTTCACTGAATGTCCATCCTGATGTGTCTCCTGAAACATTGCCATTTACACCCTAATTGTTTTTAATATAATTCAATACTCTCCGTTTTTGTCTATACCTACACGGTAATTTACATTCCATGTTAATATTACCAGAGTAGCTATTATGACAGGAAGCTATTACTTCCATCTGTTATACATGACAGCTCTTTTGAAAGTATACTTTCAGCTTCTGGCTTACATGTGCACACTAATATTTGATAAGCTGATATTTTATGAAGTTTCTTCTTATTATCTTTAACTGAACCTTTATCACATTTCAAGACTTTTTTCTTCAATGAATACTCAAACAAAAAAGTACATTTTCAGAACATCCCATCCCATTTTAACGTAGAACAAATATACAATACTATGCACATTTTCAACAAATGAAGTTTACCCTTTCAGATGGGAGCAGTTACCCCAATTAGATAGCTCCACCCACAGGCATTACCTAATCTAAATTTAACATTATCCATGCTAGAGCAACTCTTATGGACTTGGGAACTAAACAAACAAAATGTAGCACAATGTCATTAAGTAGTACTGACCCAAATTAAAATGTAAATAAACAAGTTCACCAACAGAAATGGTTGGGTACTTTTTAACCTCTGTGTATAATTCAAACCTAAGCTGAAGATATGGTAGATAAATGATCTACTCAAAACATGTTACTTCACCTCTAATCACCTCACACCAGACTCTTGTAATTCAAAAGTAGAATATGATTTACAACTCATAATTCATCTCAAGTCAAAATTCAAAACTTCTGCAAACAACAATAAACAAAATATGCAGGGTCATTTCTCTCACTCCCAGATTTCCTTCATAGGGTTAACCGACTACCATTTCTTGCTTAGGCCACACTTCAGCTTTCCTTCCTGATACACAAGCTTATACATGACTGCTGCCTCATACTTATGCTAAGAATCAAGTTAGCTCCTTACAGGTTACATTCTGAAAGTATACTCATGATGCATAGATCACAGTCCAGCTTAGTAATCAAATTCGGAAAACAGCTCCAGAAAAAGGGAATCACTTACCCTCTGAAATCTATAATGAAACAAGCTATCTCCACTGCAGATCAAAACTGTTAACGCACATTAAATATATATATTTCTACACCTGCTTTGATTAGACTTGGGATATACCTAAATTTCCCTTCAACTCAATGATTACAGAAACTATCAAACTTATATAGACCATTTTCTCTTTGACCTGATTAAGCAATGGTTTCATTGCAAATAAGTAAATATGTACAACTCTACAATATGCATCTGTTTGTGTATTTCCACCTGTATCTTTTTAAATGTTAACGCTTGTCAGCTTAATACTGTATGCAAATGTGATTGTACAAAATTAGTATATTATTCTTATATGGAAGTTATCTCAGAGAATTAAGGCTACTGGGTTTGATTCCTTCCTCCTCCATTTGCTTGTTGTGAGACTCTGGGCAAATCACTTAAACAGACAGTGCTGCCTGGTTGCACATGAAAAGGGGTGCATATTCAGTGAACTTACCTGATTAACAATGCAAAATAAAAGTAATATATCCTGTTGTTAGTAGCTAAAACACTTTCTGTTTGGATATTTATATCTTGTAGTTTTATTATCATGAATGCATTATCAGTGTCTCTATTTTTACTGTATGAATTTTCTGTTGGCCCATGTAATGCCTGAGAAGGGTCCTTGGACCAGCCCACCTACCTAGACAAAAATAAAGTAAAGAAATCCTCTTCACTTGTATCCAGTTTTTCATTCAGTTCTTCCTTACAAGCTCTTTACCCTGATCAGTGTTTTCTATCCACTGACCAAACGTATGTATCAGCCTCCCCTCTTTATACCTCTGAAACTCTGCTTACTTTCCTGAACCAATCATTTAATTATCTTTAGCATATCGTATGTACTTGTTTGTTTGTTTTTCTTGATCGTTTGTTTTACAGGTAAGTAGACTGGACCACTAGGGATTATTTTCAGCCCCAACACAGTTACAAAGAATGGAAAATGCATATCAAAATATGTATATAAGCTTTAGTAAGAAACTCAGTAAGCACAAAAAAATTAACTTAAATATAAACCACATTATTTTTTTCAGTTAAATGTTTTCAGTCCATGTTGACAATGAAGTGAAGACACACATTGATAAATAACTAAATTAATACATATAAGCAGATGACTGTGAAGAACACTGGCATTGTTTGGTGCCATGTGCTAAATAAAATAAGAAAACATGCTGCAGTAACAGCAGTACATTACTAGGCTTTATCTCCTGAAACTTTTACAAAGAGCTTTAGAGACATCCACAGTTACTTTTGTATTTGTACTAAAAAACAAACACGACTTACTGAAAAAAGAAGAAAAAACAGAGCTGGCGAATTGAGCTCAGTTCCCATCCCAGTTTTATATAGATTCTTTGATTAATAATGTGAAAAGCTGAAATAAGCTGGCTGAGATTGTAACTTTTAGAAGAGAAATTGGGATAGAGTAGCTAAGTTGTACTAAAGCTACACTGATTTCAGGAAAAATGTAAGAAATTAGAAGATAAAAATAAAAGAATATGCATCACACTTGCCTTTCAGTAAATATGGAATACTTAAAATAAGTGTGTGAATCTCTGTATAAAATGTATACATTGCCAATGTGGGAAATATACTGCAGTGTACAAGTGAAACTTCCTCTGGTGTGTACACATATGCAGTGCGTTAAGTCTAATACTCCTTGTAGATTCTGCTGTAGGTCAAGGAATATTATACTGTTTAAGACTTCCCTTCTCAGAAGTATGTATCTTTGGAAAATAGGAAGCATTACCCAAAACTCAGAACTGAACCCAAGAGAAACGTCTGCCTGTGATTCATATAAAAAGAGAAGGGGAGATAGAGAGAGGGAGAGAGAGAGAGAGAGAAACTGATAGCTGAGAGAGTTGCTGTATATTCCTGCTGGAACACGTACAAGTAGATAAAGCTGCCTGTATGCAGATTCTATTTAAACTTAAAACATAAAGACAGCTAGGGAGCACTATATTGTTAATTAATATTAGTTAGGTTATACACTAGCTGATAGCAACAATTTGATGTATCTAATGTATCTGTTCCAAATTTTTATTTAAATTTCTTGAGCAAAATTATTCCTCTTTGTATATTTACTTTTCAATTACAATTTTTATTTATTTCAAGAAAAATACTAAAGGTTTAAATGCTTGTGGCTTGTGATTTATTCATAAATATGAGCTAAGTGTTATGTATTGAATCAGACATAATGCCAGCTCTGTTGAGTAGAGAGAGAAAGTCCTAGCTATGACCCAGATGACTATGTTTTAATTAGTATCTCCAGCACTAAACTAGCCAGTAATGCTGAGACAGGAATAAGGGTGTAGAACCTGTTCACCTGTCTCAGAAAGGAGGGCATTGATGTTTGCATATTTGTGAAAAAATTTCCATGCAGGCATGATTTCTTGGGTGGAGACCAACAAACTTGTTTGCATGCTTCTCCAGTAGTGGGTAAGGTAGCTAGCCATGCTAGCTTTTCTCCCCGTAGAAGCGTGTAAAATTAATCACATGCAAGCAGTTAAGTATCATATAAGAAAACAACTTAATGGCTGCATTCATGATGGCTCACATGATCATTTCACACCCACAAGGTGCAGAAGATCAATACATATGGAGAGCTTGATAGTTAGCACGTAGTAGGGAAAGAAGAATCTGGTTCACTGACCTCTGTTTGGTATCTTCCTGTCATGGAGTAACTACTCAGAGCTAAATGTTACCATTAAATATTTAGACTGTTGCTGCTGGAAGGTTACCATATACCCCTCTTTCCTGGAAAATATTGTGTGTATGTGTGTGTGTGTGTGTGTGTGTGTGTGTGTGTGTGTGTGTGTGTGTGTGTGTGTTGGCGCACACATGTGTGCGCGCATGTGTTTCTATTTGTCTGAATATATCTGTGCCTGCTTTTTGTCTATTTGTCTGTGTGTGTTTACATATGTCAGTTGCTGTCTGGTAAAACTCACTGGAAGGCACTGGATCCAGTCTAAAGTGGATGAAATCCTGGGGAGTCAGAGATTATAATTTTGATCTGAAGCTGTGCACTGTAAAGCTTATTTGGAAATGTGACAGGTGTTGGCTAGTGCCTTGAGAATCAATGTACATATATCATATAGTGTTAAGGCCAATCACCCCTCATATATTAATTGACTTTCTACAGTTTGGAGTCAGATACCATACTTTACTCATCCCATAATATATTGTGCCAGTGGTGTGGATTTAACTCCCGTACCATAAAATATATTTTTGGTATGTAATGGTGAGGATTTTGTATATTACACTTCTGTACCCTACAAAACTGTTTGTCACCAGAAAGTGAGTGCACCCATGCAAGCACAAGGTAAATATTGGCCAGTGTGTCTTGCAGAACAGTTTATTTTTTAGTCAGCATAGTTAAGAAACAGGAAAAAATGAGCTCTGTGAAGTATGAAAAAAATCTGTTTTACACCTAATAAAGAAAGCAAACTTAAAGGAATCCATCCTGCTTGCATAACTAAGGATGCAATGATAACTGCCTTGGGAGAGACCAGCTTGCATAATGGTTAAGGTCTTCCCTTTCCATGCACAATGCACAAGGTTCGGTCCTGACCCCCTGACAATGCCTGTATGGAGATGTCATGTTCTCCATGTGTCTCTCTGGAGTTCCTCCCACCTTCCAAAAACATAATCAGTGTTTCCATCTCAAACTCACTCAAGAATGGAGCTGTCAGCCAGCAACAGTCTACAGATGGTGCCCTACAGTGGGAAGATTTGTATATACCAAGTGCTTTGGGCATCTACTGTGGTGCACAGTATCCACAAAACAAGAGAGATTGTATCATAGATTGTGCACCATGGTATGGCTAGCCAATTGACAGTGTAAAAATATGGCTCTAGGTGATCCAGTCATGCTGACTAATGTCTCCAAATAGGTATGGGTATTTGACAGTGACAAGTGGATTAAGGACCCAGTCTACTCCAACCTATGCCAGGGACCCATGCTAATGTTGGAAGGAGTGTTTGTACCTCTACTGGCCTGTTTGTGCTTGCCATAAAGCCCAGCAGCCCTGGGTCAGTAAGCTACTGACAGTCCTGTGTCCATTTGTCTAATCTGGTTAAATAGGATAACTCTGAGAAAAAGCTTGACATAAAGCCAATCAACTCGCCAAACATGATCCATAAATTGCTACACTCAATGTAGGTTCACTGAAAGGACTAAACAGGACAAAATGAATTGGTGTTGATAATGTGTGACCTGAATGCACATATCGGAACAGATGGAACAGGACTGACTGGGTCCACAAAGGTGTGGCAACAGTAATAAAGAAGGAGAGGCCATGCTAGATTTCTGTCTGTGAAATGGCTTGATGGTTGCCAACACATGGCTCAGCGAGAGATGCATAAGATCACATGCAAGAATGGCCAACAAGCAACTCCGGTAGACTTACTCCTAGAAAGGAAAGAGCACTGAGTAGAATCAATGATTGTAAAGTCAATCCCAGTGAAACAGTCAGCCCACAGCACAAACCATTGGTTGCCACAATCAGCTGTGAGCAGTTGTTTGAGAAAGCTCAAAGGTCAACAGAGATAAGGCTGAAGATCTGGAAGGTGACTGGAGAGAAAGCACAGCAGTTCAAGGAATTACTCAGGGGTCTAGCACCTCAAGAACATGAAATAGGTGGAGTTGAAGATGAATGGCAGCACCTCAAAACAGAATGTGTGAGGACTACAGAACAGATATGCGTCTGAGTCAGGTATGGAAATAAGATACATAAGGAAATCTGGTGATGGAATGCAGAAGTCCAGGAAGTCATCAAAAGAAAGAAGGACTGCATGAAAAAGAGGGACATAGAAAAGACAAACCACGCTAGGAAGTATTACTGGCTGTTTAACAAAGAGGCTAATAGAAGAGTTACAAAAGCAAAGAACAAGTCATCAGAGGCACTTTATCATCTTCTGGAAAGTTACTCAGTAGGAGGCACAAAGAAGCTATATCAGGTTGCAAGGCAAAGACAGAAAGATAAAGAAGACAGTCAGAAACCTTTCAAAAGGGATGCTAGCAACAATCTGCTCACCAGTCCACAGGGCACCAAAGGCAGATGGGAGGAGTGTTTCCAGCAACTTCTGAATTAAGAAACTCCCACAGAAGCTGTATTGCCCCAGACATAGCCTACAATGAAAGAAGAGAAGGAGCCCACCATAGAAGAAGTAAGAACAGCACTTAGAAAAATGAAGTCAGGAAAAGCAGCAGGATCAGATGAGGTCACAGCAGATATGATAAAGGTGTTGAGTGAGATAAGGGAGAAATGGCTCCTGAGGGTACTCATGACAGTATGGAGAGAAAGGTGTATCCCAGATGACTGAAGAATAAGCATACTAGTGCCAGTGTACAAAAACAAAGGCAACATTCATATCTGTGTACAGTATACAGTTATTGTTTCCTGTCACACTGCATGAAAGTTCTGGAGAGGGTGATTGAGAGTAGTAGAAAGTAAGAAGGGAGATCAGCAGTTCAGATTCAGAGCAGGATGCTGCACAACTGATCTGACATTTCCAGTGAAACAGATGCCTGAGATGCAGCTAATATTGAAAGAGTCCAACCAGGCATTCCTAGAATTAGAAAAAGCATATAACAAGATCCAAGAAAGCTGATTTGGGCAGTACTGCAGTTCAAAGTCCCAGAAACATTGGTAGAATTAGTTTAAGCTATGTACCAGGACCCAATGACTCAAGTACACACAATGTTCAAAGAGGGGTTCCCAGTGGAAGTGAGTGTGCATCAGAGTTCCTCTCTAAACCTACTGTTGTTCATACTGGTGATGGACTACATTAGCAAACAAGTCAGAGGGGACAGATCAACAAAGTTGGTGTTTGCAGATGATGTAGCATTACAGGCAGACTCTGATCAAGAACTTCAGCAAAGGATAACAGAATGGAATGCAAAACTGAAGGCACATGGGATGAAATTGAGTACAGGTAAGACAGTGGTAATGGCAGCAAACTGGGGAAATCCAAAGAAGATGAGAATTGAGATAGAAGGGAAAACAGTGAAACAGTTTAATAACTTAAGTATCTGGGAGGGGTGGCTGAGGAGAAGGGGAGTCTGAATGAAGAGGTCAAAGTTAAAATGAGAAAGGCTGCACCCAACTGGCACCAAGTTTCAGGTGTAGTATATGAAAAAAGAATGCCAAAGAAGCTGAAAAGGTGTACAAAACATTGTTGCTACCAGTACCGCTACTACTGTATGATATAGAAACCTGGGCAGAAAAGGCAGTGTAGTTGAGGAAGTTAGAGGTGATGGGTGGTAGGATGCAAACTGTGAGACAAATAAAGAAATGAGGGCATAAGAGCAGATTCCAAAGTAGCTCCAGTTGCAGAAAAAGTCAAAGAGAACAGATGACAGTGGTTAGGCATGTGTGCAGAAAAGCAGAAGATAACCTGGTGAAGATTTGGGACAGACAGGAAGAAGACAAGAGGAAATAAGGCCCTCGAACAAAGAGGTGGATGGATTGTGTGAGAGAAGACCTGTGTCAGTCAGACATGAGTGTCAAAGAAGGTGGGAGAGTGGTATTGAATAGAAAAAGAAGGCAACAGTTGATACGACACCCCATGCCCATGTAGAAGATGGGAGAAAGAGGTTTGATGATGACAATGATGGTGATGAATATAGAGTGGCAGTGGCTGTAAGTGCAGAGCATGCAACAAAGTAACTCAAGCCATCCCCAGATAACACCTAAATGGAGCTAGAAAAAATAAACTAGAGATTAGACTTCTGCAGACTGAGGTAGCAGACAGAATGAAACAGCTTGAGGTATAGGATAGGGAGGAAAACTGAGAACAAAGAGAGAGGGAGATGCAGCACAGTCATAAGAGGGACATTTTGGCCTTTCATCAAAACCATATGAGAGGCTGAGCTCTGGATGCCAAGGTCAGTGCTAAATTGTTTCCTCAGTAGAAAGAGGACAGTACATTTGATAACTTTGTTTTGGCATTTGTGGCACCTAAAAGGTTGTGTAATCACAGCCAACTGACCAGGGATAATATGCAATAGCATTGATATTTAAACATCACCTCAATATTCAACTCCTGAACTCATCTGCCCCTCACCACAACAATGAAGAAATCCTTTATGCCAATCTCAAACTAAACCCAAACAAAACAACCAATATCATAGGAGGCTATTTCCAATTAGGGCAAAATATTATACCCCTAGAAAATCTCCTGAGCTGGGCTACTCTATCTCTACCCCAGGAAACCATCATTTTTGGTGACTTTAACATCATCTAGCTATCCTGTAATAACAATCTCCCAACCATTCACCTTAATCTCCATGGGTTCACTCAACTCATTCAATCCCCTACCCAAATCAACAAAAGCCCTAACAATCATACCTTACTTGACTGGACTCTAGTCAACAAAGCCCCTCACTCTTACCTAGCAGGCTACTTACCTGACAGTCTTAGTGGCCACTCCCCCACTTTCCTAATTCAGCACCACACACACAGTCTCAAGCTCATTATCCACAGACAAATATGGAACAAGTCCAACTTCAATCCCAACTCCTTCATCTCCTCACTGCAAAAAATTAACTGGTCACCACTAAAATACCTCAACATAGATGAGGCTGTCCACTTCTTTAACAGTACCTTCCTCTCCATCCTAAATACCCATGCTCCTGTAAGAAATGCCAAAGTCAGATCCAGGCAACCCCCATGGTTACAAAAGACCACCAGAACCCTAATGAAATCCAGAGGTAAGGCCTGGGAGCACTGGCGACTAACAAAAAAATAACTCAGATAGGCAATCATTCCTTGAACTGTGCAATAAAGCCAAAAAGCATATACAATTAGACAAATTCCTCTACTATAAATCCACCCTAAACTCTACCAACCACAACCCTAAGCAATTCTGGTCCACTATTAACACTATCCTCCATCCAGAAAAGGTTGATACCCCCCAGCCATCCATTCCCCCCTCCTCCAGCAGTATTGCTGAATCCTTCAACAAACACTTCACTGAAATTACAATATCGCTAAACAAACACTTCCCTACAACAGCCCCCTAAGTCCTAACCCTAACCCCCCACTCCTCTTTTCTTCTTCACTTCAGTACCTACCTCCAACATAAAAAGACTATTGTCAGAACTTAAACCCACCAAATTCGCAGCTGACAACCTCCCCTCTGAATACTTGAAAATTGCAGCTGATACACTAGCCTACTGAATTTCAATTCTAATCAACCATTCCATAACAGAAGGCTATGTTCCCTTGATATGGAAAATATCCCACATCATTCCCCTCCACAAAGGCACCCCCTTCACTGACCTCTCCAGTTACTGCCCCATTGATATCCTCTTCCCTCTCCCCTCTCTCCAAGATACTTGAAAATTGTATCAACACCCAGGTCTCCAACTACCTCCTAGCTAATAATCCCCTCTCCAAAACCCAACATGGTTTCAAGCCATATCACAACACTACCTCCACTATGTTCTCCTTCACCAACACTATACTGCATCATAAAAACAAGGGCCTCTTCTCTACTGCCGTATTTCTAGATCTCTCAAAGGCCTTTGACATGGTATCTCATGAGCTACTACTCTCTACTCTCCCCAACCTCTCCTTCTCACAATCAGCCTGCAACTGGTTCCAAAGCTATCTACACAGATGCCAGCAATCAGTAATCTGGGATGATAACCTATCACCTCACCTCCCAGTTACTCTCAGAGTTCCCCAAGGGTCCATCCTTGGCCCTCTGCTATTCTCACTTTTCACTAACAACCTACATACTGCCACCACACAAGCATCTCTTATACAGTATGCAGATGACTCTACTCTCATCTGCTCTGCCCCCAATCTACCAGAACTACAACAAATCACACAGGAATCTTTCTCTTCTATAGAAAGCTGGCTATCCAGTGCTCAGCTCCCCTACTCAACCCAAGTAAGACAAAACTTCTCCTGTTCCAACCTTCCAAAGCCACCCAAAATACCCCCACGTCAACATTCTTGCCAAAGACAATACCATCATCTCTCCATCAGAACATACAAAATTACTCTGTGTGGAAATAGACAACAAACTTAGATTTGACACCCACATATCTCTCACAATAAAAAAAGTTCACAAGAAACTTGGTGCATTATGTCGAAGCCACCAATTCCTAACCAAGAAAGCTAGAATCTCCATAGCCAATTCTCAGCTAATCTCCACCCTACTCTATGCATCCCCCATACTTACCAACCTTAAACAGACAGACCTACACAAGCTGGACGCTTGCTACAACAAAATTGCTATGCCACTGGAACCTCCTACCACAGCCATCATTGTATCTCCCTTAAAGAACTAAACTGGCTAGAACTCCCACAACTCCTTCACTTTAATCAACTCACCCTTGCTCATAAACATATTAACCACCCCCTTAAAATCCCTTCCCTTCAAACCCTTCTCCAGCCCTATCACTCCACTAGTCCCCTAAGATCAAGCAACAAAAATCAATTCACTGTTATCAAACCCAAAAACTCAGCAGGAGAAGCCATATTTTCTTGTACCATATCTAAACTTTGAAACTATCTTCCACCCTCTATAACTTCCAGCAGCCTTTTCAAGACTGCGCTCAAATTCCACTTAAATTTGCACAGCTTTGTCCTTGTTCTAATCCAGACTAACACCCCCACCCTTACCTCCCCCCACCTAGACTCTTAACCCAACTATACTACCACCACTACTAACCACAGTCAGAAATAGCTAGTTGTCTTTACATACTTTAACATTTTGTCTGACAACTTTGTTACTAATATTATAAACGACAAGAAACTATCTTAACTTGCAACATTTACTGTATATACTGTTGATAATCAATATCCTGTTATTGTATTAAAGCCAACAACCTGTAATGTTGTTTACTATTGCTGCAACTTTGTATCTCTATTTATCATGTACATGATGTGGAGCTTTTCTCCCCAGGCATCCGCTGAAAAAGGACTTGCATCCAGTCAGAATTTCCCAGTAAACAAATGTAAATAAATAAATAAATAAATAATGTACAAGGTTTTAACTCCCCTTGCCATTGATAAGGCACTGCATGCAGCAACTAAAAAAGTTTGTCATATTGATCATTGCAGCAGTAGCTTTAGCTATCTGGGTTATATCCTGCCAAGGATATAACACCTGGCCAGCTTCCAAAGCTTAAGGGCACTCTCCATTACCCAAACTATCAGGCAACTTGAGCAGAGCTGAATAAAAGACAAGTTTGGGCACAAAGCCCCTCAGAGCTTTACTGCTGCAGAAGAGTACGCTGCTCTGAAGCTTTTGAGAATCAATAGTTGGCTTGTACAGCTGGGCAGATAAGTTTCTTTTGGGAGAAAAAAACTTTCATTTTTTTATGCAGGTTGTTGTTTTATCACTTTCTTCTTCAGAAAAGTTATTTTAAAGCTAGATGTGTTGTGTTTTAATGGATTGTCACAAGACTGTAAAGTACTTTTAAATGAATCACTCATTTTTCCTGTCATTTTACAAGTGGTGTAAAGTAACTGAAAACATTTTTCTATGGAGAAATTGTGTTGATTTTACTTTTGTGAGACTGGTACAGCATTTTTAAGTACTTTTTACTGTTTTTCTGTAAAAATAAAAGTACCTTTTGAAGTCTGGTATTGATTAGCAGCATTTGCTGCTTGTCTGTCCCGGGAAAGAGGCATAATGTTCAAACTTGCCATGGAACAGACTACTAGTCCCATAATCAGTCCTTCTCCGGCCACAAAAAGAAAATAAAAATAAGCAAACAGCCTTTGTCATCACAGCAGGCTAGCAATTTGCTTCAGCCATAGGGGGGTGACTTTGCTGTGACCATTTGCTGCACCTCAGACGACTCATCTTTTACCCCGGATCCCTCTGGTGTAGCACCTAAAGCCACTTTAGACTGCGGGTTAGCCATATCCTCTGGGGCTGTTGGGCTTCCCCCAGTGGGCAAGGGAGAGCCACTCCTATTGGTCCTGGGAGAAGGAATAGAGAAGGTTTCCCCTGTTGTGTCAGAATGTTGTACCCATCCCTGGGGAAGCTGCTACTCCCATTAGTAACATAGTTGGCCCCATTTTTCCTGTCAGAAATTAACAGAAAACCAAACATGTATCTACTCCTTCTCAACTTTCATAGGACAGGAGTATTTTAATGGGTCTGGATAAGAGTTTAATTCAGGCTGTTGATTCTTCCTGTAAAGTAGTTTCTGGTGAAAGAAAGAGAGATTCTTATTTTCTAGAAGAGATTCAAGATTCTGAATCTGAACAGGAGTATGCAGGAATGTATATATTGTTTTCTCTGAGTTCTAATTCAGATTCAGAAAAGTCACTTGATCCTTCTTATAAAGTAGTTTGTGGTAAAAGAAAGAAGTATTCTTTTCCTGAAGATATTCAAAAATCTGAATCTGAATGGGAAGATGAAGGAATGGATGCAGCTTTATCCTCAGATTACTGATTCAGACTGAAAAGAGTCAATTGATCCTTGTAAAGTAGTTTCTGGTAAAAGAAAGAGGGATTCCTCTTTTCCTGTAGAGATTCAAGATTCTGAATCTGAACAGGTAGATGCAGGGATGGATATAGTTTTTCCCTCTGAATTCTGATTCAGACTCTGAGGAGAGCTCAGGTTCTGATTCTCCATGTGTGGGGTTCTCTTTCTCTGAGGCTATTGCTAGAATGCCCCATTGTTTTCAGTGTGAGAACACTGAGGTTTCTCAGTCCATCAGAAAATACTATGAATTGTTACAGAAGGATTTTCCAGATCCTACAGCCATTCCTCCTGTTTTGTCTGTCTTAGAGGATGTGTGTATTATGCCTGCAATGTTCTTGATAGCCAACTGCCTTTAAAAGGGCAGATAGGATGTATAAGGTTTCTCAGTCTTTTTAAATTTTTTTATACATATTCCAGAACCTGATCCAGCAGCCATATCTCTAGTTGATCTCACTGCTTCTAAGCAACTAATTAGTTTCCATCATACTCTTTCTGAAAATGATGGGAAAGTTATTGATATGTATGGAGAAATGTGTATACTTCTGCAACTTTATTTTTCAGAATTTTGAATTGTCACACTCATATATTAAAGTTTGTTCTGACATTGTGAAACTATGAGGAATGTTTTATCTGCAGTTTATTTTTGTGAGGAAAAATCCACCTTAATTAACTTAGTTTCTTCTTTTGCACAGGACAGTACTCTTTGATTGCAGTATATTGCATGACTCTGTTGCTAATTCTTCCAAAACTATGACCACTGGTACTCTTTTGAGGAGATTTGCATTGCTGCATTTTCAGAACCTCCCAGATTATGTTAAAAATGAGATTTTATATTCACCCTTGGATAGAGATTTAGTGTTCGGCCTCCCTACTGCAAAAGTGTTCAAAACGTGATGAAAGTAGCAAGCTGATCCAAAGAATCTCTAAGCTTTTTCAGCTCCCCTTTTCCAAAATTTCCAAGGGATTTTCCATCTCCTCATCCAATTTTGGTAAAAAAGCAGAATAAACAACAGAGAGTTTCAGACAAATGGGTTCTGAAAATGATTCAAGATGACAGATGGCAGTGGGAAGAAATTCCTCCTTTCTAAGGGGTCATTCCTCATCCTCCAGATCAGAAATGTTTGCTTCTACCAGTTTTTCATCTCATGCTTTTCCAAGAAGCAATAAAACCAGTTCTTCCTTCCTAGATGGGGAAGGGAATTTTATTCAAGGATGTTCCTAATGCCAAAGAAAGAAAATATGTGGATATCAGTTCTAGATCTTTCTTTTTGAAGCCTGTTTGTGATAGTGCCCAAATTCAAAATGATGTCACTTCACAACCTGTTAACCTCTTCTTTTTTAACTTTCCTGGTAGCACTACAGTTAAAAGGTGCTTATCACATCATTGTCAAGACTCTTTCTCTCTCTTGAGTGAGGTATCTCTTACACAAGCTTGGATTGCAAGAGAACATTCAAAAGTCTTTCTTGACTCCTTCCCACAGGATTTTGTTCTTGGGATGTCAAGTTATCTCAGTTTTATTTTACATTTGCTTACTGGAAAAATCCAACTTGGAACAAAGCCAATTTTCAGCAGAGGCCCAGGGAGAAATGCTCTAGATGCATGTTATTATAACATGGGAGGAAACTGGAGCAAACACACACAAACACAGGGAGGACACGCAGACTCCACACAGAAGGCACCCCAGCTGAGAATCAAACCAGAAAACCTCTTGCTGTGAGGTGACAACACTACCACTGCACCACTGCTCCATCCCTACATTCAAAGAGTTTTTGAGTTCAAATAGCTTTTCTTCCACAGGAAAAAAATAGATTTTTATGTAGATCTATTTTAAGGTTTTATACTTAGATATCAGTCACTGGAAAGGGAATACCTCAGGATTTTGTGTCTCATAGCATCTATGATTCAAATGATATCCCAGGCAAGACTCCACAAGAGAAAGATACAGTGGCATCTGAAATCTCTTTGGTCCCAGCACCAACATCCTTTAACTCTTCAAATACCAGTGTTGGGATTTGTCAGAGAAATTATTTGATGGAAACAACAAATATCCTAAAATCCAGGTCTCCTCTTCTCCCTTCCTGCATCAAAATGCTCAGTCATGACAGATGCCTCAGACTTTGCTTGGGGGTAATTTTAGGATGGATAAAAGTGCAGGGGGTATGGAACACCAATAAGAGATCCAAACACATAAATATCAAGGAGATGATTGCCTTCATCAAGATACTCAACTCTCTGAACCATATTTGGTCCCAGGACATTTTCAAGTAGTTACAAACAATACCACAATCATGTGGTACATCAACAAATAAAGGGGGGACCAGGTCATACCCCCTTTGCAGACTAGCTCATGTTAGCTTGGGATATAGCTTCACAGCACAATCTCACTCTACAGGCTTTCTATATTCCTTAAGAACAAAATAGTGTGGCAGACAAGCTGGGTAGGACAAGGGAAGTCCTTCAGAAATGGAAGCTAGATCAGGGGGTCTTCCAAGATCAGAACAATCAACTGTCAAGATTCTGTTCCAGGACTACATGCAAGAAGGGCTAGAAGACAGATGCCTTTTCTTTTCCTTAGACAGGAATGTTCCTCTGTGCTTTTCCACCCTTTCCACCAATATCCGGGGTACTTCTGAAGATTCAGAAGAAATTCCCAAGATCATTGTAGTGACTCTCTTCAGGCCCAGGCAAACATGGTTCTCCCTTCTTTTGGAAATGGCCAGGGAAAATTACTACAAGCTTCCTCACAGACTGAATATACTCAAACAAGAACAGGGGTGTTTGATGCACCCTGACATCAATCAACTTCAAGTGGGACGATAAGGTCTTAGTTTCTTTTAGACACTTGTTTACTGAGGACATACAGCAGGTACTAATGGAGGCAAGAAAGCCTGCTACTAGAAAACCATATATTAGCAAATAAAAAAGATTTTCTTGTTGATGCCAACAACATATAAGCACCCATTCAAGGCTAGTTATTCTCTAGTTTTACAATATTTGAGTGAGTTACTATCCCATGTCCTTTCTTATTCTTCTGTCAATGTTCATTTATTGGCTATTTCAGCATGTCTGCTCATGGATCCTTTTCTTTCAATGTACTCTTATGTCAAATTGTATTTGAAAGAGTTTTGCAGAAGAGGCCTCCAAGAAAACCCATGGCCCCTCCTTAGGATCTTAATTTTGTGTTAGAGAAACTAACACTTGCAATATTTGAATCAGCTAACCCGGATGATTTGAGTTTCTTAAAATGGAAAACAGTTTTACTGATTGCAGTGACCTCTGTAAGAAGGATAATGAATTGCAAGCTTTTATGGTGAGTCAACCCTGACTCATTTTCATAGGGACAGGGTTTCCTTGAGAACTAATCCTTCTTTTATGTGTAAAGTGGTGCCCAAGTTTACTTTAAGCCAAACTATCAATCTCCTTGTTTTCTTTCCTGAACCTAACAATAAGGGTGAAAAGATACTCTATACCTAGGACATCCACAGATAAGTCAGGTACTATCTTGACAGAACTAAATCTTTCAGATCTTCAGATCGCTTGCTCATTTCTTGTAAAGGTAAGAAGAAGGTACAACCAGTGTCAAAATAGACTATTTACAAATGGTTGTCTAAGGCTATTATCTTTGCTATACTCACCATAACAAACTATTCCAGGCAGGGTCAAGGCCCACTTTATCAGGGCCTTGGCTTCATCTATTGCTTTCTGCAAAGGTTGGTTTCTATTAGTATTCTAGAAGCTGCTACTTGGTCATCTGTACATACGTACTTTTATAAAGCACTATAAGTTTGATTCCTTCTCTACGTCCAGATCAGGCATTGCAAAAACCATTTTCCAGGGGTTCCTGGACTCTTCTTCTTCCACCACCCAAATATAGTCAGCTAGGATAATCTACCCATATAGCTAAGGCTACTGCAGCAGTGATCAATGTGATGCACATAGTACAATCGTGGAAGTAAACTTACCATAACAGTATATGTTCGAATGATCACTGCTGCAGTAGTCACTTCTTCCCTCCACCCCCTCCTTGTTTCTTAGTGTGATTTTTATGCTAGGCTGTGGACATTTTTTTTGTTGTTGTTACTAGCTTTGTCCTTTCAGGGGTCAACTTCCCTCTCTCTCTGTTGACAGGAAACCTCTGAAGGGTTTTGCACCCAAAGTTGCCCTTTAATCAGCTCAACTTGAGCTGTCTGACAGTTTGGGCATGTAGAAGCTGCCCTGAAGCTTTGGAAGCTGGTCGGTTGTTATATCCTTGGTAGGATATAACCCCTGTAGCTAAGGCTACTGCAGCAGTGATCATTCGATAATCCACTCTTACGATAAATTTACTTCCACAACTGTATTTTGCTGTTATAGGATGTTAATTATGATAAAAGTAAATACAGTTTATTTGAGTGTTGTAAGCTTACTCCTGAAGCTTGAAGGAAAACATTTAAAAAATACAGAAGAAAAGCAAAGAACAGTGTTAGTGATTTAATTGAAGACATAAGCACTTCCATAGGTGGGTGAGTGGATGTCATATTACTACTTTTGAAATTTTGGAAGACCTTATGATAAGAGATCAAAGAGTCAGCACTTTGTTTAACAGATTGGGAATATAACACTGATAAGGAAATGGAAAAAAGGGTCAGCACAATCTGGCCAACAGAGCAAAACTGCATAAGAAGAATTTATTTTTAATTAGTTTGTTTGCTGGCTTAGTACATGTATCAAAATAGACCATTTTCAGGCACCAGTCAGGTCTATGGAACTCATAGGGGTACAGGTGGGGGGTGATCACCAGGTTGACTACATGTCAAGCTCTTAGAATAAAATGTTTCCAGTATAATCAGTTAGGGGCATGTATGGTCTAAATATCTATAGTGACAGGGTGGAGAACAAAAGCCCATGAAGGAACTAACTGAGGTAGCAGCATTGTATTGGTCAGTTGACTTCAAACTGCAGCTGCTCCAGATTATCTCAAAAGCCTGTATGCGAGCCTGGTAGAGGGTAAATAAACCACTGATAAGAAGAATATTACATCAGCCATACCTACTGTTGCACCTGTATTTGATACAGAAGAACACTACTTGCCAGGCCAGTCAGTCTATTTAGGGTGATGGGATGGATATCTTTTCAGATGGTATTGATTATGGTTTATTTGGACTGTAAAGGAATAGGGTGACAAGCAGATGATAGCATTTGATATCACAGAAGATGTTCCAATAAGTAATGACTTTGATGACAGTACCTTGTGTACGTGCAACTGCATGCAGCCAGACATGAAGACCATCACACAGGGTAGGTATTGGGTGGAGACCCAGCTAATGTCGATACCAAACCTCAAACAGAGGCTGGTGATGTGGAAGACTGAACCTGAGCCACAGCTGTCAAAATGTACTTAACTTTTTCTGTAAGAGTTACTTCAAGGGGAGAGATGGTTGCTTAGACTAAACCTGAGACATGGTTGTCAAAAATACCAGACTTCTATTAGCAGAAGAAATAGAAATGATCATAAAGAGTCAGCTGAGGCAGACCTAATTCTCGGTTCCTACATTGTAGAGCGTGAGGGAGATTGAAAAGGAGGCTTCTCATTTCTAAGGGCAGAGAGGCTCTATATAATGGGGCAATGGATAACTGCACAGATAATGGAATCCTAAAGGAGGGCTCAAGGAAAAGTGATATATCATGTGATAGCTCCAAGAGCCTACCCTTATTCTTTAATATTCCTTCTTTGAACCATTGGTTGGCAGGGAAGCAGAAAAAGCTAATGCAGCTTTGGTGTAATTGCCTGTTACTGAAGAGTTGTTTCACAGGATAGTTATGAATACAGTGTTGAATCTTAGTACCCCAAGCACCATAGGTGAAAGGTATATCTTGATGGAGGCAGAGTATGTGACTAAGTACCATGAAAGCAGTGGCATTGTCCTCCGCTGAAGCTGAATATATAAAAAAAAAAAAAAAAAGAAACTGCTGGGCAAAAGGAACCACCACAAGCGAAAGCTGGTCACAACAAATTTAATGAAGCGCTTTTCGTCAGTACTGTGTACTGACTTCCTCAGACAACAATAAACGCATGGATAACATTTAAATACTAACCCTTAAATTAAGCAATCAAGAACGTTACAATTAATTCCTAAGGCAACTAATGACTCTTTAGCCTTTTTCCTAGTGTGTCAAAGGCACTGAGTTGCTAGGAATTCTAAGTTACAAGCTCTTCAAACAAATATAACCACAGAGGGAAGAATACATATATACATACCTTATATACATTACTAGTCACTCTAAGTAGCTATTAAAGTGACAAAATAAAAAATATATATGTATAATATATAATAATAACATATATATATATCAACTATATTTAATAATAAAAATTAATATAAAATATATATAGTTAATTAAATTCAACCTATAAACCATCAATTAATACAAGTTAGAATATGTATTAAAATGCATAGGGTGTAATAATATACATAAATAAATGGCAACAAAGACATTCATCTTTTCAAGCTTTGCAGTTTTAAGACACTACTAATTGAGCACATCTCGTTTAATCCAGGCCATAGACAAGCATTAAGTTTTATTTGCCATTTTAACTCTAATTCCTCAAGTAATAATGGCAAAGGTGCACCCCTTTTATTAGTAGACACTTGATCCAATATAGAACATTTAAAACTATGGTTTACATGTTCTGATATATGCTTGGCAAGAGCATTTTCTAATTTATTTCTACTAATGGCATATTGGTGCTCGTATATTCGTTCACGGAGTCTGCGTTCTGTTTTACCAATATAGAACGCAGAACATCCCTGACACAAAGCTATATAAACTACCATTTTAGAATTACAATTAAATCTAGATTTTAATTTATGTTGGAAATTCTGTATCTTGATTCTATTTGACTCAAGAATATATTTACAAAAGTTGCAATTCTGGCATTTAAACATACCTACTGTTTTAACAAATGTAAGGTCAGGTTGTTCTAACAACGATTTCATATTCCTTCCCTTTCTAAACGTGACAGTGTGAAGTTCCCCGATCTTTTCATAAATAGATGGGTTACTTTTAAACAATGTCCAATTTTTCTTAAAACTATCAATACATTGGTAACTGAATTGACTAAAAGTAAGGATGAGTTTCGTCCCCATAAATTTGGTTTTAGTATGACTATTGTCCATAAAGCCATCTGGGACAGTTTGATTCATACTTATGGTTTTATTGAGAACATCATCCTTTAAAGTCAATAAAGGCTGATAAAACTTATTAACTCTTTTAGTTGTTACTTCATTAATCAGTTCTTCTAACAGTATGGTAGGATAGCCTCTATGTATAAACATATCCCTTAATGTTTCACATTCGATGTTAAAATCATCATCCATAATAACAATACGGGCTGCCCTTACAAGTTGGCCCTTAATTACTGAACGTTTCTGGTAATATGGATGGCAACTTGAATAATGTAAAAAGGAATTTGAATATGTGGATTTCCTATATATATTGGCTATAAAACCACTATTCTCAATATTTTTTGATAGTAAGACATCCAAATAGGCTATAGATGAATTATTAAATGTAGATGTAAATTTTAAAAAATTAGTTGAATTATTAAATTTATCTAATAAAAAGTTACTGGCAGTTTCGTCACCTTTGATTAAAATGAATATATTGTCCAGGTACCGTGTATAAAAGACAACATATTCCATCAAATCAGCCTTCTTAAAAACAAATTCTGTCTCCCAGTAAGCCATCACTGCATTAGCTACACTAGCTCCGCATGGCGAGCCCATAGCAACCCCGACTTTTTGCAGGAAAAAATCATCATTAAACATAAAATAGTTGTTATACAGAATAATTTCCAACAATTCAATTACTATGGACATTTCCGTGTTAGAAGCTCCATTTTTCTTAAGCAATAAGGTTACCCATTCAATCCCAATGTCGTGGGGGATACAAGTATATAAGTCTTTGACGTCTATAGTCATAAAATTGTAACAATTGTCAAAGACCAAATTATCTATCTTTTCTAAGAAAGACCATGAATCTTTACATATCTGGGTTTCAAAAGTCAAATATTTCCGTATAATTGAGTCTATAAATTTAGCACATGGGTAAGTAGGTGAACCTCGTCCATCCATCAATGGTCTCATAGGGGGATCAGTTATACTTTTGTGGATCTTAGGTATCCCGAAAAGGCATGGAAACCTAGGAAAAGAGGTAGTCAAGTAATTATATATATCTTGTTCAATTCTACCTTCGATAAACATGTCTTCAATACTATTTTTAATTGTTCTATAAGCCCCAATAACTTCTGATAGTTGAGCTAGGTGAATACGCTGGGCTATCCAATAAATTGGCCATACGTTCACTATAATTAAATTTATCGAAGATTACAAGACCGCCCCCTTTATCTGGTTTACATACTCGTAGATTCTGAGTACGTATAAACTCCAATAGTTCATAGTCATTCCTTTTAAAAGTATCATTTCTATTTGTCTTCTGAATACTACCTGCTAACTGTCTTATGTCAATTTCACACATTTGTTCAAAAATATGAACTAATGGATGTAATGGGGGGTTATAGGTACTCGATATTCTAAAAGGGTCAGACTCATTAACATAAGGATTATCTGCCATTATTAAATTAAGATTTAATTTTCTTGAGAACAATTTCATATCAATAATGGTTTGTACTAGGTCGAACTTTTGTTGGGGGACATAAGTATAACCCTTTGCCAATAGTTCGACCATTTCCATGGATATAGTGATAGAAGAGAAATTGTACACTTTAAAATCACCTGTTACATTAGTGATTATGACAGGTGATGATGTTTCATTAAGTACCTCCCTATGAGGTGTAAAAAATTCATCGCTAGACAATTCCCCGGATTCTACCATATCAATGTTTGTATCACTATCAGACAATTGGTCATTTCCCAAAGTAAAGAAATGACTGTGTGAACAATGGTCAGTCCCTGGCAAAAGACTAACATCGTCTTCATTGTCGGGGCCGATCCATTCGGTTGTATCAGTCACTACTATGTCCTGTATGTCTTGGACTTCGCTTTCGGACCTTTGTTTTGTACGAAATTGTTCTGCTGCTTTGGTCTGGCCCCGTTGTAATGTACCTGCTGAAAATTTGAGTTTTGATGTGCATTAGATCCATAGGACTGATTACGATTAATCAATCTCTCACTCCTCCTGACCTCTTGATATGGTTCAAATAAGTCAATGTTAGATACCCCATTTGGATCACTTGGGGAGTTGTTGGTAGTCATACCTACATTACCACCGGATATGGGGGCTGGAGTATCAGAAGTTATGTTATACTCGCGTGTATTGGGCTTAAAATGACTCCCTCGCTGCTCCTGTATATTAGGAAAAGACGGATAAGCTTTACATTCTCTGTAAGCCTTCACGTCTCGATCAAGTTTCTTGGTCTTGTTATTCTTTAATTTATCCAAGTATTGGTCAATACTATCAAAAATGCGGGTGTAATCGTATTTATAACGCCCAAATTCGGTATGATGCTTAATTTCATTGTCCAATACTTGCACCTTACCATTCAACTCAGTGATCCATATATTGTAATGCTTAATCATAACTTCCAGTAGCTCCCACTGTCACGTTTAGAAAGGGAAGGAATATGAAATCGTTGTTAGAACAATCTGACCTTACATTTGTTAAAACAGTAGGTATGTTTAAATGCCAGAATTGCAACTTTTGTAAATATATTCTTGAGTCAAATAGAATCAAGATACAGAATTTCCAACATAAATTAAAATCTAGATTTAATTGTAATTCTAAAATGGTAGTTTATATAGCTTTGTGTCAGGGATGTTCTGCGTTCTATATTGGGCTTAAAATGACTCCCTCGCTGCTCCTGTATATTAGGAAAAGACGGATAAGCTTTACATTCTCTGTAAGCCTTCACGTCTCGATCAAGTTTCTTGGTCTTGTTATTCTTTAATTTATCCAAGTATTGGTCAATACTATCAAAAATGCGGGTGTAATCGTATTTATAATGCCCAAATTCGGTATGATGCTTAATTTCATTGTCCAATACTTGCACCTTACCATTCAACTCAGTGATCCATATATTGTAATGCTTAATCATAACTTCCAGTAGCTTCCCACTGTCACGTTTAGAAAGGGAAGGAATATGAAATCGTTGTTAGAACAATCTGACCTTACATTTGTTAAAACAGTAGGTATGTTTAAATGCCAGAATTGCAACTTTTGTAAATATATTCTTGAGTCAAATAGAATCAAGATACAGAATTTCCAACATAAATTAAAATCTAGATTTAATTGTAATTCTAAAATGGTAGTTTATATAGCTTTGTGTCAGGGATGTTCTGCGTTCTATATTGGTAAAACAGAACGCAGACTCCGTGAACGAATATCTGACACCAATATGCCATTAGTAGAAATAAATTAGAAAATGCTCTTGCCAAGCATATATCAGAGCATGTAAACCATAGTTTTAAATTTTCTATATTGGATCAAGTGTCTACTAATAAAAGGGGTGCACCTTTGCCATTATTACTTGAGGAATTAGAGTTAAAATGGCAAATAAAACTTAATGCTTGTCTATGGCCTGGATTAAACGAGATGTGCTCAATTAGTAGTGTCTTAAAACTGCAAAGCTTGAAAAGATGAATGTCTTTGTTGCCATTTATTTATGTATATTATTACACCCTATGCATTTTAATACATATTCTAACTTGTATTAATTGATGGTTTATAGGTTGAATTTAATTAACTATATATATTTTATATTAATTTTTATTATTAAATATAGTTGATATATATATGTTATTATTATATATTATACATATATATTTTTTATTTTGTCACTTTAATAGCTACTTAGAGTGACTAGTAATGTATATAAGGTATGTATATATGTATTCTTCCCTCTGTGGTTATATTTGTTTGAAGAGCTTGTAACTTAGTATTCCTAGCAACTCAGTGCCTTTGACACACTAGGAAAAAGGCTAAAGAGTCATTAGTTGCCTTAGGAATTAATTGTAACGTTCTTGATTGCTTAATTTAAGGGTTAGTATTTAAATGTTATCCATGCATTTATTGTTGTCTGAGGAAGTCAGTACACAGTACTGACGAAAAGCGCTTCATTAAATTTGTTGTGACCAGCTTTCGCTTGTGGTGGTTCCTTTTGCCCAGCAGTTTCTTTTTCCTTTTGGATTTGTCAGTGGTTTGTTCGTTTTTTCTCAGTATGGCTTCAGGATCTGCTGGTGGAATTAGTGAATTTACGGCAAGTGATACGCCGGAACTTCTAAGAAGCTGTGATAGTGCAGGAGTTCCTGCACCAGCTCCAACGTTTAACTCTTTTAACATATCTATTATGGATACTTTATTCTTGAAAATTGACTCGGTTTGTGCCAGGCTCGAGCAGCTTGACACACAACAACAAGCTCTTCAAGGATTATTTTTAAAAAATAACGTGAATGGGAGTAGTAACAACGTGAACCAAGGCAGTAATAACTGTACTGCCATGACGAGAAGTCCGTCTACTACACCCGCAGATTCAGTGGAAGCAGGTACTAGTAATGTAACGGCATTAAATGTAAATGGGAATGTATTAAATGCGAATTCTTCAGCTATTAATGGTAACCAAGAAGTAGCCCATAACCAAGAGCCTAGCCCTGTTGTACGGCACACCAGTAATACAGGGAATGCAGTTATTGTAACATCGGAATATTTGCCGACATCTAACAACAACGCTACCGCGTATGGTGGAGCTAATGCAGGGCTACCAGTGCTTGACACCTGGCTTACGAATAAATTTTCGTTTTTACCTACTAATGCTGAGGCAAATGCTCACCTATTTAATAATAGTAGTAATAATGTGGAGAATAACTTTAGATCTGACATTGCAGCACAATTAAAAAATCTTGACAGTCACCTCGTCAAATTAAAAAAGCTGCAACTTGAGATTGCTTATTTTAAAGAGTGTCTGTCTTATAAAGTTGTTCCTAAAGGGTTACGAAGGTCTCAATTTCCGACAGGGATATCAAGTGGGACTGACTTTTACCAAGATTTAACATTGCTTTTTGATAGACATGGGTTTGAGCTACTGGAAGTTATGATTAAGCATTACAATATATGGATCACTGAGTTGAATGGTAAGGTGCAAGTATTGGACAATGAAATTAAGCATCATACCGAATTTGGGCATTATAAATACGATTACACCCGCATTTTTGATAGTATTGACCAATACTTGGATAAATTAAAGAATAACAAGACCAAGAAACTTGATCGAGACGTGAAGGCTTACAGAGAATGTAAAGCTTATCCGTCTTTTCCTAATATACAGGAGCAGCGAGGGAGTCATTTTAAGCCCAATACACGCGAGTATAACGTAACTTCTGATACTCCAGCCCCCATATCCGGTGGTAATGTAGGTATGACTACCAACAACTCCCCAAGTGATCCAAATGGGGTATCTAACATTGACTTATTTGAACCATATCAAGAGGTCAGGAGGAGTGAGAGATTGATTAATCGTAATCAGTCCTATGGATCTAATGCACATCAAAACTCAAATTTTCAGCAGGTACATTACAACGGGGCCAGACCAAAGCAGCAGAACAATTTTGTACAAAACAAAGGTCCGAAAGTGAAGTCCAAGACATACAGGACATAGTAGTGACTGATACAACCGAATGGATCGGCCCCGACAATGAAGATGATGTTAGTCTTTTGCCAGGGACTGACCATTGTTCACACAGTCATTTCTTTACTTTGGGAAATGACCAATTGTCTGATAGTGATACAACCATTGATATGGTAGAATCCGGGGAATTGTCTAGCGATGAATTTTTTACACCTCATAGGGAGGTACTTAATGAAACATCATCACCTGTCATAATCACTAATGTAACAGGTGATTTTAAAGTGTACAATTTCTCTTCTATCACTATATCCATGGAAATGGTCGAACTATTGGCAAAGGGTTATACTTATGTCCCCCAACAAAAGTTCGACCTAGTACAAACCATTATTGATATGAAATTGTTCTCAAGAAAATTAAATCTTAATTTAATAATGGCAGATAATCCTTATGTTAATGAGTCTGACCCTTTTAGAATATCGAGTACCTATAACCCCCCATTACATCCATTAGTTCATATTTTTGAACAAATGTGTGAAATTGACATAAGACAGTTAGCAGGTAGTATTCAGAAGACAAATAGAAATGATACTTTTAAAAGGAATGAATATGAACTATTGGAGTTTATACGTACTCAGAATCTACGAGTATGTAAACCAGATAAAGGGGGCGGTCTTGTAATCTTCGATAAATTTAATTATAGTGAACGTATGGCCAATTTATTGGATAGCCCAGTGTATTCACCTAGCTCACTATCAGAAGTTAATGGGGCTTATAGAACAATTAAAAATAGTATTGAAGACATGTTTATCGAAGGTAGAATTGAACAAGATATATATAATTACTTGACTACCTCTTTTCCTAGGTTTCCATGCCTTTTCGGGATACCTAAGATCCACAAAAGTATAACTGATCCCCCAATGAGACCATTGATGGATGGACGAGGTTCACCTACTTACCCATGTGCTAAATTTATAGACTCAATTATACGGAAATATTTGACTTTTGAAACCCAGATATGTAAAGATTCATGGTCTTTCTTAGAAAAGATAGATAATTTGGTCTTTGACAATTGTTACAAATTTATGACTATAGACGTCAAAGACTTATATACTTGTATCCCCCACGACATTGGGATTGAATGGGTAACCTTATTGCTTAAGAAAAATGGAGCTTCTAACACGGAAATGTCCATAGTAATTGAATTGTTGGAAATTATTCTGTATAACAACTATTTTATGTTTAATGATGATTTTTTCCTGCAAAAAGTCGGGGTTGCTATGGGCTCGCCATGAGGAGCTAGTGCAGCTAATGCAGTGATGGCTTACTGGGAGACAGAATTTGTTTTTAAGAAGGCTGATTTGATGGAATATGTTGTCTTTTATACACGGTACCTGGACGATATATTCATTTTAATCAAAGGTGACGAAACTGCCAGTAACTTTTTATTAGATAAATTTAATAATTCAACTAATTTTTTTAAATTTACATCTACATTTAATAATTCATCTATAACCTATTTGGATGTCTTACTATCAAAAAATATTGAGAATAGTGGTTTTATAGCCAATATATATAGGAAATCCACATATTCAAATTCCTTTTTACATTATTCAAGTTGCCATCCATATTACCAGAAACGTTCAGTAATTAAGGGCCAACTTGTAAGGGCAGCCCGTATTGTTACTATGGATGATGATTTTAACATCGAATGTGAAACATTAAGGGATATGTTTATACATAGAGGCTATCCTACCATACTGTTAGAAGAACTGATTAATGAAGTAACAACTAAAAGAGTTAATAAGTTTTATCAGCCTTTATTGACTTTAAAGGATGATGTTCTCAATAAAACCATAAGTATGAATCAAACTGTCCCAGATGGCTTTATGGACAATAGTCATACTAAAACCAAATTTATGGGGACGAAACTCATCCTTACTTTTAGTCAATTCAGTTACCAATGTATTGATAGTTTTAAGAAAAATTGGACATTGTTTAAAAGTAACCCATCTATTTATGAAAAGATCGGGGAACTTCCCACTGTCACGTTTAGAAAGGGAAGGAATATGAAATCGTTGTTAGAACAATCTGACCTTACATTTGTTAAAACAGTAGGTATGTTTAAATGCCAGAATTGCAACTTTTGTAAATATATTCTTGAGTCAAATAGAATCAAGATACAGAATTTCCAACATAAATTAAAATCTAGATTTAATTGTAATTCTAAAATGGTAGTTTATATAGCTTTGTGTCAGGGATGTTCTGCGTTCTATATTGGTAAAACAGAATGCAGACTCCGTGAACGAATATACGAGCACCAATATGCCATTAGTAGAAATAAATTAGAAAATGCTCTTGCCAAGCATATATCAGAACATGTAAACCATAGTTTTAAATGTTCTATATTGGATCAAGTGCCTACTAATAAAAGGGGTGCACCTTTGCCATTATTACTTGAGGAATTCGAGTTAAAATGGCAAATAAAACTTAATGCTTGTCTATGGCCTGGATTAAACGAGATGTGCTCAATTAGTAGTGTCTTAAAACTGCAAAGCTTGAAAAGATGAATGTCTTTGTTGCCATTTATTTATGTATATTATTACACCCTATGCATTTTAATACATATTCTAACTTGTATTAATTGATGGTTTATAGGTTGAATTTAATTAACTATATATATTTTATATTAATTTTTATTATTAAATATAGTTGATATATATATGTTATTATTATATATTATACATATATATTTTTTATTTTGTCACTTTAATAGCTACTTAGAGTGACTAGTAATGTATATAAGGTATGTATATATGTATTCTTCCCTCTGTGGTTATATTTGTTTGAAGAGCTTGTAACTTAGTATTCCTAGCAACTCAGTGCCTTTGACACACTAGGAAAAAGGCTAAAGAGTCATTAGTTGCCTTAGGAATTAATTGTAACGTTCTTGATTGCTTAATTTAAGGGTTAGTATTTAAATGTTATCCATGCGTTTATTGTTGTCTGAGGAAGTCAGTACACAGTACTGACGAAAAGCGCTTCATTAAATTTGTTGTGACCAGCTTTCGCTTGTGGTGGTTCCTTTTGCCCAGCAGTTTCTTTTTCTTTTTGAAGCTGAATATATGTCATATGCTTAGCAGGATAGATTTCCATTTGAAATTTTAATGGCTAGAGGTGCTAACTTCATTTCAGACTTGCTGACTTATTTGTGGACGTTCTGTGGATTTAATCACTTAAATAACATCTTACAATCTTCAGACAAATTATTTGATGGAGAGGTTCAACTCTAATCTTAAGAGTGTGATGAGGACATTTGAAGACGGTTTATTTGAATGGGAGTGGAACAACTACCTACCCTATCTTCATTTTATTTACAGGGAGATGCCATAGGAATCCACAATTTAGCTAACTTAGTTGGTCTCTAGAGTTAATTTATGATGAGCAAGAGACTGAATGTGATTCCCACAAGGAGTTTGTTATAAAGTATGTGCTTAGATTTAGGTTCAAGCTCTGGAAGTTCGCGGAGTTGGCACAGGAATAAACATTGCAAGTACAACAACAAGAAAACATTTGGCATGACAGGGCAGTGAGAACCTGAGAGTGTACAGCTGGAAAAAGGTAATGTTGACTTATTCCTGCTTATCAGAATAAACTTTGGGTAGTATGGGAGTGAACTTTCATTGTTGTGGAAAACGTAAGTGGTGTTTATTATGCTATGGACTTGCGACATAGAAGGCAAAAGCATAGCAAGATGATGAAGCCCTGTCAGGATACAGAGACTCTAGTATATACAGAGTGCTGCAAGTAGAATTAGAGCTGGGGAATGCAGTAGAGCTCTTCAGTGAGACTTAAACTGACACCAAAGTGGATGAAGTGCTTCTATCACAGAAGCTATCCCTTACATAGTTTCAAAATACATGAGTTAAGGGGCATGTCTACTGTTAAGCCAGGGTGTATCCAGTATGTAGACCACCATGTAGAGAAAGGCACCCAATAGTCACTCAAACAGGCTCCTTACAAGGCACCTGAACAAGTCAAGCAAACCCTGTAGGAGGAACTGAAGGAAATGTTAAATTTAGGGGTAATCCAAAAATCCAATAGTCTCTGGACATCCCTGGTGGTATTCTGCCAAATAAATAAAAACTGGGAACACTAAGTTCTGTGCAGACTGTAGAAAACTAAATAGTCACACCAAATCAGATGCATATCCCATCCCCACAACAGATAAACCTTTACAGCAGATGGGTAGGGAAAATTATTTGACCACAACTGAACTAAGGGTTACTGGCATACAGCAAGAGAGAAGTCAGTACTAGTTACATTGTATGGATTGTACAAATTCACTTAAATGTCTTTTGGAATGAAGAATACCCCAGCAAATTTCCAGAGGTGGACTTCATCCTAGAAGAGCTGGATGCAGAAATAATACTGCTATTTTTATTTGATTCTGTGTGTGAGGGGGTAAAATCCTGGGAAACTAAGAACTATCTCATCCTGCAGTTTTGTAGTATAAAGCTTATTTGGGTGTGGGAGGTATTGGCTATTACCCGTGGCAATGGTGTGCATTTATTATACACACTTGAAACCATTTGCCCATTGTATATTGATTGGCTTGCACAGACATGGATTAAGAGACCATAGCCTTGCTCAGCACAACTTGGCATATATCCCTATCTCATCAGGTGGGTGGCCAACTGGCTCACTGACAGGACCCTCAAAGTCAAAGTAGGCACCTCTACCTCTGATAGCAGACCTATCACTAGTGGAGTTCCCCAGGGATCTTTTCCTGGGACCCCTACAGTTTGGCATCTATTTCTCAGAGGTCCAGGTAAAGACAAAAGACCTGTGGCTGACCAAGTTTGCAGACAACTGTAAGTTGGGTGCTGTCACTGACTCCCCAAATGATGTTAACATACTGCAAGAGGGTCTCACAGCAAGTAATGACTGGTGCCAAAGTCATGGCCTCAAGCTTAATGCAAAAAAAGTATCATCATACCATTCGGCAAAAACATGACCCCTATTGATTACCACATCAATGGCAACCCCCTAAGCACACAACCTGTAGTGACAGACCTGGGCACTCAGGTTGATAACAACCTCACATTCGACCATCATGTAGCTGCAGTCATCAGAAAAGCCTTTTACTTGGTTCATCTCATAAGTAAAAGGATTGCATCCAGAAAAAAGGAGGTTATTACCTCTCTATACTCCTCCTTCATTAGACCAATAATTGAGTATAACGCCCCATTTGGGATGTACCTCTCCAAACATCTGCACCAACTGGAAAGGCCACTGAAATACCTCACAAAGAGAAACCATGGCCTCCAGCATCTGTCCAATGCTGACAGGCTCAAATCACTATCACTCTACTTGATATCATACAGATTGCTCGGCGGGTGATTTGTGTTTCACCTACAAGGCAATCTCGTACTCTGCCCTACTAGAGATGCTCCATATCCATAACTCCTCATGCACTACCCGCTCAAAAGGCCTGAATCTAATATGCAGCATCAACAAAACCTGCTGGAGAGACAGGTTTGTCTTCCAGAGGCTGCCCCATCTCTGGAATAGACTTCCCATACACGTCAAACAGAGCACCACACTGACCCTCTTCAAGCACAACCTTGATGAGTGGATGGGAAGCCAGGGGTTCCACCTGTCTCCCTCATTGACAGTGGCAACAGGTGCTGACTGAGGTTTCTTTTTTGGATAAACTCTTGGCTAGGCTTGGAAGGGCCCCAGGTCCATTAGCTTAGTAACCTCCTATGATCCTCCTATGATTCTATATAATACTTGGTGCCAGCAATATAGATTTAAAATCTGTACTGCAATAGTAATTGCTTTTTTTTTTTTTTTTTTTGTAGTATGAGATGCAAAATAAGTAATTAAATAATCAAACATTTTGACTAGGATAGAGCACTGATCCAAGTGGGCAATGTTCATATCTGTCAGAATACAATAGAAACATAAATACTTATACAAAAAAGAATAAAACACACAGCAGAAATGAGCAATGAGTAATGAGAAGTATAAATATGATGAAATTATAAGTCCTTTGTCCTTCTGAGAAAGACGTGGTAAATTTCATTTTTACCATACCAGCTCACCTGTACTTTAAATACAGTGCTCAATGCACACATTGCAATAAACTCGACAGTTACCAAAAATTAGTTAGACACATAACATGTTATTTTTTTTCAGTCCAAATACTGTCAGTTTACCATCTTTACCAGAATAACTTTTTGTATCATTTGGAATAGCTTATACCAAGAACAGACACTAATTAGATATAACCACTTCGTATAAACTGTAGGTATCACCGATTAATTCTCTACACAGCTACAACAGCACTTCCTCAGAATAAAAAGCACACTTTTAGCCATGAGATAAACATGCTTTTATTAGATACTGATGTGATAAGTTTTAAATATGTATTCCAAAACTTATGAGTAAATACGGTGAAGGTTTTGCTCTTATACATTGGGCTGTACCATATTATGGTCAAAGCCAACAACATTGATAATTAGGAACACCAGCAACTCATCTATGTTTTGAGTTTTAATCACCTACATTAATGGTGGGCAGTGTCTCAGATATAACAACTTATACATTAGCACATATAATCTAAAAGTCCAGAGGTTGTTTGAATGAAGGAGAATCACCTAACCTTTTCATGGTCAGGAAAAAGTGTTTATTGTTTTTTGGGTGAATTAGTAGTAAAGTGACAGAATGTATTACATCTTCTCATTTCCCTATTTTGACTAAACTCTTAACTTCTTTCATATTATCTTACTCTCCTGTGTTAAAGTAGGCACAACAGAAAGTTAATTTAAATTAATAATGACATTCTGACTGTTTTCTTTTTGGGTTTAGCTGCTGTCCTTCAATAACCTAGAATTTTATATATCTTCTGTTGTTGTTATTACTATTATTTTAGTTGCTTCATTTTTATTTATTTATTGATTTACTTATTACTAAGATATGGTTTCCAGTCAACATTTTGTTCTAAATTTGTACATTGGTTAATCCATAAAGACAGGCTACAATATCTGATATAGGTGTACCAAACATTTTACCAGATAAAAAAACAAATAAATAATTCTTCTTACAACCCCTCATACCTCTCTTCTTTTTTCCTTTCATGGCCACCAGTGCCTCATTCATTAGATCATTTTCCCAGATGTAAAATCAATCGGGTGTAACATTAAGTTGTTATGCTCTTGCCTGCTCTTGACACAGCTTGGATTGTTCAGTCCTGCATTAGACCTGGTATATTTTCATCACACACTAAACTCTTCTGTCACCCCTACCCCTACCAGCTGACACCTTTTGTAACAGAATCCCCTAATACAATGCAAGTTTGCTTTGTGTGACTTGCACTGACTATGGGCTATGCCTCCCAGCATCTGCTGCTATCTGTCATCTGCAATCAGTTAACTAGAGCCACAACCAATCCATTCAGTGTCTTACAGTTTTAGCTGTGTGACACTCTTGAGAAAGCAAATTCTTTTGCCATAAAACCCTCAATCAATATGTCTACCTGATATTACAGAGTTAAATATTGTCTTGCGTACAAGTTCTCAGTGCTTGCTTTAGAATGTTTGTCAGCATGATATTGTGCATGATTAGATTAAGCACATCAAAAGTGAATAGAATAGCACATAAAAAATCAGCCTGGACAATAGCAGAAGGGAAAAAATCTGCCTCCAGTGTCATAGGTTCATAGATTCATAGGTGTGCACTAGGCTAATGACCCTGGAGCCTATATAAGCCTAGCCCAAGAAGATTCCCTGGCATCATGCTGCCCAAAGTTAGTTCCCAGTGCCCCTGTCAAGCAAGGCCACTGAAGTGATCCCTGGGGTGAACTTCCTATTGCCCATCCACTCATCAAGATTTCTCTTAAAGAGGGCCAGTGAAGTGCTTGACATGAATGGGAAGTTTGTTCCAGAGTATGGGAAGTCTCTGGGTTAGGAACCTGTCCCTCCAGCATGTTCTGTTTATTGTGGTAATGAGGTTTAGGTCCCTGGAGCGTGTGGCACGGAAGGATTGGGATTTCTTTAGGTGTAGCATATCTTGCAGCTCTGGGTCAGACATGGATTGTAGGTCAAGCAGAGATCGCCTCTAAGTAGGCGATAAGAGACAGAGTATAGCTGGAGTTTTTTGAGTCGGTCCATATAGGGCATGTGTCTAAGGCCTAAGATCCTCTTAGTGAGGTATTATTGTGGTCTTTCCAGTTGTTGTAGGTGTCTAGTGAGGGACATACCAAATGAGGCATTGTATTCTATAATAGGTCTAATAAGGGACAAGTAGAGAGGGATTATGACCTCTTTCTTCCTGGATGAGAAACCTTTTGTAATGAGATGTGCCACATAGAAGGACTTTCTGACTACAGTGGCAATGTGGTTATCAAAGAAGAGGTTGCTGTCCCCAGGTCTCTTATCACATCTTTGGTGTTTAGTGGACTACCGCCTATATAGTAGTTCATGGGCACTGAATTTTTCCCAAAGGGAATGACAATACACCTTTTGGCATTGAGCTTAAGGACATAGTTCTGGCACCAGTCATTGGTGTCAGTGAGGCCTTTTTGTAGAATGTCTACATCAGTTGGAGAATCAGTAATGGCTCCCAGTTTGCAATCATCTGTGAACTTGGTCAGCCAGAGTCCCTTTGTGTTGGCTTGAACTTCAGAGAAGTAGATGCCAAACAGGAGAGGACCTAGGGCTGATCCCTGTGGGACACCACTTATAACTGGTTGGTAATCAGATATGGAGTCCGCTACCTTCACAGTGTGGGTTCTATCAGTGACCCAGCTGGCAACCCATCTTATGACATAGGGGTTTGTGCATAGTTTAGTGAGTCTATCTATGATTCCTGAGTGAGGGATGGTGTTGAAGGCCTTGGAAAGATCTAGGTAGGGTGTGTGAACAACCTTTCCCTCATCCACAGCTCTGGTGACAGACTCGAAGAAGTCTATCAGGTTGAGCAGGCATGATCTACCTTTCACAAACCTAAACTGCATGAGATCCAGAGTTTGGAGATTCCCTATGTCCTTATTTATAAGGTCCATGATGATGTGCTCCATTGCCTTACATATCAGACTCATCAGGCTAATGTGGCAGTAGTTCCCAGGGTCTGTAGTTGCTCCCCCTTTGTGAACTGGGATGACCATAGCAGTGCACCATTCGGTAGGAACAAAGCCTGAAATGAGGCTGTGATTGAACAGGGTACTCAGGTGTGGTGCCAGTTCACTTTGTAATTCATGTAGAACACAGCCAGGGATATTATCAGGTCCCGTGGAAGCTGTATTCTTGACTTTGGACAGTTTGGTTTTTACCTGTGTAGCTGTGATAATAGGGACTTGGCATTCTTCAGGTATTGTGAAAGACCCTTTAGGGAGTGAAAGGGGGGTAAAGTTCACACTGAACCTGTTGGCCAATATGTTGGCAATATCAGTTGGTTCTGTATATGTACTACCATTGTGCTGTAACTCAGAGCAGATCTGAGTATTGCCATGTAGATTCTTGTCATAACTATAGAATGCATTGTGGTTGTCTTTAGAATCTGCAGCAATTTTGTTTTCATAGCTAGCTTTAGAGGATTTGATGATGGATCTCATTTTTTTGCTGAGGCTGACAAGGGAGTTTTTCCAGTCTTGGGACTTCACCCTTTTCTGCAACAGTTTTTTCCTTCTGTTGTAGTGTTTGTTTATGGTGGAGGACCACCAGATTGGCTTCCTTGTTTGGAGGAGAGCGTCTTGGTTCTGTTTGGTATGGCCCATACCATGCACTTGTGTATGTGCTCATACAGTGCATTGGTGTATGATTCAGTCATGCACCTATTTTCCATTTGCATGGGTGTCATGAAGTTAGCCACCCCTGTTTTTAGAAGTCCAAAATTGGCTTTGGAGAAGTTTTTTTACAGTGGTTTCCTTTAAGGAGGGTGAGAAATGGGATGTGGATATCCACGGTGATTAGCTTGTGGTCAGATCTGACCAGGGAGGAGTTGATTACTGGTGTAGAGCAACGGTTGCCCATGGTAGTAATGACCAGGTCAAGGATGTTTCTACCCCTGGTGGGGGTAATAATGAGTTGTTCCAGGGTGCTGGAATTAATGAATTCCAGAAAACGTTGAGCAAGCGTGTTGGTACATGAGTAATTTTCCCAGTTAATGGAGGGGTAGTCTCCCAGTATAAGGGTTTTGGGTTGTACCCTAATATTTTCCAGTGTATATAGGAATGTGGAGTGGGAGTCTTGGTTAATGGTGGGGGATCTATAGCAGGCTACAACCTGGATTGCAGTTTTACCCTGTGTTAGTTGTGCCTGAAGTATCTCTGATGTGTTATGTTGGGCTACTAATCTGGAGGTGTGCATATCCTTTATGAATATGGAGACACCACCACCTTTAGTGCTTCGGTCCAGGTTTAGGGGCCAAAAGTTGTGGTATGAATTATAGACTGGTTGTGCTGGGGTGCTCTCTGGAGGCTTGAACCATGTCTCGGTCACTGCACAGATGCCGATGTTCTCCATTTTAAGGAGTGCTTCAAGCAAGTGCATTTTGAGATTGTCTGTTTTGTTTTTCTTTTCTGTTCTAGTAAACATGTTTATGTTGCACTTTAAGTAGGTATTTAAATGTATTCTAATCATGTAGATGAAAGAACGGACAGTGGGTAGATAGATGAGCTGACCTAAAAAAATGTATGATATGTCTGAAGTTCTGGTAAAGAGCTACACAAACACTATTTAGAAGAAGCAAGTCATGTCATGTATTCAATGTTTTCATTTTTTATCCTTTGAAAGGTTCTAGATAAAATGCTGTATTCTTTGAGTATTCTGGGAACTTCTGTCTGGTTAAATGACAAGTTGTTACGCAAGGTACATTTAATGAGAATCAAACCAAGACAGTAGCAAATAATTATTTTATGGGCTGGATTCCATAAAGTTTGCAGAAGTTATTTGTGGACAGTGCAGCATGCTGAAGGAGAACTTCAGTACACCTGCTGCAGATGCAGTTTCAGAAAACACGCTGAAGGTAGTCTGAGTACTTAGCTATTTAGCATAGGATAATTACAGATTCCACACATGTCCATCTGATTCAAAAGCATATCATACACTCATAACGCAACTTAAATGCAACAAATGTCCACACCAATTGTGTTTCTGTAATCCTCTGCGTATGGTTTACTGACTCCAAGGAATAAAATCTAATACTATGGAGTTTGCCAAATTCCATAGCAAAACAACAAAAAAAAACATAAAAATGCAACCTGTTATTAATAAACTGAAACAGGCTACAGTGATACAAGACATAAATGAGGCAGTGGCTGTGCACCCTAGAAGGCAGCCAGCTAGAGTCAGAGCAAGCCTACAAATAAATAATTTGTCAGACCAACAAATAATTGACAGGTGCCAGCTAGACAGACATCTGGTGCAGGCTATCTGCAACATGTGTGCCCTTCACATGTCTTTGCAGATCCTGTGAGGAAACCCCATCCCCCATGAAACCAAAGTATGTCTCAGTCTGGGTGTACTTGCATCTGGGACATTCCAGAAACACATGGGGGGATGCTGTGGGAGTGTCACAGACAGCTGCCAGCCATATCCTGGCAAAATTCCTGGCAGCAATGTGCAGCAAGGTGGATGACTACACACACTTCCCATCCACCACTATGGAGTGGAGAACTGTAATGTACCAGTTTTACAATATTGCAAACTTACCCCATGTACTCGGTGTAATGGATTGCACACACATACCTATCAAGAAACCAATACATCCTGAAGCAGACTGATACATAAACAGAAAGAGCTGGACAGTCATCAAATGCCAGGTTGTGTGTGCAACAGATAGCAGCATAACAAACATCATGGGTAGGATAGGTATGTGTGGCAATCCATTACACAGAGTACATGGGGTAAGTTTCCAATATTGTAAAACTGGTACATTACAGTTCTCCACTCCATAGTGGTGGATGGGAAGTGTGTGTAGTCATCCACCTTACCGGCCTCAAAGAGATGCCCTATGCAGACCATCTCAAAAAACTGCAGCTTTACTCCGTTGCATATCGCCTACAAAGGGGCGATCTCTGCCTAACACACAAAGCTATGTCAAACCCAGAGCTTTTAGACATGCTCCACTTAAAGAAATCCCAATCCCTACGAGCTACACGCTCTAGGGACCTAAACCTCGTCGCCACAATAAACAGAACATGCTGGAGGGATAGATTCCTGTCCCAGAGACTTCCCATACTCTGGAACAAACTACCTATCTATATCAAACAAAGCTCCTCATTAGCACTCTTCAAGAAAAATCTTGATGATTGGATGGGAGATAGGAAATTCACCCTGGGGATCAATTCTGTGGCTCTGCTCGACAGTGGCACAGGAAAATAATTTTCTTGGGTGGCGAAAGCCATGGTACCTTTGGCTAGGCTTATATAGGCCCTAGGGCCAATAGCCTAGTACCTACCTATGAACCTATGGTGACATACCCTGGAAGTGTCCGTGATGCTGCTATATGGAGGAAAAGTGGACTGAGGGCTGCATTCCAGCAAGGTGAAATACCTGAGGGACTACTACTAAGTAAGTACAGGAGCACAGCTTGGATGTAAGCTAATGATACCCCCTCACAACAATACTCATTCTCACCAAATGTGTTTTCATTCCCCACAACAGATGACTGTAGTTATCCACATGAGCCATGGCTAATGACACTGTGCCATGAACCATCCAACCATGCACAGGAGGCCTACAATAGAGCATCTGATCCATAACTTTGAGTCATGACTAGCCACACATACATGAGTACACACATTAAACATTGATGTTCAGGCATTGCCCCACCACAGCAGCATAGATTGCATGTAGTGGCAATCACCCACTAAATGTACACACTGAGCATCTGGCATAACACCATAATCGTAATATATTACAATATGAAAATATGCAAATATGTCACAGATTATCGACTCTGAGCACAACTGACACAAGTATGCATGCACACTCAAAATGTCGTATCACTTTCTGGAAAACAATAAGGGACACATATCAGTGCCACACATTCCTATCAATACAATATAATAACATGAAAAAGAGAAACAACACAGGACATAATGTAGAACATTTAATAGCTACAAAAACAGTATCACAGTAAGAGCCAGCTATGTTTATGACACTCTTGGACATACTTTAACACAGTGCAAGGTGACCTCTCTAATGTCTCTCACCACGGTCGGCTCTTCCCTGACCATGTACAGGAACATGTCGCCCAGGTTGTTTCACAGAGGAAATTGATGGGGTGACAACAACTTACTGATGTAAAGATGCATGGTTGCAAGTTGAAGGCCTTGTTGAAACTGGTCGGACTACAGCAGATAGGCCAGCAGTGGAACTGTGTGCATGTTGGACCATAGACACTGATGCTCAATGGGCAATAGTGGTTCTGCAGACAGGTGGCCTGCCTCTCCCATGTTGCAATCTGCTGAGCACAGTCAGGGCACGCAGGATTTTGCTTGTACTACTGCACTGCTGCAGTACTGTAGAGGCCAAAGTTTCTACCAACCATTACACAGCTAGCATGCTTTCACTTTGAATGGCCAATGCCAACATTATCTCATTGCGTCTGTGTTCCCTTCCTTCATGCATCAACATAGCTGGTGTGCCACATGATCTATGGCAAATGCAAGTACACAAATGTCCAATTGAAGACATTGCTGGGAATTTTCATTGCCTGCAGCAGGAGTCGGGCATCCATTGACATCTGGCCATGCACACCATCTGCATGCCTATGTCTACAGCAACACCCTGTTTCAGGTTGTTGTGGGGAACTGCCAGCAGCAGTGGTCTCAACTGTGGTCTGTCATTCAATGGCCTCATCCTGTTCAACATCCATTGTCCCATAATCCTCTGAATGGCCAGAGAAGTTCCCTCCACATCTGAGGCTACAGCTGCAATAATATCACTGTCAACATCTTGGATGGACTCTCCCAGCACATCAGTGTCGTGTGTGACAGGGGCTGTAATACCACACTGAGACACATCTGATACCACATCATGATCCCTGGATGGACACATGAATGATACAGATAGTTGATGTGCTAAAAGAAGATACAAAAGTCACAGATCAGGACAATATACTTACATCACATGATGGATAGCATCAAAGACAAATGACATATATAATCTCACTGCAATCTTACAAATAATAATAATAATGGCTTTACATGAGGTCTACTTATGCATGTTCCACAGAACCTACATACATGGACTATAGAATTAGGTTACAAATCCAACATACAAGACTTATGAGAGGAATACAAACAAAGCACACACCTACTTTGGGAAGGTGGTGCTGTTGAAGAGGGATGAACTTCAGGTATTGTAGGGGAAAAAGCAGCATTAGCGATCACATCATTACCACCCTAACCATGTGAACACAGTTAAAACAAACATAAGTTTTGACATACACATAGCACTCATATGTGCACTTGAAGCGGAGGATGCAGATTGGCCTAGGAATGGGAAGAAGGACACAGTATTAATGGAGGACAACAACAGGATTAATGTCAATAAACATTATGAAACATAGTTAGTAGCATACCAATGACAGACCCCTGCTGTGGAGAGGTTGTGGGTTGTACTGTGGAACCTGCAGTGAGAAAGTAAAGAGAAAGACAACACAGTCATGTATGTAGCAAAAACATTACTGACAGCATTGCATATACAACACAGTAACAGGGGCTGCAGATACTACCGTGATGGACATTGCACCTGTACACCAGATGGACCTGTGCTGAAAAATATTGACATTGATGTCATGTATCACATGTGCTACACATTAACGCAAGCTATGAAACTTTTGCAGTAACATATCTGGTCTGTCCAAACTTGAACATCCAGAGCTTAGGCCTCTACTGGATGTACCTGTAGTGTACAATGTCAGCAGGATAGCAACATGACAGTAAACAGCAAAGCAATATCAAGTAGTGGTCACAGTAACAGTATGGAGACACTCACCTGCCATTCCTTGATGTTGACCCGAGGTAGATGAACCTGTGAATATTAATGGAAACAGCATTACACATGATGGTTGGACTGCTCTGCCAGTACTTCAGTTGTAAGTACATGTCATTAGACTTATTTTCATCATCCTCACCATGTGTAGATCTCTGTGTACAGCTCAAATCTGCTGCTGTAAATCAAAAATAACAATACATGAAAGAAAGACATAGATGTGTTGCCTGGGACCCCAGGTTCAATCCCACCTTCAGGTATGTGTCACTCCCGTCTTGTTGTATGCAGTGAGGCCAGAAATACTGTGATTTTATTGGTGGGTCAATGGTGGTCCACCACTGGTGGCATCCCTTGATCTCTCTTATCTTCTTAATCTGTTGGCTGCTTGAAAGAACAAGTCTGAGCATCGTCATCTACAGGCATCACAGGATCTGTTGTTACCTCCAACTGCATTTATCATGTTAGTGAGGTCGGTCCACATTTCATGTCTCCAAACTGTATCACCAGACTGGCCAAGGAGCCTCTGTCTATGTTGCCAGACAGCATCAAGTATGATGTCATTTTCCTGTGAGGAGAAGTTGTCACCCTCGGATGGTTGGCCATCTGAACGACAGTGACATGCACATGATCATATTGCTGTGTGAGCCCATTTATGCAGTTGAATCTGTGGACAGCATATGTCAACATAAACAGTATGCATCCCTGTGCAAAGCAAAAGGCAGTATAACAATGTCTGTGACAAATAATAATGTGACATATAAAAAGTAGCAAGAATGCCTTCATACACATTTGAAAAACAAACAGAACATGAAATATCTTTAGAGTTTGCATGTGTGGGATTAGAACTCCTAACACTACTTATTTGTTGAAGGGAAGTTCAAAGACGACAGCATTATGCCACAGAAGTCTGCATGCCTTTCACATTAAAATACTACACAAACTAGCAATGGAGCAACATACAGAAAGCGTTAGAAAACCTCAGGATCCATAGGCAGATGAATCCTTTGTATATTGAGCCAGTAGTGAAAACACCTTTGTTATGAGGTATCATTGAAGAAATATTCCTAACAGCAACAGCACATGTTTTTAACAGTTTTGTTAGGAAACAAGAATTAAGAAATATCTGTAATATCAACATAGCATAGTACATACACATAGTGTTGAAATCCATAGGTTGCCGTAGTTATACCACAAAGAGAAAGGAATTACCAGTAAGAATTGTGGACGATCCATAAATCTGCCCTTATATACTGTTCACATTCGCAATGTAGTTGTGTCTATACAACTGCATATGAGAATGAAATTAATTAAAATAGCAGCACCTGTATGCATAATGGTCAATCAAACATCAGTCCAGTAACTTACAGCAAGTTCTGTTAAAGCTCACATTTTGAGAAAAAATTATACAGGTACCTTTGGAAATGACTGACTTTAACAGAAATGCTATCAAATGTCAACGTACCTCTCACTCCAAATCACAAAAGCAAAGTACACCTAATGTGCACCCACCTTTAAATACCATTTGTGCCATACATAATCAAGGTTAATTAAAATTCTAGGTTTTGGAATCCCTTTTCTGCACCTCCATGTAAATTGTCTACATGTGCTGTATCACCCAGGTGTACTGCGTAAATACTCAATAGGTATCAATAAACAGTACCATGTGTGGCATGTGCCCATTATCTGCTAATGATGTGATAACATGACATCAGTGCCACTTTCAAACATTGATTTTGATACATTTACAGATCAGACCATTGCTAGCTGTGAACTGAGCGGAACCTCAGTGAGCATTACCTGGTTATTACTCTGTTTTTGCATTTTTCAGATATTTGCTACTGGAGGATCATGATGGCTACTTTGAGGAGGTTGAGACATGTCCATGAACCCAACTGGACTGAGGAGGAAGCCATCAAATGCTGACCATGTGCGCTGAAGTGGATCATCAGATGAGAGCCCAGCCAAGGAACTTTGTGATGATAGATGACTGGAACTGGTACTATATACTGAGAGTGATCTACCTCACTGGAGTGCAGGTTCACCATTGCTACAATGACCTGCATCAGAAGGACAAGGAGGAGCTTTGACAGAGGGTCTCCGAGACACCCTGTGGATCCCTACAGTAAGTGTAACTAACTTATGTGTACCTGAGCATTCCTACAGAAACTGCAGATACATCTGTGTCCCATATACATATATATACATATACATATACATATATATATATATATATATATATATATATATATATATATATATATATATATACATACATATATATATATATATATATATATATATATATATACATGTATATATATATATATATATATATATCAGATATTTTTTGTAACCATTAACTAGCTGTTGTGACAATTAGCTCATGGAGATAATTAACTAGATATGGTAACTGTTGTCCTTATAAGTGTTGGTTTGATTTCCATGCTGTTCATGTCTTTAATAATGTTTATAATATTCATAATTATGACATTTGTAGATGTACATATGTCTTATAACATCTAACAACATCATTTCATACAGCCACTGTCCTCATGCATCACTGCCTCCTATAGCATCTAGGCCGCAGATGACTGCACACCTTGTAGTTTTCCATTATAGTACCAAAGTATCGCCTACTGCACCATTATACATCAGAATAAAAACTCATACATAACTTCTTTAATTCATTCCTCCTAATAAAGTAAACACTCACATTTATTTAACCCAAAAAGGAATGCCTGTCTGACTGCTTACACATATGTTATCAGTTATATGTTGATAGCTTGTACTTCTTTATAATAAGTTGTCCAATAACTGTTTGCAGTTTCCATATTCATCCATTCTCCACAGGAATTCAAATAAACACCTGCAGTCCCTGTTTGTTAAAATGATCCCCTACTGCCTGTTAGCTCCATCTGTGAGGAAACCAGCCAGCATACCTGCATTTTGGCGTGCTGTGGGTTCCAATCCATATCGGGGAACATATCTGAAATTGTTATCTTGGTTTACTTTACCCATTTCTTTACAGAAGCATATTTCAGTAAGAAATATTATTGTATATTTTGTGCATGGTTACAAATAACTCATGTGTCAAATTCCTATGAACATATTCATAATCTGTAATGGTCCATTAACATCAGCTTTTTAATAGCAGGGTGAGTAAAGCTTGCTGCAGACTGTTATATGCCTGACCAATGTGTCGCTCATCTCTTGTATTCAAATAAGATGCTGAGGCACTGTGATGAGTTCGAGTTGTTTATTGACCATACATCAGGAGTTGTAACTGGAACATGTATTTAAGCTAACTAACTGACTCATTCCTTCAAACACACTTACATGTGCATCTCCATTCATGTCTGCCTATGACTGACTATACAAAATGGCACTGATTTTGCATGTGCTCAGTAACCTATATGCACTTGCTATCTAGCTACAGTGGCTGACTAGGTACAATACACACAATGATCTGCATCCTCCCTCTTTGATCTGTTTGACATGCAATAGGAGAAAAAGATATTTTAACAAGCTAGATATCACATTAACATATAACAATAAATGAATTCAACTCCAAGTCGTTGTGTATCTTGAAATGGGTTTGGAAATTCTACCTGATCTCTCATATAAAAACATTGACTGGGTTTAGCAACAGGGACAGTCTCTGGGGATTCTTTCTCAGTTGGAACTTTGGGGATTACATCAGGATTACTTGAGGAAAGTATGCTGCCCTTCAAATTTGAACAAGTGTAGAGTCGCTCTGAGAAATAGAGTGTCTGGCACAGGCAAACTTCTTCGTCACTGGTTCGGAGACTGGCAATAAGTATCTTTGATTCCTTCTAAAATCCATTTCATCAAATTGTATGATGTAAGATCTTGGTTCTTTGCAAAGGTTTTTAACAATACCCACTTGGTCATATCCTTTAGATGTTTGCATTCTCACAACTTCTCCTTGTCTTAGTGGTCTAAGAGGTTTGCTAGACTTATCATAGTACAACGTTTTTTCTCGAAAGTTGGGCATTGACTACTCTGTTGTCCTTTACATTTGGTACTAACAATTGTTTAGTTATCAGTAAAGTTGTTCTCATCTGTCTTGACATTAACCTCTGAGCAGGTGAACCAAGCAAATTATCTTGAAGAATGTTTTGAGATTAAGTAAGTTAATAAAAACATTGGTACCATCTCTCCTGGATTTCTCCAACAAATGTTTCACACTTTGAACTGTACACTCAGCTAATCCATTGGACTGTCGACACTCAGGGCTACTAGTAACATGGACAAAGTCCCAAGACTCAGCAAAATTCGTGAACTGCTGACTTGTAAACTGCGCACCACTGTCAGATACGACTTTGTGCGGACTACCATGAACAGAAAAATGTCTCTTCAACTTCATAGTGACAGTGCTGGATGTTAAGTTAGGAAGAAGGTCAATTTCAAACCAATTTGAATAAGATTCTACTAACACTAAATAATGCTAACCATTCCATTCGAAAATATCAGTAGCAACCGTCGAACATGGTAATTCAGGTATCTGGTATAGCTGAAGTGGTACTTTTTGTTGGGGTGATTTAGTCGTATTGCAAATTAAATATGCTAGAGTTTCCTTCTGTATATCTTTTGACATAGAAAGGCAAAATACTATACCTCTTGACCTTCTTTTGGTTGAATCAGTACCCAGGTGACCATGATGCAACATTTTGATATATTCCTGTTGTAATGCTGAAGAAATTACCACTTTAGGACCCTTTATGATGATTCCATCTTCCATCATGAGCTCATCTCTGTAAGGAAAACACAGAGTCAAGTGGTAGACTAGTTTGTCATGCTGGCCAGTCTCGACTGATAAAATGCTTCAGCTGCTGGAGAATTGGGTCTGAAGCTGTGTGATTTCTGAGTTCATCAAGACATGATGAGGACATTTTTTGACTTGCATGACTTCAAAGTCTGCTTTCTCATTGTCATGGTGCACTGTTTTTTATCTGAGTGCTCTTGACAAAGCATCAGCAAGGAATAGATATTTGCTTTTTGTACAGACTATATTGAAATTGTATTTTTGCAATTTTAACATCATGCATTGCAGGAGTGCTAGGGCTGTATGTATTGGCTTTTTCAGAATTGTCACTAGAGGTTAGTGATCAGTCTCTATTTGAATAGGTTTTCTATAAATATAATTATTGAACTTCAAACATGCGAGCACCACTACCTAAAGCTCTTTTTCAATTTGTGCATACTGCATTTCATTTTGGGTTAAAGTTCTGGATGCGTAGGCTACTGGCATAGCTTCTTGAAGACATGCTGCACAAAGACCATATTTTGAAGCATCACACGAGTTACAGGTTTGTGAATATCATAATATCTCAATGTGGATGGACTGGCATTTTTTAGTTTCAGAACGTCAAATGCTTTTTGGTGTTGTACCAACCAGGACTAGTTTACATTTTTGTGTGTCAACTCACATAACAGTGCTGAAAGCTCACTCAGGTCTGGGATGATCTTTTCTAAATAGTTAACCATACCAAGAAAATATTGTAAACATATGACCTTCTCTGGAAATGGCATCTTAAGAATTGCTGCTTGCTTAGACAGATCTGGTTGTAATCCAGAACTGGTAAACAAATGACTCGCATAAGTAACTTCTCTCAGTTTGAATTCACATTTTGAAGGATTCAGTTTAAAACTGACTTCACATGCACGGTCTGGAACTTTCCTGAGGTTTCTATTATATTTGTCTTCAACATTGCCTCCTACAATAATGCCATCTACTATGATAGTACATGGATAACCAGAAAAAAATTGCTCCATTGCATGTTGAAAGACTTCACTGGCAGAATTTATCCCAAATGGTATTTTCAAAAATCTGTGTCTACCAAATGATGTACTGAAAGTGGTTAATGATGAAGATTAGTGATCCAGCAAATTTTGCCAAAAGGAACTTTTTGCATCTAAGACTGAAAAAACAGTGCATTAAGCATGAGAGCGGCTGCTTCTTCTACTGTGTGCATTGGATGATGAGGATGTTAAACCTCTTTGTTTACATCTCTTGGATCAATACATATTCAAATATCATCTGAGTTTTTCTTATGAGCTATGACCATGGAGGATACCCATTAAGTCGGTTCTTTTACTGGAGTTATTACACCTAAATTCACCATTTTGTTAAGTTCTGCTTTTATTTTGCTCTGCATTGCTACCGGAACCTTCCTTGCTGGTCTGACAACTGAGCTTACTTCATGGTTTAACTTCATGGTTTAACTTCGTGGAATATGTGACTGGAAGTTTGCCAAGCTCGTCTTTGAAAATATCAGCCTATTCACTAAAAATATTCTCTGTAAAACTATTGTTATTGTTGTTCAGACTTATATGGTGGACCTCTTTATTAAAGGAAATCAGTCCCATTTTCAAACTGTCTGTGAGGCCTAACAATGACTGCATGTGTCTTTTGACTATGTAAAACTGCAAGTCATAGCTGCTCCCAGCAGAATGGCATATGAGAACTATTGCACCATTGGTCTGAATACCCTCACCACGACAAGCAACTAGTTTGGCACACTTTGCTGAATCAAGTTTCTCACTAGTGTTTACTTTGGCAAACATTTGTGCTAATATAACATTGCACTTGGATCCAGTGTCTACCTCAAGCTCTACAGGTTTCCCATTAATTCAAACAGTAGAAAATATTTCACTCTTTGCTGCCAACTGATAATCTACTTTGTTAACTGTTTCATCAATCATAGAGACACCGTCAACATAGAAAGTTTGCTCTGTATCTCATTTACTTGCTTTTTTGGATGCTCTCTTTTAATAAAAGTATGTACCACTTTAGACTGCAAAGCCATTTGAAATTATTCCACTTTTTAAAGTTGTGACATTGCTGACCAAAAAATAAGCACTTCTCTCATTTGGGTTCATGACTGCCTCCACAATTACAACAATTAACAATGAGGTTGTTTGTTTTGGCCCATTCGGTTTATAGTTAGGGTTAGAAGCTGCCACGCCATTTGAGTTATATTTCTGTTTCATCTTAGCTTTGTGTTGTACATTATCAACATTTGCACTGGCAGACACTGCATGCACATTTTTCTTGTAACCATATTTGTATGCTTTTTTGTCAGATCATATATTTGACAAATCTCTATGGCTTTGCTCAACATTAAATCACAGTCTCGAAGCAAAATCTTTCTCACTGCATCATTATTAATACCACACACAAGCCTGTTCTTTATCAACTCATCACGTAAATCACTAAATCTGCACATTTTTGCTTTATTTCTTAAGTCAGTACTATAAGCTGCTATAGTTTCACCAGACTTTTGATTTCTTTTGTAAAACATGTGCCTTTCCATTGTAATATTTGTTTGAGGGCTGCAAGTTTCTCTAAATTTACATTTTAAGCACTCAGGGTCTTCGCACATTTCAGCCTGTAAGTCCAAAAGTAAGGCAAGTACTACCACGCTGTGTATGAAGCAACTTCACTTTATTAAAACAATAAAAACAGTATCATAAGCGCTTTCGGGTAAATCCCTTCATCAGATGATAAAACACTAATAAAAACATAATATCTAATATAGTACAACACAGCAATGAAAATCAATAGTTTACCCTCCTTTTTGCTAAAGCTGGTTTTAAAGGGACAACATCATTTAATCCTGGGGTTTTGTCAGCTCCCAGTCTAAGAACCCATTGCATCTCTTTGTATTCAGTTTCATTATACAAGTCACCCATTCTTTGACTTCTATTTACAACACATATAACCATAAAGGCAAATACATGATCACTATGCAATTCTATATGCTTGTACAGTGCATTGTTTTCTTTTCTTAACCTTATATCTGATAGATGCTTAAAAAGTCTATCTTTAAGTCTGCAATTTGTTTTTCCTACATAATATGCAGTGCACTGTTGACAATTTGCAATATAGACAACATTTTGCATATTACAGTCAGCATACATATTCAAAAAGTATTTCTTCTTGATCCTGGGGTATATAAAACAGTTTCCTTGTGAAATGTGCTTACAGACTTTACAATGTAGGCATGGATAAGTTCCCTTCTTCTTAATGCCTGAATTTTTAAAATGTATAGGTTCTTGACATAGAATATCTTTCAAATTTGTATTTCTTTTAAAAATAAATCTAGGTTGTGTCCCTACAACTTTAGTTATATTTTCATCTCTTAAAAGAATTATCCAGTTGTCTCTAATTATATTACATATATCACCTATATCATTACTGTATGTTAAACTTATCTTCAAACCTTCATTAGCTTTTTGAACCTGTGCATCTACCTTATTAGGCCATTTTTTGCCTCTACGTAACTATGGTTTAGCACTTTGTTTTCTATAGAGACTGCTGTTGTCCATTTCCTTTTTCAGTAGATTTTTGCTATAACCTCATGCTTGAAAATTATTCTTTAAAGAGTCCAATTCCTATATAAAGGAATTTTCATTAGTACAAAGTCTGGATATTCTACAGACTTGTCTCTTGACTATGTGTTGGAATAGATGTCTAGGGTGCATGCTGTCAAATCTAAGCATGCTGTTGGTCCAACAAGGCTTCCTATATAGTGATGTCTCTACCACCCCATTTTCTTTCTTAGTAATATTAACATCCAAGTATTCAATAACTGAGCTGGAATAATTCAATGAGAATCTGAAGAAGCTGGTAGTAGACTCTAAATACTTAACAAAGGATGTTAATTCTGATGTGGTGCCCCCCCCCCCCCCACAAAACGAAAACATCGTCCACAAATCTATTATAAAAAAAAAGGTTTGTCTTTCCAGTCATGTGCTGCCTCAAATATCACCGTATCTTCCCAGTAGGCCAGGACTAGGATAGCATATGTGTTCGCACAAGGCGTACCCATAGCTATACCTTGTCTCTGGCAATAATACTTTGACAAAGAAAAACATTGTTTTCTAATACTAGCCTTAATAAGGAACATAACCGTATATTTTCATCTATATGTATATTCACCTTTTTGTTCAGTACTTCTTCTATGGCAGTAATACCATATTGATTTGGCTCTATGTTACATGAACGAATTATCAAAATGTCGAGTACAACATACTCGACAACCTTTGATCGAACGCTCATGTAATCGGAGACTCCAAATGCAGAAATATGGAGTTCCAAAATGTTTTGGTCGGCCATCCTAGTCAGTGTAGCATGTGACGTAGACACGCTACACTGTTCAGAATGGCTAGGTAAGAGGCTGCTTTGTTTAATATACCAACTCCAAGATCGCTGTACATTGGGGAAAGGGCAATTTCTCTAATGTACAGCAATCTCGGAGTTGTTATATTTAGTTAAGGGGGTGTGGGGGCCACAGCCCCCCCACTTTATTTTAAAAGTAGGTGTGTTTGTGTAGGTGTGTAAGTGTTTGAATGATGTGAGCGTGTAGGGGTTTGTATGCATTGGTTGTATGTGTGTGTTTTGTATGTTAGTGTAGGAAAGGTGTGGGACAAACAAAATCTTTTGATTTTGTTTGTTTTAGGCTTTTAAGGTTTCGAGGTTTTGAACTTACGATCATAGTGTGTCGAGTATGTTGTACTCGACATTATAATCGTTCATTCATTTAACATAGACCCTATTGATTTTCTATGACAGTGAACAAATTCTTTACATCTAATGTAACAAACATATAGGAAATGTCACTGTGCTCTTGTAAATAAACACCCAATGATTCCAGAAATGTAGCAGTATCTTTCAAAATTCTGGGGAAGGTCTGTAACATTGGTCTGAGAGTACATTCTAACCAAATAGAAATATTTTATGTTACCTAACCCCTACCAAATACTATAGGTCTCATGGGTGGTGTTTCGAGATCCTTATGAATTTTTGGTGAGGCTTTAAAGACTGGGATAGTGGGATGTTGTATATATAAAAATGTCAGCAGCTCATGGTCTATCAAACCAGTTTTTTCCATGTTAAATAAAGATTTGTGCACTTTTTGTATGTAAGAATTCACCATTAGTGGTGACAGCTGGAGAAAAGTCAATTTGTCAGCTAGCAACAGATCTATTTGTGTATTATAAAACTCCTAGCTAAGTACAAGAACAGCACCACCCTTATCAGCATAATTATGTTGGTATTATTCTTTAGCTCTTGCAGTGCATTTCTATGTTGTTGTTTTTCTTTCGGCTTTTCCCGGTTAGGGGTCGCCACAGCGGAACTCCGGTCTGCTAATGATTGGCAGTAGATTTTTACTGTGCCGAGGTGCCAGCTCGATGCCCAACCTTCAACGAAGGCACACCCATTCATGCATGTCTTTCAAATGCTACTCGACCATGGGGAGGACATGCAGACTCCACCCAGAAGGCGCTCCAGCTGAGAATCGAACGGGAGAACCTCTTGCTGTGAGGCGACAATGCTACCGCTGCACCACCATGACTTCTGCAGTGCATTTCTATGTGGTTGGTCTAAATTAAAATACATGGATCTATGTGCATTCTGTAGATACTGTTCAATTTCACGTTCACATGATTTAACAAACAACAACAGTGTAGGATTTAAAGTAGGTGAAAAAGTGCTAGGTTGCTTCAATACATGAGATGTTTGAACACTGTTAGTATCATTAAACATTTGCTTTAACATTACATTCCATGCAAAGTATAGCAGCTCAGGTATTAGAATGCAAAAATCTGTCCCTGTACTCAGTACAAAATTTAAACCCTTGCTTAATACTGATAGTTGTAATTCAGAAAGAGAAATACCTGAAATATTATGAACATTGCAAAAGTGGCATGCATTATCAACAGTCAGGTGGAGGTCTGTCGTCTCTTGTAGTCCTTGTCCATCTGATGTGAAAAACTCTTCTTCCGAGAATTCTTCTTCTTCACCGGTGCTGGTAATGTGAAAAAAGAAGAAGAGGGAGAGAAGGAAGCAGGTGTAGCAACAGCTGCAGGCATCTTGGCACTTTGTTTTGGCTTCCATTGTGGAAAAGTCCAGCCTGTCGCGTCGAGACTCATCCATTTGGCCACCTGTAGTGCCCAGAATAATGTCCACAAATGTTTCTCCTTCAGTCACTGTCTCATTGACATTAGTAAATGCTGTTTCATTATTTTCTGTACTAAACAAGACAGGCCCCTGTGAATGAAGAGTGTTGGACTGCTTTAAGTTAGCAAAATCCGAGCATTCTTTTTCATGCTGTTGATTAGGTGCAGGTGTGGCAGCTGCATCATTTGAAGCATTCCATGCTCTTTCTTGAGGGCGAGGCCAAACAAAGATGTTACCTGATGAAAAATTGCGATAACCGCGTTGCAGTTTCTTTAGCTTAACTTGTTGAAGTTTTAAATCATAGTTAGCAGCTACACATAGTATAGTTTTTGAATATGTATGCTGACTGTAATACGCACATTGTTGTCTATATTGCAAATTGTCAACAGTGCACTGCATATTATGTAGGTAAAACAAATTGGAGACTTAAAGATAGAATTTTAAAGCATCTATCAGATATAAGGTTAAGAAAAGAACATAATGCACTGTACAAGCATATAGAATTGCATAGTGATCATGTATTTGCCTTTATGGTTATATGTGTTGTAAATAGAAGTCAAAGAATGGGTGACTTGTATAATGAAACTGAATACAAAGAGATGCAATGGGTTCTTAGACTGGGAGCTGACAAAGCTCCAGGATTAAATGATGTTGTCCCTTTAAAACCAGCTCTAGCAAAAAGGAGGGTAAACTATTGATTTTCATTGGCTGTGTTGTACTATATTAGATATTATGTTTTTATTAGTGTTTTATCATCTGATGAAGGGATTTACCCGAAAGCGCTTATGATACTGCTTTTATTGTTTTAATAAAGTGAAGTTGCTTCATACAAAGCGTGGTAGTACTTGCCTTATTTTTGGACTTATTATTTGGATTTTTGGCAGTACTTTCAGTGGAGGAGTCCTTTACTTTTTGCTCTTTACTTTGCATTTCAGCCTGTATCACAATCTAGCGGTTCTCCCCCTTCCCTGCATACACAGCAGGTGCATACACAAATGAACGTTCCCCCTCAATGGCTTCCGAGCCAGCTGAATTAAGAAGTATGAATGCCTTTGTACATCCATTTGTATCAGAAAATGCAACCTGTGTGAAAATATCATATTCTTGCTGAAACACTTACCAATTCTCAGCAATATTATTATCAAACACCAGAGGTTCAGATCTGTGAAATCTCTCTGCCATAACAACAAAATTCATTTAAATATAACATACACTGATTTTCGTATAAAAGAAACAATTATTTGTTGAATTTTTATCTGATGAAGTTTCTATTGGGGAACAAAAGAGCTTGTCTGTGTGAAAATAAATTTTGGATTGTTCTGTTTCATCTTCTTTTTTTATCTTGAGGATTTTTGTAGAAGATTAATATTACTTGTGTTATTTTGGATTGTGCTTCTGCTTGCTTCAGCCTGAGGACTGTTCATTTGTGAACGGGTGTTTTGTTCTTCTGGTTTGTCTTCAGTGTTTACAATTTTGTATTTTAGCAGATCTATACTGACACACAACTGTACCTTTGACATGTGAGCATTCATTGATTTGCAGCTGATGTGCTGTAATGATGTTCACAGGAGTGTCCTCTGCTCAGTAATGAGCAAGGTGGGTGACATACACCTGCATTTGTTTATTCAACATTTGCATGGCAGTATATGTACATATGTGTGAAATCCTTAGCTTACTTACCTATGCATATTGCTGTTACATGATTGCACATTACTGTATATGTGTGTTTTATACATGGCCAGTTCTATGGACATCAGCAATCATTCTGCCCATGTGACATACATTTCCATTTGGTTAAATATATTTTGGTTTGGCTTCTACAGCACCCTGTCTACTGTACACATTCATTTGCGGTGTGTCAACTTACCTTTTGTCCTGCTTTTCCCTGATGTGGGCCCAGGTTGTCTACTTCCTTTCACCTTCATGTTTCCCTATTATAGTTTGGAGATATGTTTGCCTTTATTGCAATTATTAACCATTGCCTTGTATTATGTTGTTGAGATGGTGAACATTTGCCAAATGTATAGCCATTTTACAATGCAGGACATCTGCATACAAGTTGCTGGCTAGTGCTTGCAATTCATCCTTGTTCGTGTTATACTGTTGTGTTAACCAGTGTACATTGCTAAAATCTCTGTGCACAACCTGATATATTTTTAAGCTGTAGTGTTATATGTTTGTAAATATTCTTACATGCCACTGGTGTGTGCATGTGTATTGACACTGATTTCTTGTACATTCCGTTTAGGCCACTGGCAGTCATACATACACATCTACACTTGTGTATTGCCTTTGACATGGCATATGTGTGTAACATATATGCATTCCATTAGACATTTGTTTGGGTTGTGTACACCTGCTTGTGTATGTAGCATGTTGTTGCTTTTCTGCAGTACTTCTGTTTGGCATTGGTTGTTTGCCTTTCACATGCATGGTCATAGGTTTTGTTCTGTCCTCCAGTGGAGTTATCTACCATTGTTACACCTTAATTTGCTCATCGGTGATGTTGGTTGGCTTACACCTGCCCTAATGATAGACCACTCAGGTATATGTTTATTTATCCAATTTGTACTGTAATCCTAATTTATTACCCTCCAGCATACATCTACCATTGATCATACAGATGCAGGTACGACTGATACACAGTTTGCAACATGTTGTAACATAATAGTGCATAGGTAGATATGTTTTCCTGCATTTCACCATGGCTGGTTTGCATCCCCACCCTGTTTGACAACTTTCCATTGCCCATGTTCTGCATTGTGACATCTGTCTAACTTATATGTCCTTACTGTTTGTGTCAAACCTTTGTCTTATTTTGTGATAATTGTTCTATGGGTGTACCTGCTGTGATGTCCTTCTCCTCCTCCCCTTTCCCTATCTTTACCTTTCCTTCTATTCTTAAAAAAATGGGGCCTATTCCCAGCGGAAAAAAATATTGCCCATGCCCCTATGACTGTCCTCAAATATTCCTATTTCAACATTCCTGTTGTGTCTCCCTCTTCTTCACCCATACCCCACATCTTCTTTTCTATCTGACACTTTCCTTGGATGTGTGCATTACTTGTGCTCCCTACACAAATCCCGAACCCATTGTTAGCAAATAGCTGTGGCAATGTGGCCGTGATTGCCCTCCACCTGTATTAATTTTTTTTTTATTAGAAATTTTATTAGTACAAACTTTACAGAGATGCACGTAGTTGGCTCTGAGCTTACTGCAAAGATTGCAGATGATATATATTACAAATGGCATGGAGCTTTGAAGCGCATATATTTTGTTAGTGAATAAATTCTGAAATATCTATAGTTGTCTGTAATGTTTCTGGGCAAATTTCTGAAACAATGTATTACAAATGCCATGCAGCTTACATTGGGATAGTTGGCAACTTTATTGGTATTGTAACAGAGTCAGTTATATTCTGTAGTTGTCCTTAACCATACTGGACAGATTCTGTTATGTGCAACTATCAGGTTGTTGGATTGTGATAAATGTTCCATAACTTTTTTAATGTACAATGTGCTTTGATAACCATTTCTCATTATTTACAGATTACTTGCGGGTTTATTTAGTGAGCTGTTGTTACTGTGACATGCCCTTGTGCACTGAGCTATTCTGCTTTTATTGTGGTATATTTACATATTACAATGTTTTCCACAAGTTTAGCACTGATATTGATATAATGCACCAAAATCCACAAACTTTACAGAATCCTTCTCTATATCTTGCAACAGCAATCCAATGTTCTTTACTGCCAGACACCCTTGATATTAGTAAATATAGTTAACATTAAGGGGAAACAGCTGCCCCATGATATATGTAATTAAGTTATATAATACAGTTACTTTTATAAAACAGTGCCACTGTAATACCATGCATTCTATTAGAAAAAAAAAATGTTTATGATTCCATCACATCACGTTGCGGTCAATGTTATCATATAGTACATCCGAGTGCATCCGACAGCCTACTCTTCTTAGGGGAATTACTTATCCTTGAATCCTAGAGTGGTGTTACAGCAACAGCTGTGAAATTAGCACAGCTGAAAGGTAAGCAAGGCAGACATGAGGTTTTACTGGATGGCAGAATACAATTCTAGCAAAGTTCTTACATCTTTTTATGTTTGAATTTCCTTAGTATGTTTGCAGCTGTTCAGAAATTTTGAAACTCTTTTTTAAAACCTTTATTGAATTATCACTTGTGACATAAGCACATTTACATTTATATACATGTAATCAAACTATATTAACAAGTTAAAATTAACAAACATTATGCTTCACATATATTGCTATATATCATATAACCTAAGCAACATAACATAGAATGTTCAATTTAAAGTATTAACTTTGTTTGATTTACTTTGTGATTGTCTTTATGCCCTGTCCAGGGCTCTGTGGCAGCACTTGTATTTTTTATTTATTTTGTATTCCCTCCCCTCATCTTTTTTAAGACACAGAGACCACACTTTTAGTATTTTCAAACCTTTTCCTGGTGGACTAGTGGTTTTGGCTGAATGACTGACAGACATTTTAGCCAATCAAAGTGCTGCTCATTATTTAAAGCGGCATTTCTGCATGAATGGACATACGTTGGAGCAGACTTCTGCATTGTGTGTCAAAGCTGAGAAGCACAGACTTGTATTGAACCTATTTGCATGATACTGGGATACACATACAGATAGATTTGTATTAGCTGTGGATCCATAATCAGTGCAATAATACGGTAGTCCGTGTCCTGGTGAGTGTTTTCAAAAATACTCTTTTAAGCTGTTTAAATCCAAATATCAGTTTATTTATTTCTAGGAACAGAAAATAGTTTAAACCTGTAGGAATAATATTTTATCAAGTAAATGATAGCAGGTCTTAGCTACATATCTTAGACATGTAGTTACTAGGTACTGATTATATCATAGTGCACACCTATGGGTTACAGTACATGTTAAGCTTACCTTTAGTCTTTATCAGTGGTATTCTGATACTCTTTTTCTTTCCTTATTAAGAAATTATAATACTAACTTGTGCATTTTCTAGGTTTGTAAGCCTCATTACAGGTAAACAAGCAGCTAATATTTTTTAAAACACTTAGTTATGCAAGTGGATTGGACATGCTAAAATTGGCCCTAGGCGCGCGTGTGTGTGTGTGTGCCTTCTGTGGAAGGTTGGGTGTTGGGCTAGCAACTCGACACAGTAAAAACTCCACTGCCAATCATAAGCGGGCAAGGTGATCCACTGAGGTGACCCCTAACCGGGAAAAGCTGAAAGAGAGAGAGAGAGAGAGAACTATCAGCCAGTGATATATTTTGCATTTTAGGAGATATATATGTTTTACACCTTTTACATGAAGAATCGCTTGGTTAAATTAGTATTAGGATCTTGTATTATAAAATTATTTTATAACACAGTTCTTATGAGCTTACTTCATACATTTGATTCACTTTTATAATTTAATGTTTATCTACAGCAAGAAACATTTCTTTTCAGGTAGATGATGGATAACATAAATTCATATATACTTGATGATTTGATTAAAAACAATTATCTAACAGAATTTAGTCAATGTGGTGTGTATATATAAAAATAAACATACTCTTACATCACATATTTACACCAAATGAATCAAACTGACACCTTAACTAGTTATACCTGTAATATTATTCAGGACAGTATTAGAATATGTGACCACATGGAAAGAAGATATCTCACCCCACAACAATGTCCCCAAATAAAAAATAAACAGAGAAGCAATAAAACCATGCACCAACATGACAGTTAAGGCAGTGCCTCACCCACACCTGGGAAAACTCTGACTACCTCTCCACATTGTTACTACCAACATATAAAGCAGTGCTAACTAAAGACAGACCAACGGTGAAACAAGTAAGAGTATGTCCAGAGGGTGCAGTCTCAGCACTCCATGACTGTTTTAAGAGCACAGACTGGAGCATATTCAAGGAGGCGGCTACTAAGAACCAGTGCATCAACCTGGAGGAGTACACTGAGGCAGTGATGGGCTACATCTCGAAATATGTGGATGATGTGGTAGTCATCAAAACCATCAGCACATGAGCCAACCAGAAACCCTGGTTGATGAGAGAGGTGTACGTACTGAAAGCAAGGAATGCAGCCTTCAGGTCTGGAGACAGGGAAGCCCTCAGAACAGCCAGACCAAATCTGAACAAGGAAGTGAGGGGAAGCAAAATGTACCTGTGGCAGAAAGTACCAGAGCTACTTCTCTGACCAAAAATACCCCAGGTGCCTATGGCAGGGTATCCAGTCCATAACTGACTACAGACTCCTAACTTCGCAATGTGAGGACAACAATGAATTCCTAAATAAGCTGAATGTCTACTTCCGCAGATTCAAGAAGGGAACAGAAAAACAGCAAAGAAAATGCCCATCAGCCATAATGAGAAGTTGCTCACCCACATCTCAGTTGATGTCCAGAGGACACTGCACAGAGTTAACCTGAGAAAAGCAGCTGGGCCTGACAACATCCTAGGGCATTTGCTCAGGGACTGCACAGTCCAACTAACAAATGTCCTCACGGATATCTTCAACAACTGTCTGAGTCAGCAAATAGAATAGTTCCAAAATGCTTCAAGGATACAGCAATCATTCCATTACCAAAGAAGTCTCCACCATCTTGCCTAAATGATTACTGCCCTGTAGCCCTCACCTCCACAGTGATGAAGTGTTTTGAAAGGCTGGTCAAGGATGCCATAACATCTGGGCTGCCTGCTGATCTTGACCTTCTGCAGTTTGCTTAGCAAGCAAACCGCTCAATGGCAGATGCCATCTCTCTAGCACTCCATCTATCACTAGAACACCTTGGAATAAAATCACCTATGCCAGGGTACTATTCATTGACTTTAGCACTGCTTTTAACATGATAATCCCTCTTCATCTGGTAAGAAAGATACTCTAACTAGGCATCAACACTCCACTTTGTAACTGGATTCTTAACTTTCTCACAGACAGACCTCAGAAAGTGTGCACAGGAAATAACTCCTCAAATAGCATCACTCTTAAGACAGGAGTCCCACAAGGATGTGTACTACGTCCCTTGCTGTTCACCCTGTTAACACATGATTGTACAGCCAGGTACAATACAAACCACATCATCAAGTTTGCTGATGACACAACGGTGGTGGGCCTCATCAGTAACGACAATGAAACAGCATATAGAGATGAGGTGGAACAACTGATTACCTGATGTGGAAATAATAACTTAGCACTAAATGTGAACAAGACAAAAGAGATAATTGTGGACTACAGGGAAAAACCACAAGGAACATTCTTCCCTCACCATCAATGGGGAACAGTGGAAAGAGTGAGAAGCACAATGTTTCTGGAAGTGCACATTGATGGGGACTTGTCTTGGAACACCAATACAAATGCCATAGTCAAGAAAGTGCACCAGAGATTGCACATTTTAAGAAGGCTGAGGAGAGCAACTCTCCCATTGACTGTTCTCACTACCTTCTACAGAGGTACTATAGAAAGGATCCTGAAGAACAACCTCGTAGTATGGTATGGAAGCTGCTCTACCTGAGAGCAAATCCCTCCAGAGAGTGGTGAAGACAGCCGAGAGGATCATCAAGACCACCTTAACACCTATCCACAATTTGTACTTATCCAGATGTCTCAGCAGGGCCAGAGGAATAATTAAAGACTGCACTCACCCTGTTCCTACATCTATCATCTGGAAAGCGCTTTTGAAGCATACATCACAGAACTACAAGATTCAGGAACAGCTTCTTCCCTAATGTCATCAGGCTGCTGAACTCTGGTAATTACTATGCTCCATGATGGCCATCTGGGTCAGTAGAAACTGTAGAAGCTTGTCTCAAATTGTGCATTAACCTGGTTACCAATCTCATCTAATACTTTGTGCAATATCCACCATGACTGTAACTTATAGGCCATCTAGGGCAGTAGCAATGCAGTAAAATATCTCTTCTTTCAGTGCAATACATGTTGTGAATTCATAAATTAACCATAGCGCAATACAATAAGGTCCATAGTGCAATACTCTAATGTTCACAGTTGTTGTTGTTTGTCTTTCGGCTTTTCCCGGTGAGGGGTCGCCACAGCGGAACTCCGGTCCGCTAATGATTGGCAGTAGATTTTTGTGAACGCTGAGGTGCCAGCTCGATGTTCAACCTTGAATGCCCACCCAACCATGGGGAGGACATGCAGCCTCCACATAGAAGGCACTCCCCACACTCCAGCTGAGAATCGAGCGGGAGAACCTCTTGCTGTGAGGCAACAATGCTACCGCTGCACTACCGCGGATGATCACTCTAATGTTCACAGTGCGATACTCAAATGCCTCTTCTGTGCAAGGATCAATGCAGTGTCTTAACCAAGTACATGTGCAATACTAAAGTCTCATGCAAGTAAGTGTTCACTTCGAAAAATGTTAAAATGTGTTTCTAATTATGGGCAATATTAGTCTGTCTACCTGCATGTCTGTGATGTAGTAGCTAGGTGTTATATGTGTAAATGTCTGTGAAAATAGTCTATATGTTGTCTGCACATTGAGTCCGGAGACACAGAATTTCATTCAGTTTTTGTACTTGTGTGATTTCTGAATGACAATAAAGCTTACTTTTGACAACTGAAGGCCAAGGAGTTTATGAAAATGATAAATAAAGTAGGAGCAACATATAAAAACAAAAAATGTAAAAGGGGGTACTTACATGAAAAATCACAATATATGTGCTATAGAAGTTTTAAATTAAACATTAAACGACAGCACTGAAGTGAAAATTGTATTCCTTTTGCTAGTCTGTCTCTTACACTAAATGATGCTGAAAATACATCTGGAAAACAAAACTCTGAACAAAGTCCTCATGTTCAGCTCCTGAATATTAATGCCAGTGAAATGACAGATGCAACTCCAGAAGATAACATTATAAATGTTGCAACAACAAACTGTATCTATCAGATAAATACATTAGTTAAGAGAAAAGAAGAAATGAAAAATGTACTATACCCAGAAATAATTATTGAAAAAACATCAAGTAAGAAAGGACACAGAAACACTAGTGACAGTGAAGGTCAAACAGTCAGTAAGAATAAAAATTAAAAAGAAGAGTATTAGGAGCCAACATTAATAGAAAATGGAGTTCAGGAAATGACAATCTAGAATAAAACCCCCAATGAAACTGATGATCATTATAAAGAAAGGAATACTGTATCAGTTAATATTGATCATACACTGAACAAAGATAAAAGTGATATTGAATAAGATATACACAATACAACATCATCATAGAAGAATGTACAATTTTAATGTTTAAGGATTCTATTCTTAGACCTACTATTTAACCCTTAAATAAAGTGAGTAAGACAAACACTTTCTTATTATCAGGTGTAAAACTGATGACTGGCAACATCAAACAAATTTACAGGCTGATACAAGGCAAACCCAAGTACACTTAATTTCTTATATATATAGGGACCCATGACTTGCACTCCATAACATTAAATCATATGAACAAATGCAATTCTAATGATCATTTAGATATTAGAAAAACCATCTGTGAATTTAGTATTAAGTGAGATAATTCTTTACAAGCAGAAGGTTATAATTCAAAATGGAAAGGGATGATGATGAAACAAAGATAGGATTTTGGATGCAGATCTTTAAGGAGAAAAATAATAACCATACAATCATACAAAATACTATACTCATAAAGTAGCAGAAAATATTCTAAGAACTCAGCCAACACGAGAATGGAGAAAAGAGATTTTGCCGATAGGGATAACTGCAAGTAAGGGTACAGAAAGTAGGCAAGAGGGGGGCTAGAATTTACTGGTGAAAATGGGCAATGGAACCAAAGTACTGGAACCAAATAACTAGGGAAGGAAAAGTAACAAAGTGGGGTGACGCCAAGAAGATGTTTGGACTGCAGGCTAGAGACTGCATTCCCTACCAAGGACTGGTATCAGAGTATATGCAAAGAGAAAGGGATAGTAGAATCTTAAATGAAAGACTTGCTCTGCTAGAGTTTTTAGTTGAATCTAGAACAAAAGCTGCTATTAAAAAAGGGATAATTAGGTTCTTAGGTAAGTACTAGGCTGCCTACGCTTCTGAGCCATTTTAAGCCTAGCTAATTTTCCTCACCTCAGGCTTCATGCCCAATGAGTGGCGCACAGCTACAGTTATCCCACTCCACAAGGGGGGATCCACCTTGGATCCTGGGAACTACCGCCCCATGAGTCTGACTAGCCTGATCTGCAAGTCCATGGAACGTATCATCATAGAACTTATAAACAAAGACATTGGCAACCTTCAAACAATGGACCCCACGCAGTTTGGGTTTGTGAAGGGCTGATCTTGTCCTGAACCTGATTGACTTCTTTGAATCAGTCTCCAGAGCCGTGGACAAGGGTAAGGTGGTCCACACAGCCTATCTGGAGCTCGCCAAGGCCTTTGACACCACCCCCCACTCTGGAATCTTAGATAAATTTACTAAGCTAAGCATTAATCCCTACATCAATCAATGGGTTGCCAACTGGCTTACTGACAAAACCCACACTGTAAAAGTTGCCAACTCCAAATCCATTTCCAGACAAGTGACAAGTGGAGTACCTCAGGGTTCAGTCTTGGGACCGCTCTTGTTTGGCATCTACTTCTCTGAAGTACAGGCCAACAATAACGGACTCTGGCTAACAAAGTTCGCAGATGACTACAAACTGGGAGCCATTACTGAATCCCCAAATGATGTGAATATTCTACAAAAGGGTCTTACAGAAACAGATGCTTGGTGCCAGAGCCATGGGCTCAAGCTCAATGCCAAGAAATGTATAGTTATCCCCTTTGGGAAAAAAACATGTACCCGTGAATTACCACATAGGTGGCAGTACACTAAACACCGAAAGTGTGATAAGAGACATAGGGACACAGGTGGACAGTGGTCTCACCTTCGATAACCACATCACCACAACAGTCAGGAAATCCTTCTATGTGGCACACCTCATCACTAAGGGCTTTTCATCCAGAAAAAAGGAGGTTATTGTCCCACTGCACTCATCCCTCATTAGACCCATTATAGAATACAACGCCCCATTTGGTATGTACCTCTCAAGACATCTGCAACAACTGGAAAGGCCGCAGAAATACCTCACTCAAAGAATCACAGGCCTAAAGCAGATGCCCTATGCTGACCGTCTAAAAAACTCCACCTATACTCTGTCACATATCGTCTACTCAGAGGCGATCTCTGCTTAACATACAAGGCCATGTCAAACCCAGAGCTGTTGGACATACACTTAAAGAAATCCCAATCCCTCAGAGACACATGCTCCAGGGATCTAAACCTTGTCATCACAATGAACAAAACATGCTGGAGGGATAGGTTCCTGACCCAGAGACTCCCCAGACTCTGGAATAGACTGGCCATACATGTCAAGCAGAGCGCCTCTTTGGCCCTCTTCAAAAGGAACCTTGATGATTGGATGGGAGATAGGAAATTCACCCCAGGGATCACATCAGTCACCCTGCTAGACAGGGCTCCTGGGAAGTAAATACTGTGGGAAAAATAGCCAGGGAATTGTTACAGCCAGGCTTGTATAGGCCCTAGGGCCAATAGCCTAGTACCAACCTATGAACTTATGAACATATAATCAGAGCCTGTAGATTTTGCTGTGAGATATATACTGCTGCTCATCTTGGTTTACAACTGAAGAAGAACAGGTGGGGTAGTTTGTTTATATGCTTTATTACACAAAAACACATCAGCAATGGATAGCATCAGTACAAAATATGAACAAACTGATTAACTGACAAACTACATAGGCATGCATGCTTACATCTCAACAGATTACTACAAACTGGCAGTCAGGCTCGCATGTGCTCAGTATTTATTTATTTATTTATTTACATTTGTTGACCAGAAAATTCAGACTGGACACAGGTCCTTTTTCAACGGAGGCCCAGGGAGAAAAACTCCACAATATAGATTAATTTAAGTATATGATTACAAGAAGTAAATGTAGTTGCAAGTATAAAAGAAACAGTAATACAATCCTAGTTCCTAATGAATAACATAGTACACACATTACTCATATAACATCTGTGCCATCTAAGATGGCATGTATTCTAATAATTAAGTAGCAGATATTCACATTGTTACAATTAAAATTACAGCAGTGATATAAATGGTAAGCTTTCAAGGATCAGAGTTGGCTGTTATCAAAGTAGTTAGTGGGGTGGAAGAGAGGTTGAGAGTGGGTGGAGTGGGACATGCTAGTGAGGAGTACACTCGTGCAATCCCCTGGAAAGCTTCTTAAAGGCATACCTGCATATTGATCTACAAATACCTTAACAATTATCCCGACCCACAACCCTTGTAGTAGGGCATATAAAAATTTGCATGATAACTGTAAGATCATTCCTTCCCCCAGATGGAATGACTATCATTTCACTGAAGCACATATGTTTGATACTTGGTTCAGACAAATATGTCTGGTCAACAACATTAAGTTAATTATATTATGGGAGGTACGTGCTTCAGACATGAGAATGTGCACACAAGATTTCTTCAACCTAAACTACAATAGAGCTGTGTTTGCATTGGGGAAAATTACAGAATAATTGAAGCCCTTTTCAGAGTTAATGAACATAAAAATGTGCCAGTGCAAAAAGACCTAATCAGTCTGTAAAATATAACTTCTGCAATGCACTTAGTATAAATAATAAATCTCAAGAGCTTTGAAGTACATTGGAATTTGAAAAATACAAACGTATTGCTCTAGTAGAAGTATGGAATTCCAGTGACATAATATTTAATGTTTTTAAACAATACAAATGCCTTACGAAGAACAAAAATGGTGGTGGTGTGTTGTTGTTTGTTCATAAAACTTTGATCTCCAGCTTTATTAAAACTGATGACTTATTAGCATGTGTTGTGGAGGAGATACAGTGTTTTATGTTACATAATTCATCAATGGTAGCTTTCTGTTACTAGAACCTTAATATGGGGTTTACAGACCATTGAGATTACTTGTCTAAAATGGATACTGAAAACATACCGCTGTTTGGGTGATTTTAACTACCTTGATATAGACTACATTAATTTAACACCTAAAATTCTTATTCGAAGGAGTTCATAAACATGTTGTCATATCACAGCCTTGAACAATTGGTCACCAAAAATACTCAAGGGAAAAACTTATTACATATCATAGCAAATGATGCTCTAAGAATTATACATAATGTATCTATTACATAAGCTTTAGGAAATCCACATCATAATTCAGTTGAGTTTGAAGTTGAGATGACTTCTTTAAGTATTCCTAAATACATTTAATTATGGAAATATTGAGTAAGGTACACTTTAGCAATATTAACACATATGATTGGCCCATACAAGTCCTTTTAGTGCTACAGATTTTGGTTGTACTATTCTTAAAGAAATTTTAAAACATGAGGTGGAGTCTACAACCAGAGTAAAATACAATGCTTATGAAAATAAACGCACCTTTTGATGTAGCCATAATTTAACTAAAACTTTTAATAGACCTTGGGGATTGGGAAGGTGGCCTAATGGTTAAGGTATTTGCCTTACAAACACAAGGTGCAGGGTTTGAGTCTCACAAGGGATAATTGGCTAGGCTTAAAATGGGTCGCAAGGGCAGTTAGTTTAGTACTAATCTATGAACCTATGAACCAAAAGTGAAATGAATGGTGACAAACAAGGCCACGCAAAATACTTAAATATGAAATCACTTAGCACTTTCATCTTTTAAGTTACAAAACTTCTGAATAAATTCTTATTGTATCAACCATTCTAAAAACAGTATTGACTATGTCACCAACACTTCAAACTGTTTAACACGTTTTAAAGACACAGTGACAAACATAAATCTAGAACCCTGTCCTAACATATATACTTCAATGCTAACATGAAATCAAGAATGATAAAAATGTACTAAAAACTGACTGTCATATAATAATATAAATAATTTCTAAAAGTAAATCACCCTACTGGACCTCCTATAAATTAAACATTCTCATTTTCAGTAAACAAGTAATATTTCCTGCTTCATTCAACCAGAGGGATGTGTTGGTTCCCAACTGGATTTGCCACAAAAGGTCCTGTATCAATTTTTTTAAAAGACCATAAAGTGAAACGTGCTAAAATTCAAACAGTCCAGACTGTGCTTAGCAAGGGAATTTTTAGAGTTGCCCATTCTGATAGCAAATTCATGTTAATAAATACATTCACACAGTGAATGATCAGTCTTTTCAATATAAAATGCTCCACAAGGGTGACATATCTCAATATACACCACAACTCTAGTGCTGCAGTTGGACCTTGGAAGTCTAGTAATGGGTACAACACTTTCAAAAATCCATTCTCTAACATTTATAAATTTACATTGATTAAAGGAATTTCAGTTTTTTTATACTAATCTCATTGTAACATCCAGGTTTACAATTTCTAACATGTTTTTAATATTTGTGGTCCTTTTAAAAGTGTAATACGGACAAGGTCCCATAACCTCTTTAATATTCCCAAACTGGGTGAGTGTGGACCAATGAGAATCAATAATGCTCTTAACTTGTATTACTCCAGTAGAATATGTTAAAATAAAATTCTGACTTGAAAGGTCATATTTAACACCATGGGATTTAACCAACCTCCCCTAAGAATTGGGGAGGTTTCTAACCTTTCTAACCTTTCTAACCTCCTGTTTTATTTTGTCCAGCAAGTCCATTTGGTGTACCTTTTCTTTGAATAACCGTATTAAATAATGAATTTGTTTATGAAATTTGTAGTTTTCAGATATCAACTTACAAACTTGGATCATCTGCCCCTTAACTACATAAGGATGACAACTCTAAAAGTGCAGGTAACTATTAGAAAAAAATGTTCATCATATCGATCATTTGCAGCAGTAGCCTATGGATTATATCCTGACAAAGTTATAACAGCCATCCAGTTTCCTAAGTTTCAGAGCACCTTTCACTTGCCCGAACTGTCAGGCAGCTCACGCTGAGTTAACTAACAGACAAGTTAGGGCATCAAGCCCTTCAGAGCTTTATTGCCCCTGAAGACTACATTCCTCTAAGGCTTTGGAGAATCAACAGTCTGTTTGTGCTATTCTTTTGCACATAAGTTCCCTTTGGGAAAAAAAAAACTTCCATTTTAAAATTGTTTATGTTTTAACACTTTCTTCTTCAGGAAAGTTATTTTAAAGCTAGAGGTTTTGTGTTTTAACAGACTATCATGAGATTGTATTTTACTTTTAACAGGAGTGTTTTTTTAAGTAACTGTAAACCATTTTTCTTTGGAGAAATTGTGTTTATTTTACTTTTGGTTCCTGGCAAAGTGTTTTAAAGTCCTTTTTACTGTGTTTTTCTGTGAAATGGACTTTTAGTTTTTACAAGCATTTGCTGTTTGTCTTCCCGGGAAAGAGGCACCATTTTTAACTTGACCATGGAACAAGCTACCAGTCCCATGGTAGGCTCTTCTTCCAGCCACAAAAAGAAAAATTAAGAGCAAACAGCCTTTGCCCTCACAGCAGGCTAGCAATTTGCCTCAGCCACAAGTGGGTGATTCTGTTATGTCCATTTGTTCCTCTGTGGCTGTTGGGGACCCCTCAGTGGGCAAAGGGGAACCACTTTTGTCGGTCCTGGGAGATGGAACAAGGAAACTTCTCTGCTGTGTCAGAATGCTGTGTCCATCCCTGGGGAAGCTGCTGCCACCATTAATAACACTGTAGGCCCCATTTTACTTGTCAAAAAGAAACAGAAAAATAAGACTGTATCCACTCCTCCTCAAATTTCCTTAGACAGGAGTAGTTTACTGGGTCTGACTCAGGAGCTAATTTAGACTATTGATCATTCTTGTAAAGTAGTTTCTGATAAAATAAAGAGGGATATCTCTTTTTTGAAGAGATTCAAGATTCTGAATCTGGACAAGGAGGATAAAGGGACAGGCACATGGTTTTCTCCTCAGATTTCTGATTCAGAATCAATGAAGAGCTCAGTTTCTGATTCTCTCTCATACCTCTCAAATTCTTAGCACAAGAAATCTGGACAAAGCCTGAAATAATAGGTCCAAAAATAGGGACAGATTTTAAATATTATTCTTACAAACTTAGAAAGTTGCTAGAATAGCAAGATTTATGTTAGCATCATTTTCTGAAGGCAATGAAGTCTGAAACTCAAAAGTGTGTCATTATTTAGTGACTTCAATCCTCAGGGATTTGCTAGAAAAACACAAATTTTATGAAGAACAGTCCAAAAATATGAGAAAAAATTCTGGGCATTCTGTGAAAATCTGGACATTTGAGAGGTGTGCATGGGGGGAGGTTCTCTTTCTCTGAGACTATTAGTAGAATGTGTCAGGGTTTCCAGTGGGAAAACATTCGGGGTTTCACAGTCCCTCAGAAAATACTATGAGTTGTTACAGAAGGAATTTACAGAACCTTTACCATTCCTCCAGTTCTGCCTGCTTTAGAGGATGTATGTGTTACTGTCAGCAGTTGTCCTGGTAGTCAGCCAGCTGCCCCTAGAAAGACAGAGTGGATATTTAAAGTTCCTCAGTCTTTTAATTTTTATACACTCTTATCAAATATGACCCAGTAGCTATAGCTTTAATTAATCACACTGCTGCTAAGCACTTAGTTAATTCCAATCCTACTCTTTCTGATAAACCTGTGGGGGATTATTGCTAAGTATAGAAAAAAGTGTATGCTTCTGCAGTTTTGATTTTCAGACGTTTGAATTGTCAGGCTTATATGTTAAAGTTTGTTCTCACTAACTGAAAATATGAGGACTGTTTTATCTGCAGTTTCTTCCTGTGAGGAACAATCTTCTTTAAACTATTTAATTTCTTTTGTTGTGCAGGTCACTACTCATTTTATGTAGTGTGTGTATGGCTCACTTGATATTTTTATTTCCACTGGTATTGTTTTGAGGTCTGCATGGCTGCATTTTCAGAACCACTTAGATGATGTTAAAAATGAGATTTTAAATCTCCCTTTGGATAGAGATTTAGTTTTGGGCTCCTCTGCTTAAGAGGCAATTGAAAAGAGCGATGAAAGGGGTACGCTGATTTAAGGAAGCTCTGAGATTTTTCAGCATTCATTTTCAAAATTTGCTAAAGGTTCTCTAACTCCTCATCCAGTTTTGTCAAAAAGAAAAATAAATAAGCAATCTCAACAAAATACGGGTAAACAGACATTTAAGAGGAAACTGCAAGTGGGTTCCATAAAGAACCCTAGAACCACCCAAAACCAAGGACCACTCCAACAAGTTTGAATGACTATTAAAGACATGTTGTAACCCCTCCCCCCACCCTGGCCCCTTTTCTCTTCCAGAAAGTCTGAATCTATATTTTCTCTTTGGCAACAGAAAGTTTCAGACATATGGGTTCTGAAGATCATTCAGGGATACTGATGACAGTGGGAGGAAATTCCTCCTTTCCTGGGGGTAATTCCCCATCCTCCAGTCCAGATTATTTTGTTTCCTCCAGTCCTTCATCACATGCTGTTCCAAGGAATGATAGAACCAACTTCTTCCCAGGTGGGGAAGGAGTTTTATTCAAGAATGTTCTTAGTGCCAAAAAAGAAAACACTTGGAGCCAGTTCTTGATCTCTTTTTCCTAAACCTGTTTGTAACAGTGTCCTAATTCAAAATGATGTCACTTCAAAAGCTGTTACTTCTTCCTCTTTCAAGTTTCTTGGTAACATTAGACTTAAAAGATGCTTATCCTCACATCCATATTCATCCAAACTTCAGACATTTCTTAAGATTTTGTGTGTCTGGATCAAATTATCAGTTCTCTGCCTTACACTTTGGACTATCCACTACACCAAGAGTATTCTCAAAGTGTCTAGCTCCAGTTATAGCTCATTGCAGGCTATAGGTTATCCGCATTTTTCCATATATTGATGACTTGATTATCTTTACAGAGTGTTTTGCAAAGTGTCAGGAATATCTATCTCTCTTGGGTGAGAAATCTCTTTCACAAGCTGGAATTCGAGTAGAATATTCAAAAGTCTTTCTTAACTCCCTCACACAGGATTTTGTTCCTGTGATGTCAGCTAGACACCTCAGTTCAAAGAGTGTTTCTTCCACAGGAAAAAAAAAAAAAAAAAATATATATATATATATATATATATATATATATGTATATATATATATATATATATATATATATATATACATGTAGAGAGAGAGATCTTTGTCTAAGGTTTTCCATTCAGACTTCAATCACTGAGAGGGAATACCTCAAGATTTTTGGTCTCATGGCTTCTATGAGTCTTATGATATCCCTGTCAAGACTCCACATGAGAAAGATACAGTGGTATCTGAAGTCTCTTTGGTCCCAGCGCCAACACCCTTTGTCTTTTCAAATCTCAGTGCTGGGATTTCAAGGAACAGAAATCATTTGGTGGAGACAACAGATATCCCAAAATCCTGGTCTTTTCTTCTCCCTCCCTACTCCAAAGTAGTCAGTTATCACAGGTGCCTCGGACTTTGTTTGTGGATCAGTTTCAGGAAGGATAACAGTGCAAGGTGTGTGGCACACCAAGGACAGATGCAAGCACATAAATATCAAAGTGATGCTTGCCCTAATCAAGACATTCAATTCCCTGAATAAACCTTAGTCTCTGGGACTTCTTCAAGTTGTTACAGACAATACCACAGTCATGTGGTACATCAACAAGCAAGGGGGATCCAGGTCACTAGATCTGGGATTCTTCCAAGATCCGATCCATCTGTGGGAAGTTCCTCAAGTAGACCTATTTGCCTCCTCTCTGATCAATCAGTTGACAAGATTCTGTTCCAGAACTCCATGTAAAAAAGCCTGGAAGACAGATACCTTTTCTTTTCCAAGGACAGGAATTTTTCTGTATGTTTTCCACCTTTTCCACTAATATCCAGGGTACTCTTGAAAATTCAGAAGGAATCCACCAAGATCATTGTGGTAACTACCTTCTGGCCCAGGCAACCAGTGCCCCACCCACTCAGCACTTCACTATAATAAGCTGATACACTGTAAGTGACTGACAACTCCCTCCTCCAGTTCTTCCATTGTAAATAAAAAAAAACAGACATTCCTTCTACTGGCACACCAACCAGGAACCAGTGGTCGGCTGCATGACACTCACTCCCCTCCTGCTTAGCCATTCAAGTCCCATTTCTGTGCCCTGCCCCAATCCTCCTTTAACATACTTTATTTAAAAAAAATAATAATTTCCTCTTCTTTCAAACTGTAGTAAAAAAATAAGTTCTTCTTTACAAACTGCTTGCTATACAAATGTAAGAAACAGTTGTTACAGTTTATACCCTGCCTGCACAGAGTGCTACAGCGCTCACGTTTTAGTTAAAAATATATATATATATTTTTTTTTTACGTTTTAAACTGTAGCAAACTGCTTTCTACAATGTAGCAATGTTTAGATCACACATGGAGCACTACAGCACTCAGGTATGACTGCAAATGCAATGCCAACTTTTAAAAGCCAGTATTCCATTAAAAAGCAACCAGGGTCGGCTGATCACATTCCCCAACACTTTGCACTAGGGCAGTCACCCCTCTTGCCCCACCCTAGCTACTCTAGTGCAGGCGACCATGGTTCTCACTTCTTTTGGAAATGGCAGGGGGCAATTTCTACAAGCTTCCACACATATTGGATCTACTCCCACAAGAACAGGGGTATTTGATACACCACAACATCAATCAGCTTCAAATGACTGCCTGGATGATAGGGTCTTAATTCCTTTTAGGCACCTGTTTATTGATGACATGCAGTAGATATTAATGGAGGCAAGAAAGCCTGCTACTAGAAATCATATATTAGCAAATGAAAAAGGTTTTCTAGTTGGTTCCAACAACATAACCAACACCCGTTCAGGGCTAGCTGTTCTCTTGTTTTACAATATTTGTTTAAATTACTATCCTGTGGCCTGGCTTATCCCTCTGTCAAGTTTATTATTTATCAGCCATTTCAGCACATCTGCCCATGGATCCTCCTCTTTCAATGCAGTTTCATGTCAAAATGTTTTTGAAAGGGATTTTGCATAGAAGGCTTCAGTGGCCTCTCCTTTGGATCTTACTTTTGTGCTACAGAAGCTAACATTTGCTCAATTTGAATCAGCTAACCTTGCTAACTTGAGGTTCTTATCATAGAAAACAGTTTTATTGCTTTCCCTGACTACTACAAGATGGATATCTGCATTGCAAGCTGTTACAGTGAGTCAACCCATCTCATTTCCCTGAGGGACAGGGTTTCTTTGAGAACTGATCCTTCTTTTATGCCTAAAGTGGTATCCAAGTTTACTTTAAGCCAAACCAGAAAGAAAGGATATGCCATACTTTGGATGTCTACAAACAACTCAGGTACTATCTTGACAGAACTAAATCTTTCAGATCTTCAAATCAATTGTTCATTTCTTGTGAAAGTAAGAAGAAGGGACAACTTGTATCAAAACAGGCTATTAGCAAATGGTTGTCTAAGCTATTATCTTTTGATATACTCACCATAACAAAACTATTCAGGCAGGGCCAAGACCCACTCTACCAGGGCCTTCTCTTCATCTATGGCTTTTTTGAAAGGGTTGGATTCCAGAAGTATTGTAGAAGCTGCTACTTGGTCATCTGTACTACTTTTACAAAGCACTATATACTTGATTCCTTCTTTATGTCCACATCAGGCATTCTTAGGACCATTTTCCAGGGGATTCTGGACTCCTCTCCTTCCTCCTCCCAAATGTAGTAAGCTAGGGTAATCTATCCATATAGCTTAGGCTACTGCAGCAGTGATCAATATTATGAACATAGTACAGTTGTGTAAGTCGAACTTATCGTGACAGTCGATAATCAAATGATCACTGCTACTCCCTCTATCCCCGTTGTTTTAGGTGCGTGTTTTTAATTTCAGGGTGTGGACATTTATTTTATGTTGTTCCTAGTATTGTCCTTTCAGGGCTCAGCCTCCCTCTCTGTTGGAAAGAAAGCTCTGAAGGGCTTGGCACCCATACCTGTCTTTCAGTCAGCTCAGCTGGAGCTGCCTGACTGGTTGTGTGGAAGTTGCCCTGAAGCTTTGGAAGCTGTCTGGCTGCTATATCCTTGTCAAGATGTAACCCACTGTAACTCATATAGCAAGGAACATCTACTGTTATGCTATGTTTACTTACGCTTAGGAGGGAGAAATTAGAGTTGTGTTTCAGACAAAAAACCCTTCACCAGATTTTTATAAATAGTAATATCTACAAAGTCGATATTTTCAAATTAACTCTTATAAGTGAGTTTAAAAAGTCAGAACTTCCATTTAAAAATGTGGTAAACTCTTCCAATAGATAGGATGGCCCTTTCCACAAAATGTCTTCCAAAAACCATAAACAAATGTCCCAATGATTGGAAAACTTGGATGGAAACAAAACATGATGCTCCCAGTGAAGTAGAGCTAAATTAGCATACACTGAGGCAGAAGAGGCCCCAATAATGACACCATTTATCTGGTAGTAAAATTCACCTTCAAATACATATTCCAAAGTATCCCTTGGGATTCCAATGTGTGAATCAGAACCAGAGACCAGTTCCAAGATAATTTCCTAAAACCAACAATCCCCATAGTATGTGGAATTATGGAAAAAAAAGATATTTACATCTATAGTAACAAATACCACTTTCTCAGAGTACTCCACACCCCTAATGGTTTCTAGAAAAATACCACAAGTCCAGTACAATATGTAAAAATCTGTCCAAACAACCCTTTAATTTCCAGTCAGTAAACTTTTCCAATGGCTCAGTTTTAGAAACATGAGCTGCCACTATTTGTTGCAAAGAGCAGTTGTAGACTCTTGCAAACCTTTGGTATGCCAAAGATTGTTGGAATTCTGGGTTTGTCCACCTTCAAATAACTGATGATTAATTCTTAGGTAATAAAGGAAGTAATAATAGGGTACCACTCCACAGGTTGTTGTTGCATCTTTTGGCTTTTCCTGGTTAGGGGTCACCACAGCGGAACTCCGGTCTGCTAATGATTGGCAGTAGATTTTTACTTACCGAATTGACAGTCCTGACGCACAACCTTCAACGAAGGTACGCCCATTCACGCATGTCTCCACACACAAGATGCTTTAGTTGAGAATTGAACAGGACAACGTCTTACTGTGAGGTGACAACGCTACCGCAGCACCACCACAGCAGTTGGTACCACTCCAGAGGTAACATACAAATTTCATACATCAACAAATTTAAGATATGTAATTTCATTGGTACCTGATACCTGAAATATACCATTAACTATTTGAAAGAGGTTTTACATTTTTTCCCATCAACAAAATCAGTTTGGAAGGGATTTTATTAGATCTTAAGATGTTTGTACATAAAATAAATATGGCATTAATATTTCATGACAAGGACATTATCTTTAGAGACAATTGTTTAACAAGAAAAAGCATCTATAACCCCCCACTTATGACTATTCCTTTATTTTCTGAGAGACAGTGTGAGAGGAGTCTCAGGGAATTATGTACAAGTCCAACTTCTGGGTATTTCTTACTATCTGTCCCATGAGAAGCATTGGTTATTGTCTGATATGGCTTCAAATAAAGCTATTAGAGTCATGCAACCAGACAAGGGGGGTTGTTGTGACTTCCAAGATGGTTGCACATTGAGTAACAGCTTAACTCTAGTTCTCCCAATGTGAAAATAGAAACTCAACAAAGAAGGCCAGTAGACTTTTGTGTTTATGAGTAAATTCCAATAACTGACTAGTAGTGTACTGCCTGGATGCCAGGAAAAAAGAAATACACACCACCTGGAAAAAAACAGCTACAAAAAGTGAAGAAGAAATACTGATTGCGGAAAGTTCTGCAGCTGTTCAGCAAAAAGCAATGCAACCTCCAGACATGACTTCCAGTAACCTACAGGAATATACAAGACAACTGCACACAGACCTGGTTAAAATAAGTGAAACACTGATGGAGTATATCAGCACAAACAACAAAAGGCTGGAAAAAAATGGAAGAAGCTTTAAACATATATTCAAATGAGGTGATAAAGATGCAAAAATCAGAGGTTGAAATGACGGAAAGGCTGGCTGAATATGGGACTGCTCAGGAAGAGATGTTTAAAAAAATAATAGAATTAGAGGACAGAGCACATAGGGAAAACCTGAGATTTTAGCTATATCAGAGAAGCTGGAAAGGACAGAGAGCATTAATTTTATGAAAGCACAAATAAGCAACTGGACTGGTATTCTACAACAGGAGTTGTTAGTTGAAAGGGTACATTGTGTGTATGCTCCAAACCTGCCTATGAGAAAGCAACCTAGACCTTTAATAATAAAGATGCAATCCAACCAGCAGAAGAAGTTGATTCTGACAAAACTGTGGCAGAAGGACAAATATTAAAAGTGAGAGACAGCAGAGTGCTTGTGGAGAATCATTACTCACTGTACACCAGGCAGAAGAGGAGCAAATTCATTCCACTATTCAGGGAATATCGAGACGTGAGTGTGAGATTCAAATGGCTGTACTCAGCTCTCTTCAAGGTATTCTTCCCTGGAGGGACAAAATCATTTTTCATGAAGTACATGCTAAGGAGGAAATACAAAAGTTTGTCCAACAAAAATTGAGCTGTGAAACAGAAGGAAATTCTGCTTCTTGTTCTTCGAGTAATAAAGACCACAGAGAGACTGTACCTGTGAAAACTGCTTAAATGGAAATGTTGGAGAGAAGGAAGGGAGCACTACAATTGACTAGAAGAATCAAGAGTATATTGGAAATTAAGCAGAGAGGGGATTTGGGAGATGGAGATGAACAATAATAAAACCAGTAACTTAATGAGGAATACAATGCAATAATTATATTAGCAAAATATGACAGAACAAGAAAATCAGGAAATATTGGACTTTTTCAGAATTTGTTAGACTTATGGGGGACTCTAAAGTATATGCCCTACTTCATGTTTTTAATGTTCAGAAAAATGCTTTGGAGAAGGAAACAGAGGGGAGAAAGTTAACTGTAAGTAAACAAAACAATTTTTCTTTATAGTACTATTTTTATGGTGTATGGTTTTCTCTGTATGCTATAAAGTAAAGTTTTATCAGTTATTTTTAAGTGTAATGGGGATTGTAAATAGGTGTTCTTGTACTTTTTTTCCTTTCTTTCTCCCTTATCTCTTTCTTCTTGTTCATTTTAATAAATGTAGGCACTGCAATGTAAAAAAGCTGGGTTAAAAGAGCATGAAAGAAGAAAAAAAAATGTGCTTTTTCTCATTCTTGTATGGGGGAATGACTAGATTAAGGACCTTAGACTGATTTAGTAACAATTTTTAAGAGAATGCAAGTACATGAAAAAATATTAAATATTACAAGTTTTTTTTCTAGCAAGTGAATGTGTGCTTAGCAGCAATTCTGTATCTGGCTATCATGTCTCCATGGAAACAATCTGATAAAGAGAAATTGACTGTCTGCTTCTCATGTCTCCATGGAGACAATATGATAATGAGAAGTTGGCTGTCTGGTTCTCATGTCCCCGTGGAGATAATATGATAAAGAGAAATTGGTTACAGTCTGGTGGAGAGTGATTGGCTGGAGAAAAAAAGAAAAGATCTAGGAGATAATGTTCTCTGAAAGTATTCAGGGGTTTCCCAGCTGGGAGAGCTATAAAGATAAGACAAAACCAGTTAGCACTTAGTAGAAGTACAGGCAGTAGAAGCACATGCTGCACCATGCATCTATCATAAATTACCTTTCTTTTAGGTTAACTCAAGTCTATGAGTGTGGCTGTCAGTCTGGGACATTTGCTGCTATTAGGATGGTAAAACCTTAGTATTTGAAGATGTACATAGTTTTGTGTGTTAGTATTAAACTAGTAGGTTTTGGGGGGGTTGTGGGTTGTTGTTTTTTTTTTTTTTTTTTTTTTTTTAGGGCTTTCAATAAAACAAAAAGTATTGTAAGATGTGACAGGTTAAGTGGATATGACAAGAAACAACTATATAAAGGTTCAACTTGTCAAAAGGTGCATGCATGTAACACAAAAGCTGGAACTAGACATTTAACAAAAAGGTGTTTACATAAAAGGTAGGAATAATATCTTAATACAATAATGCTTCTGTAATGTTTTTAAATGTCACTGGTATTGCAGAGAAATACAAAAAAGAAAGAATGGTGAACTATATTTAAAAAATGTAGAGTGCATATTATGTTACAGGAGACATACTTGGAAAGAACTGATCATGTGAATTTGACAAAGAAAGGTTTAAAAGAGGGTTATTCAGAAGAATATCTAGGATAAAGGAAAAGAGGAGTACTTATATTAATTGTAAGATGACATATTCATTGCAAGAGGAGCTCCAATAGTAATAGAAGAGGATAACAAAAGATAATAATGGCAGATTTTTAGTTCTAGGGGCTACTGGCAAGGGAGGAGGATTACATTGGCATGCATTTATATTCCACCTAAAACTGTTATAATGGAGCTTAAGAAACTTCTGGGAGAAATAATCAGTTTTAAGCAAGGAATATTACTTACAGGTGGGGCTAGAATTTGATTTGCAGCAGTGAAGATGTGTCTAGGAGGCCCAGAAGGGAAAGCACAACAAAGAAGAGTAGACTTTTGAAGAAATATATGAAAACATTTTGCATGGAAGATATGAATTCAGTAATAGGACTTCAGAGTGAATTTACCTATTATTCCCCAAGATATAAAAACTGGGCTAGGCTAGACAGAATTTACATTTCACAGGAAAGTGTGCATTTAATTGAAGGTCTTGATACACACCAAGTAACTATTTCACATCATATGCCAATAATAACTAAAATAAAAACACAGGGTAATGAAATAACAATGAGATACTGGTGCTTTCCTACCTATCTGTTGAAAAGTGAGGAATTTAAGGAGAGGGTAGTAGAGATTATTCAGGAACTATTCGAGAGGATAGAAATGATTCTGAAAATATAGCTAGGGAGTGGGATAAAATTAAGGTGGAGTTTAAAAATAAGGTGGAAATAAATGAAAGGGAGCTATGGTTAAGAAGTAATACGAATCATTTAGAGGTACTGGCAAATGTTAAAGTATTACAGAATAGGGGGACTCTCACAGAACAAGAAGATCAGCTGCAGAATGATAAGCAGAAAATAAAGGATTACCTCAATAATATACATGAGTTTAGAAAGATTGCTGTTAAGCAACTCTTTTTTGATAATAACACCTGAGCACAACTTTTAGCACAACAACTCAGGCAACAGAAAGTAGAAAGGGCTGTCATCTAGCTTTGGGAACCTATAACAAGGAAGGTAGCAAGACAACCTGCAGAGGTATTAGAAATATTTCAGAAATTTTACAAAAGTCTGTATAAAGCAGAGAAATATGGAAATCAAGGAAAGATACAAATGGAAGTCTTTATGGAAGAATTAAATATGCCAAGGTTAGAGTTAGATGAGGCTCAGTTACTAGCAGTTAGGATAGGAGGAGGAGATGAGGTAAAAATTGTGATGTATAACCAAGCTACAGGAAAGTCCCCAGGAATAGATGGTATTCCTGTGGATGTTTTGAAGCTAAGAGGGAAAAAAATGACAAAGATCTGGTAGTGTTTTGTGTAACAGTATTTTAAGACAAGGAGAAGTATCAACATCCTGGAAGAAAGCAGTGGTAACTGTAATAATTAAAGAAGGTAAAGATCCATCAGATCCAGCTTCATACAGGCCAGTTTCAACGCTAAACCATGATTATAATGTGTTCATGTCTATAATGGCCAAAGGAATGGCAAAAGTAATGCCAAATTTGATAGATATGGATCAATGTGGTTTTATGAAAGGGAAGCAAATATCTGACAACATTAACAGAACATTGATGATCCAGGGGAAGCAGAATGTAAGAAAATATCATTGTTTTTGTGGGTCTTGATGCAGAGAAAGCATTTGACATAGTAAGCTGGGACGTTATGAGCAGGGCAATGGAAGCATTTGCATTTCTTGAAAAAATTATAAGGTCGATTAGGAGGATATATGAGGGATCGGAGGCAAAAAATAAAGTAGGTGGGGTCCTCTCTGATAATTTCTGCTTGAGCAGAGGAACCAGGCAGGGGTGTCCTCTTTCCCCTTTATTACTTGCATTATATTTAGAACCATTGGCAAAGAAAATAAGGGACTCAGAAACTCAAAGATATAACTGGTATGATAGTGAAGAAAAGCTGATTCTATTTGCAGATGATGTATTTTATTTATTTATTGAACATGTTTTTACCAGGAACATCTGAGTTGGACAGAGCCCATTTTCAGCAGAGGCCCAGGGAGAAATGCACCAGAAGCATGCCTTTGGAATGGGGACAAAGCTGGAGCACCAAGAGGAAACCCATATGAACACAGGGAGGACATGCAGACTTCACACACAGTAGGCACCCCAGCTGAGAATTGAACCAGAGAACCCCTTGCTGTGAGGCAACAATGCTACCCTCTGCACCACTGTGCTGCTCATACTTGACAAAACCAGGAAGACACATTACCATGTTGTGGAAAATTTTGAGACAGTTTCAAATCTTTTCAGGATACACAATTAATGAAGCTAAAACAAAGGCAATGGCTGTAAATTATGTAGCCACACATGAATTGGTTCAGCAATATCCATATTTATGGGGACATGATAAAATCAAGTATCTAGGAGTATGGATTAAAAATGTTTCTGGTGTGGCAGCTAAGGATATGTGGAAAGAGACTAAACAAACAATAATACAAAAACTAAGAAAATGGAAGCTTTGTTATATGGTATTGATAGTAAGATACAAGCAGTTAAAATGTTTTTAGTCCCTTTAGTCTTAATACACAGGTCAGGCATATTTTTATCAACCAGAGGAGAAATTGTGGATAGCAATTAATAAAGAGCAGAAGAACTTTATCTGGGAGGGGAAAATAGCAATAGTCAAGTGGGATAAGCTGATTCTACCAGTAGAACAGGGTGGCTTGGAATTATCCAATTTGAAGGGGTATTTCAGAACTAAAATAAAACAAAATGATGACCAAGAAGGCGAAACAATAAAGCATGGACCGGTGCTGCCAAAACAAGCCAAAGTTTAATCCACCAAGCACGAAAGCAATTGCGCCTATATCTCTTTCAAGTTTTTTTACTTTACGTTTAATCAATTCATTACACTGTCCATCTATTTCTCTTCTAATATTGTTGTACTTCCCTCTTTCCCAACTTTACCCTATAACTCTCAGAAACTGGCTCAGGTCTGACAGTTTTATTTTTAAAGTCTGCCGAAAGTCTGCAGGAAGTAAACGGTCGGCAAAAGCAGCGTGAAGACGGGCGTAATGGTGGTGTACCTTTTGCAAGCAGTTCTGGTTTAAATAGTAAAGATTTTCACAATACGCCAAGGATTTTGGCAGCAAGATGCGAGGTAAACAGTGGTGATGTGAGAGGTGAACAGGTGGATGCACCAAGACCAGCTGTTTCGCCATCTAGTAAAGGACAAAGCGAAACTGCAATGGATTTTCACAACTGGCTGCAGGTTAGTTTTTCGGCAGACTTTAAAAATAAAACTGTCAGACCTGAGCCAGTTTCTGAGAGTTATAGGGTAAAGTTGGTCAGGTTTGAGAAACTGCTTTATAAATACAAATCACTTGACATAGAAAATGCATACTTAACAGAATGTATTTCTGAAAGTATAGTCCCTAAAGGACTAAGAAATTTTAAATTTCCCAATAACAATGTGTTTGGTAGTAACATGTATAAAGAGCTTTGCGGAGTCTGCATGTCCTCCCTGTGGTCGCGTGGGTTTTCTCCGGGTGCTCCAGTTTCCTCCCACATCCCAAAGATAGGTGGATTGTACACTCTAAATTGGCCCTAGGTGTGAGTGTTTGCATGTGTGTGCCTTCTGTGGAAGGTTGGGTGTCAGGCTGGCAACTCGACACTGTAAAACTCCACTGCCAATCATGAGCGGACAGGTGATCCACTGTGGCAACCCCTAACCAGGAAAAAGCTGAAAGAAGAAGAAGAATGTATAAAGAGCATATAGAAATTTATAACAGATGTGGGCTTGAAGTATTAAAATGTATGATAGTGGAAAATAACAGGGTAAAAATTGAACTGTTAAAAGAAGTTGAAATGTTAAATGAATGTATAAAAAATGATTTGATTCACACAATTCCTGAGGAAAGAGGGAAGTACAACAATATTAGAAGAGAAATAGATGGACAGTGTAATGAATTGATTAAACGTAAAGTAAAAAAACTTAGCACAAGCAGAAAACTATAATTCAAAGTGGAAAAGGATGATGATGATGATGATGATGAAGAAACAGACAGGAAGCTCAAGAAACAAGGAGAGACTACGATTTTTAATGCAGGCCTTTAAGAACATTAACAACAATCATACAGAATATTATCTCTATAAAGTAGCAGAAAGTTAGTATTCTAAGAACTAAGCCAACACTGGAATGGAGAAAGGAGATTCTGCTGATATAGATGTATGTAATTTAAATGTTCAAAATGAACTGTGTGCAAATTAATCAAAATATTGGGGTCTCAGCAATATAGAACCAGGTTGGCGAAAGCAGGTGCTACTTTCTCATCCATCGCCACATCTGAGGTTTGTAGGTACGTAACTTGTTCAGACTGGAAGAAATATTTTTTTTATCACCATGTCCAGTAAAAATCCAATGACATTGATGGTCAGATGATCCAAATCACAAAAATTACTAAGGTATAATTTGGTATATTCAATGCCTTGGTTTTATTATATAGGTGACTCACATTATAGGTGACTCTCCTAATTTTGTTTTCAAAAAATATTCTAATATTAAAACACTGCTAGAACAAAATGCTGGCAGGAATGTTAAGACATTTTATTCAGTTGTAAGGACTTTCAGCTGTGTTTATTGCAGCCCCAGTCCTTACAAATATCCAAAAAACTACCCTGAGTAAACTCCAACAATCCTACCACAAAATAGCCAGATTCATCACCAACTCCCCAAACAACACACACCACTGTATTGCTTTGAAGTCTCTACAATGGCTAGAACTCCCACAACTACTACATCTCCATCAATTTCACATGTTGCACTCTATGCTCTTTAAACCATCCAACTGTCCATCCCTATCTCTCCTTGTCTCTGTCTACACCCCATCTAGACCCCTCCGCACCTCTAATCAACAATTGCTTGAAATTTACCACCCAAACAAGTCAGTAGGTAAGCTACTCTACAAACATTCTGTGGCCCAAGCCTGGAACAAACTACCCCTTGACATTCGTTTAATCTCTCACACCCCACTATTTAAAAAGAAACTAAAGACTCATTTACTCAATTACAAAATTTGCCCCTGCTATGACCCAACATAATTTCTCTCCTCCCCCCACTTAGGAATCACTCTGTCTATCCCCACTAGTACAGTTACATAGCGAAAAAAAAAAAAAAAAAAAGCCTTGTACTGTCATATAACTATTGTTGATGTTGTTTTGTATATTGTGTTACTATTGTAAGACTAGTTTGCTGTGCTTGTATACTACTGTTTGCTGTGCTTGTATACTACTGTAATATTTTTATTGTACTATTCTGGAGCTTTTCTCCTCGGGTCTCCACTGAAAATGGGCCAAAATCCCAGTTGGACTAACCCGGTCAACAAATGTCAATAAATAAATAAACAATAATAAATTGTCGTAATTCCAACATAGTTTATTTAGCCACATGTTGTTCTTGTGTGCATCATTACATTGGTAAACGCACCAGAGAACCAAGAATCAGAATTAGGGAACAGTGTAAAGCCATATAAAGATCAGAATAACACTTCGGCTAAACACAGAATACATTGTCAGTATTTTAAAAAATTCAATTCTTTGTTCTAGAACAACTGAACATTAATGGCTTTACCAGTGGATGTAATGATTTTTTAAAAATCAGGGAGCTTAGATGCCAAATCTTGTTAAGAGCGGACAAGCCCCCTGGTCTGAATAAAAATATCATTAAATGTTTATTGAAATACAGGGTGATCTAATATGTCTTTAACAGTCATTTACAACTTTAAGTTAACAAATTCCTTACATCAATTAAATTTAAACATCCTATTCTGTGGTATTTTATATGTTTTCATCAGTTAATGTGAATGTTGTGATCAGCTGTTTGGACTGACTGTCACCTGACTTGGCTTTACATTATCAATTGAATGATGTGTTTTGGCAGGATAAGACTTTTTTTAACTATTTCAATGATTATTTGGTTATTTTTTTATGTTGAAGATTTTTCTGAAGAAGTTCCTTTTGTAACAAAGTTGGGAAAAAAGTGTTTAAACAAGTTCCCATTCTTTTTTGCAAGGTTTTTATTGACTTCCAGTGGGTTTGTGAGCTGTTCTTACCAAGGTTTAGCGGTTATTAGTTGGATTTCCCTTTATTTAAATGTTTTAGAATATATACTGAAAAACAATTTTCTCACCTTTGAAGGTGAATTTTACCACCAAATGAATGGAGTTGCTATGGGGCCTCTTGTGCTCCAATGTATGCTAACTTAGTCCTCCTTCACTGAGAACTTTGTGTTTTGCTTCTATTCAACCTTTCCAATCACTGGGACATTTATGTATGTTTTTGGACAACATTTTTTTTGTGAATATGGCCATCTTGTCTATTGGAACAGTTTACCACATTTTTAAATGGACGTTCTATATTTTTAAATTTCACTTATAAGAGTTTTTTTGAAAATATTGACTTTTTGGATATTACCAGTTATAAAAATGTGGTGAAGAATTGTTTTCTTCTTTTGATATTTTCTAATGATTACTTACTCTTCCAGAGTGGCCATCCTTACAAACAAAAATTTGGTGTTTTTAAGGGGCAAATGGTCTGAGTTTCTAGGCTGATATATGAAGATTATGACTTTCATAAACAAATTAATTATTTAATAGGGTTGTTCAAAGAAAGGGGATACCCAGTGGATTTGCTAGACAAAATAAAATAGTAGGTTACAATATAGATGGTGGACATATTTACCCCAGTTCTTAGGGGAGAGTTTGTTAAACCCCAAGGTGTTAAACATGACCTTCAAATCAAAATTGTATTTTAACATATTCTACTGGAGTAGCACAAGTTATAGGCATTATTGAATTTCATTGGTCCTCTCTCATCCAGTTTGGAAGTGGACTTCATCTTACACTTTTAAAAGGGACATAAATATTAAAAACAGGTTAGAAATTTGTAAAACTAGTTGTTACAATGAGAATGGCACCAACAATGTAATTCCAGTAATTAATGTAAATTTATAAATAATGGTTAGGGAACAGAATTTTGAAAAGATTGCACCCATTACTAAACTTCCAAGGGCCATTTGCAATACTAGAGCTGCGGTGTCTGTTGGTTAATGTCACCTTTGTAGAGCAATTTATATTCAAAAGACTGAACATTCCCTATATGAATGTATTTATAAACATGAGTACGCTAGTAGAATCGGCAATTCTTAAAATGTCCTTGCTAAACACAGCTTGGACTGTTTGGATTTTAACAAGTTTCATTTTACAGTCTTGGAAAAAATTGATGACAGGACCTTTTGTGGGCAATTGGGAAAATTACCCTTGAATGTAGGGAAATTTGGTAGCAAATACAATTGAAAGCTAACACACCACCTGGATTGAAGGAAGCAGCACATATTACTTGTTTACTGAAAAGGGGAGGTTTTAACTTATAGGGCATTCAGTAGGGTGATTTGTTTTATTTTTCAACATTCTTTAGATTATTATATTATAATCACTTTTTGGTACAATTATAATTTTTTATTTCATGTTATCATTTTTCAATGGATATTGAAGTGTATATGGTAGGGCAGGGATTCAGATTTATGTTTGTCAATGTGTCTTTAAAATGTCTTAAAAAGATTAGAAGTGTTGATCACATAGTCAATACTGTTTTTTTAATAGGTGACATAGAATGAGAAGTTATTATGAGAAGTTAATCTGCTGTGGCGACCCCTAATGGGAGCAGCTTAAAGAAGAAGACGAAGAAAAAGAAGAAGACGAAGAAGAAGAAGAAGGAGAAGTTATTCTGAAGATGTCTTGCAACTTAAATGATGAAAGCGCCAGATGATTTTTTTATTTAAATATTTTAGTTGGACATGTTTGTCACTGTTCTTTCACTTTTGGTTTTATTGATTTATTTGTTGAGTGTTTCACACGTGGCAAGAGTCTAGTTCACCATTTCTTTTGTATTTAATTAAAACTTATAAGATAAAGAAAAGGGTTTTCAGGTTTAGAAGAAATTCTCAGACATCTTTAGTAAAAGAAAATGTAATATAATTAGTAAAGTTCTGAAAAACAGAATTAGACTTGAGAATGTCATGTATGACAGAAAGTTAAATTTAGATAAAAATCAATAAAAAACTACTATAAGTACATAAATAAATCTAGTAAACTGAAACATCATGTGAATGTCATACTGGTTAATAATTCTTTAGTCACTGACACTACTATAAATGCAAATGAATTCAGTAAGTTCTTTTCCTTAACTACTAGTAGTAGCTTCAATTATCAAACTCTGGAATTTAATATTCCGTTAGAAGACTGTTGTCCATTCATCTCAACAGAGACAATAATCAGAGCATTGAATAAAATAAAGAGATCAATATCTATGGGACCAGACACCATTCTGACCATTGAGTTGCACAACTTAAAAAATATTCTTATGCCAATACTGAAGAATATTATCAATAACCTTCTTCACTCAGGCAAAGCGTCAAGTATATGGAAAAAATTACACAACACACCGATTCACAAAAAAATTATGTAGTGATGCTGTAAAGAATTACAAGCCAATCAGCCTAGTGTCTATCCTTGGCAAATGTTTCAAAAAGTGCCTTATTGAATTAATGAAGGACAACAACGAAATAACACTAATAGATACTCACCAGCATATTTTTTCTTTCATGGATAGGTCAACTCTCACTAATCTATTTGAGTTTTACTATCAAATTACTATGGTTAATACGTTAAAAAACAGAGAAATGAGACACATACTTAGTCCATTGTAGGTAAATGTGTCAACTGAGCCAGGCAGGAGTCGAACCTACAGTCTTTTGATCTGTAGTCAGATGCATTATCCATCATGCTATTGGCCCCTCCCAGGGATAAAAAGAAAGCCTTATTAAGGGACCAATCTACAACAGGATCAAATCTCTACTACCTCTGGAAGAAAGGACTTTCAAGACTTCTTCCTGGCTTACCCTCAAGCCAGTATGACTTTCAGCCCAATTAGCAAGTTTACTCACATACGATGTTATTTTCTCCCCAGTACCAATGCAGCCACATTAGCAGCCGGAATTTTACTTGCCGGACTAAGCACCTCTCAACTGACTTTGTTTTCCAGTCTACTATTCATAACCCTACCACATTCACCTCAAATTTGTCTGAATAGTGATAGCATTATTGAAAGGATTTTTTGTAAGGTAAGCTACACATTAGGGTTAGGAGAGGGGTCAAAGTTAGAATTAGTACCTATAGCAGATCTATATTATATTCTCGAAAGCCAACAACGTCGAATCTGACATTGTCGGCATGAAAACATCGAATGCTCAGAATCTCGAGTGTGTAAACGGAAATCTCCATAAGGGGAGATTTCCATTTACTGCAATGTAGTGCAGTCTCGGAGTTGGTATATTTAAGTAGCGGTAGGTGTGGGGGGTGCACGGGGGCTTCCCCCCCTGCTTAAACCTGTTAGGGAATTTTCTTCTTTTTTTTTGTCTTTTTATAAGGTTGATGTTTGAAGACATCGACCATATAGTGTCAACCATATGTTGTTCGATGTTTTCAAACGTCGATCTTTTAATATAGACCCCCTATAGCTAAGGTGGAGCAGCAGGGGGATGTGGGTGATACTGTAGGGGTGCCACAGTTGCATTCTAGAACATTTCCTGGCAGTAATGTGCAGGAAAGTGGATGAATGTATCCACTTCCCAGCAACAGCCATGGAGCGCAGGATTGCCATAAAACAGTTCTCTGCCATCACCAGTTTTCCCCATGTCTTCTGTGCCATTAACTGCACTCACCTACCAGTCAGAACTCCAGCATTAGATGATGTTGAATGGCACATTAATAAAAAGGAATGGACATTGCTCAATTGTCAGGTAATGTGCATTGCAGGTGGCCTTATAATCAAGATCATGACAACACATGGGAGTGTTAATGATGCAGCAGTTTGGAGGGAAAGTAAGCTGAGGGGCACTTTCCAACAGGGTGATATCTGAATCAACAATAAGCAAGGTGACTAAATGAGTCTGTTTTTTTACAAACAGGCAACTACAGTTACCCACTGGAGCCTTAACTCATGTTAGCAAAGAAACATTGTGGCTTGCCTGGCCTAAGTGTGGGTAACCTACCCCAAGAATCCCAGATGTCTGGAGTGGAGCTATCAGAACTATCACAGGATGATAAGGAGGACACAAGGGTGACAGCAGCAAGGCATGGGTGACAGAGGCTGTGGCCATATATGCTAGATTAGGTGACAAGGCAACATCTGGTTCAAAACTGGGGTCATGACAAGACACAAGTACAGACGAACACAGATAAATCAAAGATGTTCACAAAATGTTGCGCCACTGCAGTGGCACAGCAAATAACTACAGATAAAAAGCCAGCAGTTGTCCAGATGTAATATCACACAAACCACAACCACAATGTGATATGTGCATGAAAGAAATGAACACATCTGGATGGCTAGGGAATAACATCCACTACTGAACCACTTTAAGCATACCTCTCGGTTCCCTATTATGATGTTGCAAACGTAGTCTGTCGAATGTGTCTTCATCGCACCAAAAAGCGCGAAAAGGCAAAATAGCAAAGCGGCTTTTCAGCGAATTCTTTCCCTGGGAAAGAATTTGCTTGGCCACTTTTATTACTTTGCCATGTTTGGCACTGTAGTGCGATCTTGGAGTTGGTATATTTAAGTAGGGGGTGTGGAGGGAACAGCCCCCCATGTCAAGGGGTGTGGGGGGGCAAAGCCCCCACATTATGTAATGTTTTAAAGTTATTTGTTTTGTTTTTTTATTTTATTTCAGAACAGCAATTTTTTTTTTCCTCAGAAAAAAATTGCTGTTCTGAGGTTTCGACGTTGTAAGCTTTCGCTTACATGGGGTCGATTATTTATCATTCGTTGTTGTCAGCATGTGATAACATAATATAGACCCTACCTCTCAACTGTCCAGATTTTTGCAGAATATCCTGAGTTTCGCCTCACAGTTTTCGTCTGTTTCTCCAAACATTGTGGCTTTCTGGCAAATCTTTGGCAAATTATTGGAAACTGAATTCAGAAAATAATGACATAAATTTGAATTTTTGATTTCAAATCCTTTATAAAATTCATGCTAATGCAAAACCTGCTATTCTGTCAACTTTTAAAATGTGTAATTGCCCCTATTTTGGGGCCTTTGTCCCCCCATTATTTATAACTTTGTCAAGATTTCTTGCTGTAAGAGGTTGAGAGGTATGACTTTAAGCAAAGTACACCACCAAAGGCAACCACACTGGCAACCTTAAGGTGCACACAACAGAAAGTGTTGATGGCCATACACTTAAAATTTGTGCATGTAGGTAGCACTATGAATGCCAGTATAACAATGCCTGTTGGATTGTGCATGGGGGGAGTGTACCATAACCAATGTTACCTCACTGTTGGGGGTCATACAATAACAATGAGTTGCAGTATACACATCATTAGGAATGTGTAACTTCATATGAGACTATGCTATAGGGCAGACAGCAACTGCAATACTGACAACAGGGTAAGGTGCACCAACAAAGCCACATGCCTGACAAGGTACATACAGGTATCACGGGACATGCCTGTCCCAGCCTGTAACACACAAAGCAATAATACAATGCACAGGTGGTGCAACAACATGCGTCATTCAGCTGCACAAGTATGTGCAATACAACAAAGCATCAAAGACAGGTATGACACAGCAGTGTAGTGGGTAAATCACTATATGTGTGCATGCAGTCGTCCGTATAAGCAGGTATGCTTTGAAAGGCACACATATTCATTACAGTACAACCAGAATATAATGAAGGTGAAAAGGGAAATTGTAGGTACACATTGTGTTAAGAGTAGACAGTTTCAGTACCATAAAAAAGTTCCACATGTAACACTGGTATGCAAACTGAAGTACACCTCTGCATGCAATAATGGCAGACAACAATGGAATAATGAATGTAGAAAATCAGTGCTTTAGCTTTGGGGTTGTATGCTGGTGAGTTGAATATATGTTTGATGTATGTCAACTAGGAAGAGCAAGTCAAATGGAAGCATCAGTAAAATCAAGTTCAGCAGTAAAGTTGCGAATATTGTACAAAACATAGTGTAAAAACATATATGTACTCCATGACAAAACATGCAGGCAGTCTATCATGTCAGCTACATGACCACAAAAAGCCTGTGGCATCAGATAGGTCATGCACCACTAACAGGTAGAGTAGGCTGTGGTCAGCATAGTGATTATCATTACCACAGAGTCAGGGTGACACAACAGATCATACAATGGGTTAACTGTCAGTCTTACAGAATTGCAGTCAGGGGCACCCACCCTGATGGCTCATATATTCTTGGCTGCCCCTGCCACATCCAGAAACACTATGGCTACAGTGCTGTACTGATGTGCTGGATGTGGTAACATTTACATGTTGAGACACAATATGGGTATGTGTAGTACTGTAAGGGATATTTCAGGACATGACCGCAGAATTTTGAACATGGTGACCAACAGCAGATGAGTGTAAACATTGCAGCACAAGTACTGATGTACGAGGGCCATGTGTGGGTCTTGTGACAGTTGGTCTTCCTCTCCCTACTGGCGGTAATTTGCTCATGAGTGTCATGGCACGTAACACCTGGCTTGTACTATGGCATTGTTCCACCAGTGCTGTAACAAGGCTTTCGATACAGCATGCAACAGATACCATGCTAGCATGCTGTGCAGTCAGTGCTTCTATAACCTTCCCATGCCTGCGATCCTGACTCTCATGTAACACACAGAGGTGGTTGCTACATTGTCAGTAACCTGAGCAGGTCCACACAAGTCATTGCCATGACATTGCTGCAAACATTCATGCACCTGTAAGAGCAGACATACACCATCAGACACACATTCAAGTACATCAGACACATTTCCACATACAGTCCTATGGACAGTATCACTCTGTTGTGGAGCAGAGTCGCCACCACTCTCAGAATTAACTGGAGACAGTGGTTTAAGGTCATCATTATGAACAATATCTGATGCCCTATTATCATCAAACTGGCCAGACATACTATCCCCCCATCAGAGGCTATACCATGAGCCACAGGATTGGCCCCTCCAGGACATGACAACATTGGGCCTCAGTGCACTGTCCTGTATGCCACTGACTGCACTCTCTGAATGAGATACATCACATTCCTTCTCAGGATCAGTGGCAGGCTTGTACAGGAGGTAGGAAGTGGACGTGCTGCAAATGCAGGTATGATACATGTCATATACTTTGACAAAGGGTGAATGAGGGAAGATGTACGTGAAAACGTCTGACAATTCACTAACTACACAGAATAGTAATACAGACTTACCTGGGCCCTTGTGGTGCAATACCCCTAGAGAGCAGTGCAATTCTTTATTAGTCAACCAAAAGACACTTAATAGTGGTATTGTAAAACTGCACATACATGCACACACACCTATGTCCTCCTCTGATTCTATCTCCTGTGATGTGTACTGTGATGACACTGTGGAGTACAAGCACACATGTACAACAAGTCAGTAGGATGTATGCAGACATCATCAAAGTGCATGTAAGCTAATGCATACAACACAGTCATAGCAAAGAGACACATACCTGAAGGCTGATGTTGGTGTTTGGAATGAGAAGGCCCTGTGCAGGTGAGAAGAACATTAGTACACATAGGGCTCAGAATGACACCTAATGGAAAATCAGTATAACATATATAGAGACAGTTTTGCTGTGTCTGTCATTGTCTGGAGAGGCCACCCTCTGTTGGCAGTATTCCGTAGCCACAACCTCATCTAAGTACAGAGACACATTCCTGAAGGCTGATGTTGGTGGCTGGAATGTGAAGGCACTGTGGCACTGACACATGGTGGAATTTCAGTATACTATAAATAGAGACAGTTTTGGGTCTGTCATTGTCTGGAGAGGCCACTCTCTGTTGACAGTATTCCATAGCTGTAAGGTATAGTGGAACATGAACAACAAAAGAGTAAAGTCACTCAACATCAGGCAATGGCAGATCAACTGATACACATAACCCGTTCTGAGTAAAAAGACACATAACTAAAAGCTGATGTTGGTGTCTGGTATATGATGTCCATGTGAAAGTGAACAGAACATCACTACACATAGTGCTCACAGTGTCACCTAAGCAGTGTTTAATAAAAATCATATGCAAGCAATATTAGTGGGTCTTCCTTCAGCTGAGGTGTGATGCTGTTCATGATGCTGTGTTGTTGCTGTGAAATTTATATGAACACAGAAGACATGTGAATATACATCCATGAAATTCATGTGTACTATACTGTCCTGTATGTGAACAGTGTATGTACCACTACATCTTGGGACACCAGTCTCTTTCCCTACGCCAAGAATACAACAGTCCTGGCAGATGGTATGGTGGAAGGCCAGGAATAGTGTAATTTCATCTGGAGGAGGTACAGGTGGCCAACCACCAGTGGCATTCCTCTCTCTCTCATATTGGTGAAGTATTTTTGGTTGCACAGAGAATCATATTAGAGTAGCAGTGATGGAAAGCATCTTGAGATTGATTATGCCCAGCCACAGCATTGATCATGTTTGTGATGTAACTCCATATGTGTGTCCTCCACAGTGTATCACCCATCCTTCCTAGTAAATTCCTGCTACATCGTTGCAGGGCCACTAGTATGATTTCATTCTACCTATATGATAAAAATCGTCATGTCTGCTCCTACCAGACATCTATCAAATTAAAACATGTACATATCAGGATGTATGCATGTATTACACCTATTTTTGGATGATCATTAAAAGTATGGGATGGTTTAATTCTCCAAATATATATTCTACTGCAGTGCAGAAGACAACATGCCATGTAATACATGTACAGCCTTCACATACAGATAATTTTAGTAAAAGCACATAACAACTAGCAGATGATGCACATGTCAGTAAGAATAAAGCATACATGTGCTACACACATTTCCCAGTCCACAGCATAAGATACATCATATATTCAAGCTGGGTTTTGAACCGAGGTCTGTGGAACTGTTCACAGTCCTTTACTATGAACATCACTACTACACCACCACTTCAGCAACACTGTTTGTGCATGCATTCACACCTACAATCATGTGCAGAGCCCAATATCCTTACTATGTCACGTATACAGATTGAGCATATGGTGACCACAGGAACAGGGGTATAGGCTGAGTCATCTGGATGCCATTACAGTCTCAGTGAATGGCATAGGGGCTTTTGATATGAAACTCAGCATCAGTTAATATCCTCAAACCGTAATTTATAAGTACAATTTGCAAACACTCTTGTAACCTGCCATTATATGCAAACACTGATATGAACTAACAGGCAGAACTGCATTCATAGTGGATATGGTCATAATTCATCCATATCTACAGTTCATTGGGATGATGAAAATGTGTCCATACATCCAAACAACTTCATATGGAAGAAGGCCAACCTATAACCTTTATTTACATAAAGTACTGATGTATTCTAAGTGTAAACTCTGTGTAATATGACTTACATGGTACGCACTGGACAATCTGACCATCCCAGAAGAATGATAGACTGAGTTTGTGAAGACAGAAACACAAGCAGCTGACCTCATGAAAGATTACCTTGTTGGTAAGATGAGTGAGGCACGTATACCTATTAATAATGGCATCTCAGCTCACTCAGCTATTAAGGACTTTTTACTCCATACATTATTAATGAGATTCGTTAACATAGAAGCTTGTAGAACTGCATCCACAAACATCCGACATATGCATATTCAGCAGATATAATGATGTATACAGAGGCAATGGAATGAACACACAAATTTATACTGCTCGTAATGTATTTAGAGTGAAATTAAATATTGTCTGTGTTACCATCTTTGAATGTGTTAAAATGCAGAATACGATGGAGTGACCTCAGTGTTAGATGTGTCAATGACAGTGAACATACTCTAACTTCATTCTGCATTAGGGATATGTGAGCTATGCAGGTGGAAAGACATTTAAGGTGAATGGGTGATGCAATTGTACTTGTCTTACAGCAAGTGTAGAAAATTTATTTCCACAGTTTAAAAGTAATTATAAGAAACCAAAAAACGCTGCTAAGTCATGGCAAGGAGCAAATAAACACAAAACATCTATTTTTAATTGGTTAAGCTCTTCCTTTCATTTTATTATGGAACTTCATCAGTACATCAGTAACTACACATCACTTCATTTAAATACACTCATGAATCACATCAATATTTCAATTATCCAATCACCAAATATATTTAAAAACCAAGAAATTTAAAGACATATAACACATTTAGTTTTTGAAAAACTCAACTCATATTCAATGAAAATAAAAAAAAAAAACCTAAACATAATACATTAACAGCCTATTACACATACATCAAATCCCTACTCTAAAATTCAACTTTAATTTAATTTAAATGAATTTAATAAAAGGGCTTAAAAGCAGCACTCTATAGAGCTCAGACTAAAAATAGTTATTACATAGCCTAACTCATTACATTAATATAGTCACAACTTCCCCATTCTCAGTCATAGGACACTGTTGATCGAAACTTTATCAATAATACCATGGAAATGGATGGTATTCAACTTAAGCTGTACAGGGCATTTTTAATATCTTTTTTCTTCATGGCATAAACATGTTCATAAATCCTTTGCCTTAAAGCCCTTGCAGTTTTTCCTACATAGAATGCATCACATGTCAGGCATTGCGCTACATAAACCATCCCTTCAGTATTACAATTAAACCTACCATTACCCTTCAACACTCTTAGATAAAAGGCGATTATGATATTAGTACTTTCATAATTATAAAGGCATTGAGTACAAGCCCCACTCTTACACATCCTAGCCTCTCCATTACATCCTTCACCTCAAACATATTTTTGAAATTTCTTCCCCTTTTATACACAAACCTAGGTTGATAACCAAACTTGTTTAGCAAACTAAAACATTCCAACACTCCATCCCAATTCCTACTAATATCCCACAGCTGTGAAGTCATATCATTATATGTTAAAACAACAGCCAAACTTAAATCACCTCCGCCTTCTTTTCCTTTTTCTTTACCTCCTACTTCACAAACCCCCCCCCCAATTTAAGATGGGTTTAAACCGCCCTTGTCTTCCTTTGACCAACTGACCTATCACCTTATTAGCCAGCTGCTCTAGATATGCCCTATCCAAAAACATCTTCCTTAGCATCATAACCTCCACCAACAATTCAATATCATTGGAGACTATTCTAGACATTCAGACAAACTGCCGTTTAACAAGATTACGTTTTTGCCAAAGGGATGGGCACTTTCAAAATGCATCATACCTGCATTTGCAAGTAACTATTACACCACATCTCTTTCCTATAAATATTAGACACAAATCTTCCATTAACCACATCCTTAGATCAGGTAAAATACAAAAAAGTAAAACTGCTGTTATCGAAATTCACTGTAAATTTCAAAAATTCCACAGTACTGTGTAAGTACCTAAAACACTCCTGTGATATGTCAATAGATCCTTTCCACATAACCAATACATCATCTAAAAAAACTGTAGCAAGCCACTATATTGTCATAAAATCCACATTTAAATGCATAATTCATTTCCCAGTACCAGAGGACAATATTTGCAAAAATGGGAGCAGCCGCTGCACCCATAGCTGCCCCCCGAATTTGGTTATAGTACTCTCACTCAAAGTGCACATAGTTGTTCCATAAAACAATCTCCATCAAATTTGCTAAAAGTTGAATCTTAATTTGCTCAAAAGATGTCCCAGCATATAAAGCCTCACAAAACCAATCCAAACCCTGCTCATTGTGTATAACTAAAAATAAGTCCTTCACATCAATAGTTACAAATATAACACCCTCATCAAACTGTAACTTAGCAAGCCGACTCAGACAATACCAAGAATCCTTTAACACATGCTTCTTGTCATTTAAAAGGTTTTAAGAAACTTGTCAACATACTTTGCTAAAGCTTTAGTTTTTGACCCTCCAGATACTGCAGTAGGACTCAATGGGGGGATGGTATCCACCACATTTTTGTGTACCTTGTATTATTGTATTTTAGGGACAGGTACATTTGGTTTTGTGTACGTCATATACATGTCTTGTTAATGGGACCATTATCAACTTATGGACATTTTTTGGCTTGCAGTTGCAAGTGATGTCTGACATTGCACTGAGATTACAACTTATCTGTTGTGGCTACATCATGCTGATGTACACCTCCATACTGAGAAGCATTTGCATATTTCCTGCTTTTGCACAAATCTTTCACTGAGCTCGGTAAACTCAACTAAGTTTTGCAAACATTTGGAATCTGATCAAATGTTTTTTTTTTTTTTTATTGTTTTCTAAATTTGAGAACCAGTGTTTTCACTTGAGAGGGTAGTGGAATCCAATATGAACATGTCATATAACATGTATTCCAATATTGGAGGAATGGTGACCAAGACTGTAACAACACATCAACTAGTCACAAGCATTTGGAGAAACCTGTGCAAACAAGCTTGGACTGTGGCATAGTAGTACATTAACTGAATAAAACAAAATTGTTGCTAAAAGCTTATATGCTTTGGGATTACGTCATCCCTCTTCTGTTAAATGCAGGCTAAAAAAGTGCCTTTTTCAATACACACTACAGAAAACAGCAAAACACATTTTATACAAAGCTTCATTTGTTTGAAATCAAATGAAGGAGAATACTTATCAGAGTTCCTGCATACTACTGAGATTCACAGCATGGACTGGATAACATGATCTTTAAAACTTCTGTACATGTGATGAGAATTTCTATTGATATAGTCCAAAAATCCATATTATTGGAAAGATTTCAGCACTGGATAACTAAGAATCTGACATCAATATATCTTAGAGCTATTTTTAATATGGTAAGTTTTTAGCATCATGATGGACTATAGACAGAAACTATAAACATTCATTCAACATGGCTTGTGCCACTATATCAATATTTTCTGCTCTCCCACCCAAAGAGATACAAATGCAAAAAAAAATTATCATACTGAGAACAAAACTGTGGGAAAGACATATACACTTGCAATTCTTTAATCAGCCAAATGCTGTATTATATGAAAGAACTCACCAATAACGTTTAATTTAGCTCAGGAAATGCAATTGTATTGCAATTTTCATAGACAAACTACATGCATAGGGACTAGATATCTTGAGGAGCGGAATACACTTCAAGCACTCAAAAAACACTGTCTCAAAGCCAGGGCCTTGAGTGTCTTGTAGCTTGCATAGGCTGCTGTGTATGTACAAACTTAAATATAAGTTCATGAAAGCAGTCATGAGGAGGGAACAGGAGGGAGATTTTAAGGGAAAATGAATGATTTAGGGAGCAGGAAAGTAATTTCAAGGTTAGGGAATTGGAACAGAGATTTAGGGTTAGGGAATGATTGGGGAATTTAAGTTTAGGGAGGAGAGTTGGAGCTTTAAGTTTAGACAGAAATCAGGGAATTTAAGGTTAGGGAGGACATCTGTAGTTTTAGGTTTAGGGCAAGGACTCACACTGGGAAATGGGTGGGACGTTTAGGTTCAGAGTCTAGGTTCTGAGCCATCTCTGCAGCTTTATAGGGTCAGGAGTTGGGAAGACTGAGTAGAAACAAGAGATTAAGCCAGTGAAGTTCAAGCATGTGATGAGTACCTGTTGTAGACCCTATCTCAGGATCTACCACCGTGGACTAATTCAAAGATTGGAATATATTTTCTTCTTATTTATTTTTTATTTCTTTCTTTCTCTTTTTTTCTGTTTGAGTGTCCTGGAAGTATAAAGATAATTACAATTAAGTAACTACGGGCCAGCTATCATAAAAGTAAGTGTGCATTAAAAAATGCTACAAGGTAACTATACTACTTGCTACTGACCAGCTGTCATGAAGATAAGTACATATTAAACTGTAACTGTAATAAGCCTCCCCCTTCCATAATCTAGTTTTTCTTCCCCTCCATCCCACTCTTTTAGTTCCTGCCAAAACACCTTCCCACTACTCTCTCTCACTCTACTTTCACTGCACCATCTTTTCCTACACATTGCACTGCCCTCCCTAACCAATTATTTTAAATTCCATCACCCCATCTCCACTACTCTAATCTCTAATGATTCATCATATTATTCCCTCCTTATCCTCCCACTTCTATTTTTCTTTTTTCTTTATACCCTATTCCTACTCTACACAGCTACTAGGCATCTCTTAATATATTAAGGCCTCAACCTCTGGCATAGGATGCTTGCAAATACTTTCAATATGTTGCGTACCCTCTCTGCTATGCTAGATATATATTTTAAACTACTTTATTACAGTATGTATTATGTTGTTACTCTAAAGATTTTTTGGACTACTTTGTTATAGTTTTGTACTGTGTTGTTATTATAAATTCTACCATGCTACTATGTATAAAGTTTTACCTTTGCATTGTATAGTCTATTATGTCTCTTCATGGAGCTTTTCTCCCCAGACCTCCACTGAAAATGGGCTCTTCTTAACCCAGTGGACTATCCCAGTAAACAAATGCCAATAAATAAATACAATTAATATACTGCATGGTAAAGTTATATCAATTAATAGAAATGATGTGATGATTTTTTTAAGCAATGAAGATTTTGTTTTATCTTTAAAAAATAGTCAAGAAGATGTTATACAACTTCAGGAAACACACACTGAAGAGGAGCAGATAAGTCAAATTCAAAAGAAGCAGAAACGGATAAAATGTATAAAAAGTAGCAGCTGATCCAAAAGGTTTGCTGGTGTAATAATCTTTGATATATACTTCACAATATCAGGCAGAAAATATCTAAGAAGAAAAATCTGATTTTATCATATTAGCTGTACTAAATAATGTGATTTATCAAATGGCAGAAAGCTTCATTTATGCAGTTTTTGAGAATAACAGTGTTCTTTTCCTTTTTAATTTCTCCAAGTCTTTTATCTATATATACATATTTACATATGTTAGAATAGAAAGGGAACAACTAAAACACCCAATAAATAAGCAAGCATGCTTATAGGTACAATGATAAGGCACATAAACCTCTGGCTATACAATGCAAAGAAAAAACACATTCAAAAGAGTATACTAAAAAAGTCGAGCTAAAAAGGGAATCAAATCACAAACCTGGCTAAAGCAATTATTTAAGTTTCAAGTTTTTTTCAGTTTGCGTAATAATTAGGGAAGTACAAAAGAAGAAATCATTACAAAGTGATTGAAACAATTTTATAAAAAAATGTTTCATATGCATTTTAAGTTCCAAATGCCATAGATGGTTAAAAAGGCAAATCTCAGGGTTTAGATGAGTGTGTGGCAGAGATTTATCAATCTTTTAGTACATGATGCCCCATATAAGTTACAAATATTGAATGTTATATATGTATGTATATATTATAAAAATTCAATAAGTTGGCTAACATGACACCTACTAGTAGTAAATTAATTCTATTTAAGAGTACAACCTAAATGTAAATACAATGACAGTATTGTAACAACCTTTAAAAGCTTTTACCTATATTGCAAGTAAGCTAACATGCTTGTAGTCATCCACATTGTTGGCATAATTTCCTTTTGGAAGTGATTCCTTATGAAGCAATGAACCTATACAGCTATTGGTACTTTCCACTCATCAAGGACATAACAATATCATAATAACTTCTAAAATAAATAAGTGAGGTATGCACAGATAGAGCTTTTAATCAAGTTTATAACAAAACAGATTAATCTATCAAGCCCTGCTTCTGAGTCTACTCTAATTTTATTTTGTGTCTGTGGTACCATTTCTTTCAAAATCATTGGATATGAATGCTGATTAGTCATTGAAGCAAACAATACCAAATATCTATACCCTTTTATTTCTGGGAAAAAAAATTCTTACATGATTATGAAGTATGGCTGTGATCCAAATTCATACTGAGGCTACTCATTATTGAATACTGTATGCACAGCATCATATTACCTTACTTAGCATTGGCGCTTTGGTGTTAATCCTAGATTAGAAGCAAGACAATGGTCATGGTGGACATTTGATGATACCATATTAAATGTTATATAATTGCATTTTTCATTGTTTCTTATTTATCTTCACACTCCTGTTTTATGACCAATTAAGTGTAAATTTGCTGAAGCAACCTGTTCTATGACCAATTAATTGTAAATTTGCTGAAGCAACTTTCCACACCCCCATTAACCTGATAATCAGTTTTGGTAATACTCTAGTTTATGGATACAAACTCTTGTCATCCATTTGAAAGCAATCCCCAAGATTCATGAAGCTCGGCGCAAGGATGGTGTTAGTCGTGCGCCGTGTGTGCGGTGTAGAGATGGCGTAGCAGCACCATATGCATATTAATAAAGGTGCACTGCCGCACCGTCCACGTGCACAGGAAACGTGCGCAAGTGCAGGGGGCATGTTTAAGCGCTGCACAGAGGCGTTAACATGTTGGCTACAGTCGCGCAACCTAAAATGCTGACTAGTACAGCCTGCCTCTAATAGTAATCACTCCTGTCAGTGTCCGTGGATACCGAAATGTATGCAAAAGGTACAAGAGAGTTCCGCGAACACCAAAATAAAATCACAGGAGTAAACACACAAGCACGTAGCTGAATGTTGAGCCCCTGTCACTTGAACAATTACATTTAAAACCCTGTGTCCGTATTTCACTGTAGTGTTGATTTTTATATCAAGTGGAAGTGAAAAGCAGCGTGTTTGCACACAGCTGCCCTTTGCTAAGCTTAGCCCAATGCTTAGAGCATTCGCTTAATATCTGCCCATTTGTGGTCCGAGTCATCTTTGTCTGGACGGCCCAAAAATGAATGGGTATAACCTGGGTCAACCTACCATGTCATGAAAGATAAGTATTTGCGTGTACCTATGTGTGTGAAGTATAGCATGTGGAAGACCAAATATGCTATGGTTGGCCTCAAAACCATAATGGTACCAGGCATATGTAGAGTAGACAATGTGTACTGCTTTCTGTGCCATGGGCTAACAACCAAAGAAGGGATGGATGGTGTGTATGTGGATTTTGGGGGGGTAATGGGTAATGTAATAATCCGCCAAGGGGAGACTGGGTCGGATGTACAATAGTTGAACTGGAGGTGTACGAGGGAGTAGTGGGAGAATCCAAAAGGAAACTAAAGAACATACATTCACATCCCCAATACACCCTGTCAGGTCATATTGCAGAACACAATCCCACAAACATATGAACATTAAAATGTACGATACACATGTAAAGAAATGGTACTGGCTCACACCACATAATGGTTTGGCCTGAACTGAGCCATCCAACCCCTACACACCTGGATACATAATTGAATACACACTGTCCCCACCACAGCACACCACCCCCCTCTTGCTGAACGTCAACCAAAACCACCCATACTCGGGCTGCTAGCTTCGGCCAGCCATATCTGCACATAGTGCCCCCTACCCACATCTAGTAGGCAGTCTCACCCTAAGCAGTCTCAGGCCTGCAAACTAGGTATCCCATGCATGTATAACCCTCCCTCATTTTCATATAGCCAAAAGAATGGTGTCATTGGCATTCACAATTTTTGGACATCCCTCGTGGGATAAATGTCTGTTCTCAAGATTAGACATGGTGGCACAACATGATTTCCACCACCGTTGACATCCTGACACAAGTCGGATAAGCAGTACTTGTCCACAACCCTGCTCAGCCTCCACCTGGTCCTGCAGAACCTACAACACGGGATTAGACACCTGACCATGATGCACGCCTCCTCACGTGCATTATCGGGAATATATACTTTCACATGTTCCCAAGAAGCTTCACCATAGCCATCATCCAAATAGTACACGTCCACAAATTGTACACCCCGTCCAGGTTCCACATCGTAATGATGCACACAACCCCTGTATACAAACGATACAGGTCCCTCCCAGATGCGAGTGTTCATATACATGGGCATGTATAACCCCAGATATGTAGTCATATATGTATAAATGTATATACTTATATTTGCATAGCTACACATCACACATACATGCATATAAGTAGTTGTCAAGTATGTGTCCTATTCATAAATATGTATACTTGCAAATGTATAAATATGTCTCTCAGAAACATATGAACATTAACATGTACTTTACATATGTACACCAACCGACAGTCACATTTGTTGCCAGTAGTGTGGAATGCCTGTAGTAAAGTCATAAATCCTAACTACCATCCATGCAGAATGTATCACAGATGGTTTAGTGGTCAAACCAGTGTCTATAGTGTTTCTGTTCCGGGGTCCAAGCCATGCAAGGGCTGCTAATTTTATATGATGCCTAGAATAATGGCTGTCGGATATAGGGTGAGTAAGGCACATTCAAGCAGATGTAAGCGGGTATGCGCGGCAGTAATTGGCGGTCATTCAACAGTATGGCAAATGTAAATAAGCATGTAGGTGTATATGCATGTGTATGTACAGACAGATATATATATATATATATATATATATATATATATATATATATATATATATATATATCCATGAAGAATGAACATGGTCACAATAAAATATTCATAACAAATGCAAAGGAAAACAGCAGCGGAACCCCTATATTATTTTGTGCTATCGTATCAAGCTGGCCAGAGGTGAGCAAACCTCCTGCATCTCCAACCACAGGTAGGATGCTAACAGTGGAACTATCTTTGTCCACATGCTAAGTCTGACTTTCAAACAGGTACAGGGCAGTCCCAGTCTCCAGTCAGACGAGCCAAAAACCGGAAGACTATTTGAACACCCTGACCATTATATGAATGTATGTTCCAGGACTATAAGCTTAGGACGTCTGAATATACTTGGAGTGAGGCAACATGTGGGACAGGTCTAGAGCGGTAGGGAGTGGTGCATGTGTAGTGGTGTGGTTTTTCCAAGTGGAGAATGGATGACTGCTGTGTTAGTGAAGTGTTGCGGCGTGTGTTCGGGTAACTATGAACGATGGGTATACATGCAAATGAAGCAGCACAGCAATAGTGTAGTGGTTAGATCATCCACCTAATGAGCAGACATTGCTGGTTCGACTGCAGCACACACCATTTCCGACACAGAATCTGTATACGAGCATATTCTGACATTTTATGCTATATAACGATATAATACCATTGAAATGTGAACTGGAGTGACGTATCACAGTAAGAATGGAGAAGGTGTTTGCGTGATGGGAAGCGGCGGTGAAATATGGTGAAACGGAAAACCGCTGCTGTAAAGTGTTGTACCCACCCTTTGTCCAACGGCCCTTGTTCTGCCCAGCAACACAATAAACCACCTCGGCAAGGCTCGACGCTAGGCCCAAACACCAAAACCAATGTGAATTACCACTAAGCCATGGCAGTTATACTTAACTCTGATGTTATCACAAACATAGCAGACAGTCACATTTGTTGCCAGTAGTGTGGAATGCCTGTAGTAAAGTCTGATCAAAGTAAATAATCATGTAGATGTATATGCATGCGTACATACAGATATATATATATATATATATATATATATATATATATATATATATATATATCTGTAAAGAACGAACATGATCACAATAAAGCATTCATAACGAATGCGAAGGAACAGCAGCGGAACTCCCGTATTATTTAGTGCTGTCATATCAAGCTGGCCAGAGGTGAGCAAACCCTCTGCATCTACAACCACAGGTTGGATGCTAACAGTGGGACTAACTTTGTCTATGTGCTAAGTCCGACTTTCAAACAGGTACAGAGCAGTCCCAGTCCCCAGTCGGATGAGCCAAAAACCATAAAACTATTTGAACACCCTGACCATTATATGAATGTATCTTCCAGGACTATAAGCTTGGGACATCTGAATATACTTGGAGTGATTCAACATGCGGAGTGGTGCATGTGTAGTGGTGTGGTTTTTCCAACTGGAGAATGGATGACTGCTGTGTTAGTGAAGTGTTGAGGCGTGTGTTCGGGTAACTATGAACCATGGGTATACATCAAAATGAAGCAGCACACCAATAGTGTAGTGGTTAGAGCATCCGCCTAATGAACAGGCATTTGCGGTTCAATTTTGACTATAGCACGTATCATTTTCCGTGTGGAATGAATGTCGGTCTGCTGTAAAACCGACATAATAACATATAAAAGTGAACTTGAGTATCGCATGGGACTTTTATCCAAATCCATTCAATCAAAGTGGTACATATATAACAAACAGTAAGCAAATCTGCGTGCACTTGCGCGGGTGTAAGCAGTGCCCAGCATAGGGAATGTATATAAGTATGTACAGATGTAATAAATATATATATATATATATATATATATATATACATATATATATATATATATATATATATATATATATACATATATACACGCATATACACACACACACACACACACACACACACACACATATATATCTATATATATATATATATATATATATATATATAGAATGAACATCGTAACAATAAAGCATAGAAAAGGAATGAGAAGGGAATCAACAGCAACTATAGTATTATATAGTACTGTCAGCGTATGTCATATCAAGCTGGCCAGGAGTGAGCAAAGCACTGCTACTTGCACCACAGGCAGAGATTTACCAGAGGGAGCAACACTGCTGATCTGCTAAGTCTACTTTACAAACAATCAGAGGGTAGTCCCCAGTGGGACTACCAAAAATTGACAGCATATTTGGATCTCCATCCATTACACAAGCAAGGGCTTGTATGTTCAAGGACTAAATGGTGGGAGAGCATGATAATGCATGTGTTGGGACAACATACATGTAGGACCCCTAACGCTGGGGGGAGGGCAATGCATGGAGGTGTGTCATGGCCATGAAAGCAACTGGATAATGGATGGATTGCTTGTATGTTGAACTCGGGTGGGGTCGGGGAACCATGGGTATGTGATTATGGATCCAGGCATGTCATGGTTGGATGGCCTGGTTCTAATTGGACCACCTCATGGAGGCCAGCGAGTCAGTTATAAGTATGTATGCATACACACATGCATACATCTATATGTAGATGTACATTCCCTGTAACATATCCATTCCATTTGCAAACATATACACATGAATGTGCCCTTACAAACCTCGACAGTAGATAGAATAATAGGTAGTGCATAAGAGGGAAGGGCCGAAATTGCTAAAATGCAGAAGTGTGTACAATGTCCGAAGTCAGTGCTGTGCTGAATAAATCAAATGTGAGGACTGTCTCACACGGAATTATCCCTGTGATCTGTCTGCAACGGCAACTCCAAATACTAAACCGGTCTATTTGTAAATGAAACACGCCAAACACATACATAATTAGTTCTCATGTGTAACGTGTACGTTACCATATAGTCAGACTAATTAATTCACTGTAGTGTCATGTTAACGGGAGTAAGTATGTAAGGAAGTAAGAGTCTAATCTTGACATAAAGACAACTGTGTCCCATGTGGTATAATGCAAAAATTGCGATTAGTGTCCTATTGGTCACTCATGTCACCAATGTTTGTGGACTAAATGTTAGGGATTCCTGAGGATACGTGTAGTGAGTCAACCGATGGGATGGGTCTACAGGGGTAGGGAGTGGCCAATGTGTACTGGTGTGGATACACCACAAATCCAACTGGAGAATGGATGACTGCAGTGTTAGTGAAGTGTTGGGTTGAGTGATTGGGGAAGTAGGAGACATGGGTATATATGCAACTGAAGCAGCACAGCAATAGTGTATTGGTCAGAGCATTCACCTAATGAACAGGCATTCACGGTCCGAGTCCCACACTAGCACGTATCATTTACCATGTGGAATGTGTGTATAAACATATTTATACATCGTATTGCTGTACAACCTACATAAGAACATGTACATGTGAACTGGAGTACTGCATGAAATGTGTAATTAATGTCATTCAATCTCAGTGTTAGTGACATAATGAATAAGTTACTATTAAGCAGATGTAAGCACAAATATGCAGTAGTAAACATATCTAAGCACCAGTAAGCATGTTTAAGTGCGTCTACTCGGGGGTACATTTCCGTTAACGGTGCAACACTGTTAATGCAGTTGCTGACCTCCGAATCCAGTGTCAAACTGTGTATTTGTGTTAGTCTTAACATGTGTATGTAAAATGTAGAAGTTACAGTTGTTCTCAGTTTGTTTTTACATTTTATCCATTTAACTGATTTACACACAACTGTTAACATTAACATCCAAACAACATGGCTTGAGGTTGGAGTCGGAGCTGAGCACCCGCACTGAAAGTGTATGCCTGAAAGCAGAATAGTGCAAAAACAAAGACAAAGGCCTACTATTACAGCAGTCTAGCCATTATAGGGAAAGCAGGCATTGTAGAAAACGTTTTCATTGTCAAATACCCGTCCTCAACATCTCTAATTATACTAACTTGGCTTCATTAAGCCACGAGAATGCGATTACAATCAGTAAACAGTGATCATTTGTTTGTTAAGAGTGTCAGGCATGAATATAGGAAGGCATCGCTGAGCCCGGAAATTGTGTTTACGATGTATACATCTGTTGCTAATGTACAAGGTTTTTACATAATTAATCCAAGTTGAAGCCTAATCCTAACAACTTGTGTCTTGTAAGCCCTTCACGGCAAACATATACATAGCAATTTCACTATTTTTTAATCATCATTTCACAGGCCTCACAGAGGACTGAAACTGTCTGATTACAAATGGTCAGCATGACTACGTCTTTGTAAAATGTAAGCACAGGCAGTTACATCATGTTAGGCATTTCATGCAGTGTACATATCACCATGTCATGCCTAATTAACAGAAGAAAGGAATGCCCTGTTATTTGCAAGTATTTCCTCATTACTGATTTCCTGTCTGTGTGACTTAGCGGGGCAACACTTTAAAGAGATCACTCCGCTGTAATGCAGTACCTTAACACGTCTGTCAGGCAGACATGTGTAAAATTAGACTAATTACTTGGTTAAACATTTAATTATTAACACAAGCATTTTATACCGACATTTGCTCATCAGGCATGTTAATGAGCTGCATTACACCTGAATGATTGCATTAATAGTGTTGCCCCGATAACGGAAATGTACCCATTCAACAGTATATTACATGTATTCAATTACGTAGATGTATGTGTGTTAATGTCTATATATATATATATATATATACATATATATATATATATATATATATATATATATATATATATATATATATATATACACATAGATATAGATTATATATCCCAAGAACAAACCTCGTGACACCAAAGCTTTAGAAAAGAATGAAAAGGAAAACACCAGCAGCTCATGTATTATGTGCTGGTGTTACTCCCAAGGCAAGTGTGTCTGTCCGACACATGGGTTCAGACTGTAGTCTGGGTAATAATAGGGTTGCTGACGTTACTCACCAGGCCTATTGCCAAATGTATGGGTATGTCTCGCCAACCCAGTCACTTGGCTGATTGTGACATATATGGCCACTATATAGGAAAACTACAAAACGCGCTCCCCAACGCATCCAGTGGTTAGACACTCACAACCACCAACACACAGGATATGACTGACAAACACACACACCTACTATGCCTCGGAATAGAACACCTACCTAACTACTTTAACACACTACAGCATTATGCAGTTACCGAATGCGCTACTGAGATTACTGGGTTACAGCAGTCCGAGAGGTGTATTTCTAGGTGGGTGACATCAGCAGCCTTGCCAAAGTTGAGTATATGAACTGTACGAACTGTGAGTAGCCTAAAAAGCATTTCTCTCTACACAGTCTGTGACAGACAGACACTCACACAAACACACACACAGTTGCCAAGTCTGGGGTTAGGACTACTACCTAACTAGTTTATCACTACAGCAGTACGCAGTTATGGGATGCGCCATGGAGATTACTGAGCTACAGCTCTCCCAAAGCTGTATTGCACATTGGATGACCTCAGCAGGCTTGTTATAATACTGCTATGGGGAGGGCAGTGCGTGCATGGGCCATAACCCATTCATGTAGGGGTTGACATGCCACATGCGGGCACACACGAGGTCATATGTCACAGGTACGTGTGTACATCTACTAGATGACTACTTCCTTGTACAGTCATGTTGCACAGCTGGCACGTGCACCACATAGTCTGTTATGCTGACAGATACTGGTGGCTAGTATCTGCAGTGAATGACATCTGCACCTCATGTCTTTGGGGCCCTTTGGCTGTGTGCTGGGTAGGACAGGCCCGGATGGCTCATTGTCATGGTCACCCTCTTCCACACATCTATGTCCGTCTACCTTTGGCTTATTATAGTGTGTTGTCCTTATATGCCTGTATTCCTATCCACTGTGTGTGCAAGACAGGGGTGGTGCATACTGACATGTGTCTGCACTAAGAACTGTGATTGCCAGATATGTCTGGACCACTGGTGTTTGCAGACATGGCCTTCATGTGTTTAAGTGTGTGAGCATGCCCAGTATGACCTTTCAGTATGTTGTTGACTGACATTGCCTTCATACCTTCAAGTGTGTGAGCATGCCCAGTATGGCCATCTGTATCGCATGTGTGGAACAAGTCCAGGTAGTTTGTACTGTGGGGCCGACCTTTGTGTTGTACACTGACAGGTAGCATGCTGAGTCTGCAGGGTATCCATTGGTCATTTGGCATTGACTGTTGCTACATGTCTGCATAGCAGGGGGGACACCTGACTGTATCTACATTTCTACACAGGAGTGGGGGGCACACCTGACTGTTGCTATAAGTGTACATCAGATGGGGGCACACCTGACACCTGTACACATTTGCTAGGACTGTACTGGTATATCAGGTACTCTATTTCAGTGTGTAGTCTTACCTACTGAGCTGGCTAGAGGCATACCAGTGTACTACAGATCTTAGCTTTAATTACCAACATATTAGTGTCTGCCTTCCTAGCCTTCACAACTTACATCCAACTGGCTGCCCTGCTGTAGTTTGTCTGTGTGGGTCTGGGTGAGGGGTTACCCATAGGGCACAGTCAGAGGCCATAGTACAGCATTTGTTTGTGTCTGTCTACACCTGTCCTGCTGGCTGAGACTTGTGTGGGTCTTATGGACACACATGTCGCTCAGCCCATTACCTGTACTGGGTTTTGTCACCCTGTGTAGTACTGGCTACTATGGCGACTCCAGTATGTGTTACAGATGTCATGGTGCAACTATGGGTGTCTACTGTCTGCTGCCTTAACATTCAGCCTCCCAATTCCCTTGCATGCTCACATCCATACCATAGATACAGGTAACAACACATTCTACTCCATTTGGCACTTGGTAGGTTGATTGACTTACCTTAAGGGTGTGCCAGACTTGAGGATGGTGCTAGAGGGCTGCCTATGTTGGATACACATAGTACACTCCCTATACATGGTTGAGCACAGGTAGTGTCATGTTTGGCATCACTTTTACTGTCTGTGCGAGTCAGAGAGGGTATCATTCCCTGGGTCCCTACTGTGTCAGTGCATATGCTATGTGTTGCCTCTTTGCCAAGGCCAGGTCATACTGCACATTTCTCCTTCTGCCTACTGGGTCAGGCTCAGGTTGTTCCCCCTCCGAGTCACTCTGTGTCTGTACAGGCCTTAGCATTGGTGGGGGGCTGTGTGGCCCTGCCCCATGCTGTTCCTGCTGCAGCTGCTTCCGCAGTATCATATTGTGTAGCATAGCACATACCATAACAATTTGGGTGCATGTAGCTGGTGACTACTGCAAGGCTCCACTGGATGTGTCCAGACACTGGAACCGTGTCCTGAGCATCCCAAACACACGCTTTATTATATGTCTGGCCTGTGCGTGTGCCTCATTATGGCATTGTTGTTCAGGCATGTATGCATTTCTGATGGGTGTCATCAGCCAGGGCTGTAGTGGGTACCCAGCATCCCCCACTAGGTGACCGTAGGGTATGTCCATATTGGCAAATCTGTGGTACAGCTGCGTCAGATGCCATATTTCAGAATCGTCATAGCTTCCAGGGCAGCCAGCACACACATTCATTATAATGCCCTGGGCATCACATACAACCTGGCAGTTGATGGAGGGGATGCCCCTGCGATTGATGTAGGCCCTACCCTGCTCACCAGGTGGTGCTTTGATGCATATGCACATGCAGTCTATAGCACCCACTACCCCAGGGTATTCTGCTATTTGATGGAAGAGACACGTATTGCTGGTCAACACCTCATGTGTGTTGAGGAAATAAACGTGCTCACTGGCATGTGCTGCCATGGCATCCAGGAACTGGTACAATACCCTGGATGTGCTGACATGGCATCCAGGAACTGGTAGAATACACTGGATGTGCTGCCATGGCATCCAGGAACTGGTAGAATACTCTGGATGTGCTGCCATGGCATCCAGGAACTGGTAGAATACTCTGGATGTGCTGCCATGGCATCCAGGAACTGGTGGAATACTCTGGATGTGCTGCCATGGCATCCAGGAACTGGTGGAATACTCTGGATGTGCTGCCATGGCATCCAGGAACTGGTGGAATACTCTGGATGTGCTGCCATGGCATCCAGGAACTGGTGGAATACTCTGGATGTGCTGCCATGGCATCCAGGAACTGGTGGAATACTCTGGATGTGCTGCCATGGCATCCAGGAACTGGTGGAATACTCTGGATGCTGATGCCTGTAAGATCCCCATGATATCCCCAGTTGTGCTTTGGTATCCACTGGGACAGGTTCCCCTCGGCCAGTTTGATGTGTCAGGTGTGGCCAGCACAGCTCAACAATTTTCTGTAGGAGGTCTCTGTCCACCCTATAGTGCTCCACTATCTCCAGCTCATGTAGCCCCTGGTAAGTTACCCTGAGTCTGTACACTCTTCTCTGTCTCCTCACTGTAGGTTGCTCGGCAGCATTCACATCCTCACCACCCTCAGCCTCTTGCACATGTTCTATGTTGCCTGCTGCAGCCCTTCTCATTTTGTAGGTTTGTTTGTTAAAATTTCCCCGCTTGTATACACCGGTGGTGTAGAGTGTGGAAAAAAACAGAGGGGAAGATGTTTGCTTAGTTTATAGTAGTGTTCTGGGCTGGGCTGGTTTGCTGCCTCTGTAATTGGCTGTTCCTGATACATTTCACCTGTCAGCTCAGCTAGTTCTCCTTGATTACTTTCCTACTGCTGTTACCCCTTTCCGATTGCCCTAGGCAGGTTTAGACACATCCATAGCTTAGCCGTGCTAAGCTGGGAGCAATCCTGAGCCACAGGTCTCCAATCCACTTACAGTATGCCTGACACCCCCCCCATGATGGCACCTATATCCAAGTCTTGCACCCGGCTATCTATACTCTTACACTCTTGGGACCTGCCTCACACCCTGGGGAAAACTGGGATTCACTATCCTTCACCTCATTTGCATAGGATTACCTGCTAATGCATAGTTACATGTCCCATATTGAGCCTCCCCTAAACTAACCGCTGCTTACTGTCACGCAAATCTGCACACACCCACTCACAACAGCTTAAAAGTGCCTTACTCACTCCATATTCAATGGCCCTTGCTCTGCCCAGCAACAAGATAACCGGCCTCTGCAAGGCTCGAAACCAGGACCCTGCACACCACAGCTGATGTGCTTTACCACTAAGCCATGGCAGATATGCAGACATTGGATGTTATCACGAACATATCATCCAGCACAGTCATTTAACAGTATAGGGCATGTATTCCGTTACGTAAATGTATGTGTGGTAATGTCCATATATACATATATATATATATATATATATGTATATATATATATATATATATATATATATATATATATATATATATACATACACATACATAGATATAGATTATATATCCCAAGAACAAACCTTGTGACACCAAAGCATTAGAAAAGAATGAAAAGGTAAACACCAGCAGCTCCTGTATTATGTACTGGTGTTAATCCCAGGGCAAGTGTGTTTCTGTCTGACACATAGGCTCACACTGTAATTTGGGTAATATTAGGGTCACTGACTTTACTCACCAGGCCTATTGCCAAATGTATGGGTATATCTTGCCAACCCAGTCTCTTGGCTGATTGTGACATATATGGCCACTATATAGGGAAACTACAAAACACGCTCCTCAACACATTCAGTGGATAGACACTCACAACCTCCAACACATCGAGTATGACTGACAAACATACACCTGCTATGCCTTGTAATAGAACACCTACCTGACTACTTTAACACACAACAGCATTACGCAGTTACAGAATGTGCTACCGAGATTTCTGGGTCACAGCAATCCCAGAGGTGTATTCCTAGATGGGTGACATCATCAGCCTTGCCAAAGTTGAGTATAGAAATTGTACAGAGTGTGAGTACTCTAAAAAGCATTGTTCTGTCTACAGGCAGACGGACACACACACTCGGCATGTCTGGGATTAGCACACCGACCTAACTACTTTATCACACTACAGCATTGTGCAGTTACAGAACGTGCTACCGAGATTACTAGGTCACAGCACTCCCAGAGGTGTATTCCTAGGTGAGTGACATCATCAGCCTTGCCAAAGTTGAGTATAGGAATTGTACGGGGTATGTACTCTAAAAAGCATTGTTCTGTCCTCAGGCTGATGGACACACACACGCCAGTGATGGGATCAGAACACCTGCCTATCTACAGATCATTATTACAGTACTACGCAGTTACAAGTTGCACCACAGACATTACACATTCCAAGGCAGTCATCATGACCTTCTAGGATTGCGGACATCAACAGGGATGTTGACAGTTAAGATGTACATAACTGTGAACCTGTGTGTTTAACATAGGAGTCCATCCTGAACAGGAGTATGCCCTTCTGTGGAATGGACGACTACTATCACTATACATGGTTACAATGGCCATGCTCATACAAATAGAAGCACATAACTTACACAAGGTGTCAGTGGGCATGCTCACACACTTAGTAGCACAGGGCTGTTTGGAATGCACTATGAGTCCAACTACACAAGGTTATGTCGACGGACACACACACAGGGCTGTTTGGGATGCACTCTGATTCTAAACACGGAAGGCCACAGTGGCCATGCTCATACAGTTAGACGTACATAACATGTTGTAATGGAATCCGGTGTAGTAGTTGTCATTGTTAGCAGGAACACTGCACTACATATATCTGTCACTGGTCATCTACACAACATCTGCTGCTGTCCGTCACCTTAGATGTATCAGTCTATACCAAGCACAATACTACCACTCACAGTGATTTCATGCTAGGAATGGCAACTGCTTGACCAACACAATGAGCCAATGTCCTGTTGTAATTATGAGGTTGTCCAGTGTCTGTCAGTCTGGGATGACATGACTGACAGAAGACAAGCCTTTGTCACAGATCACATGCATCCATGATTCAAGGGAGTGGTGATAATACCTTGTTCACATTTGCCCATATAGTGCCATTCCAAGGCAAATGACCTAAACACAGGATAACACCCTGACACCTAGAAGACAATTGCATTGTATACTTATGCTAACCAGTGCTAGATGTGTTGCTGTCGTAATCACAGCTGCTCACTGTTGAACCTACAATGGGGAATACTGACATCTGAGCAGTGAGGAACACCTGGCTGAAGGCTCTGTAGTGCACAATAGCACTACCACCATATAACTCAGAACCAGACATGTGGGCCATAACACTGGTATGGACCACTCCAGGTGGTGGTGTCTCCACATTCACAATGGCTACTCACATGTACAGATCAGTACTCCAACATAAGTCATCACAGATGAGCCAGGTGCAGGTCACAGTGTCAAAAGCTGCATTCTAGGATGTAATCCTCAGACACCACCATGTCCTCAAACCACCAACTCATCCATACATGTGATATGACATGTAATGGTACAACACCAAGTAACCTTTGACTGGTGGACTGTACCTAGCCCTACAACAACTGTGCAGAGTACCCATGTACTGACACAGTTGCATTATGTGTTATGCAATGCAATGATACCACTGTTTGTAACCAGGTCAGCTGTACACATACCAGGGTCCCTCGGATATTGACAGCATTAACAGATAACTGTTGCTGTGCACCATTCAGTGTCTACACAGCCTGACATGAAGCTATGATTGTATAATATGTTTATGTGGGTAGCAGATTGTTTTGCCATTTGTGTAGGATATAACATGGAATGTGGACAGGTCCCATGCAGCCTGTATGTATGGCATTAGAGAGTGCAGCTTGTACCTGCATAGTTGTTATTACAAGCGCTCTGTAGTGTACATGGATATATGAATGTGTACCTGTTGGGGGGGACAGTGTGTTTATGTTATCCAAGACCCTATCTGGCTGAACAGGTGCTATTTCCGTAGGTGCAGTACTTCTCATGCCATAGTGCTGTGTAGCACAGCAGGTCTTGTTGTTGCCATTATGTTTCATGATACAGCTATGGAACCCTCTGTGTTTGGCCTCATAATATGTGGATGATTAGTTTCACAGTAGCTTTGCATGGCATTATATGGTGTATCTGCATCTTATTGAGGCTGACCATGGATCAACATCCACTCATGTGTGTTGACTCTTGCAACAGTTACTACCTTCTGTGGTACAGTTTAAGGCAGGGTACCACCGGTTTGCCTTCATGTTTGTGTTTGTTTGAATCCTGTTTCTGTTTCAATGGCACGATCACTGCACATATGTGAGTGCCTAAAGTGCATTTGTGTAGGACCCAGCATTTGCACATGCATTGTACATCTGCATGGGTGCCATGACAGTCACCAATTCGCTCTTAAGGAGCATAACATTGGCTTTGAAGACTGACCATGTGTGGCATACTGTTAGTCCTGTTGGTGTGACTATGGTGATCCAGGTCATTGGTGTTGATGACATCCAACATGCATTGAGCACATGTGTTGGTACATGATGAGTCTTCCGGGTTCATACTGGGATAGCTGAGTGGCCATGATTATGGTTTCCTGTCTCAAAACTGTTATTCCCCATTACAGCACAATGACAGTTGGGATTTCTGAGGCATGGTGGATGATCTGTCACAAGGTGCAATTTGGATTACACTTTGGCACAAAGGTAGTTGCTCAGCATAATGCATCTTATGTTGTGCAAGTGCAACTTGCGTGGGGGTTTACATATCCCTCAGGAAGTTGGACACACCTGTGGCCCATGTGTTCCAATAAAGGATGTTGGCCAAGAGGTGAGGTATGTGTTATAACATGGTCATGCAGGGGTGCTCTCCAAAGCGTTGATCCATATCTCAATCGCTGCACAGATATGTTCTCCATGTTTCAGATTGCCGTAAGTGAGTCCATATCGAGTACCTGATTTGTATCATTGAGTAGCAAAACCCACAGTTTATGTCTTGGCTGTCCCTGTTGCACCAGTGGACTTTCACTTGAACCTGGCATGATGAGGGTACTATAGGGGAAGCATGGGCCATTGCCAGTATCCAGATTCTCAGGGGTTACAGGTGCAGGCCCTGTCTGGCAAAGCATGATGGCCTGTCAACCATGTTATCCCAGGCAGGGAGATGCTGGATACTCTTTGAATTACACCAGTGCATTTCACAATTGTGGAATACAATCCTTGTCCCTGTACTGCTGCATCATTCTGGCCAATGGCAGAATGCTACCCAGGACTTGGGACATACCTGCATGGACTACAAGACCTGACAGTTCCTACATGTGTTCCCATGCAGTCCAGGCTACTGCATCACAGGTCCTGCACAACAACATAGCATATGCCAGAGACATGTGTATAGTTCTAAAGGTGGTCTGAGTGTATGGGTATGTGGCTAATCATGGCAGACAGGCAGTTGACAGTATGTTTGCCCTCATATAGCTTGGTCTGTAACATGGTGCTAGGGTTTGCGTTCACAAATGAGTACTGTTGGCCATGTTTCCGGCCACGTGTTCTGAGGTGCGACACAATTATGCAAACTATGTCATACAGTCTTTGTATTCTGTTGTCTGTCTATTCCAACTTGGGAGGCCTCTTGCTTGGCCAGATACTTAGAGGCCTCTGTGGATGTGTGTGATATCTGGTGGAATGTGTGTGTGTCCTTACTGTGTTCTGGTAAGGGTATGTGTTGGTTGTGGTGATGAGATGCATGTGTTAACCTACACCTCTTGACTGTCTAGTCCAGTCATGGGTGTAGTATGGACTGCCTCCAAGATCATCCCTGTAGCTGCATCCCAGACAATGTGTGGAGTGTGGTGTTAGGTGGGTTTGGCAGTGTACATGGCATAGAGATTGCATTCAACCAGGATGGCCACATACACAAAGCTGACATTAGTAAACCCTAGTAGCTGACTAGTGGACATGCCTGTATGAGCATTCAGTACTACAGGTACCATGCACTGTATTTAGTATACTTACTGCTTATGAAGATGTTTAGACAGTGATGCTCACATGTAAATATTTGTGTTATGGACGTGGCAACACTAGCTATTACAGGAACATGGTAGCTACCTTTAGTAGCAATCCCCCTCTGAGGGCCACATCACATCTTGATAGTTGATTACAGATGATGCAAGTGTGAACAGGGCTGTATCCTTGTCTGGGTATATACTCACATACCCAGCAGAACCATGAGCTCTGTTGGGCACAGACACCCACTCCCCACACAGAGTCAAATATCAATAGACTCTGCTGCCACTAACGACATGATCAGGATATAATCAGATAGTGTACGCCATCACCTATGAAGCAGCTATTACACATGGGCAGCAGTTTACTACATTTTACACTCCTACTGCAGATGTCACACTGGAGTTAAAGAAGATATGCACTCTGTTTCATTACCAGTACTGTCAACATATTTCCAAGCAGCTGATAGTCTGGCAATGAGAGGTTAGGCTACACAAATCTAAACATTCAACCAGTGTGTCTCTACTGTCAATATCCACTCTATGTAGGTGTGCACATAGCCATTTGGCACAGCCCTGTAACAAGGGTAAGTACACATTTACATGTACACATGCACAGCTGTCATTGCTTGCAAACAATAGTAGAGAGGTGGATATTAGGCAAGGTGGACTTTTAGACAAGGCTAATAAGACAAACCCACCACCGTACATAGCACAAGTAACCAGAAACTGAGGGTATTGCTACTCAACGCCAGAAGCCTAAACCTCTAATTGCACACACTCGAGACACTCCTCAGTATGGAGAACATCGATATCTGTGCAGTAACAGACACCCGGTTTAAGGCTCCAGAGAGCACCCCAGCACCACCAGGCTATAACTCATACCACATCTTTCGACAACAGAACCCAGACCAGAACACAAAAGGAGAGGGTGTATCCATGTTCATCAAGGATACTCACACCTCCAGGTTAGTGGCACAGCACAATGCATCAGAGATCATCCAAGTGCAACTGACAATGGGCAACACTGCAATCCAAATTATAGCTTGCTACAGATCATCCACTATGACCCAGGACCCACATTCTGCATTTCTGGAGACAATGGGAAATATGCAGGTCCTACCAAACACCCTAATACTGAATGATTTCAACTACCCAAACATTAACTGGGAGAACTACTCAAGTACTAACTCCCTTGCCCAGCGCTTCCTAGAATTTCTCAACTCAAACACCCTGGAACAACTGGTCTACACCTCCACCAGAGGGAACAACATATTAGACCTGGTCATCACCAACATGGGCGACCGGTGCTCCACACCCGACGTTAACCCCTCGCTGGTTAGATCAGACCATAGACTAATCACTCTGGATATACGCATTCTGCCCACAACCCCAAACAAGGAAACCACAGTGAAAATCTTTTCCAAAGCAGACTTCACATTGCTTATGCCCGAGGTGGAAAGTTTCACAGCCCCCACGCCAATGGACAATGCTGTCCAAGATGCTGAAACCTATACAAAGGCACTCTATGATCATCTGCAGGAATGCATGGATCGTGCTATCCCAAGTCAAACCTAGACTCATTCCTCCAAGAACAGGAAACTGGTCTGGTGGACCATTGCCATACATAGGCTCTACAATAGTAGGAGGTAACTAGTACAGATAAGAGTGAAATCCCTAGAAGGGCAGACATCCCTGATCAGTATCAGCAAAAAACTATGATCCCTCATGAAATCATCCAAGGCTAGCTTCAAAAGACAATTTCCCAAGGACCCTACAGATAACCACAAAGCGTTCTTTAGCTATGTCATGAACCTAAGTGGGAACTCTCAGATCTGCTCTGAGTTGGTGCAGACTGGCACAAAATACACTGAACCAACTGATATTGCCAACATTTTGGCAGACAGGTTCAGTGCAAATTTCACACCCCTCTCAACCCCTAAACGGCCCTTAACCATACCAGAAGAATGTACAGCACCGGCAATCACCGACACACAGGTTAAAACAGCCCTATCCAAAGCCACAAATACAGCCTCAGTGGGACCAGACAGTGCCCCAGGCTGTGTCTTACAAGAGCTCCAAATGAACTAACCTCTCACCTAAATGCACTGTTCAAACCGAGCCTCTGTACAGGCTACATACCCACAGAGTGGCGCACAGCAACAGTTATCCCACTCCACAAAGGTGGCGCCACAATGGACACTGGGAACTATTGCCCTATAAGACCGACTAGCCTGGTCTGCAAGGCTGTGGAGCACATCATCATGGAACTCATTAACAGAGACATTGGGAACCTCCAGACACTCTACCCAACCCAGGTCTGCTTGACTAAGTGCAGATCATGCCTACTGAACCTGTTTGATGTCTTACAGTCACCTAGACTTTAGGTGTGGGGTGTGGTGGTTCACACATACTACCTGGACCTTGCCAAGGAGTATGACACCATTCCCCACTCAGGTATTATTTATAAACTCACCAGCCAGTACATGCACCCATACATCACAGGTTGGGTTGCCAACAGGCTTACACACAGAACCCACATGGTAAGCCTAGCAGCCTCCAGGTCCAACACTTAACCAGTCACAACTGGTGTCCCACATGACTCAGTCCAGGGACCCCTACTGTTTGCCATATACTTCTCAGAGGTACAGGCAAACACATGTGGACTACAGCAGACCATGTTTGGCGATTACTGCAAACTGTGAGCCATAATTGACATTTCAGCTGTCACAGACGTCCTTCAAGGGGCCTCACATAGACCAACACAGGGTGTCACAATCATGGCCTCCAGCTAAAGGCCACAAACTGCATGGTCATTCCATGTTGGGAAAACTAAACACCCACATATTAACACATGAGTGGCAGCCACTTTAATACAGATGAGGTAATGGGTATGTGGGGACTACATTAGATAGTGATCTCTCCTTTGACAATCTTATCTCCAAAGTAATTAGGACATCCTTCTATGTAGGCCATCTGGTTACTTAAGGGTTTGCATCTAGACATACTGAGGTTATTGTGCCCCTTTACTCATCACTCATCAATCCCATCATCGAGTATGATAACCCATTTGGGATGTACCTCAGAATACACATACAACAGCTGGAGGGTCCATGAACATACCTCGCCAAGAGGATTACTGGCCTCAGACATGTGTCCTATGCTGCCAGACTGCATGAACTCTTGCATTACTCAGTGGCATCTCATTTACTCAGAGATGATCTTTGCTGCCCAACAAAGCCATGTCTAAGTCAGGCTTAATGGATGTGCTCCACCTATGGGAATCCATGTCACAGTGAGCCACACACTGTAATGAGCTAAACCTTGCCATAACCATAACTGAAAGATGCTGGAGTGACAGATTCCTGTCAAGGGTACTCCCCATGCTTTGGAACTACATCCCTGATTACATTATACGCACCCCTCACTAACACTCCAGGGAAACCTTGTAGAGTGGATGGGGAACAGTGGATACACCCCAGGGATCCCACAATTGGCTCTGCTCCACAGAGGAACAGTTAGTTAATCAATGGGGTAGTGACAGCTGACACATTTCGGCTAGGCATATGAATGGCCTCTGGCAGTTAGCCAAGTACCTACCTATGTACCTATGAACCTATACATACAGTATCAGCACATGCTGATAGCTTAATTTACTGTTCAGGTGTTGACTTACCTTGTGCCAATAGCGGCTGTGTGTGCAATAGTTGAGGGCTGCCTATGTTGGATGCACACAGTAGACCACCTATACATGACAATTTACAGTTGGTCTTGTGTGTGTACCATCCATGTTTACTGTGTGTGCAGGTGGAGAAGGGTGTCAGTCCGTAGGTGCCTACACTGTCAGTGTGTGTGCTATACGTTCCCTCTTTGCCAAGGCATGGGCATACTGGGCACGCCTTCATCTACCTACTGGGGCTGGCTCAGGATGTCCGTGGTCTGAGTACCTCTGTGCCTGTAGGGCCCTTGGCAATGGTGGTGGGCTGTGAGGGCCTTCACCATTCTGTCCCTGCTGCAGCTGTTTCCGCAGGATCATATTGTGTAGCATGGCACATACTATGAAGATGTGGGCATACGTACCTGGACAGTACTGCAAGGCTCCACCATATATGTCCAAGCAACGAAACCATGATTTCAGCATCCCAAACACATGCTCTATGATGATTCTGGTTTGTGCGTGTGCCTCATTATGGTGTTCTTGCATGGGTGTGTGTGCATTTCTGATGGGAGTCATCATCCATGGTTCCAGTGCATAGCCAGCATCCCCCACCAGGTGGCCATATGTGATGTCCCCCCCTGGAAAATACCTGATACAGCTGTGAAGCATGCCAGATGTGGGAGACGTGATAGCTTCCAGGGCTGCCAGCACACACATCCATGATAATGCCCTGGGCATTGCACATGACCTGGCAGTTGATGAAAGGGTAGCTCTTGCGGTTAATGTAGTGCCTACCCTGCTCACTGGGTGGTGACTTGATGTGTATGTGTGTGCAGTCTATTGCACCCAGTACCTCCAGGTATTCTGCCACACATTGGAAGAGATGCATATTGCTGGCCAACTCCTCCTGCGTTTGGGGGAAGTATGTGTGCTCATTGGCATGTGGTAACATGGCATCCAGGAACTGGTGGAGTACCCTGGATGCTGATGCCTGTGAGACACCCAGGATATTCCCAGTTGACCTTTGAAAGGTATCTGTGGCTAGTACTCTCAAGCTTACACATACCTTCGTGTCCACTGGAATGGGTTCCCCTCTGTTATTTCCGGCTCAGAGGCGTGGCCGGTACAGCTTAACAAGTTGCTGTATGGTGTCCCTGTCCACCCTGTAATGCTCTGCTATCTCCAGATCATTTAGCCCTGGTAGGTTACCCTGGGTCTGAACACTCTTCTCCTCCTCCGGTGCCTGAGGTGGTTGTCAGCATTATCCTCCACACCAATTTCAGTCTCCAACACATGCTGGTGAATCAAAGCTATGGCACCCCGTAACATGTACATATTAAAAGTTCCCCGTCTGTTTACACCAATGGTGCAGAGTGTATGGGAATACGCAAGTGTGTGTGAGGTGCTTTCACACTTTATACTATTGTGCTATGGATGCTGCTGATGTCATTGGGTGTGTGTATGTGCAATTCCAGCTGCAGGGTATCTTAATTATGAGTTTTACAGTGAGTGCTGCAATTGTGGGGCCTTTGGTGTTGAATTATGCTTGCCTGCCATGATTTATCTGTTGCCCTTTAATTCACTTTTCAACTCGAATACCCTCCCATTGACAGGCATGCATCCAGCTGCCGGCTTTCCTGCTTTGTACTTTCCCTACCCTGGAATGTGTTGCGAAATGTGTTATGTAGCTGATCTACTGCAATTTTGCTTTGTTCTGCTGTGACAGTTCTGTTTTCTTTGCAATACGGCACCTCCCCTTTCCTGTTCTGCAGGTAGCTGCTAGCAGCCTTGTTAGCTGTTGTCAATGGCCCACTGTGGGTTCCTAGGTGTTAATTACTCATTTGTACTCCAATTTCCATGCTGCAGCATTTCCTTATCTTTTTCCCATATCCTTCCAGTTTCTGCTCTGGTGCGTGCCGTGCACAGCCGTTTACCGGGTTTACAGTGCTTTTTCATCCACATTCACATGCACACTCAGTTACCTTGTGTGCTCTCAGCTAAGCAAAGCTATGGCTACTTCAACACACCCCTATCCTGCAGCTTTGCTTAGCAACAGGCAAACCGGGTTAGCAATGCTCCAATGTGCTTACAGCAATGGCGACACACCCCTCTCTTGATGTTATTTTTATCTCAAGGGCTCACACTCGGCGTTATAATGCTACGCTGTTTTGTGCATCCTTACACCAGCGGGAAATCTGCGATTCACTATTACTCCTCTCATTTACATGGCACTGCCTACTAATTCCTAGCTACTGCGCATAACACTGTCATTGCCCCTTAGCAACCCTTGCATCATGAGTATGGTGTAGCATGCCTGCCATTGACTATTATGGGGAATTTGTGATATGTGTTTCATTGCAGTTTTATTCTATATTGTTTTATATTCCTTGTGATCCCTTTTGCACACCACTGCCCTGCGCTTCCACGTCGCAATAGTGCGACTATATATATTTAATGTTAATTTTATATTTTGTACATTTTTTTTATGCCAATGGCTATATATTTAGCCATTAGCCATTGGCATATATTAACAGTATAATACATGTGTTTGGTCCACTGTCATGGCTCCGATTTTATGTTTTCAAAATGTAAACCATTTTTTTGTTTTACATTTCTGCATGCATACACTACGCCTGCACCACTTCCTGAATCGCTATATACCTTCATTTGCATACTACACTGCTGCACATGGGGTGATTAGCGTACAGGTGTCGGGAGCTGTGCGGGCGTAGCGTACGCAGGTAGTACACATGGAAACAGCTTGTACCTGAATCGCTCGGAGGCCATATTTGGTGTTTGATCGCCGACGCTATGCCTGCACCTGGTGCAAGCTTCATGAATCCCGGGGAATGACATAACACTAAGAACAATTATTATGACCTCAAATTTTACAGAAATGTGTCCTGTTTGTTGACTTTGACCACTGAGACTGCTAATACACCTGTATGCCACATATAATTTGATGAACAAGGTCTATCTGTCTGTCTGGATTAGACAAAAGTTTCAGTGCATTGTTCTTGTGTGTGTGTGTGTGTGTGTATATATATATATATATATATATATATATATATATATATATATATATATATATTACTGACCTCTTGCTGACCTATTACATTATTTACTATCTGTTTTGAGTACAAGTCTGATATTGAGTACTCCTCACTATGTTGACATGAATGGTCAACTTGCTGTACTGCACAGGAGTGTAGCAAGCAAATTCTATTTTGCACTTGCAAGCTCTTAGTTCTACCCCTCTTGGTCAACTAGCACTTAAAAACAGACACATCCCTCAAAATGCTGCCCCCTCAAGCACTTAATAAATGTAAGTACCATATTCAGCTGTTTCCCCTAAAACTATTAAAATATTGTTTTTTTAGATTAGCAGTACTGCACCTGCTGATGGAGGCATTCATTTAGACAGTTGTACACATAATATGAATGAAAAAAGTCATATTGATGTGATGCTCAGAAAACAATTTACTCAGTAGAGTACAAAGAGCCTGGCTACATCCATGGACTACTGCATTATACTCTAGGTTGCTTGTACTTCTCAGGCAACTACTTCTGTTGCTGGGAACAGTTCAACTCCTCTTATTGTTTTGTGTGCCTGCTCTGATTTAGTAAATCATTTACCATCACTCAACACTTCTAAAGCCAGTCTTGCTTTACTGGACCACTCAGCTGAGGTGAAGATTTTTACTATCTAAAACTATAAGCAAGTCTTAATTGTTATCTTTGGGAATATGTGACTGTCTATATGTCAATTTGTTAATGTAGTGTTTTTATAATATACAAGTTTGCCCTTTTTTTAAACAATGCTTGCCACTACTGATGTTAATAAAATTGCAACATTTTAACATACAACTTTCTACATAATTTTGGAAAAATGTTTTAGATATTTTTCTCACCTTTGCTTGACAATTGAGCCTTCCCCAATGAGCCCAACCTGTTTATTCCGTCATGCTGGTTAGTTCCTAATGAGGGTGAGAGTGGGCTGAGGGGGCTATCCTACATACAGCCTTGGCAGTGTCTGCACTCCTGAGGGCATCCTGGCAATAAGAGCGTATTTGTATTACCTTAACTCCACCCCATGGCAGCTGATGTGTGCAGCTGTATCACCACAAGTGCATCCTTAGTTTTCCCTCTGTGTATGTTTGTCTATGAGGGCAAGCATCACTGGCTTAGGATCACCAAGCACTCATTCCCTGGACTTGCAGACATTGGTAACAGGCAAACCTCTACTTGCATGGGAACAGGCTGACATGACTGGAATAATCTATTTTCTCCCAGAACTGATAAGCCAAAGTAAGCCACATATACTCCCTCCCTCTTTTGTCTAGCTCATCCAGCTCACAAGGGACTGTTTGGACCTCAGTCACCTAGTGACATAGGATCACCCCTCTATATGACAGACACAGGTCATAATTTTTGGATTTTTGGTGTCATAATCACATTGGATTACTTTGGCAAAATTTTTAGGTTATGGTGTAAATATTTTACAAAAACAAATAAGTTATCTTTACTAATAGTATGTAGATCAGAGCAGCATGCAATCAATGCATGTTCCTGACTAAATGGTTTACCTTATTACTACTTTAGTTATTTTGTCAGGTTTCAGTTACTGTTCAGAGACAAGGGTAGGAATGCTGATATTCTACCATGTTTTAGCTATCACTTTCCCATTTTGGAATGTTTTGGCTGTGGTAATGTGTTATATATGAAAAATTATAAAATTGTGATTTTATATATATATATATATATATATATATATATATATATATATATATGCGTACTTCCGCGGTGATGCAGCGGTAGCGTTGTTGCCTCACAGCATGTGTTATATATAAAAAATTATAAAACTGTGATTATATTTATATATATATATATATATATATATATATATATATTATATATGTACTTCCACGGTGGTGCAGCGGTAGCGTTGCCTCACAGCAAGAGGTTCTCCCGTTCGATTCTCGGCTTGGGTTGGGAGTGCCTTCTGTGTGGAGCCTGCATGTCCTTCCCACGGTCGAGTGGGTGTTTGAAAGACATGTGTTGAATGGGCGTGCCTTCGTTGAAGGTCAGGCTGGCAACTCAACACCATAAAAACCAATTGCCAATCATTAGCAGACCGGAGTTCTGCTGTGGCGACCCCTAACTGGGAAAAGCTGAAAGACAAACAACAACTATACACATATATATATATATATATATATATATGTGAGTGTGTATGTATATATACACATGTGAGTGTCTGTCTGTATGTAAGCTTAATGTACACTAAGCCAAAGGTCCATGAGTAATGCACGATCTGTCATTATCAGTATTCTTACAAGTTTTATGCATTTCCTGTTGGTCTACTGTTTTGAAACTATTACTGCTAGAGGTTCGTATATTAGACTTTTTTCAATATATTAAAAGATGGAATGTTGCAGGCTTAGCTTATCAACATTTACCTTTTATTTTGTCTTTTTTAACAATGTGGTCACCTGCACTTATTACATTTAGCATAAATACTCTGAAAAACAGGAGTGCCTATTTGTAACTTGTTCACATGTCCTCTTGTTTTATGCTTATTTTTTTATTTGTATTTATTTTTGGGGCTGGGTTATAGCACTCATTTATATGGGCCAATATGAAGCTCAGATTGGAGAATTCATAAAAATAAAGAAAAGATACAAAAAAAAAACGGAATATCTAAAATATTTGTTTTGAGTAAGTATTATAGAACATATCACGTCAATTACAAGAATATAACCGTTGTCTATACATTGAAAAGGATAATAACTAATTTGTAAGCTACACAGTGAGAGAGAAAAAAAGGAAATAGGAGAAAATGGGTAGTGTTTCTTTTCATCCTGAGAAGCAGTCATAACAGAAAAGTATAACAGAACATAAGTAACAAAAGTATAACAAAGCATAACAGAAAAGTATATCATTATCACTCGCTTTAAAACTCTAAGCGGTTATGTGTCAGACAGACATGCCACTTAATTGTTCCTGATTTTCAGGGATGTCCCTAATATTGGCTCCAAATTTTGCTCTGTTCCTGACTCACTCTTAATCCCTTCTAAAACCGGAGATTTGGGAAGAAAAGGCAGCAAATTACGCTTTATCAATAATTGCAGTAATTAGAGTTATATGCTTCGTTTTCTTCAGAAAGTACACGTTTTACTCACATTATCTTATTATGTCAGTTGCGCTTAATAATATAACTCATATTTTAAAACAGCGTCATTAATTATTTCTGGAGTTGCACTTTATTCTGCAGGTTAAGAGGTTGACAGTTACATACGACGTATGGCGGTAACCTGTTGAAATAAACTATTGTAGTTATTTCATTGTTTACTTACAACCTATAGTAGAATAGATGGAGTAGGTTCATAGGTTTAAAGAATAAGTTGTGTATTTTCACCCAAGTGTTGAAAACGCTTCCAATCTAATAATTCCCGTTTGCTGCGACCTAACATCACGAATACCGTCCACAAGCATTGCTCACAGCTTAATAGAAGTGTCTCTAGTTAAAGTCTAAACAGGGACTTCTGCGATCATGCCTGCTTTCCCCTACTGAGACGCTCCATCCTATTAGAGAAAGCATGCCTATTATGGTGTGCCAATACCCACCTCCCACCCAGTTCCAGGTCTCTTTGCTCCGCCCATTCCACTAAGTGCTCTGCCCACTGCAACGTTATCAAACTCGTAGTAACCCCGACTTAGAAAATTGTTGGGACCGTAGGAGAAAACTGGAGCAATCATGAAATTGGTGGTTTTAATAATATTAAGCGGTGAGTAGCTTCAACTTATTTAGTTGTCGTGTAGTATGTTTATCTGAAGTTGCAGCAAATCAGAGACGATGAAAAATGTCTGGCTCTGAAACTTTAAATAGTCGAGTTAGTGTAAAATAACTGTGGTGAAGGGACACGTTTGTTCACTGTTTTTATGGTCATGAAGATTGAATTAAAGACGTTTTATATTTGTAAGGGGCTCGTGTGTGAGTGAAGAACTGTAAGGATTTCATTTTGTCGTTAAGACTCGCTGTTTTCGTGCGTTGCTTGATTTCGCATAACAACGTTTTGTTTCATATGTTTCCGTGGGTTTATGTGTAGACCACCTTGCACATTATTTTTATCAGTTTGGAAATACAAGGTAACATGAGTTTCGCTGTTTGAAAGACCTTTGCTAACTGCGGTGCATCAATATTTCACAGACTTTTATAATTTAAGATTTATCCAACCCATGAATTGAGGGGACTTCGAGGACTTCCATAACAGCTGTTCCGTTAAGTTTATCACTTGGAAAGAGACGTGGTCCTGCTTCTGTTTTAGGCGAAATCTTCTTCTTTCGGCTTTTCCCGGTGAGGGGTCGCCACAGCGGAACTTAGGTCCGCTATGTACTTTGTATAATCTCCTATGTGATACCTCTTGCATCGTTGTTTTGGAGTGCAGTCTGCATGTTTTGTTCAGTTTCAATCCGGCGTTGTCAGTTAAAAAGATGAATTAATCCGTATATTAATTTTTATTATCGTAATGTAGGTGACTTTTTGTTGTGGTCCTGAAGTAAGTCCTAGGTAATTCATTAAATTGTCGCTTCATTAGTTCAAGTTCTCCCTACACGTTTCTTACATGTAGGCGAAGAGATTAATAGTAATCTGATGTGATGTATATCTTGGGTGTGTGATAGGGTTGCCACCTTTGCAAATGGCCAAAGTGGGACATTTTTGGGACACACATGAGATTTTACAGGCCGACACATTCCCACGGTCAGTACAAAGGATAGAACTTATCTTTTTTGCCAAAATAAAAGCTTGTTCTTGTAGCAGTTTAGTTGCTTATTCTGTTTATTGTAATATTTAGGTATTTTAGATACAGAAGTAACTATTTTATGCAACTATTACATAAAATATGGGACATAATTATGTCCTACAATCGCAGGACATTTGCCATTTTTAATATTTTCGGTCAGGACACACTGCCCAAAGAGGGACTGTCCCTCACAAAGTTAGACAGGTGGTAACCCTAGTGTGTGAGTGGGTACATTACTGCCTTAACATTTTTACTGGTCATAAAACAGTCAATATATGTAGATAACACATTCAGAGTAAATATACAAGGTCAAATTTCAGCCATCTTTCTGCTGTGGTGCTAATTCTTTCCGTTCAGGTCCCGGTCATGCCCCCCCCCCCCCACACACACACACACACACACACACACACACACACACACACGTGCACGCAGGTGTCCTATAAACACCATTTCAGTTTTTGACTAAAAAGGTCCCCTCTGACTTGGTGAACGTATTACATTGTTAAATACGAAGATGTGTTCAGATTATGCTAAAACATTTTAGATGGCAGGTATCGCTGTATTGCGTGTCAATACATTGCGATGCTTACTGTGAAGAAAGTGCTGAAGTGAGTGTGTGCGCGCTTGAATTATATGACTGTTAAAAATCTCCATTATCTTTGGACCACTGTAAAAAGTGTTGAATGGGAAATGTTCCCCGAAAGACAGTTTATCACTGATCTGGCACTTTAATACAAAGGATTAAGGCTATGAGCTGTTAAATGAGCTTGTAGCTTTGGGTTTCATTCATGGGTTCATAGATTCTGTCTAGGCTATTAATCTATGAGGATCTTAAGAACCTAGCCTTACACTCCCATGGGTAGTTTTTAGCCTTTATATTTTGCATATAAGTAATCCAGAGATGGCACTTAACTAATGGCTTACTGACAACTTAAACTAGGGAAGTCATAGGATGGTTAAAATATGCTGGTTTTACTTTTAAAAAGTTTTAATGTATTAATATGATTCATTTTTTAACAGCAGTGTTCCAGCTAGTCCAGAAAAATGGCATGGTCCACCATGTTATATGCCAATGGGAATTAACCCTTGAAACCACTCTGTGTGCTCAGCTGGAGGGGGGGGGGGGTGAACCAGTCCAAGACTGTACCAATGATGCAACAGTAATGTTCCAGCCAGTCGATTAAGATGGCATGGTCCACCATGTCATATGCCAGTGAAAATGAACTCTTGAAAATGCTCTGTGAGTTCATTTGCAGAGGTATGAGTGGACCAATCTAAGACTGTACCAGTGATGCAACAGTAATGTTCCAGCAAGTCCAGTAAGATGGCATGGTTCACCATGTCATATGCCAATGAAAATTAACCCCTAAAATCACTGTCTGTGTTCATCTGAGGAAGTGGAAGTGAACCAATCCAAGACTGTACCATTAATGCAACAGTAGCATTCTATACAGACCAGTAAGATGGCATGGTTCACCATGTCATATGTCAATGAAAGATAAACAGGACCAGAGCTGAATAATGATACTGGTCCTTTGCCATAAGGAGGTCATTAAAGATCATGGTAACAGCTGTTTCCCTGTTATGTTACATCTGTAAACCAGAGTGGAGTTTATTTTTGATGTTGCAGGTTCTCAGAAGAGTCCAGTTGCACATAATACCTTCTGAATGACAGAAGCTGAGATTGGGTGGTAATTGTCTAGATCATAAGAGTATACCCCACTGTTTAGACAGGACAGTAATAATGAAGGTCTTCTTCACTTTAGATGGTAACATTCCATCCTTAAGTAAGGCAAGGATTATCTAGTACAGGACTGAGTCTAACTCCTCCAGACAAGTGAGAACCAGCTTGGTGAGACAGGGATCTAGTTCACTGGTTGTAGTGCAGATATTGGAAACGAGAGATAAACTCATCGTAGTCATGTATGGAGATCTCGCACCACCTCAAACTTTAACAGCTTTAAAATATTGACAGCCATCGAGGACTTGATCCAGATGTGCAAGTTGGGAAACCAGATATGATCAGGACAAGTTTGTTAGCAAAATGCCCAGAAACCCAAGTCTCTTTCTTCTCTTAATGAAACCGTCTTAGAGCTTGCACTGGTGGCATAGAGAGATAAAGCCCTATGTCCCAGGCAGCCTATGTTTGAATAGTGACTCAGGAGCTTGACAGAACAGGGAGAGAGAGAGAGTGGGTAGTCACACCCATCTTATGGTGAATCAGAGCACTCAGATGTACTCATGTGGTTGCTCCCCAGTGGAGGCCAGGGTTGTTGTCCTTAGAGTTGTGGCACAGTCGCATGTAGAAGTGTGAACAAGGTGGTAAGGCAGCCCATTGGATACCTTTCTCTGGGATTTTTTGTAACTTTAAGAGTTCACAACAATTAATTGATTAATTAGTATACATTTTTTTCTAATCATGCATTGCATATTTAAGGATGTTTCTGTGGTTGTTTTAATTGTGTATGTCTGAAGAAGGTTGAGGTATTACTTCGACCGAAAGCGCTTACAATAAAGTCCGTGCTCTGTTACTTCTGCTGTGGCCGTTTCTTCTACTTTTTTGTTTTTAGTGGAAGTTTGGTATCGTTTTGGTTTTTCACCAGTTTCTCTGGGATGAGCAAGGTGAGCGTGGGGGGTATTCTTAGGTGGAAACCGCTTCTTGGCAGTAATATAACTCTGATTCCATGATGTCTCAGTCTCCATATCAACCCAGAGCTTGGGTTGGATTTAGTCCAGTGGAGCTAATTGAGTTCAGTAGACCCAGTAAATGAGAAGTCCCGGTAGCAGCTGATGGTCAGTTGTGAGGAGCCAAAAATGCTGCAAAGATTAAGTAAATAACCTTCTGAATGGTTAGATGGGCTGGACTGTACAGCCTGCCCACTAGTGAAGTAATTGCTCCTGGTTGATTTGCTGCAGCAGAGATCTTCCAGGACAAATGCATAGACGTCTTTTAGGAAATCCCTTCTTGGTTTACAAAAACAAAAATGTTTGTCCAGGGCAAGCCTGCCCTTGTGCAGACCAGAGTGACACACCTGTACTCGGTCCTTTGGCCAGTCCTTTTTAGCTCACAGAGATGTGAATCAAGACATAGATTATACAGAACCAAGTATGCTGATCATACCTGGAATGGGTCGTGCATGTCCAGTGAAGTGGTGAGGACCTGATTACAAACACCAACCAACTCATCTGCATCAGTGGTACTCCTGTCCTGAAGCTTTTCAAGCAAAAGGTCCAGGATGGTCAGTCTGTGTCTTTTACATTGCTTAAGACCCAGGTCATTGGTATCATCTGGTTTTGGCCAGTTATGAATCAAATAACGGAATGGTCTGACCAAGTGAATGGATGTGCCTCTAAATCACTAATTGTAACATTAAGTTGGAAAAACCAAGTTCAGAGTGTGTCTAGACCTACATAACAGATGTGACAACCTGAGCAGTCCGAAATCCCTTTAATAGTACACATCTCTCTTAAAAAGTCATTGATTCCTCAATGACCTGATGTTGAAGTCTCCTAGACTGGCCAGTTGGGAGGTAGACAAGGAAGCACCCACAATTTGCTTCTGCACATGTTGTATGCTTAGACAAGTTGGTACCATCCCCCCTTCTGTACATTTCTGCAACTCGGTGGTTCACTGGTAAATAAATGTACCTCTCACCCTTGGCCTGAGCTAGTGGTATGTACTATAGTACAGGTGTACTTTGGGGCACTGAGGCTGCAGGAATTATTGTCCAGCAGTACCTCCATGGTAGAAGCCATGTTTGAATGACAGAGTAAGTCGTATAAGATAACCATCCTATGATGGCTGGACGTAGCATTAAAAATGCACCTAAACCTATGCCATAGGTAAGCAGGCTCCACCTGTCATCCTCAAGTTGTATACAAGAGTTCATGGATACTTCAAGTGAAAGAGAAATACGTTTATCTGAATGGTGTTTCATGTCGTGACAGATAAGATTGAAGAGTAGTATGAGCTGCACTCCCGCCTTGTAGGAGCTCCTAACAAGGGTGGCAACATTGTCCAGCCCTGTAACATTCAAAGATGCCTAGCCCAAACTCACCTATTGTCCGCACTAATGTATGCAGCTCCAATTCTTACCTAGATAGGAAAACTTGATCTTGACAAACTTGAGTGATGTTATAATAAAATTGCCAAGTTTGCTAACAACTCCACTTTCAGAACCCACCACTGCCAAGCTCTAAAGAACCTTCAGTGGCTAGAACTTCCCGAACTACGCAGTTACCACCAGCTTGTCATTGCATACAATATCCTGAAACATCCTGATAAAACCCCATCACTAAATCAACTGCTCACTCACTGCATAGCTAATCATTCTCTCCACTGCTCTGACAAATTGCTCCTCTGTATCTCTAGGGCTAACAACACTGCAGGGAAAGCACTTTTGTCTCACACCATGTCTAGAACCTGGAATAATCTCCTTCCTTCTCTGACTTCTGCCTCCACTATCACACAAGTCAAAAACTCACTCAAAGTGCATCTTACGAATCCCTGGCTATGTCCATGTATTGCATAAAATTCACTCCTCTCTCTATCTCCTGCACCTTTCTTCCTAATTTACTTACTGTAATTATGCTATAGTATTAGAAATGTAAGAGTAGATCTCGAGTTGACTTGTTTTCCTGTTAAGCAGGTTGTTACTAATTTCACTTACTGTTTTTATTTATGTGTCTGCTTGTAATCTTTCATCAAAATTGTCTTGTATTTTTGATTATTTACTAACTAATCGTGGAGCTTTTCTCCTCAGGCCTCCACTGTAAATTGACCTGATCCGGTCGGATTATCCCAGTAAACAGATGTTAAATAAATAAATAAAAATAAGAGGCCTAACCTCATAAGAAGCACATATTGTAAGTCTGCACAAATTGAAGGGTCCTTGGTATATTCCACACAATATATTGCAACTGTCTGTAATATATTTCACAATTTAACATGTTCATTGATGACACAAAATGTTTGTACCAGATAAAAGTGAAATCCTATACTAAAACTGAAAATAAGCGAATAATGTAATAAATGAACAAAGATGTGAATAAAGGTCAAATAAATTTCTAGTCTGCTAGACTAAAAAATAAACATCTGTCAGTAAAAAGAACAAATTAAAAACAGTCTAAAATTCCAATAAACTATATAAGAAATTAAAGCCCATGATGAAAATTCCCATTTAAAAGCATAAGAATAGAATGTGATAAAATGGGTTCTCTCTGACACTGAAGCAGTCCAGGCTATATTCAGAGGCAGTGTACGAGTTCCTCCTAGAACTGTTTGACATAAACAAAAGAGCAACAGCACAGTACTGTTGTAGTGAAAAGAAGAGCTTTCAGATTAGTTCTTCTAGTTCAAGGAAGGAGCTTTAAATTCTCTGAGACTTAAAAACAAGGCAATTCAGTCAGACTGCTCCAGCTGTTACAGGCCAGCATGCAAAGCCAAATACCACTACATAGAAAACATGAGCAAGGAAAAAAACAAAAACTCTTCTTCAACTAATACAAGTCAACAGCCAAGGCCCTGATAATGCTGCACAGAAAAGTATATGGCTAGGTAAATTCAGAAATGCTTCAGCTAATACAGGCCAGTAACAAAAAAAAAAAAAAAAAAATACTAAAACGATCACATGACAGCTGACCTTTTTTTTTTCTTAAAGAGAAACATGTATTTAAAAAATACTTTAACGGAAACAGAAAAATATATAGTTTATTTTATTTATTTTTGTTTCAGTTGTATTTGTTTTCTAGGGTAAAGCACTGATCTCCATAGACTTTTTCATACTCAGCCCAGAAGCTGTGTAGTTTAGTGACTTGTTCAGAGTCATACAGTGTGGTGCAGTGGTGCAGCGGTAGTGTTGTCGCCTCACAGCAAGAGGTTCGCCGGTTAGATTATTGGCTGGGGTGCCTTCTGTGTGGAGTCTGCATGTCCTCCCTGCGTTCGTGTGGGTTTCCTCCGGGTACTCTGGTTTCCTCCCACATTACAAAGACATGTGTCTGGAGCATTTCTCCCCGGGCCTCCTCTGAAAATTGGCTTCGTTCCAAGTCGGACTTTTCCCAGTTAACAAATGTTAAATAAATAAAATGGAAGCTGAGGGAATCTCTCTCTCTCTATATATATATATATCTATATCTATATATATATATATATATATATATATATATATATAGATATAGATATATGTATATATATAGATATATATATATATATCTATATATATATATATATATATATCTATATATATATATATCTATATATATATATATATATATATATATATGTATATAGATATAGATATATATATCTATATAGATATAGATATATATATAGATATATCTCCACAAAGGTGGTGCCTCAATGGATACTGGAAACTATCGCCCCATAAGCCTGACTAGCTTGGTCTGCAAAGCTATGGAAAGGATCATCATGGACCTCATAAATAAAGATATTGGGGACCTACAGACACTGGATCCTACCCAGTTCGGCTTTGTTAAGGGCAGATCCTGCCTCTTAAACCTGGTTGATTTCTTTGAAACAGTCACCAAGGCCATTGACGAGGGGAAGGAGGTCCACACAGCCTACCTGGACCTCGCAAAAGCCTTCGATACAATACCCCACTCGGGCATTATAGATAAGCACACCAGCTTAAATATAAACCCCTATGTCACTAGATGGGTTGCAAACTGGCTCAAGGACAGAACCCACATGGTTAGAATTGCTGGAGCCCTGTCAGACTCCAAACCAGTTACAAGTGGCGTCCCACAAGGCTCAGTCCTGGGACCTCTCTTGTTCGGTATATATTTCTCGGAGGTACAGGCCAACACGGAAGGACTGTGGCTGACCAAGTTCGCAGATGACTGCAAACTGGGCGCCATAATCGACTCTCCAGCCGACACAAGCATCCTCCAAAATGGCCTCATAGAAACAGACAACTGGTGCCAGAGCCATGGCCTCAAGCTAAACGCCAAAAAGTGTATAGTCATCCCCTTTGGCAAAAACAAAGTGCCCACAAATTACCACATAGGTGGTATAGTCATCCCCTTTAGCAAAAACAAAGTGCCCACAAATTACCACATAGGTGGTAATCCATTAAGTACAGAAGAAGTAATTAGGGACCTGGGGACCCAAGTTGATAGCAATCTCTCATTTGACAACCACGTGGCCAAAGTGGTTAGAAAAACATTTTATATAGCCCACCTAATCATGAAGGGATTCACATCTAGATCAGGGGAGGTCATCGTGCCTCTTTACTCATCCCTCATCAGGCCCATAATTGAGTACAATGCCCCTTTTGGGATGTACCTTACCAGACACCTGCAGCAACTGGAAAGACCCCAAAAGTACCTCACCAAGAGGATCAAAGGGCTCAAACAGATGCCATATGCTGCCCGGTTAAAGAAACTCCAGCTCTACTCAGTGGCATACTGCCTGCTCAGAGGCGATCTGTGCCTGATGTATAAAGCCATGTCCAACCCGGAATTAATGGACATGCTGCACCTCAGAAAATCCAAATCCCATCGAGCTACGCGCAGATAGCCTAGTATGAACCTATGAACCTATATATATATATATATATATATATATATATATATATATATATACACATGGGTTCTCTTTAAAATCTCGAAAAACTGAAATACCGAATTAACTGAAATACCGAATTTCAGTTTACCGAGATTATAATACCAAATGCTCGGAATCACGAAATACCAGAAGCGCGAAATTCGAAATCCCGAAGTTCGGAGCTTCTGGTGTTGCGGTGTATGAATGGATGTAAGTGCAGGTAGGTTTGTATGAGTGTGTAGGTTATGTGCTGTAATGTATGTTAGTGTGTGTTTTGGTTGTGATGTATGTGTGTGCAAGGGGCTGTGAAATGTGTGGGTGTGAGTTGCCTTTGTGTGTGTGATTGTGCGGTCTCGGAGTTAGAATATATGAGTAGGGGGTGGGGGGTGCAGGGTGGGGAAGCCCCCCCTGCTTGTTTCTAGTATAGGTTAGTGTTGTTTGTGTGTGGGGGCAGTTGTGTGTATGTGAGTGTGTGTATGTAAGTGTTGGGATTTTGAATTTCGCGATTATGGGCATTCAGTGTTGTGGTGTTTCGGCTTTATGATCTCGATATTCTGAAATTCGGTATGTCAGAATTTCGAGATTATAAAGTGAACCTGTACACACACACACACACACACACACACACACACACACACACACATGTGTGTGTGTTGTTTTCAGTTTTTTATAAACATAAATGGCATATAAAAAACTTTTTATTGCAAACTGACTAACCAGGGCCAACTCTACTGAGCTTTTGAAATTATACTATACCAAGCACCTTGTTTATCTATTACAATTTGACTGCCTGCATTCCCAAAACATTGATAACAGAGATTGCATTGCATCATTAATGCCAATAGGTTGGGTTGCATTCAGTAATAGCTTATTTTTGCAAGAAAAGAAACATTTTTTTACACGCATAGATTTTTTACTACATAATGTTTTTATCACTGCAATTCGTTTTAATATAATTTAAAGGAGTTTTCTACGGACATATTTTTATTATTATTTATGCTCATGAGTGACAGAATAAATACAAGTGTTTTATACATACACACACACACACACAAAGTTTTTAAATATGGATTTACATTGTAGAAAGAGGCTCAGCTGTCATATGGTCATTTGAATTGCTTGAAATAGAGCACTTAGTGCTTTTTTTTTCTCAGATTCTGAGGAGCTCGAGACAAAAGCACTTAATCTTAATAAAATGTTTTTTCCTTGGATTATCCTGGTGCATCTCAACTTGACAGCATGGTTGCCTCATCAAGTCTTTCTTGAGTATAACAGATATTAAACTTAGAACATTGCTAGAATAATGGGATTTGTGATCATATGCATTTTTTAAAGGACATGAAGTCTGAAACTCAGATGTATGCCATTATTTAATAATGTCTTTGCTCTGTGATTACCAAAAAGCCACACATTTTATGAGGAACAGACCATAATTATGAGGCAAAAATCTAGATAGTTGAGAGGTATGTCACTAATACCGTGGTAAAAGTCAGGTCTGTTGGAGTATTGGAATAAACTCCTGACAATGATCCAGGCAACCCAGATTCAATTAGCAGCTTGGGTATCTGTTGGAGATGGTGTGAGAGAGAGAGTAATGTTGAGGCTTAGCCTGCTCCCCATTCTTTGGAGGTAGGATGTGTGCTTGGAGGCACACTCTTTCTAGCAGTATCCAGAGGCAAGGTCAACTGATCACACAACATGGTGTTACAGCAGTGTATTGCAAAGGCTCATTATTCTGTGAGCATGCATTATGTAGAGCTAAAACCCCTATCTTCTTAATGGATGATGGCACTACTTTCAGTATGCTCACTCTTGATTCAAAAAATAAGTGAGCTGTACATCTCTTGCCAGAAAGGAACAAACAGGTCAGTAGACCAGCTGAGTGTGTGTGTGTGTGTGTGTGTGTGGGGGGGTCCTCAATGGTAACGTGAACTTTAAAGCAAAGAAAAAAATACTCTAGAAAGATCAAGATATGAACAACAGCTTTACATATTTGATGGTGTTTGAACTTTAATTAACAGCGCTGTGTCTCTCTGTGACACATACCTGCATGCACATAGACTGACAAACACAACATAGTGCTCCTTTGAGTTTCACTAACAGGGGAGTGAAATAATTTATTGACTGGCTGTGTACTGGTGTAGTGTACATATGTAGTACCTGTATGCTCTTATTATTTGTTTTTCAGCATTATAAAATTTCAGATATTCACACATGGAAGGTTCTGGAAGTGATGCATAGATGCCAGTGCAACACTTTGATTTGCAGTTCTGTACATCTTCCTGTGTCGTGCCCAATTACAGCAGGCTAGCAGGATTAATTTCCCTTTAACATGTTTTATTTTATTACTGTTTCTTCTTATCAGAATAAAGAATTTATTTTCTGAAAAATTAGATTTTTTTTGAGACAACAGTATAGGTGTGGTTTCTGTAGTTATGTGCTATTAGTGTTGGTGTGTTTTTAGTAATAAATGTGGGTCCCTTGTGGACTGCTGCTGTAACATTTTGAACACATTGGTGACAATAATTTGTGACTTCAGTGATAATTGGTGGTCTACTAACTGCTGTGGCATTCGAGTTTCTTGTATTATAAAACTACTCATTATTGTGTACTAGTATTATAAAACTACAAATTATTGTAGTAATGCAGTGTTCTGACACAGTTTAGAAGATAATTGTAATGGAATTGGATCTTAATATTTGAAATATTAGCAAAACCGTTTAGGGTTTTGATGTTTTCAAAATTAAATGACACTGAATTTAAAAATTGTGCAAAATAATGCACTGTTAGAATTCGAATAAAAGCAAACAGAAAATTATGACCATATTTATTTCCAAATGATTTAAAAGATACTTGTCTCATTGTGAAGTCAAACAACAGAAGAACAAATGTAATAGTTATACTAACTGCTTTTTATGTATGCATTTTTAAATCTATTGCTGTTGTATTGACTTTCACCTTTTTTTCCTATGTAATTTAACTTATGATGTCTTCATTCAGAGTTTCTATTACAACTGCTCAAACAAATTGATGGGTTTGATTTCAGTCTGCATGCTTGAGTATCTCGCTCGCTTTTCTCTTATCAATCTAAACTGAATGCTTCTGTATTATTTGATAAACTAGGTGGTAGAACTGACCCTTATAGTCCTTTGTCATCCATAGAGTTGGGACAACAATGACAGGGGTGTCATTTTAATTTCTTTGTGAAATTTAAGAAAAGGGGTTTGAGTTGCACTTACCTGTTATGCAAGTTTCTGAAGTTAATGGTGTGGCAGACTTGTGTAGGATGTGTATGTATACCTTGGTTCTAGATGAGTGTCACTGTGGAAGTGCTACCCCAACCCCAGCTGCAAAAATGGGAGAAAGAGGTTGTGGATGGATGTGATTTATAGGTTAGCAATTTAAATGTTACTGACAAGAATGTTTGGTGAAATATAAAACAAAGTAAATCAGATGACGTAGAGGACTTTTCTTGGAACAGTAGTATATGAAATAAATGTATGTAGTCTGACACTGAAATATGTTATAAATGAATTGAGCATTGGTGCAGCTAGCCACGTTCTCATGTTATATGTAAATGGTTATTACATAGCCAGTGTACCTTCTCTGGAAACACAGTAAGCAGATAAAAGATATGCAGCAAAACACTTGAACATTTAGAGTGGTTCTTCACTAGCTAATTTCAGTATTAAATTGTTTGGGAAGGACTGCTTGAGCATAGCTGAGCCATCCTCAGAATTTAAAATGAAAATGATTAATGTGGATGCCTTTAGCGATGAGTCATATATACGGAAGTTACATGCTGACCATATAATTTGATCTTTATTTGTGTCCATTCACTTCCAGACCGAAGGATTGGTCACTGCTGGATGTACTGAACCAACAATGTCAGTCCTAGAGCTTAAGTTCCTTCCCTAATTCACACAATACAGCACTCCTCTAGTTCCAGATCGAATTTGCTAAATTTAGCAATAGACCTCTGAAACACTTACTCTAGCAAGGCATTGGGAGTGATCTACTAGACCTGTTAGGAAAAAAAATAAACGTGACAATAGGGAGAGAAGCGGAGTCTGGATTGTAGAAGTATGTGGATGTAGATAATGATCTAACATTGTATTAACTGTATAACTTTCGTATCTTAAATTATCCGGTCTGTACACTTACAAAATGAAGCATAGAGTCCCCAGCTGGCATCTCTGTTTTATCATGACAGAATAGCAGGGAGTATCGTGGCCCCAAGGAAAGCGCTAGATCCTGACAGTGTCTTAACAAACGTCTGCAGTGAAGCCCATGTCACAGCAGGACATATATCATCTACAGATGAATGACTGAGAAAGGCAGACAGTGTGCCTTTTGACCTGGAAAGAGTGACCTTTAGGTTTGCATGGAATACTCTCAGTCACTAGAAGTGTAACCAAAGTAAATACACTCTGCCAACTACCTGGACCGTGTTACTTTTGCGACTTTGTGACCCAGCTCATAGAGTGCAAATAGTTGGCTATCAAGTCATTGATTCTTTGCAAGTAAAATCTCAAATGTATTTGCACACTCAGGCAATGTTAAATATATTCTCCTGTGTTTGAGTATTGGGGGAAGATACTGGCAGAGTAATTGACTGGTTAATATTAATGTCTGAAGCACCAAAGTTACATTTTGGCATAAAGGTTGGAGTCATAGGTGGAGAAACTATGAAATACAAAGTAAGGAGGTTGTTAGGAGAGTGCCCATAACTTGAAAACTCATCTGTCTGAAGTAATGGCAACAAGAGTTCCAGATGAGAAATTTTAGGTCAACAGTACTGGCCGGTTAGAAAGTGGAACTTGTAAGTTTTTGGAGAACAAAACAGGGACTCCATAGAAAAACAAGTTCCTTTATAGGAGGTCTGAGAAGAAAGGTGCATCTTAAAAAGGCCTTTCAAACTTCGTGTCACCAGGAATGATGTATTGATACCTTGGTGAAAATAAAAAAATGGTTACTAAATAAGCTTTAATAGTAAAGTAATTTCAGCCTTCATCAAAGAGGCTAGAAAGAAACAAAAGTACTGTGGGTATCACAGCAGTGAAAGGGTCCAACCCTTGTTGAGTAGCCCAAAGGGAAACTTATTCCATTTTCTTTTGTAAATCTTTCTAATGGAAGGTTTCTGAGATGGGACTACCATAGAAGAGTACAGTGAGTTCCTGCCCATCAGTGGAACTGAGGAAACCATGTAGTTAACCTGAGGGAGTGGATGTCCAGATGAGGCTCACTGGATGAGTAAAACAAGAAATGTGGTAGAGGATCTAAAAATAGAGGTAACTTCTTGAGCAAGTCAAACCACACTTATCAAAGCTAAAATTGGACTGTGAGGATCAATGTGGCACTGCATATCTTGGCTTTTTAGAGAAATGTCATCATGAGGGTCAGAGGTGAAAAAGATATAGGGAAGTTTCAATTCCTACTGATGGACTAGAGCATCCCTTGGTGTCTTTCCATGTGGCTGGTTGAGAGACAAGACGTTCCTGCACTTCATGTTGGATGGGGATGAGAAGATGTAGTTGCAAGTTTTCTCTCAGTAGCAGAGTAACACCTGTGCTACAAAAGGGTTGAGAGACCACTCTTGAAGTATCAGAATGCATCTGCTGAGCTTGTCCGCAAGATAGTCAATCTGACCAGGGATGTGTATTGTGATAAGAAAGCATTGTGAGAGCATCATCCACTCCAGAACTCTCATGCCCCCCCCCCCGACAGAGGGGTAAAGATCTGATTCTTCCCTGTTTGTTGATGTACCATACTACTGCAGTATTGCCCATGTTTATAGCTGTCACGCTCTGGGGAGGGTGATCTTGAAATAACTGCAGTGCTAAGAGGACCACCCTCACCTCCAGTATATTGATGTGTAAAGTGGTATCCTGCTGTGCCCACGTCTCTTGGACTGTCTGCTCTAAGCAATACCCTCCATTCCAGAGAAGAAGCAGCCATGGTGACCTTGACTGAGGTATGTGGAAGATGAAAAGAGAACCCCCTGCCCAGACTGTGGACATGTAGGCACCACTGTAGATGAACAGTGCCCACTCCTGACAGCCTGATGGTCTGACTCATTGATCCTTCCATTTGGAAGCACTGAGCTCTGAGGGTCCATTGATATGTTCTTATGTAAGGTTTTGTAATGAGGTGGATTGATGCTGCTATATGGTAGCAGCTTTAAAACAAGGAATAGTGGTGATGAAGGGTGGTGAAATAAACTGACACCTAACGCTTGCAAGAAAGAAAGAAATTATGCTATGGAAGGAAGTGTAATAGTTTGGCAGAGGTGTTCAGGTGCCAGCCTATGAAAATAAATTTTTGCAGTGGCTGCAGCTGCAATTTTAAAGTGTTCACTGATATCCACAGGGACAGACAGAAATGGAGTAAGCAGTCTCCTGCCTTTATCATTGACTCTATAGTGGTAAAGACTGAGAACCAGTCATCAAAATATGGGAATATTATGAGTTCTCCTTAAGCTCATATGAGCTGCAACCATGTCCTATTTCCTGTATGAGCTGCAACCACGTTGTGAACACCCAAATGGCTAGGGTGAGACAAAACTGCAAGGCTCAGAACTGGTTATGACTGGCTCCTTATCAGAAGTGCAGGCATTTCTTGGATGCTTTGGCAACTTCTAGATGCAAATAAGCTTTGTGAAGGTCTGTGGAGCACATCTAGTCCTCTTCATTCAGACAGGGAAGACTGGCTTGCACTGTCATCATCATCATCATCAACAGCCCCCTTTTTCCCATTTTTCTACATGGAGTCGGGGTATCGTGTTAACTGTCACCAACTCTCTCGATTCAGTGCCACACTCATACCTGCAATTGGAGCTACTTTGGCTTCTGCTCTTATGTCCTTATTTCTTCATCTGCCCCACAGTGTGCATTCTACCACCTTTCTCAGGCACTTCATTTCCACCACTTCTGGCTTCTTCAACTGTTCTGCCTTTATTGCCCAGGTTTCTGTACCATACAGTAGTACTGGTCTCACCACTGTCTTGTACACCTTACATTTCAGCTTCTTTGGCATTCTTCTGTCGTAGCCTACACTTGATACTCTATGCCAGTTGGCTGCAGCCCCCCTGATTGTAGCTTCGACCTCTTCATTCAGACTACCCTTTTCCTCAACTGCCCTTCCCAGATACTTCGAGCTGTTTACCTATTTCAATATCTTCCCTTCTATCTATTCTCAGCTTCTTCTGATTTCCCCAATTTGCTGTCATTACCACCATCTTATCTACGCTTAGTTTCATCCCATGTGCCTTCAGATTTGTATTCCATTCTCCTATCCTTTGCTGACGTTCTAGTTCAGAGTCTGCCTGTAGTGCCACATCGTCTGCATACAGCAGCTTTGTTGATCCATCCCCTCCAGCCTGTTTGCTAATGTAGTCCACCACCACTATGAACTGCAGTGGGCTCAGAGCTGAACCCTGATGTACACCCACTCCCACTGAGAACCCTTCTGTGAGGCCGAACACCGTTCGAACTTGAGTCATTGGGTCCTTGTACATAGCCTGCACTAATTCTACCAATGTTTCTAGGACTTCAAACCACTGCAGTGCTGCCCAGATCAGCTTTCTTGGGACCTTGTTGTATGCTTTCTCCAAGTGTAGGAATGCCCAGTTGGACTCTCTCCTCATCTCTAGCTTCTTCTCAAGTATCTGTCTCAGTGCAAACATCGGGTCAGTTGTGCTGCATCCTGATCTGAATCCAAACTGCTCATCTCCCATCTTGCATTCTACTATTCTGCGTATCTTTTTATCAGTCACCCTCTCCAGAACTTTCATGCACTGTGATAGGAATTTGATACCTCTGTACTGCCCACAGTTGTGGCTGTCCCCTTTATTCTTGTACTCTGGCACAAGTATGCTTATTCTCTAGTCATCTGGGATACGCCTTTCTCTCCATACTGCTATTAATTTCTCCCCTATCTCACCCAGCATTTTTATCATATCTGCTGTGACCTCATCTGAGCCTGCTGCTTTCCCTGACTTCATCTTCCTTGATGCTGTTCTTACTTCTTCTAGGGTGGGCTCTTCTTCTGCTCTCATTGTAGGCTGTTTCTGGGGCAGTACAGCTTCTGTGGGGTTTTCTTCATTCAGAAGTTGCTGGAAATACTCCTTCCATCTGCCTTTGATGTCCTCTGGACTGGTGAGCAGGTTGTTGCTGGCATCCCTTATGAAGGGTGTCCATGACCATCTGAAACCTGGTTTTCTTCACATAGTGGTTTAAGCCACCAAGATCCAAAATGGGCCCAAGTTCCTTAGTTTTCTGGGACTAAAAAGAACCTGGCGTAAAAGCCAGACCATGTCTGGTGTGGAGGGACGTCTTTGTTGGCTCCCTTAAGAACATTGATGACCTTTGATCTGGTTGCTGCATTTTGATGGAGTGGCATATCTAAAAATGGAAGGGAATATGGTTTCAACTTTGCCAGAAGTGGTATTGTATAACCTGTTGGTATTATATCCCTTACCCCTGAATGTTTCCAGAATGGGACAGTTAGGCAGGCTACAGGGTTTCTGCTGCTGCCTTTTTGGAAAACAGACATGGAAATCCTGTTTTTTAGAGCTCCTCTACTGCAAGGACAGCATCCATTGAACAAACCCTTTTTCTTTGGGTGCTTTTGTCTGATCATTGTTTGAACAGTTGCTGTTAAGCCTTATTGTAAACAAATTCTTAGTATGCTTGTGATTCCTTGAATATGTTCTTGGTGGACCACAAGCTTGATACAAGCAGCTAACAGAGTTCTCCCTTCGTGCTTGCTCTTGAGCAGCTTTTATTTCACTTCAGGTTCAAAAATTACTTATCCATCAAATGGGACACTGGTGGAAATGCCTTGATGCTGTCTGCAAAACTATAAAGCCTGAGCTACATGTGACACCACATGTTGATGCTTGTCCCGGCTTCTCTGGCTGCGCCATCAGTCATGTATTGGGTAAGTCACATTGAAGTGATGTGATATTAAGCACTGGGTAAACTTGATTAGACCTGAAATTGAGCATCATTGGCTGGCAATCTTTTTAGTGATTCTAGAGATATTTCTGTTAGCTCTCACTAAAAATAGTTCACGTGCATCAAGTAGTTAAGACTGCTTATAGTAAAGGTACCTGACACAAAGTTGTGTTTCCCCATGCAGTATTTTGAAATCTGTCTGTAAGGTGGACTGCAGGAATTTCATCAGAAGGCTTCTTCTTAGTTGTTGCCTCTGTTACAGTAGAGTCTACAAGGTGAGTATTGCTCCAATGAGGCCTGTACTTGGGCAGCCAGAAGATCTTATCAGGCTTCCTTGGATTAGACTTGGCCATCTGAACAACTTCCTGCAGACATTTCCTCCGAAAGGGGTCTAGCAGTGCAATCACTTCTGTCTGGGAGGCCTCAGAGGGAGAAGGTTGAGAAGTTGATGGAAGACTACGACCAAAATTTGATGTAGGAAGATCTTAGCTACGGACTTTAGGAGAAGGATGATTAGCAGTTCAGATGTATAGAGGATACTGGTTCTCCTTTTCTTTTCCTTTTCAGTATTTTTTTCTTCAGAGGGAATAAGTCCATTGAGGATTAGCTTGTAACAGTGTTCTTTCAAGGTCCGAGAGCCAAGTGTTTTGCAAATGTGTCAGTTATGTCTTAGGTATTCCAGGCCAGGTGAACCACACACAAGTCACTTCTGTCCTGGGTGGAATTGTGGGGCTTTAGTGGCCATACTTCTTAAGGTCTGAGGCCTTTTCCTTATCCATGTTGCTGGCAAAATTGCTAGTGCAGTTGTTCACAGACGACTATGGGAAAACACTGCCCAGTACAAAGAAATGTAAATTACTGACTAAGAATAGCTTTCTAAGTCTAAACACCTGCTATCACCAAATTACAAGAAATGAGTAAAATCACTACAGCCTGGTAAACACTGAAACAAATAGCCTCGCCATCTACTAGGCCTAACACGAACTGGGAAAAAGTAACCTTAAATTTAACAAAGATTCAAGTCCTAACAATGCTGAACCAAAAAGCTAACAACTAGATATGAAAACATTAGCAGAAGACTCACTTATTGAGTGAAGCTCGAGCCCTGTAGACTGATTGCTGAACACAGCAAACAAGATCTGGAGTATGAAGAGTGAGGTATTGTGGGAATTAGGGGAAAAGCTTGAGCTCTGGGAGAGATGTTGCCAGTTTGGTGTCTCTCAAAGTGGCAAGTCCTTCAGTTTGGAAGTGTACGGACTAGATTGTGTAAGATCTGCACACAAGTTTTTAAATTTTTTGGTCTGTGTTGCTGAGTTTTGAGTAACAGTACAGTGTGCTATAGTTTAAGGACAGAGCTATACAAATATTTTTATAGAAAAAAAGCTGCCAGAGCAGCAGATTGTCAGAATTGCTGAGTGTGATTTTGTTACTGCGGCATGCCTGCAGACTGTTATTCTGATATGTGATACATATTTCAAAGACTATACATTTTACTAATAAAATAAGCCTTGATGTCTCCCTGAAACTTTTTCTTGTGGTACTTTTCCAGAAGTGTACTGTTAAGATTTTATGTTTTGAGTAAATTGACTTTGCAATGGTTTTTACATTGAGGACATATCTGAAAAGCACCTAGATGTCAACTAAAGAAATAAAAAAAATAACTAAATAAATGTACATTTTACAACATATATTTTAAAAACTGGAGGCTAAGGGTAATAAAGATAACATGAAAAATGAAATGGCAGTAGTATGTAATAAATATGATATGGTCCAGGAGTATTTTAGGAAGTCCTATCAGTTGTTGTTTAGTCAAGCCGAATTCTTTGTGACCTCAAGGACTTTTAGCACACAAAGCCTGTCTGTCAAAAAACATTTCTTTTAGTTCTTCCAAATTCATATTCATTGCTTCAGTAATACTGTCTATCCATCTTGGTTCCTGTCTTGCACTTATTCTGGCTTCAATCTTTTTCAGAGTCAGTGTTTTCTCTAATGAACCCCATCTTCGTGTAATGTGGACATAGTATACAAGTTTTCATTTTTCCAGTGAGCAGTGTAGCTTTTTTTCCTTAAGCACTAACTAATTTGATCTTCTTGCAGTCCATAGAATTCTCCACCACCACAGTTCACAGAGGTCGGGATTTGTAGCCTGTAGAGAAGTAAAAAAATGGTATTACAAAACCATTTGGAAACAGACAAGCATGGAACTTTTCTTGAAACCTAACATAATAAATCGTTTGTTGAATACTACCCAGTGTGTTTTTCTTGCAACAGACCGCTTTTAAATGCATAGTGCAACTGCTAATCACCACACTTAAATTAGATTGAAAGAAAACAAATCATATTTCACATTTATGCAGTGTACTACACCTCGACAATACACAGTAAAAAATCCTCATTCTTTTGATAAAATGGGAAGGTATCTCATACCCAGGAATCTTTGCAGTTTCACGTAGCTGTGATAGTACTTTTTACAATATATGAATAATAACTAAAAAGATTCAGATTTACTCAACTGTTTTGCCTAGTATGGTGCATGTCACACACATACATCAGCTGTCAGTGTAATTGTACTATGTATCATTGTATAGCCATACATTCAGTGGATTGATGTGGACGTTTATTGATATGTAAAGACTTCAGGTGGAATATGTTCTGTCACTGTATATTAAATGTTGCAATGATTTCCTTCAATTTGTTGGATGAAGGGGTATTTTATATAAAGGACACTCGCCCCAAGATCTGAAGAGAAATAAATGATGTTCTTCATACTGATCACTGCTGCAGTAGCCTAGGCTGTATGGGTTATATCCTGCATAGGCTATAACAGCCTGTTAGGTTCCAAAGTTTCTGGGCACTTTCCACCCATCCCAACTGTTAGTCAGCTTGAGCTGAGTTGATTAAAAAAACAGGTTTAGGCACTGAGCCCTTCAGAGCTTTCCTACTGCCAAAGAGTATGCTCCTCTGAGGCTTTTGGGGATCAGTGGTTGGCTTGTGCTGTTTCTTTGCTTGACAGATAAGCAAAGCTCCCTTCAGGGGAAAAAAAACTTTCAGTATAAAATTGTTTGTTTATTAACACGTTCATATTTAGGGAAATTATTTTAAAATTAGGAGTTTGTGTTTTAACAGACTGTCATGAGACGGTGTTGTTCTTTTAAATGAGAATGCTCTTTTTTCTTTCTATTTAAACATTGTTTTAAGTATTTGAAAAACATTTTTTCCTGTGGAGAAATTGTATTTATTTTAATTTTGGGGGATGGTTAAGTGCTTTAAAGTGCTTTTTATGGTATCTTTGTGTGAAAAAAGTAACTTTCAAAGACTTTAAATATTTACCGGCTTTTGCTGCTTATTTTCGCTGGGAAAGAGGCACCATTTTCAGCTTGACCATGGAAGAAACCTGTCAGTCCCACAGTCAGTCCTTCCAGCCAGAAGAAGAAAAAGTTAAAACAAACAGCCTGTGCTACCACAGCAGACTAGTGATTTACCTCAGCCACAGGTTGGAGGCCCTGCTGTGGCCATTTGTTATACCTCCGACCACTCATCTTTTACCCTGAAACCCCCTGGTTTAGCAACTGCAGCCACTAGAGACCGGGGTTTAGCCGCATCCTCTGCAGCTGTTGGGGTCCCCTTGGTGCACAAGAGAGCCACTCTTGTTAATCCTGAGAGATGGAACAAGGAAGACTTCCCTGTTTTGTCAGAATGTTGTACTCATCCTTGGAAAAGCTGCTGTCACGATCTGTAACACTGTTGGCACAAATTTGCTGTCAAAAAGAAACAAAACTAAGTTTATCTACTCCTCCTCATATTTCCTTATTGGGCATGGCTCACAGTTTTAAGGTAGGTTGATCCTTCATATTAAATGCTTTCTGGTAAAAGACAGAATACCTATTTTCCTAAAGCGATTCAGTATTTTGAATCTGGACAAGAAGTCGAAAGGACAGCGACAGGGTTTTCTCTTCAGTTTTCTGATTCAGACCCAGAAGGATGAGAATATTGTTGATGAGCATGAGAAAGTAGTGTTTGCTTCTGGAACTTTGATTTTCAGAATTTTGAATTATCAGGCTTGCATGTTAATGTTTATTCTGATTAATTTTGAAAGTATGAGATATGTTTGGGTCTTCTTATGCAAAAAAATCTGCTTTAAATTATTTAGCTTCTGATGTAGTACTGATGTCTTCTCTCTGTTTACAGTTTGTGTATTACTCAGTTGATACTTTTAGTATAGCTATGACCTCTGGTACTATTTTGAGGAGATCTGCCTAGCTACAGTCTCAGAACCTCCCAAGAGGATGTGAATAATGAAAACTTGCTGTTTCGGGGAGTGATAGAACTAGTTTCTCCTTCCCAAGTTGGGAAAGGTTTTTATTCAGGGATGTTTCTAGTACCAAAGAAAGAAGGTACTTGGAGGTCAGTTCTAGAACTTTCTTTCTTAGACCTGTTTGTGATGGTACCTAAATTCAAAATGATTTCACTTCACAATGTATTACCTCTTCTTCCTCATGCAAAGTTTCATAGTAACACAAGATTGAAGATGTTTATCACATTGCTGTTCATTCAGACTTCAAGTGTTTCTTAAGGTTATGTATGTCTGGATCATATGTGCCTTAACCTTTGGACTTTCTACTTCACCAAGAGTGTTCATAAAGTGTGTAGCTCCAGTTATAGCTCATTGCAGATTACATGCTATGCAGATTTTTCCTTGCTTAGACGACATGTCTTTGCAGAGTATTTTTCAAAGTGTAAGGAATCTCTCACTAGGATGAGAGATCTGTACACAAACTGGGATTCTAAGAGAACATTTAAAAGTCCTTTTTGACTCCTTCACACAGGATTGTGTTTCTGGGGTGTCAGCTAAACACCTCAGTTCAAAGAGATTTTTTTCCACATGAAAAAATAGATAAGATATCTAGATCTGTTTCTATTTTTTTTTAGGTTTTCCTCTCAGACTTCAGTCACTTCCAGGGAATACCTTATGATTTTGGGTCTCATGCCATTTATAATTTTCATGATAACCATGGCAAGACTCCACATGAGAAAGATACAATGATAACTGAAGTCTCTTTGGTCCCAGTGCCAACAGCCTTTGTCTTTTCAAGTTCCAGTCGTGGGGTTTGTCAGGAGAGAAATTACTTGGTGGAGACAGCAAATATCCTTAAATTTGAGTCTTCCTTTCTCCCTCCCTACTCCAAGGCAGTCAGTCATCACAGATGCCGTGGGCTTTGCTTGGGGACTAGTTTCAGGAGGGATAAAAGTGCAAGCGGTGTGGGACATCTTGGACAGACAGAAGCACATAAATATAAAAAAGATGACCTGATGAAGGCACTCGACTCTGTGAATCTTCCTTGGTCCCCAGGATCTCTTCATTTGTTTTAGACAGTGCCATAGTCATGTGGTACATCAACAAACATTTGGGAGTCAGGACGTATCCCCTTTGCAGACTAGCCATTTTAGCTTGGGACATAGCTTCACAGCACAGTCTTACTGTGCTTGAATCCTTCATTCTGTCAGAGCAATATTGTGTAGCAGACAAGCTGAGCAGGACAGGGCAGACCCTAACGTATGCATACTAGATCAGGGGGTCTTCCAAGACTCAATCCATCTGTGGGGAGTTCCTCTACTAGACCCTTTTGCCTCTTCTCAGAATAATCAGTTGACAAGATTCTGCTCCAAGGCTCCATGCAAGAAGGCCTGGAAGACAAGATACTTTTTTCTTTTTCTTGGACAGGAATGTTCCTGCATGCTTTTCTGCCTTACCAGTGGTATCCAAGATACTTCTGAATATTCAGAAGGAATCCCCCAAGACCATTGTGGTGACTCCCTTTTTGGCCCGGACAATAGTGGTTCTCCCTTCTTTTGGAAATAGCCAGGGGCAATTATCACAAGCTTCCTCACAGAATGTATTTACTTGCACAAGATCAGGGGCGGTTGATACACCCCAACCCATCAACTTCGAATTACTGCCTGGATGATAATGATACGGGCATAATTTCCTTGGCACCTGTTTATTGAGGACAGGCAGCAGGTACTAATAGAGGCAAGAAAATATGTTGCTAGAAAACCATATATTAGCAAATGGAGAAGGTTTTCTAGTTGCTGCCAGCATCATAACCAGCACCCATTCAAGTCCATATTTATGTATTATCATGCTGTAGCAGGCTAGTCTTGGTGGTAGTTCTGCGTCCCTGCATACTGTGTTGGTCAGTGAATGAGTTCTGGAACTACCAAAATGCCTTGCTATTGGGCTAGACAGGCTGTAGCCACAGTGTTAGCCACCCAGAAGGGAGAGCTTATGTCTAAAGATAAAAGGAAGAAAAATCTAGGTTAGGAAAATCAAATACATTTCAGGTATCTTGGGTATGTCATTTTGAAAATGATCTACCAAGTCTGAAGGGTGGAGGCATGCCACCTTCTTTCAACTGATAAAGGATATGTTTTCCTAGTGCTGCTTGGAAGCATTTTTCTCTTCCTGTTTTGATGTCTTTTTAGCAAAGTGGTCTATTTTGTAATTGTTAAGCTTTTTAGACCTGGCTGATCTTTTTTCCACGTAATTGAAGTACAGTATTATACTGCTGTTGTCAGGGTGTATATTTTTCATTCAGCAGAAAAACACAATGAGAAATATTCATCTCAAACAAAAGTGATGTATTGGCAAAAAAACAATGCAAAGTAGTTAATGCCAACTTTATTAACGGAGTCGAGTGCTTTCGTTCTGCCAATGCCAGAACTTCATCAGAACTATCTCCCACACCTCACATTTTAAAAATGAACTAAAAGCTTTTTTTCTCAATTCCAGAACCTGCCCTTGCCATGACCGTACCTAGTCTTCCTTCCCTTTATGTACCCTCAAAATTACCATACTTAGTACCTCATTACACCTCTCTCTCCAATGTGTCTACTATGCATTTGCACAATTTTATACAAACAAAAAATGTTTATTGTTGACCTATTGAACTATATCAATGTAAAATTGTTACCTAGCTTCTTTTTAATGCAACTTTAACTTTATATATGTAACTCAACATATGTGAATCATTTTGCTATAACTGCTATTATATCAATATTGTTTAAAATTGTACTTGTTTTAAAATGTATTACTGGAGCTTTTCTCCTCGATTCTCCACTGAAAGTGGGCCACAAGCCCAGTTGGAAAAACCCGGTTAACAAATGTCAATAAATAAATAAACTATTAAGAACTTTAGTCCACCTTATTATATACTAGCTAATTAAAAGCAACATGTTAAAATCCACCAATAACATCACAAAATTAATTAAATAAAACCAATATTGTAATATTTTAATTTAAGCAGTGAACTAATTGATCAGGTCTCATTAAGCCCTGGAAAACGCAAAGCATTAAGTTTTAGTTGCCATCTCAATTCACAATATTCTAAGTGCTCCTTTAAAACACATCCCTGGGCATCATCATTAACTTGTTCAATTCCTAAAAAACAAAAATAATGATTATCAAAATTCTTAATATGCTTATACAGTGTATTACGATTATTTTGTGTTTTATATCGATTAGATACTCATATATTCTGTCTTTGTTTCCTAGACGTTTTCCCAATGTAAAATGTAGAACATAGTCTGCATTGGGCCATGCAAACTAATTGCTTAGATTGACAGGAAAAATGGCCATATATCTGATATTCTACACCCCCTTTCTTAAAACTACCTCCACTGAAAATGTGGGAGCACTGTGAACACTTCCTACATTTGAAGGTTCGATTTCTCCTCTGTCTTAAGTTAGTATCCAGTCTATTGCTGGACACTAAATAATTTTGAATTAAAAAAAATAATTTTTCCAATGCAACATTAAATAGCAAAAATAGGGGCACATGCTGCCCCCATTGCCACTCCAGTAGTTTGTCTTATGAACTGACCTTCGAAAAGAATATAATTGTTTTTAAGTACTACTTCCATCAACAGTAAAATAGCATTGATTTTTATCAGGATGAATATGCTTCTGCTGAAACAACTCCTTTTCCAACCATTATAACATATACTATGAGGAATGGCAGAGAAAAAGCTGTATATGTCAATAGTTAACAAAATACTATTTGGTTGAAATTCCACTTGGTTAAACATACTAAGAAAATGTCATGAGTCATATATGCTTAAAGTGATGGAAACCGTTTTTAATATATGATCAGTGAACTTCGCAGTAAATTATTTTGACATATTGGCATCCACTGTAGGCCCAAATAGGGAATTTGCCATATCTTTGTGTATTTTTGGGTGCCAACAATACCAGCTGTAACAGGTTGATCATTGTACATGTAATCCTATTCAGTTGTAGAAATCTGCTCCTGCATTAACATGTTCATAGGTAGGTACTAGGCTATCGGCCCTAGGGCCTATACAAGCCTAGCCAAAAAGGTACCCTGGCTTTCGCCACCCAAGAAAATTATTTTCTTGTGCTCCTGTCCAGCAGAGCCACAGAGGTGATCCCTGGGGTGAATTTCCTATTTCCATCCAATCATCAAGATTTTTTTGAAGAATGCTAAGGAGGAGCTTTGTTTGATATATGTATGGAAGTGTGGAGGCATGCCATTCAAGTCCATGGGAAGTCTCTGGGACAGGAATCTATCCCTCCAGCATGTTCCGTTTATTGTGGTGACAAGGTTTAGGTCCCTAGAGCATGTAGCTCTGAGAGATTGGGATTTCTTTAAGTGGAGCATGTCCAACAGCTCTGGGTTTGACATAGCTTTGTATGTTAGGCAGAGATCACCTCTGAGTAGGCGATATGTGACTGAGTAAAGCTGGAGTTTTTTGAGACGGTCGTAGGGCATCTGTTTGAGGCCAGTAATCCTCTCTGTGAGGTATTTCTGTGGCCTTTCCAGTTGTTGTAGATGCCTTGTGAGGTACATACCAAAAGGAGTGTTGTACTCTATAATGGGTCTAATGAGTGACGAGTAGAGGGGAACAATGACCTCTTTTTTCCTGGATGAGAAACCTTTTGTGATGAGGTGTGCCACATAGAAGGATTTCCTGACTACTGTGGCAATGTGATTATCAAAGGAGAGACTACTGTCCACCTGTGTCCCAAGGTCTCTTATCACACTTTCGGTGTTAAGTAGACTACCACCTATGTGGTAGCTCACGGGTACAGAGTTTTTACCAAAGGGGATGACAGTGCACTTTTTGGCATTGAGCTTGAGGCCATGGCTTTGACACCAGGTATCTGTGTCAGTGAGGCCCTTTTGTAGGATGCCCACATCGTTAGGAGTTCCAATTATGGCTCCTAGTTTGCAGTCATCTCTGAACTTTGTTAGCCAAAGACCTTCTGTGTTAGCCTGTACTTCAGAAAAGTAGATACTAAACAGGAGAGGACCCGGGACTGAACCCTGTGGTACTCCACTTGTCACTGATCTGAAGTCGGATTTGGAGTCTGCTACTTTCACAGTGTGGGTTCTGTCAGTGAGCCATTTAGCAACCCATCTTGTGACATAGGGATTTCCTAGTTTAGTGAGTTTGTCTATAATTCCAGAGTGGGGGATGGTGTCAAAAGCCTTGGTGAGATCTAGATAGGCTGTGTGAACCACCTTACCCTCGTCTACGGCTTTGGTGACTGCTTCAAAGAAGTCAGTCAGGTTTAGGAGACATGATCTGCCTTTTACAAACCCGAACTGGGTGGGGTCCAGAGTTTGGAGATTACCAATGTCTTTGTTTATAAGTTTCGTGATGATATGTTCCATGGCCTTGCAAACTAGGCTCGTTAGGCTAATGGGGCAGTTGTTCCTGGGGTCTGTGGTGCCTCCCCCTTTGTGGAGTGGGATAGCCGTCGCTGTGCGCCATTCAGTGGGCACAAAGCCTGAGATGAGGCAATGATTGAACATGGTGTTTAGGTGGGGTGCCAGTTAATTCTGTGGTTCATGTAGAACACAGCCTGTGATGTTGACAGGTCCCATGGATGCTGTGTTCTTGGCTTTGGAGAGTGTGGTTTTTACCTGTGCAGCCCTGATTACAGGAACTTTGCATTCTTCTGGTATAGAGATGGGCCCTTTAGGGGGTGGGTTGGGGGGGTAAGGTTAGCAGTGAACCTTTCTGCCAGGATGTTGGCATTATCAGTTGGTTTTGTATATTTAGTTCCATTGTGCTGTAACTCAGAGCAGATCTGAGTGTTGCCATTGAGAATCTTGACATAGCTATAGAATGCTTTGTGGCTGTCTTTAGATTCAGTGGCAATTTTGTTTTCATAACTAGCTTTGGAGGATTTTATGAGGGATCTCAGCTTCTTACTGAGGCTGACCAGGGAGTTCCTCAAGTCATGGGATTTTACACTTTTTGCAACAGTTTCTTTCTTCTGTTGTAGAGTTTGTTTATGGCAGGGACCACCAGATTGGCTTCCTTTTTTTGGAGGATAGCATGTCTTTTAATAAGTCAGTTTTCTGAGATGAAATATTAATTTCATTTCGTGATACTTCCTCATAGCTGTTGTGCAATAATAAAATGAGAAATATATTCATTAAGATAAAACTATATATGGATTAATCTAAAGACAAAGTATCTTAAAAAAGGAAGTAAGTAATAGCATAGCTGCAATGTTATACAGCAAGATATGAACATTATTAGTTGAATATATGGATATTTCCAGGTGTGCTGTAGCTGAAAGCCTCAGCCTTTGCATTGAATCCTCATGAAGGGATGTTGTATGGGTTCAGAGGGGTTTGGGTCTAGGCAGTAGTGCAAGCAAGGGACAATGGCATTTGCGCACAGTGTGTCACTTGATCCTCCATGCCTGTAATCGGCTCCAAAGTTTCTGCACCTCAAGTGCAAGAAGCCTGTCCTTTGCAGTGACAAGTTCGATCAGTTGCACCCTTCAGCAGCTATGCATGATTTCTCCCGTTGTACATGCAGTTGTGTCCTTTTTTCCATCAGGGTCTAGCAGATAAAATCAGTACAGTTTTATTAAAACTGGAAAGACCCGAGGTCCATTTCAAAGAATATAATATTCACTGCACTGCTAATGTTTATCACCGTGAACAGAAAATACCAGTTGTCCTGCTTCACCTGATTAAAGAAAATGGACATTAAGGCAAGGCTAGATGCCTTGGAAAGGAAAATTACTTAGGTGGATAAGCAGATAATCAGTTTAAAGGCTGGATTTAAGAATGTTTTTTTTTAAACATAAGAGCAGACATCATTGGAAAGATGATTGATGCTTTTTGGATAGCCAATTCTTGGACCGGGTTGAAGTAGTAAATCACAGACAGACTGCAGTGTGAGGGAGTTGTATTTTGATAGCTGTTTGCAAGAAGAAAGACTTGACGTATGGCTTATTTGGTTGACAGAGTATTTTTACACCATTTCAGTCAAGACTAGCCAGCAGAATGGGGCTTAAAATGAAATTCTTCCCTCGATAATTCAAGGTGTTTTATGTGTGGTGTACCGTATGTTAGCACAGTTCTAAGAAAGGGATTTCTGCCCTTTTTTGAGATTACCTTATTGCAAGAACTGAATAAGTAAATACATTTTGGTTCATAGGTTCATAGATAATTAATAGGCTAGTTGCCCTTCTGGATCATTGTAAGCCTAGCCAATTTTCCTCATTGAGAATCAAACCCTGTATCTCTAGTCTGTGAGATAAACGACTTAACCATTATGCCAACCCCCAACCCCTAAAGTGTCCATTTTCATGGGTCACCCTGGAACACTCTCTGGGTAACTGACTTACTCATAGTCACACAGAGTAGGCACATGGAGGCTGACAGGATCAATCGCTTCTCGGCCTTTTCACTGGACTACAGCAAGCTGTTGCAAACTCGCAGCCTTAATCTTGTTTGCTAACTGCCAAACAAGCAAATATGTAGTACTTAAAAGCTGTACAGAACACAATGGTTATTTATTAAACATTCCAAATTTGCTAGATTGGGACAGTCTCACAAAGTATTCATTTAAACTAATAAACAATTAAACTGTAGTATTTAAATGATGAAAGCTGTAGTTTAAAGAAAATATGGTACTTTTCCGTTAACGGGGCAGCAGTGTTTGGGAAACAGAAATGTTGCCGTGAAACATGCCCTGAGAAGTACTGCACATGTTTTCGTAATTACATGTTCACAGTTTCAGCGGTTGCCCCTATTTCACCAAGCCCTTTCTCAACAGTCTCACTTCACATTTACCACAGAGGTTCCTATTTTTGCAAGTGCTTTGTCCCCACTGCGGTACTGTTTATGATGGCTCACAGCATTACAAATCAGAACAGGATGACCGTTAAAAATTAGCACACACTTAAAAATCAGCTCAGAAAGACGAGCACGTCCTTCTTTCCTGACAATATAACATCAGTAATGTACACCTTTTTTAGTAAGTAAGAGGGGTAATTTTCCGTTAACATTCAAACCACAAATACTCTGCTTCAGAACACTAATTTGTATACATTACCATTACAGATTTCTCAGTAATGTGATAATAGCAGTCACCATCTTGGAGTGGACTACAGTACGTTATCACAAATCACAAACAACTTCAAGAAGCATTACTGCCACCACTGCAACAAATGAAACAGAAATAAGTTTGGTAATGCAATTCTCTGTAGCAAGACAAGCTGTATCTGATCTGCTGTAATGAACAGTGCGCAAGACCCCCTTTCAGCTAAAACCAAATTTCTTGCCATTATCTGCCATACTTTCTTCCTCTTGGGTGGACAAAGACAGTTACAAGCAGAAAAAAGAAGCAGGTTCACATCAACTGCACGTTAACACTGTTGCCCTGTTAATGGAAAAGTACCGAAAATATTTGTATTTTGTATATGTGCATGTGTGTGTATGCCTACACGTGTCTGTTTTGTCTGTCTGCATGTGTAGACTAGTATGTGCTATTTTTGTATTGATAACTGGTGTGGTTTCAACACTGTTGAATCATATATGGAATGGATACACCTGTTTTCCCATGTAAGAGGTCTCTTGGTACAGTATTTATTACTTTTATAGACAATTATTTCTCAGGGTTATAACAGTTACAAGGTTCTGTAGCAGGCTGTCTTGCTGTTTTGCTTAGCCAGTTAAAGAAAGTACAAAACAGAAAAAAAAAACATTTCTTTTTGCAAAATGAGTAATGCATTTTCTCCCAGGTGTGTATTTTCAAACATGGCAAATTAAGAATAATGGTGCACACTATATAGGTATAGTAAGGCTAGTATGTGGGAGAACCCACTAAACATCTACTCAAGGTTCAGGGAAATCACCACAGCCCAGCTGAGATGTTACTGTGCACCATAGGTAGCAGTTCGCAGGACATACGCAGATGATCATAATAATTTCTACTTTGTAATTCAAAGTAATATCTGAATGCAGGACACGCATGTTCTTGATTGTGTTCCTGCATTTGCATCACATATTAGCCTCAGTCTCTAATGACATTACATATTTCAGTGCCACCCTTTTCAAAACAATAGTGATCAAAGCTGATCTGTGCAAGCACTAGTATGCAACAGCACAGCTTTTCCATGGCAAGTTGAATTGCCAGGAGGCTGAGGAATCCCCTATGTCTATGATGGTACAGCCTTAGACATGGTATATATAAGTAGCTGGAATGTGGGGGTGAAGGGGGGGGGGCTTGCCCACCTCCAAAAATACTTCTCTTCTCTCTGATTCTTTACTCACAAATGCTGTTCACATTCAGAAGCTTTCACTGTTAGGGGGCTTTTTTCATGTCATGAATACTGCTTTGTCACTGAATTTTCTGGTAATAGAGATGTAGCTGCGATTTCTGTATTTTCACCATAGCCAGGTATACAGTAGCCCTTAATAGTTCCATGTGCAATGGTCGTGAGGTGCATGACACATTGTACAACTACAATGGTCGTGAGGTGCATGACACATTGTGCAACTAACATTACTTTGGACACACATCTAACTGCACACAAAACATTCAGTGGATAATACAGCCTCCACATAACTCCTGATTTTGTATGAGGAGCCTGTTTCTAAATCACATGCACAGTGTTTGTAATTCAGTGAAATATACCATGCACTTTCACATCTCAGTGGAATATATGGATCATATGATGGCCCAGTGAGAACAGTCAACTGTATATCTTGCCCTTTTTTGTAGAAAGTTAGGCAAAACAGCGACAAAATGCTATACCAACTTACTGTCTTTAGAGCTTTGTGATGTACTATTGCCTTTTGCTTCATAATGACAGCCTGACATTCCTCTGAACAGTTACACAACATCAGAATGTCCACAGATAATAACCTTGCTGTACATAACAGTGGGGGTTATATCCTTATTTTATGAGGCACGGGTTGTAGTAGTATAGCAGAGACCTTCCTTAGGTTCTAAGCTGCCTGGTGCCTATTGCAAATTTGAATATCACTATGCTTCTAATATTCATACAAAGCAGCAGACGTAGATGGACAAAGACTGTTAGGAGCACAAGGTTCCCTTCCTGTCTCTGATAGGACTTGTGTACTTCTAGCTTTGTACATTATTCTGCCACTTAATGAGTTTATATTGAATTTTCATGCTTAAGTAAAGGAGTTTTTAGGCACTATAGTTGGGTCTGGAGTGAGGTAGAATAGAAAATACCTCAGACTGGGTTATGTGGGGCATATGTGAGACTGGCATGGTTTTATTTTTAAGGTATGAGTGTTTGATGTCTTCTGTCATTTGTTACTGCTGCAGTCCAGTTTTTGATCAGACAGTAGCTAGAAATAATGACTGTATACTTTTGGCTCCTGACCAGATTTCTAAAGTATTTAACAGTTTTTAAGCCGGAATAACTTTTAAAAAAATTACAGTATCATATCCTGCATCAGAAATAAAAAAATACGTACAATATGTTTTTGATAGTGTTTTCTTGCATTATCGGTTCATAGGTAGGTACTAGGCTATCTGCCCAAGGGCATTTATAAGCCTAGCCAGAGTGTGTCGGCTTTCGCCGTCCCATCGATTAATTAACTGATCCTCTGTCAAGCAGAGCCAATGAAGTGATCCCAGGGGTGTATTTTCTGTTACCCATCCACTCGTCAAGGTTTCTCTTTAAGAGTGTTGGTGAGGGGCTCTGCCTGATGTAATTTGGAATTTTGTTCTAAAACATGGGGAGTCTCTGTGACAGGACTCTATCCCTCCAGCATGTTCTATTTATTGTTGTGGCGCGGTTTAGCTCACTAGAGCGTGTGGCTCATAGTGACTTGGATTTCTTTAGGTGAAGCATGTCCATCAATTCTGAGTTGGACATTGCTTTGTAAGTCAGGCAGAGATCACATCTGAATAAGCAATAGGCCACTGAGTACAGCCGGAGTTTTTTCAGTCGGGCTGCATAGGACATATGTTTGAGGCGAGTAATCCTCTTGGTGAGGTACTTTTGTGGTCTTTCCAGCTGTTGGAAGTGTTTTGTGAGGTACATCCCAAATGGGGCATTGTACTCTATGATGGGTTTAATGAGTGACGAGTAGAGGGGCACTATAACCTCTTTATTTCTAGATGCGAACCCTTTAGTAATTAGATGAGCCACATAGAAGGATTTCCTAACTACTTTGGCAATATGATTGCCAAAGGAGAGATTACTATCTACCTGGGTCCCCAGATCTCTTATTACCTCTCCTGTATTAAGGGGGCTGCTACCTATGTGGTAATTTGTGGGTGTTTTGTTTTTCCCAAACGGGTTGACTATGCATTTTTTGGCATTTAGCTTGAGGCCATGACTTTGACACCAGGTGTCCGTCTCAGTAAAGCCCTTTTGGAGGATGTCGGTGTCAGCCGGAGAGTCAATTATGGCTCCCATTTTGCAGTCATCGGCGAACTTGGTTAGCCATAGTCTTCCTGTGTTTGCCTGCACTTCTGAGAAGTATATGCCGAACAGTAGGGTTCCCAGGACCGAGCCTTGCGGGACACCACTTGTGACTGGTTTAGAGTCGGACCTGGAGCCCGCTACTCTTACCGTGTGAGCTCTGTCTGTAAGCCAGTTGGCAACCTATCTCATGACATAGGGGTTTATGTTCAGGCTGGTGAGTTTTTCTGTAATACCCAAGTGGGGAATGGTGTCGAAAGCCTTGGCGAGGTCAAGGTAGGCTGTGTGAACCACCTTTCCCTTATCTACGGCCTTGGTGACTGTCTCGAAGAAGTCAACCAGGTTTAGTAGGCATGATCTGCCCTTAACAAAGCCGAACTGGGTCAGGTCAAGTGTTTGGAGGTTCCCAATGTCTTTGTTAATGAGTGCCATGATGATGCGCTCCATAGCCTTGCAGACTACGCTAGTCAGACTTATGGGGTGATAGTTACTATGGTCAGTTGTGGCCCCTCCTTTGTGGAGAGGAATAACCATTGCTGTGCACCATTCTATGGGCACATAGCCTGTGGAGAGGCTGAGGTTGAACAGCGTGTTTAGGTGGGGTGTTAGTTCGTTCTGTAGTTCGTGCATGACGCAGCCTGGGACACCATCTGGTCCCATTGACGCTGTGTTTTTGGCGTTTGAAAGGGCTGTTTTCACCTGTGCGTCTGTGATTTTTGGGACACTACACTTTTCCGGTATTGTTGTGGGCGCTTTTGGAGGTGAGAGGGGGGTGAAGTTTGCACTGAGTCTATCTGCCAGGATATTAGCAATATCAGTAGGTTCAGTATATTTTGTGCTATTTTGCACTAGTTCAGTGCATATCTTTGAGTTGCCACTTAGATTTGTAACATAGCTAAAGAAGGCTTTGTGGTTATCTTTTGAATCCTTAGCTATTTTTCTTTCGAAGTTAGCCTTGGATAATTTCATGAGGGATCTTAGTTTCTTACTGATACTGATCAGGGATGTCTTTCCTTCTTGGGATTTGCTTTTTTTTCTGACCTAGTTTCCTCCTTCTATTGTATAGCCTGTTTATTGCAGGGGCCCACCAGACTGGTTTTCTTTTCTTAGAGGAGTGAGTCTTGGTTTTGCTAGGGATGGCATGATCCATGCATCCTTGTAGGTGCTCATAGATTGCATTTGTAAAGGTTTCTGTATCTTGGGCAGTGTTATCTTTTAGCGTGGGGGCTGTGAAACTTACCACCTCTGTCTTAAGTAAGGTGAAGTTTGCTTTAGAAAAGTTTTTTACTGTGGTTTCCTTAGTTGGGGGTGGTGGTGGGGTGTGGACATCCAGAGTGATTAGTTTATGGTCTGATCTAACCAGTGACGGGTTGACCTCTGGTGTGGAACACCTGTCGCTCATGTTGGTGATGACCAGGTCCAATATGTTTTCACCTCTGGTAGGGGAGTTTACCAGCTGATCCAGGGCATTTGAGTTGATGAATTCCAGGAAGCGCTGGGCCTGAGAATTTGTACTCGAGTAGTTTTCCCAGTGAATGGTAGGGTAATTGAAATCGCCCAATATCAGGGTGTTCGGTAGGACCTTCATGTTTTCCAGTGTCTCCAGAAAGGTGGAGTGGTGGTTCTGGGTCATGGAGGGTGATCTGTAGCAGGCCACAATTTGCATTGCATATTTGCCCAATGTTAGTTGCACATGGATGATCTCAGAGGTATCATGCTGCGCCACTAACTTGGAGGTGTAGGTATCCTTGATGAATATGGACACACCTCCTCCTTTTGTGTTTCGGTCCGTGTTCTGTGGCCGAAACATGTGGTATGAGTTGTAGCCCGGTAGTGCTGCGGTGCTCCCTGGAGCCTTGAACCAGGTTTCAGTTAGTGCACAGATGTCGACGTTTTCCATACTGAGGAGTGTTTCGAGCGCATGAATTTTCAGATTTAAACTCCTGACGTCGAGTAGCATAACCCTCATTTTTTTTGTTAATTGTGCTGTTTACGGATATGGGCTTGACTTTTGAGCCTTGCCAAAAAAGGCACTATGGGGGCAGCAAGAGCCTTGGCCAGTATTCGAAAGCCTAGGTTTCACAGGTGCAAGCAGTCTCTTGCGAAGCAACGCGGCTTGTCGAGCATGTCGTCCCAAGCTGACAGACACTGGATCCCCTTTGAATGACACCAGAAGCTTAGCCAGTTGTTGAAATTGATCATTTTTTCTTTATACTGAGGTATCATTCTTGGTGAGGGCAGGATACTACTCGGGACAGGGTCATACCAGCCTGGGCTACATGATCAGAGAGCTCTTCTATGTCTCTCTTCATGTAGTCCAGGGAGGTGCATCTCACGTCATTCACACCAACATGAACAATGACAGAGTCATATTTGTACTTGTTCTGGAGTGACCTGAGTACTTGTGTTATGTGGCGAATTCTGGCTCCCAACAGGCAGCTAACAGTAAACTTCTGCTTGTCCAGCCTAGTGAGTGGTACGTCATTGTGCCTGACTATAGAGTCACCTATTACTAGTGTGTTAGGTATGTTAGCACACTGATTTTGTGTTTTATGTGTTGTCTGGTTTGTGACGGGAAGTGCAGGTTGTTTGGGTGTCTTCTTTGGAGGTCTCTGATGCTTTTGCAGGTTTTTATTTAGAGCCTTAGAGTATGATTTTGTGCATTTGTGTATTTTTTGCCAGTGCTGTTTTAGTAGGTCTGTGTGCGGCTGGAGTTGTGGTGCAAGTGTTAACCTTCTCCTCTTGGCTGTCTGTTCCAGTCTTGGGTGTAGACAGCTTAGCTTCCAGTTTGGCTGTATAATTGCATCTCTCGCATATGTTAGTGTTTTGTCATAGGAGGAGAGGGTTGTCTGTGTACATGAGGCAGTTGTAACGTTGCCTCAGGATACACAGATTCACCAGCTGGACTGGAGAGTGCAGCTGAAGTTGCCCTTTGGTCATGCCTGAATAGTAGGGTGAGCTGCTTAGTCGCTTGGTTGGTGAATAAAGAGCCTTGCCGTGCTGGGGAGTCAGTGTCAGGGTGTATTAGTGCTTGCTATTAGGTCTGAGCAAGTGCTGGGCTGTAAGATGCTTTTTGAGTGCTTAGGTTGAGAGTTAGACTAGTTTAAAGGGAAAAACTGAAGAGGAGACCTAGTGGAGCTGGGAATAATTTAACCGTAGCTAACCGGCACTGCCTGGTGCGCAAAACCGTGCAACCACGGTTTTTATAGTAGGGAAATGAAAGAGATAGAAATTAGCCCAAAATGGCCAATAAACTACTAACTTCTGGGCTGGAACCACTCCTCCAGGGACAGATAGGTTGCTCAAAGGTCCCCTCTCTCACAGGTGAACAGAGAAACTTCCTTCTATCCAAGTTAAGTATGGGCAACTCAGAAACTAGTATCACAGCCCTGAATTCGGCACTAGCCTGAAAACTGGACTATACTAGCTTAGAAAGGCGGGAAACAAGGATTTTTTTTTTTTTTTTGAAAATATAAGGTAAAAACAGTAAAAAATACACTTAAAACAGCTTTAAATGACAACAAACGATCAGAAAAGGCTATCATACTTTAGTGTGTAGCCTACAACAGTTAAACAAATTATTTAAACAAAAAACTTTTTAAAAGTGCAGGCAGTCAAACAAGTACAATATGTGAAAAAAAAGCAAGCTTTTAAATCACAATAAATGCTGGAAAATCTTAGTTTAGGTGGAAAACAGTTAAGTTCAGCAAGAAAGTACAGAAAACTGATAATCACTCCAAAGTCTCTCTTCTAAGCTAGAAGGCTTGTATCAGTTTAAGGCTTTCTAGTGCTACCCAGTAGGTTAGTTACAGGAAAGATGGGAAACAAGCGCAAATGTGGTCTTTTAAACCAGAAAGTTGAAAGAGAGAGACAAACTGTCCAAATGGTCAATAAACTACAATTTCTGGGCCAAGAACCTCTCCTCTTGTGGTAGACAGGCTGCCTAGTGCTTACCACTCCCACTGATAAGCTAGAAGGCTTTCCTCCAACACAGAAAGGCTTGCGGGGCTCAGAAGCTTACCAACAGTCCTGGATACAGCAACTCTGTATCTGGACTAGGCTAGTTACAGGAAAGGTGGGAAACAAGCGCAAGTGCGACTTTTAAACCAGAACGTTGAAAGAGATGGAAAAAAACTGCCCAAACGGCCAATAGCTACAATTTCTGGGCCAGGAACCACTCCTCTTGTGGTAGATAGGCTACTTAATGCTTACCACTCACACTGATAAGCTAGAAGGCGTCCCTCCAACACGGAAAGGCTTGGGGGGCTCAAAAGCTTACAAAGAGTCCTGGATACAACAAATCTGTACCTGGACTAGACTAGTAACAGGAAAGGAATAATATATATAATTTAATATTTTATTTTATAATTTATAATTTTATAATTTATTGTTGAATGACATAATGTTCACATTCAGATAAATACATCATTATACAGTTTGCTGAAAGAATTTGTGTAGTTTTTATTTGGACAACTCCCTTGGGTAATAACATATAAGAGGAAAATTATGTGTAAAAAAGGAATTTATTTTCAAAGTAATTCCATTCCACAGTCTTGTTATTCTGAAATATAATCTGTAGTTGGTGTATCACATTTATTAAACTGACTCATGTTTTTTAGGTTCTGCTCAATTATATTGCAGTTTTTTTTTACTTTCGTTTGTAGTTTAATTCTCTTCTGGGACACTGAGGTCACTGAATTGCTTAAGTTCTGTTCCAAGGTCCGGTTTAATGCAATTGCACACTTCTGTATGACCTCTACTGACATAACTGCGTATAAATCTTTTGACAGTCTACTCTCAAAGTTTTATAAATAACTAGGAAGAGGCGAAAGGATTAATGAAAGGAGAGATTCTAGGATCTTGCAGTCCTAATCATTTATGTTTGGGTCTTCTTGACTATTTGGATAAGTAACTAACACTGGATGTGGAAGTCACAAATTTCACATTAATATTTTTCACTTAGGTGGAAGGAGCGTTGTGGGACAAGTTAAATGGCGGGTGTATGAAAAAAAGATGCACTGTTTGGTCGCGCTCTGTAAGAAAAATGTGCCAAATAAGACTTGTATTTAAAAATATGGTTTCTTGAAAAGGTAGAAACATAACCCTGTCCAGATTTTGTAATTATAAAAATGATGATTTTGAACCTAGTTGTGTGAATGGGGATGGTAATATTTTACCCCAAGTTCTGGTAGCTGTGAAGGTAAAAATAATTAGGGAGTACATCAGGTATTATTTTACAGCCCCACTCCCAAAAATATATATAACATGAGATGGTTGTTATTTTTCGATCCTAAACTTTGGAATGTTGTAATGACTACCCTGAACCTAAAAGAAGCAAAATCCCAAAACATAACTGTAAACTACAGTGCTTTGAAGCATACCTGAGGCAGAATTAGTACTACTTCACGTTGTGAGATGTATTTCCTCAGGTGAAGAGATCCTTGGTGAGTCTGTTGTATTTTAAGGAGCAAAATTAATTAATAACTGGTGTTCGTATATCATTGTTAATGTGTAAAAGCAGTAAGCAGCAGGAGTTCAAGGAGCTTTGTCCCTGGTGATTATTCCTTGCAAAAACGAACCTTTTGTCAGTGCCAGATACGTGGCTCCTGTTGAGGTAGTCTGAGGCTGAAGAAAATATATATTGTAAGATTACAGGAATGTTTTGAGAGTTAACAGCTGTCTCATAACTTTGGTGTTCATCTGTATTTTTTGGAAGGTGGGGAAGTGAATTAGCAAGGTCTCGATCTGATTTTGAAAAGTTGAGCTTGTCTTCAACAAAGGTGAGTTTGCTCAGTGGTCTTTCTCTGGGAATGTAAAGCATCATGTTAACCTGCTTGTAAATAGCAACATCTAAGACATTCAAGAGATGTTGAAAAAATATATATTTTTAATTGATGAGAGTTCATAGGTAGGTACAGAGGTTATCTGCCCAAGGGCATTTATAAGCCTAGACAGAATGTGTTGACTTTCGCCTCCCTTTTAGATTAATTTCCTGAACCTCTGTCCAGCAGGGCCACTGAAGTGATCCCAGGGGTAAATTTATGATTTCCCATCCACTCGTCAAGATTTCTCTTGAAGAGAGTCAGTGAGGGGCTTTGCCTAACATAGACTGGGATTCTATTTCAGAGCGAGGGAAGTCTCGGGGACAGGACTCTATCCCTCCAACATGTCCTATTTATTGTTGTGCTGAGGTTTAAATCCATAGAGTGTGTGGCTCTAAGAGATTTGGTTTTCTTGAGGTGGAGCATGTCCATTAAATACGGGTTAGACATGGCCTTGTACGTCAGGCAGAGATCACCTCTGAGTAGGCGGTAAGCAACCGAGTAGAGCTGGAGTTTCTTTAGTCGAGTTGCATAGGGCATCTGTTTGAGGCCCACGATCCTCTTGGTGAGGTACTTCTGTGGTCTTTCCAGCTGTTACAGGTGTCGAGTAAGGTACATCCCAAATGGGGCATTGTACTCTATTATGGGCCTAATGAGTGATGAGTAGAGGGGCACAATAACCTCTCTTGATCTAGATTTGAACCCTTTTGTGATTAGGTGGGCTACATAGAAGGATTTTCTAACCAGTTTGGAAATGTGATTATCAAAGGAGAGGTTGCTATCTACTTGGGTCCCCAGATCCCTAATTACATCTTCCGTACTTAGTGGATTACCACCTATGTGGTAGTTCGTGGGCACTTTGTTTTTCCCAAAGGGGATGACTATGCACTTTTTGGTATTTAGCTTGAGGCCATGATTCTGACACCAGGTATTCATCTCCATGAGACCCTTCTGGAGGATGTCTGTGTCAGCCAGGGAGTCAGTTATGGCCCCCAGTTTGCAATCATCTGTGAATTTGGTCAGCCAGAGTCCTCCCGTGCTTGCCTGTACCTCAGAGAAGTATATACCGAACAGGAGGGGTCCCAGGACTGAGTCCTGTGGGACGCCACTTGTAACCGGTTTAGAGTCGGACATAGCACCTGCAACTCTGACAATGTGAGTTCTATCCATGAGCCAGGTGGCAACCCATCTTGTGACATAGGGGTTAATGTTCAAGCTGGTAAGCTTATCTATAATGCCAGAGTGGGGAATGGTGTTTAAGGCCTTTGCGAGGTCCAGGTAGGCTGTGTGGACTACCTTTCCCTCATCTATGGCCTTGGTAACTGTTTCAAATAAGTCAACTAGGTTTAGGAGGCAAGATCCGCCTTTAACAAAGCCGAATTGGATAGGGTCCAGTGTCTGGAGGTTCCCAATGTCTCTGTTAATGAGTTCCATGATGATGCGCTCCTTAGCTTTGCAGACTAAGCTAGTCAGGCTTATAGGGAGGGTGATAGTTCCCAGGATCCGTTGTGGCACCGCCTTTGTGGAGCGGAATAACTGTTGCTGTACTCCATTCTTTGGGTACATAGCCTGTGGTAAGGCTGAGTTTGAACAGTGAATTTAGGTAAGGGGTTAGTTCATTTTGGAGCTCGTGTAAGACGCAGCGTGGGATACCATCCGGTCCCATTGAAGCTGTTTTTGGCTTTGGAAAGAGCTGTTTTCACCTGTGTGTCTGTGATATCTGGGGCTCTACATTCTTCTGGGATGGACACGTGCCCTTTTGGGGGTGGGGGGGAGTTTGCACTGAACCTGCCAGCCAGGATGTTGGCAATGTCAGTTGGCTCAGTGTGTATTTTGCCATTTTGCACTAGCTCAGAGCAGATCTGAGAGTTGCCACCTAGATTCTTGACATAGCTAAAGAAGGCTTTGTGATTATCTTTAGAGTCTTTGGCAATTTTTCTTTCGAAGCTGGCCTTGGATGATTTTATGAGGGATCGTAGTTTCTTGCTGATACTGATCAGGGATGCCTTCCCTTTTTGGGATTTTGCTCTATCATGTAATAGTTTCCTCCTTCTGTTGTATAGCTTATTTATGGCCAGGGTGCACCAGACTGGTTTCCTCTTTTTGGAGGAGTGAGTCTTGATTTTACTTGGGATGGCTCGATCCATGCATTCCTGTAGGTGCTCATAGAATGCATTTGTAAAGGATTCTGCGGTTTGGGCAGCATTATCCTTTAGCAATGGGGCTTTGAAACTTTCCACCACGGTCTTGAGAAGTGTGAAGTTTGCTTTTGAAAAGTTTTTCACAGTGGTTTCTTTGACTGGGGGTGGAGTCGGGATGTGGATGTCCAGTGTGATTAGTTTATGGTCTGATCTTGCCAGTGACGGGTTTACCTCTGGTGTGGAACATTGGTCCCCCATGTTGGTGATGATCAGATCCAATATGCTGTCACCTCTTGTGGGAGTGGTGACCAGTTGTTCCAGGGTGTTTGAGTTTATAAACTGTAGGAAGCGTTGGGCAAAGGAGTTACTACTTGAGTAGTTTTCCCAGTCATTGTTTGGGTAGTTGAAATCACCCAATATCATGGTGTTGGGTAAGACCTTCATATTTTCCAGTGTTCTCAGGAATGCTGAGTGGGGGTCCTGAGACAAGGTGGGTGATCTGTAGCAAGCTACAATCTGAAAAGCAGCTTTGCCCACTGTTAGTTGCACATGGATGGTCTCCGAGGCCTCGTGCTGTGCCACTAACCTGGAGGTGTGGGTATCCTTGATGAAAATGGATACACCCCCGCCTTTTGTATTTCGGTCCGGGTTCTGGGGCCGAAAGGTATGGTATGAGTTATAGCCTGGTAGTGCTGGGGTGCTCTCTGGAGCCTTGAACCAGGTTTCTGTTACTGCACAGATATCGATTCTCTCCATACCGAGGAGTGCCTCGAGTGCGTGCATTTTGAGGTTTAGACTTAGACTTCTGTCATTGAATAGCATTACCTTTTAGTTATGTACTCACCATAACTTCAGATGTTTGGGATCCATCTCGCCTACATTCTGTACTGATGGGCTCGGAGCCGATCCCTCGGCTGCGACTCGGCACGCTTATGCTATAGAGTGAGGCCTCTTATTGGCTGAGCTATCTTTATCCCAGGATGCACCACCACTAATCCCCCAGATCTTGTTTGTCCGCATACATGCACAACTTGATTATATAACATTGTTAGATGTTTCAAGATGAAACAACAGGATTCGGACCTTCTGGTATCCTCTGATCTCCAAGGAAGGGGGAAGGAGGGTGCGTTATTAGAATGGCGAGATGGATCCCAAACATCTGAAGTTATGGTGAGTACATAACTAAAAGATGTTATGTGATCCTATCTCGCCTACATTCTGTACTGATGGGACAGCGTCCCTAGCACCTAAATCCCGGGTGGCTCATTGGAAAACACTCCTGAGCACTGTGGAACCAAATGAAACTCGTCCTCTAGATGCCACATCTAATTTGTAGTGGGAAATGAAGGTGTGCGGGGAAGACCATGTAGCCGCAGCACAAATGTCACTAATAGCAAGCTTAGAATGAAATGCTATGGAAGTAGCCATAGCCCTTGTAGAATGAGCCTTGACAGAGGTGGAAAGCTCTTTGTTAGAATAAAAATAAGCTTGAGAAATACAGTCCCTGATCCATTTGGCAATAGTGACCTTTGTGACAGCTTTGCCCAATTTGTTATCTGCAAAGGATACAAACAACTGATCTGTTTTCCTTGTTTGTTTGGTCCTGTCTAGATAAAAACGTAACTGTCTGTGTCCATCTAGTGTGTGGAATATAAACTCCGCCTTGTTAGAGTATTTTGGGAAAAAAACTGGAAGCTCTAACGATTGTTGTAAGCAGAAAGTAGAACAGACCTTAGGGACAAAGGAAGGATTTGGTCTGAGGGATACTCTGTCCTTGTGAAAAACCAAGTACGGGGGGTTTACTGACAAAGCTTGAAGCTCTGAAACTCTTCTGGCAGAAGTAATCGCCACCAGAAAAGCTGTCTTCCATGATAGAAACTTTAAATCACATGTAGCTGCCGGTTCAAAGGGAAAAGAGGTCAAGGCGTAACACTATATCAAGATCCCATGGAGGTGCAGGATGAGAAATCGGGGGTCTCAATAGAGCAGCACCTTTTAGGAAGGTCTTGCACAATCTGTTGCTCATTAAAGGTAGGTCTATGGATTCGTGAAAATTAGAAATTGCTGCCAATTGTACCTTGATGGTAGAAACTGAAGAGCCTTGATTAAAAAGAGAAGTCAGAAATTTTAGTACTTCTGCCACGGAATAGAAATGGGGTCCAGGCCCCGGAGTTGAGCCCAAATAGCAAATCTTTTCCATTTGCTAGAACACAGTTTCTCTGTAGCAGACTTATGGGCCGAAGATAATATGTGTACAACATCTGAATCCAATGTATGACTCCTGACTATCGTCGGAAGAGGAGGAGCCAAGTCGTCAATTTTAAGGTGTGTAGGGACTGGTGGAATAGTCCCGACTGATGAACCAGTAGGTCTGGTATCTGATCCAGAAACCATGGACCTTGCAGGGCATGTTTCGGAGATAGGGAACCACACTTGACGGGCCAGTAAGGAGCAATTAAGATCATTTTGCTCCCCAAGAGAGATGCCTTTTGAATCACTCTGGGAAGGAGAGGAACTGGAGGGAAGGCATAAAGCAAGCCGGTGGGCCAAGGATGGACTAATGCGTCCATGGGGCTCTTCCCCAGAGCCGGGGTTAGGGAGAAGAATTCTTCGCATTTCGCATTCAGAGGAGTCGCGAAGAGGTCGCAACACGGAACTCCCCATTCGCTGAAAATCTGACTTGCAACTGTCATATTCAGAGACCATTCGTGAGGAGAGAGAATGGTCCTGCTCAATCTATCGGCTATCACATTGGACTTGCCCGGTATGTGAGTAGCCACTAGGAAGCGTTTGGTGGAGACTGCCCATTCCCAAACCCTCATGGCTTCTCTGCAAAGAGGATAGGATCTGGTCCCTCCCTGTTTGTTCAGGTACCAAACAACTGACATGTTGTCTGAGTGAACGGCAATCACGCCTTGAGGGAGATAATCGTGGAGGGCTTGAAGGGACAGAAGTACTGCCCTCATTTCCAAGATGTTGATATGAAGCAAAATCTCTTCCGGATGCCATTTGCCTTGGACTGACCTGCCCAGGGAATGCCCCCCCCCCACCCCGTCTGGGAGGCGTCCGTGGTCAAAGTGGCCGCCGGAGAAGGTAAAACAAAGGGTCGTCCCTGATCCAAATTGGAGGGCACTAGCCACCAGCGAAGGTCCCGTCTGCAAGATTCCGTGATCCATACAAGGTGGTTGAGGGGGAGTTCCTGAAAGGACCACTGAGCTGAGAGCAGCCACTGGAGAATCCTCATGTGCAACCTTGCCAAGGGGACTAGAAGAACCGTGGCGGACATGGATCCCAATAGCTGTAGGACCATTCTGGCTGGGGCTTTGGACCTGGGAAGTAAGGCTCGAACTTGATTTTGTATGGTTTGAATTCTGTCTGTAGGTAGATAGACCCGCATTTGGTTTGAGTCTATCTCTACCCATATGAATCTTATTCGTTGAGATGGCTGCAACACAGACTTTGGCCAATTGAAGGTGATTCCAAGGGAATTTCCCAGTGATATAGTGGCTTGTAGGCTCCGCAGAAGTAGATGCTTGGAGGTGGCAGTTAGGAGCCAGTCGTCTAGATACGGAAACACCTGGAATCCTAGACTTCTCAGGTGAGCAGTCACTACTGCCAAGCACTTGGTGAACACCCTGGGGGCTGTGGTGAGACCAAAGGGCAGCGCACGGAACTGAAAATGACTGCCTCCTAGGCTGAAGCGCAGATGTCTCCTGGACGCTTGATGTACCATGATATGATAATACGCGTCCTTGAGATCTATGGAGCACATCCAAACACCTTTCTCCAGCAATGGGAGAATGGTTTGTAGAGTGACCATTCGAACTTGGACTTTCTGACTGAACGGTTTAGGATGCTGAGGTCCAAAATGGGCCTCAAGTCCCCGGTCTTTTGGCACCAAAAGAATCTTGAGTAAGTCCCTAATCCGATCTGGTCTCATGGGACCGGTTGGATGACTCCTTTTTGCAGCAGCTTTGAAATTTCTGAGGCTGCGGTATCCCGTTGACTGGGTGGCGGGTCCGGGATTTTTTTGGACTGGGGGGGGGGTGAGAGAATGGGATGGAGTAACCTCCAGTGATAATCCGAAGCACCCATCGGTCCTGAGTGATCCCTTCCCAGGCCTTCAGGTGCTTCGAGAAACGACCCCCGACTGGCTCCGGAGCAGCACAGCCGGGCAATCCCTCAGGGACTATGAAAGGCTGAAGAGCCACGAAAGGACTCGCGGTCTCCAGTGTTGCGAGGGCCTCTGCTGCCTCTGGGACGGCGTCTTCTGGATGAATTTCCCCCTCCTCTGCCTCTGGAGGGGGAACCTTCCTGCTGAGAGGGGTAAGGCTTCTGAGATCTACGGAACCACATTTTCCCTCCTCTTTTAGCCTTGGGATAAGGCCGAAAGGGAGTGGAAAATCGTGCCCCTACGGCAGTCAGAGTCTTACCTTCCTGTTCATAGCAGGTTAGTGTGTCTTTTACCTTGGGTCCAAACAGGGAGGACCCATCAAAGGGGGCGTCGGCAAATGAAGACTTAAAGGCCTCCGCGAAATGACACAGGCGGAGCCAGGCTTGTCTCCGTAGAGCAATGCCTGTACCCGCCGCTCTACTCGCCCCTTCGGTCGCATACGAAATGAGCCTCATGGACGAGTTCGAAATGGACGACATTGTAGCCAGCTGAGAGCCAACCGTCTGGGCCAGCTCCTCAGGCAGGTTACACAAGAGGGTATCGGATAGCTCCTTAATCAGATCCCTCTGAAATCTGGTAAAGTGCGTCAGGTAGTTCAAGGACCTCAGTGTAAAGGCCGCTGAACTAAGGGTGCGCTTTCGTGCGATCCATGCTCCTAGACTCCTTATTAGGAGGATGGACGGACGTAGAAGCCTCTGCTACATCTTGCTGGGTAGCAGATGCCACCACCAAAGCATCTACAGCCACACCTTTAGTAAGGAACTCTCTATCAGGGGGCGCCGAGAGAAATTTGTTCGGACGAGCGGGCACCGGTTCCACAGAGTCTGGGTGTTCCCACGCCCTTCGACAGATCAAATCCAGGAGCTCGTCGAAGGGCGGAGACACCCAGGAGGCGGAGGGCTGAGCCCCGAAGGCCTTCAGGAACACCGACTCATCAGCAGAGGGAGGTTTGGACTGCCAGCCACCTCGTTGTTTTAGGGCTTTCAGGATGTCTGCAAAGGAGACATCATCCGAGGACGACTTGGGGGACCCCTCTGCATCATCGAGATCAGTGTCAGATGTCAGAGACTCATCAGGGGAGTCAACTTGCTTCCTCTTGCACGATCTCTTCCTGGGAGGTTCTTCCGAAGAGGCCTCAGAAGGACCTCCAGGAGGGGGAGAAACCCCAGCGGAGGTAACCTGAGGCCCAGGGGCTCCGCTGTCTAAGGACAGGGGGACTGCCAATGACCCAGTCTCCAAATGTAGGGAAGGAGCTGGGGAAACCGTGGAGGTAGCCAAGGAAGATTTGGCTAAAGCACTCCTCATAGCCCTGAAGGCGGGACCACCAGAATCCTGGGAGGGTCCCACCTCCGTGGCCACAACAGTGGACGGTACTCCCGCCGCCGACGCACCAAGAGGGAGACTTGGGACCGAAAGCATCAATCCCGAAGCCTCCCCCCCAGGGCCGAAGGAAGAAGTCCGTGTACTGAACTCCGACCCAAGAGCCGGAGTTGGAGCAAGGGTCGGGCCCGACCCTAACACCACCACAGGTTCCACCAGCACCGGCTCCAACGGTGCCGAAGCTGTTGGAGGAGGAGTCACAGTAGGGGAGTGGACCATCGGCTCCAAAGCCAAATGGGCTGGAGCCGAAACCATCTTTTGGAACACCGGAGACTGGAAGAGTCGAAGGAGCACCCTGTCGATGTCCGAATCAGACATCTTGGATGATCTCGAGGATACCGATCGGGCCCGAACCGATTTCTCCATCAGCTCCGAAGGGCTCGGGGACCGGCTCCGAAAGGACTCAACAATTATCGGCTCCGAGGAAGGTTTCAAGGAAATTTCCCTCGGTGCCGATAAGGACTTCGGCTCCGAGGGGGAAGAGTCTGAGCCGATAACCCTTATCGGCTCCAATATCAGTGGAGCCGATGAGGGTGACCCGCCTCTCGATGCCCCAGACCTCGGCTCCGAAACCAGAGGGGTCGAGGCTGGAGGCATCGAGGCAGACCATTCCGACCTCGGCTCCGAAGTCCGTGGAGCCGATGGAGAAGTCTGCTTAGTTTTTTTAGCGGTCGGTTCCGACTGACTGGTCGGAGCCGACGCTTTCTTCTTTTTAGAAGGAGACGGAGAGGAAGATAAAGCCTCCTCGAAGGAAGGCTTGATTAATCCTTTGAGGATTAATATGTTTTTCCTCTCCTGGAGGACTCTAGAAGAGAACGCATGGCATACACTACACGACTCTTGCAGGTGTTTAGCACCTAAGCAATAGACGCACGAGGAGTGGTCGTCCGTTATGGACATTTTAAAACCACACCTCGTGCATTTCTTAAACCCGGAGGGTTTGTGTTCTTTCGACATAACCAAGCCAAAACACAGTTGTCTACAACTAGAAGAAGGGTTTGACACAAGAAAAAATATATCACTACTTTAGTGTTAAAATTTTAAAATTTTAAACTAAAACCTTTTTTTTTTTTTAAGACAAGACAAACTTTCCACAAAAGAAAGAGAGATAGAGAGGGTCAAGACCCTCTAACTTAAACGGGTACTTGACCCACACACAACTAAGGTAGTAGAAACCACAGGGGAAGGCCCCTCTAACTTAAACGGGAACCTTCCCTGACAGGAAAAAACACGAAATCCTCAACTAAAACTACCAAAACACACTCGTATACAAAGAATAGCCGTTAAAACAGCTTTTGGATTTAAATGAAGCAAATTACTGACAGGAAAAAAGCCTAAATAAATAGTACTTAGCCCAGCCAAGTTGAGACCACGTCTAAGCTCTGTAAGCGGCAAACGAGATCTGGGGGATTAGTGGTGGTGCATCCTGGGATAAAGATAGCTCAGCCAATAAGAGGCCTCGCTCTATAGCATAAGCGTGCCGAGTCGGAGCCGAGGGATCGGCTCCGAGCCCATCAGTACAGAATGTAGGCGAGATAGGATCACATAACATCCTCAGTTTTTGGTTTCTTGTCTTGTTTACGGAGGTGGGTTTGTCATTTGAGCCTTGCCTAAAAAAGGCACTATGGGGGCAGCAAGAGCATTGGCCAGTATTCGAAAGCCTAAGGGCGACAGGTGCAAGCCGTCTCTGGCGAAGCAACGTGGCTTGTCGAGCATGTCATCCCAGGCTGACAAACACTGGATCCCCTTTGAACGACACCAAAAGCTTAGCCAATTCTTAAAATTAATCATTTTATCTTTATACTGTGGCATCATTCTTGGTGAGGGCAAGATGCTACTCAGGTTCATACCGGCCTGGGCTACATGATCAGAGAGCTCCTCTGTCTCTTTTCATGTAGTCCAGGGAGGTACGTCTCAGGTCATTCACACCAACATGGACAATGACAGAGTCATATTTGTACCTGTTCTGGAGTGACCTGAGTGCTTGTGTTATGTGGCGGATCCTGGCACCTGACAGGCAGCTTACAGTAACCTTATCCTTGTTCAGTCTAGTGAGTGGGACGTCAGTTTCCCTGACAATAGAGTCACCTATTACTAGTGTATTGGGTGTGTTATTTTGCCTTAAGGGTTGTGAATGCGTGGCACACTGACTTTGTGAAGTATGTGATATGTGGCTGTTGTTGGGGGGTGGAGGTTGCTTGGATGTCTGCTTTGGAGGTCTCTGCTGCTTTGGCAGATTTTTATTTAGAGCCTCCGAGTATGTTTGTGTATTTATGTGTGTTATTTGCTAATGCAGATATGACTGGTCTATGTGAGACTGGTAGTGTGGTGCAGGTGTTTCTCGTCTCCTCATGACTGACTGTTCCAGTCTTGGGTTGAGAGAGCTTGGCCTCCAGTTTGGCTGTATAGTTGCATCTCTCGCATAAATTTGTGTTTGTTGGAAGGAGGAGAGGTTTGTCTGTGTACATGAGGCAATTGTAACATTGCCTCAAGATGCCCAGATTCACCAGCTGGACTAGAGAGTACACCTGAAGCTGCCCTTTGGACATGCCTGAACAGATAAAGTGAACTGTTTTGCTGATTGTCCGGTATGGACGAATAGAGAGCCTTGTACTTCTGTATAGTATTGGGGAGTGTAGTGCTAGCTTTTATTAGTGCTTACTTAGAGATTTGAGCAAGTGCTGGACTGTAAAAGGAATGGTTTGAGTGCTTAAGTTGAAAGTTTGACTAGTTCCAAGGGAAAAATTGAAGAGTTGACTTCGTGGAGTCGGGAATAGTTTAACCTTAGCTAACCGGTGCTGCGCAGCGTGCAAATGCGGGTTTTATAGCAGGGAGATGAAAGAGATGGAAATTAGCCCAAAATGGCCAATAAACTACTAGTTGCTGGGCTGAGACCACTCCTCCAGGGACAGATAGGCTGCTCAAAGCTCCCCACTCTCACTGGTGAACAGATAAACTTCCTTCTATCCAGGTAAGGTATGGGCAACACAGGAACTTGTACCACAGCCCTGAATTCAGCAGAACCTAAAAACTGGACTAGACTAGCTTAGAAAAGGCGGGAAACAAGAATATATATATTTTTTTCACAAAAATACAGTAACTTTACACTAAAACACTTAAAATGCACAGAAAAGGCTAGCGCACTTGAGTGTGTAGCCTGCAACAGTTAAACAGATGATTTGAACACAAAAACGGCTAAAAACAACTTTGTCAAGTGCAAGCAGAAAAATAAGTACAATTTGCAGCACAATAAGCTTTTTCAAAACACAAAAACGCTAGAAAATCGCGTTTTAGGCGAAATTAGTTGAGCTAGCAGTCCCTACTAGTACCAGATATAATGGGAAATTAAAAAATAAACCACCTTGGTGGTTCACCACTGCAAATATGCCCTCTTAAGGTCCATAAGAAATCTATCCACATTAAAGAAGATCAACAAGGACCTAAAAATGACTATCAGAAAGTCCAAATCTGAACATGAACTGTTAATGGGAAATTAAAAAATAAACCAACTTGGTGGTCCACCACTACAAATGTGCTCTCTAACAAAAGAAAAAAATAAAGGTCCGTAAGAAATTTATCCACATTAAAGAAAAATATCAACAAGGACCTAAAAGTGATTATCAGAATGTCCAAAGCTGAACATGAACTGAAACTGGCATCAGAAATGAAAAGTACAAATCCTTCTTTGGTTACATTAGGGAACCAAAAAATAACACATTGCATTAGGTTCAAAGGTGTTTACTAGGCTAACGACCACAAGGGCCTTTTTAAGCCTAGCCATGCATCCCAAATCTCTGACGAGTTCTGATACCCTTGATAAGTGTAAGCATGGGTCTGGGAGATAAACCATTTACAGGTTACCTGTTTGCATCAGAGACATGGGTGCCAAACCAGGGATGAATTTCCGGTTTCCTATCCAGTTGTCCAAGTTGCACTTGAATTGGATTAGGGAGGAACTCTGCATTACATGGATGGGGAGCCTGTTCCTTAGACGGGGTAGTCTCTGGAATACATACCTATATCCACCGGGTGACATATGGGTTTGTACCTAACCTCTAGAGTTTTGTCAACAATGCCCGAGTGGGGTATTGTGTCAAATGCCTTGGCCAGATCAGGGTAGGCAGTGTGATCGATTTTGCCCTCATCCATTGCTTTGGTGACCTTCTCAAAGAAGTCCACCAGGTTGAGTAGGCATGATCTGCCCTTTACGAAACCAGACTGGGTTGGGTCCAGTGTCTGGATGTTTACTATATCTCTATTGATCATCTCCATGATTTTTTCCATGGCTTCACATATAAGACTAGTAAGACTTATGGGTCTTTAGTTTCTAGGGTCTGTAGATGGCCCACCTTTGTGCAGAGGGATAACTGTTGCCTTTCTCCATTCATGAGGCATGAAGCCTATTTGGAGGCTACAGTTAAATAGTAATTCCAGAGGCCCTAATAGGTCATGTTTCATGCTACTTAGAAGGCATCCTGGGATACTGTCTGGGCCCATTGATACAGTGTTCTTGGTCTTAGAGCATTAAGTACCTGTTCCCTAGTGATAGTAGGGGGAGTCATATTTTATGATATTTCCTGAGGGAAGGTTGAGAGGGAGAGAGGAGTAAAGTTGTAGCTGAATTTATCAGCCAGGAGGTTTGCTATGTCTTCTGGCTCACTATAGGTGGCTCCATTTACAATGAACTCTGCACACAATTATGTATTGCCTTTGAGGTTGCGGACATAGCTAAAGAATGCTTTGTGGTTGTCCTTGGCTTGGGAGGCCAGACTTACCTCAAGTTTGGCTTTGGGAGACTTTATTGTCCTCTGAGTTGTTTGTTTAGTTTAATGAGAGTGCTTTTATCCTGCTAGGTACTGCACCTCCTAATTTTTGCCATGATTTTCTTCCTCCTGTTATACATCAGATTGATTTTGTGATTCCACCAGGGTGGCTTGTTTTTTGAGTTAGTTCTGTACTTCTTCCTGGTGGGTACAGCTGCCTCTATGCAGTTATTAAAATCCTTGTACAGGGTTTCTGTGAACAGATCTGCATAGTCAGAAGTGTTCTCAGTGTTTATAGGGGCTTGAAATTTTGCTAGGAGGTTAGTCTTAGAATAGTTCCTGAATATTCTTGGTGTAGCTGCGGGTCCAGGTTTTATTTTGACTTCAAAAGAGACCATTTTGTGGTCTGACGCTACCAGGGAAGGCATTACAATAGGGGGTGTGCAGCACTCTCCCATATTAGTGAAGACCAGATCCGGTATGGTTGCACCCCTAGTTGGTGTATTAACTAACTGGTCCAGGGAGTTTGTGTTTACAAAATCCAGGAATCTCTGTGTATGTATGTTTGATGTCATATAAGAGTCCTAGTTAATAGTGGGGTAATTTAAAGTCACCCATGAATATGGTATTGGGTTGGATGGATAGTTTTTCTAATAAGTTTAACTACATGGTATGGGTTTCCTGGGTCATAGAGGGGGACCTATAGCTTGCAAGGAAGTGGTATTGGATTTTGACTATGGTGATTTAAACATGGAGCAGCTCAAGTGCATAGTCCTGTTTGACCAGCCTTGACGTATATTTATATTTGATGTAAATAGAGACACCTCCAGCTTTAGTCCCTGCCTGTGAAGTAGCTGGTCTAAATGTGTGGAAGGCATTATAACCCTGCGCTGTTGGTGTGCTGTCCATGGCTTTAAACAACGTCTCTGGGACTGCACAGACATCCGCTTTCTCTAGGGTAAAGAAAGATTCCAGGGAGTGGAGTTTTTTGTTTAGGTTCCTAGCATTGAGCAGTAATACCTTTCAGATTTTCTTGGTTTTTATTTGCTATGTCGGAATTACTTTCAGTTTGGCATTACCTAAAAAAGCCACTAAGGGGGAAGGCAATGTGAAGAACTAATCCAAAATGGCATTACCCACTGTTACCCAAAAAATGTAACTAATTTACTTGCAGACAGATTTACTGCATTCTTTTTTTTTTTTTACTACAGAAACAAGTCATTGAAATTCCACAGATGAACAAGTCTCACTCACCCTTTAATATCACATTGAAACCTGTCCAGGTTGTACTGTCTAAACTTTAAAACAACACTTTTATGAGCCCAGATAGTTTACCATGATGCCTAATTAACAGTATGAGATGCACCCCTGATGAACTTCTCCTGCACTTATTTAACTTAAGCCTAGCCACAGGGTATACCCCTGAGGTTTGCAAAACCACTGTAGTGGTACCCCTGTACAAAGGGGACCGTACCACAGGCCCCAAACAGTCACAGGCCTTTCAGTCTAACAAACTTATTTTGCAAGGCCATGGAACATATCACATCTGATTTTTAAAACTGTGATATTAAAAATCTCATACAACTGGATCTACAGCAGTTTTGTTTTGCCAAGGGCTGATCATATCTACTCAGCTTGATAAGCTTCTTTGAGAAAGACACAGAAGTAGTGTACAGTGGCCACTCAGGCCACATAGCATGCCTAGATCTGGCAAAGGCTTTTGACACTGTGTCTAACTCAAGCATTGTAAAGCAGGTAAAAGAACTAAAGGTAGACCCTTATGTGGTAAGATTTCTTGCATACTGGCTGAAACATAGAACTCAGACAACTAAGGTGGCAAGTACTATATCAGAAAATAAGAAAATAACCAGTTGAGTGCCATAGGGCTCATTACTGGAACCCCTCCATCTTGGTATATGACCTCCATACCCTAAACCCTGATCTATGGCTAACCAAATTTGATGATGGCCATAAACTGGGCACCATTGTCCATTCTCTCACCGATACAGAAGTTGTTCATTAAGAACTTATCTGTACAAACCAATGGTGTACAGAGAAAGAGATCAAACTAAATACAAAAAAACTGCAACATTTTTGCCTTTGGAAAACACCCCTCATTTACAACTTAAAGTATAGTCAGTACCCCACTCTGCATGGAGGTAATATTAAGGGACCTCCACACTTGGGTCAGCATTTTCTTTACCTTTGCCCACCATGTTGCAATAATAGTTGGAAAATCCTATCTATCTCATCTAGGTCAGATGATGTTATTATCCCTGTGTACTCTACCCTAATTAGACCAGTTATTGAATACATTACCTATTTCAGCATGTACCTAGCCAGACATATTTAGCTAGAAAGGCCCCAAAAGGTTCCTGACAAAAAAAAAAGTTAGTACAGAAGGATTTCTAGGCCAATAGACAGTCTAGAAGCCCTATCCCTATGTTATTTCACTTACAGACTCTTGCATTTCCAAAGTGTGTAAAATTGGTAAAGTACATGGTTGCTTAGCTGCAAATTTGTTTATGGGTGACAGCCCAATAGATAAAATCTACACTTGATTTGTTGACATAAATTTCTTTCAGTATACTTGTTCATGTACATGCCAGGCTAACCTAACGGATCTGTAATATCTTCACAGGAGGAACAGTTAGAGGAACATCAAATCAGAGGATTTGAACCTTAACCAGCATATAAATAAAACATGTTGGGGGGGGGGGTAGATTCATTACCCAATTGTTGTCCATCTCTGGGATAAATTCCTTCTGCATCTTAAGCAAAATGACACCTTCTTCAAGACTAACCTTGATAATCGGATGGGCACTCAAGTTCATCCTTTGCCTTACGTTTTGCCTTCCTGGATGTGAGGGAGCACATCCTGAGAGTGGTATTTAACATGATCTTCAGAGTTACATAACTTGTAGATCCTGTGGTCAGAATTACAAAACCTATAAGAATGTTTTCAGCAAAGTAAATGCAGAAATATAATTTTTTGACAGTTTTTTATTTTTTATTTATTTATATTTATTTACATTTGTTTACTGGGAAAATCCGACTGGACACAGGTTCTTTTTCAGCAGAGGTGGTGATGCTTTTGCACTGAGATCTTGCAGTCTTCCCCACCAGGAGAAAGCAATCGAATACTAGCCATTCAGTTCCACTTCTCCTGTCTAGCCCCTCCACTTTCTGAGTCTCGTGGTCTAACTCAAATCACTCATGCTGCAGCCATGGCTCTGTTTCTGAGCGTTGTAGAGCTAGCTAGGGTGATTTATTTCAGTTGCTCTTTGCAGTAATATTTCAGGGAGTACAAACACTGTGGTTATGCCTATTTGATGAACTGCATTCATATATATTATCTAATGAAAATGCTATGTTTAAGTTGTAGACAAGCTCAAGAATTCTGTCTACCCATTCAAGCACATGCTCATAACTTTGCCATTTAAAAGAATGACCCAAATTCCAAAATTCTTGTTGTGGCCTCCCCTTTATCCCACCCACCTCAAGAAAAGTGTCATTAACTGAATATTCTTGTTAAAAATTTATTTCCTTGGTCACTGGTCAAAATCTTCTTCCAGGACAGAATTTACAGTGGTGCCATTGGCCTGTAGTTGTGTTAGATGTGTTGCTCTCTCTGAGGAAAGCAGATTGCTTTAATGTTAAGATTAAATGACTGTGTTAATTTTAGTCTGGAATTGTAGAGTATTAAAGTGGATTCTTGTGATCTGTATGACAGCAAAATATGTGAAAACTATAATCTATTGATGTACAAGGCCAGTCATGCAACTTGTGGCCTGGACTGGTTGAAGACCAAACTGAACCATCAAACAAGCACAACATGCACAATCCCTAACGCAGCATGCCATGCCTAAAGGCAGTATACTGAAGGAAGTCTTTGCCAACAAATTAAATATAGATTTTATCTGGGTAGTCACCCACAACAAATTTTGTAACTAAACATCTGCACAATTTATCCATTTTATTTAGTTTTTTAAACGTATAGTTAAGAACACAGGGAAGAGCTAACCAGATGTGATCTGGGAGCCATGACTTGAGAAAAAAGCACAATTTTGAGATTGACAGAAGAAAAAAAATGCAGACACCCCCATATCTATGATCTGGTGGAACTAACTCCTGTAATAATAGTAAATGAAGACATTGCCTCTTAGGATAATACACCATGTCAGTGTGATAGTATACTTGGTATAACCAATGTACTTTATTGCGCATACACTATGCAGTCTGCTTAAAAATAAGCAGCGACTGTTTTTTACAGTCATTTTATGAAACATACCTTGTGGGTAACCTTTGGTCTGCACAGCAAGCTGAACCAGTTGTGAAGGTAATCTCACAATAAATAGTTCCTGCAGAAGCATATAACTGTTAGACGTGCATGGTAACCAATTGCATACAACACCTTAGAATAAATATAGGGATGGTGAGAGAGAGCCTAATGTGTGAGGGCAGAAAAGATTCAGTCATATTTTATGGTGCACATACCACACAGCTGTACTTATATAGACTCATAATACTAGTCTTCACAGTTTAGTCAAAATGACTAGGTAATATTTATACGAAGCTGTGGCTCAGTAGGTTGATTGGAGGCCATAAACGGCATGCACTGGACAACTACTGTGGCAGCACCCTCCCCAGCCTTGGAAACAAAATCCTTGTTGTAATGCCTAGTGTAGTGTTGCTGATTCACAGATGACTGCAGCTGACAGCTGTCTAAAGATGGCCACAGAGACAGCATCTACCTCTTCTTTGGAAGGGTAGCATTGATGAATGGACAACTACCCTTAATAGCTGGCATAACTCCACCTCATTTATAAGATTTACCTTTGAGTGCAATAGTGAAAGTATCAGCTATTTGGATATCACAGTGGGTAAGAAGAGAGAGCTGGGTTGTTTTACCTCTACCGTTTTTAGAAAGGGCACTTTCTGCAACTCCTATCTCCACTATGAAAATTGCCACCTGTACCATCAAAAGAAATCAGTGGCGAAGGGGCAAATGGTTAGATTGTCCCGGTTAATTAGTGAGGATACAGTGTTTTTAGAGGAATTGCACTTTCTTATCTGTCTGCTCCCTGATAGGGGTTATCTTAAACAACTCATAGATAGAATTAAGAAGGAGGTAATTGGGCATAGGAGTGGTAGATTTGCCCCCATTTTAAGGGGGGATTTGAATTGTGTAGGTAGTGGGATTACCAGTGTTGCAGGAAATAATAATCTGCATATAGTTTGTAAATTTGACAGTTCTCTGCCACTGTTTGTTACTCATTAACACGAATAGTACCCAGTTTCTTAATTCCATTAAATGGTTTTGGAATATGATTTTTCTACTGAGGAGATTAAAAAGCCTCTTGGACCAGCTGCAGTGATTGAGTATTCCAAAGGTAGAAATGTAAAATCTGTTTTGGAGTCAGACTCAGCCAAGTTACAATTTACCCACTGTAGAATGCAGAAGTGTGGTTTCTGTAGTTTGTGTAGGTACATCCACAAGGGCCCTTATATTGTTGTTAACAACTGTGCAAGAACATTAGGTTGCTGTGCAAGAACATTAGGTTGCCTGGGAAAATGTAACTCTAATACAACACATGCAGTGCACTTGGTTATCTGTGGTACCTGTGATGCATTTTATGTAGGAAATAACTATTAGGAAACTAAAGGACAGAATTAGGGAGTATTGTTATGATATTAAGAGAAAGAAGAACACTAATGCTTTCTAGAGACATTCCATCATCTGTCCAGATTTCAAGAAGTTTAAATTTTTTATCATACATAGAATTATTTATTCTCCGTTATGTGGGGACATTGATACATTTCCAGAAATAGGAGAATTAAGTTGGCAAATCAGGCTTGCAGCCGGTCTAAACTATGTAACTTCCATAAGCAGTGTATTGAAATTGAGAGCAGCTTGTGTTTTAAATGACATTTTACATGTTTTTTTTTAATGACAGATTTTGTAAGATGAATTTAAATGTTTTATCTGAGGTAGTCATGAATGTTGCAGTTGTGGTTTTTATATTTACAGTTTAGGTGTAGTTTTTGAGTATGCATGGTTTAGTTCATTGCATTAGTATATAGCACTTAAGCATTGGGAGTACATTTTTATTTCTGCATTTTAAGTTCAATTGTATTGTATTGTATAAGATTGTTTTAGAAGGTTTTAGCAAAAGTAGGTTATCCATTCATGTTGAGTTGTCACTGTCATTGTACTCTCAGTTTAAGAACTCCAGCTAATTCAGGCATGACGTTTTAATTATTTGTAGAAGTGGATTTGTATTGGTTAAAGAGGACTTTTTAAAGGATAGGTTTTCAATGTAATTTTTTTACTCTGACGAAATCTGTTTAATTTATTAAAGACAAACGTGCTCAGTAATCATATACGGCGACTTGTGATTCTTAGGTGATTCCGTTTTTTTTTTAATTTTTACAGCAGCTTCCTATTTTGACTTGCTGTTTTAAGTCATGGAATGATGACTTTACCTTCTGAGTTAGAGATGTCTATACAACATTCACACTGGTTTGAAAAGATGTGTTTACCAGCTGGAATTCCCATGTTACTGTAAATAAAAAAACTAAAAGTTGTATAGGCTTTGTAAAATCCTTAATAGTGAGAATATGGGCAAACATTTGATGTTAAGTTGTCTGTTTCGCCTTCATTCTTGCTGTTTGGGATCGGAGCTGATCCTTGGCTCCGACTCGGCCATCTTCAATAGCTTGAGAGCTGTTTACTGGCTCGAGGCTACCCCTTATCCCATAATGCCTAGCAATAGCTACCCAGATCTCATTTGCCGCTTCAGCTGCGAGGGTGTCATTTTTCTGGCTCAGGCTCGTATATTTAACTTTTTGTGTAAACTTTCCTTAGAATTTAAATTTTCTAGTATCCTTTCTATTTAGAGTTAGTTATACATGTTGTAGTTATTTTTTCTATAATGTCTCTACCCTTTTTGACAGAACTCATTTAAGTTAGAGAGTTTTCCACCCCTCCCCCATCCCTAAGTTAGCCATTTAACTTAGAGGTTCTCCTACTTCTTTTTTCCCTTATTGTAAAAAAAAATATATATATATATATATATATATATATATATATATATCTATATATAATAATATTTAATTATATTATATCTTAGATTTTCTTCGTAGTTATAGATAGTACTGGCGTGTTTTGTTTAGTGTAGTACTGTTTTTTTTGTCTGTATTTATTTACTTAGTCTTCCCTTTTTTTTTGGTACAGTCACGTCTAAGGAAGCTAAGGTTTCTGGATTCAAGAAGTGTGACTCATGCTGTCAGAAAATGTCTCTGACAGATGGGCACACTAGTTGCGTCTACTGTTTGGGCGCTGTTCACCTGCAGGACTCTTGTTCTATTTCCCTTGCTTTTAGTCCAAGAGTCCTGCAGGAGCGTAAGAACAAACTGATTCTTAGAGGTCTGTTAAAACTCCAGGATTCACCAGCAAAGAGTTCACAGCCAGTGAAATCCCCAAAATCCCCTAAGTCGTCGGCTCCACCTTCGGAGCCGACTCCTGTGCAGGATTTACCTTCTAAGTCTGTTCCGGCTGGCACCGACAGGACAACCTCCCTGTCGGCTCCATCGGATGCTTCAGAGCCGTCGCGGAGCCACAAAAGGCTGAGGTCCCCTTCCTTAGAGTCGGTGCATTCGGCTCCTCGGACTCTATTACTTCAGAGTGAGCGTAGGCACCGATCCTCTCACTCCTCTCGATCCTCTAGGCTGTTGGATCACGATCTGGAAAGAGTAGTCAGTAGGTTGCTAAAGTTGCAGGCACTAGCTAAGTTATTGTCCAGCCCTCCTCAACAGGTATTAGCTCCGTCCACTTCACTTGATGTTCCTCCTCCGACTCCAATGAGTTCAGAGCCGGAGATCATTGGGGTTCGAGTAGTGGAACCGTCGGCTCCGACAACCATATCCCCTTCGGTTCCAATGTTGGCTCCGATTACCTCGATGGTACCTTCCATCGAGGGATCTGGATGCCGAGGCTCCCTTGTCGGCTCCGAGGGGACGAGTGGCATCGGACCCTTGTCCGACCCCGTTCTCCCTCTCGGAGCATCGGCGCAGGTGAGCTCGGCTCCAACATTGGCCTCGGAGCTGTCCTTCTCGGCGCGGAGAAAGATTCCTATTTCTTCAGAACCGGAGCTTTTTCTGCCTCAAGACAGGGACGCCTTTGAGGTCATGCAGAGTGTGCTGTCCCCCGAGTCAGCTCCACTACCAGCCCCACCAGCTCCATCTCCTGTAGTGCCTGTGCCAACCTCTGCTCCTCCAGACCCCAAGCGTGGGGAACCAATGCTCCAGGACACCCCATTGGTTGTTTCCTCTTCTGAGGCCTCCCCTGATCACTCAGAGGAGCCCCCTCGGAAGAGGAAGTGCAAGAGGAAGCACATTGACTCCCCTGAGTCTGTCACTTCTGATACAGACTTAGATGAATCGGAAGGGTCCCCGAGATCCCCCTCTAAAGATGTTTCCTTCTCGGACATCCTAGAAATGCTTAGGCAGAGGGGGAACTGGAATCTCCTAGCCCCTACTGAGGATGAGTCTGTATTTCTGGATGCTTTCGGTTCCCGACTTTCCACCTCCTGGGTTTCTCCACCTTTTGACCCACTTATGTCCGTAGTGGCTCATAAGGCGTGGTCCGCTCCGGACACAGTGGAACCATCTCCGAGGAGACCTAGTAAATTTATTACAGCCCCCCAGGATAAGCAATTCCTTTCTAAAGCTGTGCCCGTTGATGCCATGGTGGTAGCTGCAGCCACCAAAAAAGAGCTAGCAGAGACCTCTTCATCTGTTCATCCCCCTAACAAGGAGTCTAGGACGATGGACAGGTACGGAAAGCGAATGTTTGCTTCAGCGACCTTCTCCATGAGGTCACTGAACTATCTATGTCATTTTACTCGACTTCTAAGGGATCTCCTTAAAGAGCTTGAAGGCACCCTTCAAGATCTTACAGCTGAGGGAGCACAAGCCAAAGTAGCTTCCCAGCTAGCGACACTTAATTCTATAGTTAACTCCTCCATGACGGCTCATTTCCTATGCAGCCAATGGAGCAAGTAGTGCCGCGGGCACGGGTGTAGCCCTTAGGCATGCGTGGATGCAGCTGTGTCACTTTGCGGAACCCTTTCCAGCGTCCTTCACCAATACCCCCTTTGATGGCTCCTTTCTCTTGGGCCACAGGCGAAAGACACGTTGACTAGGTGTGAGCAAGAAGGCAAGACTCTCTCTGCCGTGGGAGTCCATTTTTCCACTCCTACTAGACCTTACCCCAAGGGTCAGAAGAGTGGGAAAATGTGGATGTTCATCGTGCATACAGCTGCAGTCATAACAGATGGGTTCTCCTGCCATCAGGCGGGACCTCGGTCGGCCGAATTCCAAAGTCTAGGTCCGGCGTCGGTTGTCGTCGCCTCTTCCCTGACGTCAGTGCGACAGGGGTATAAAAGAACCAGCTGACGCCATTTTCTTCAGTCTTTTTTGCCGCGCGGTGCCCGAAGCAGAAGCAGTTCGCAAGTGCCGGACGGCCAGCTACTGAGATTACAAAAAATTTGGAACCGAAGTCTTCTTAAAAGCTAAGTACCCCGTTGGGGAAACTTTTTCTTGCCTCAGACCGATGTCAGACAAAGTTAATAATTGTATTTCTTGTGGGAAGCAAATACGCATAAGGATTTCCATTCCCTCTGTATACCTTGTTTAGGCCCAGACCACAACGTCTCGGTCTGTCGCTTTTGTGCTACATTCAACAAACGCACTATTAAGCATCGGGCGGAGTTCGCCCAGCATTATTTTGGGAAAGCATTTAACTATACTATGTCGTCGGATACTCCGACTCCGGTTTTGTCTAAAAAAACGCAAAGACAAGGATCGACACTCGAGGTCCGCGGCCTCTACCGACACCACGCCAAAGCCGACTACCCGTGGTCCGGTTCTCAGCGAGGCGCCTACGCAGCCCCTGATTACCGACGACACATCTTTGGCGGTGTCTCCTGTACCCGAGGTCGCAGGCTCCTCGGCCCACACCCTGACTACAGATACCGAAGCCACGCTTGGCATTGAAACACAGAATGTGGACAGGTCCACCTCCACTCAAGGTGTCTTCAGACATTCCTCTTCTTTCTCCATCAAGGCTTTCACCAAGTCTAAAGCTACCATGCACCCTAAGAGACCAGCTACACAGGGCCCATCTCCAGGCCCCATGCCTAAGAAACAGATGCTCAAAATGGCTGAGGATTTAATAACTCTAATCAGAGGTTCTCAGACACCTCCGGACAAAAGACCCAGAGTGGAGGAATATTCCCCCTCCTCTGATCAGGGCTCCATTCTTTCAGACCACTCTGATTATCAGGAACAGTCTTACTCTCTTTTTAAAGACTCTGATGCAGAGGAATCTATTCCTTCTGTATCCCCCCCTGAGGATTACTCATTTGGTGAAACTCTGCATACCTTAAGGGAACACTTCCACTGGGAAGGCCAGGATTATTCAGATTCCAAGAAAAGGCTCAGGGAATTTCTTTTGTTACCCCAGCACAGGCCTCTGGCTATACCTCCTGTCCTGGACATCCTAGATGATGTTTACTCGGAGGCCTGCCTTAACCCAGACTCTCTTGCTCCAGCTCCAGTTAAGCCTGACAGGTACTACAGGGTTCCTGACTCACACCAATTTCTATACAAAAGCCATGCTGCTGACCTAGAAACCATCTCACAGGGGCCCAAGGGAGTTAATGCCTCCATTGCCAAAAACCCATTGCCTTCCGAGAGAGATTCCAGATCCTTAGAAAGGTGGGGAAAAAAGGTATATACCTCAGCTACCTTATCCATGAGGGCCTTAAAATGTCAGTTTCATATGCTAAAATAACAAACAGTTTCTGTTATCTCAATTGAAAAGTAAAATGTCACAACCTGAACAACCAGACATGAAGGAGTTGCAGGATTTGATGCATAGTGCAGAACAAGTGGGTAAACATACCTTACAATGTGGTTTTGATGCTCTAGAGGCCTCATGTAGAGCTGCTGTTACAGGCTCAGTCATACGTAGGCATGCCTGGCTCAAGGAACAAGCCTTGCCTGATCATGTCAAAGCTAAATTACTAGACGCCCCTCTTCAAAAGGATGTACTATTTGGGGCAAATGCTGAGGAAGTATTACGGAAGATGGAGGAAAAGGCTAAATCAATGCAAACTGTGAAAGAATTTCTAAAGGTTCAACCCCCACGTTTTAGTAGAAATTGGCCTTCCAAAAACTGGTCCTTTCCTGCCACAGACAGACCCCAAAGAGGCAGATACAGGCGCCCGAGGGGCAGAGGACAAACACAACGATCATACAGAGGCAGACAATGGCAAGCTCCTACACAAAGAGGTGGTGAGGACAACTCGCAATCTTTCAGAAAGCAAAACCAATGACTTTCCCCTTTGCATGCCAACCAGGTCTCAAATGGCAGCACCCTTAGTAGGAAAGCTGGCACTATTCTCAAAAAATTGGCATATTGTCACAAAGGACAAATGGATCCTGAACATTATAAACAGAGGCTACAAATTCCATTTTCATACCCTTCCAAAAATGAAAGGCATGCCAAACCTGCCACACAATCAAAGGGCAGAGGCACAAAAGCAAATTTCAGATCTTATAAACATGAAAGCTATCTAAGAGGTACCTACACACGAACAAGGTCAAGGTTTTTATTCCAGGCTATTTCTGGTGCCGAGGAAGGGCAAAGATTGGAGACCTATTTTGGATCTTTCCATCCTAAACACATTCTTACTCGTACCAAAATTCAAGATGCTCACTCTACAGCAACTTCTTCCCATGCTGGGCAAGGAGTCTTGGCTGGTAACATTGGACCTCAAGGAGGCATACCTGCATGTCCCAATCAGACAAAATTGCAGAAGATACCTCAGATTTCTTGCAGGTTCAATACATTATCAATTCTCTGCATCGCCCTTTGGCTTATCTACTACTCCCAGCGTATTCACAAAATGCCTGGCATCAGTAATTGCCTACTGCAGACTTCAAGGGATACAAATATACCCTTATTTGGACGACTGCCTGATCCAAGCGAACAGCAAGCACATTCTTCTGAAACATCTGGCTTATGTAATAATGTTATTAAACTCTCTAGGATACACAGTCAACAAAGAGAAATCAAGACTAATACCCTCTCGGAAGATAATTTTCCTGAGTGCCAATTTGGACACAAACACCCAGATGGCCTACCTCACGCCAGAGAAGCAGGGGCAACTAATTCAATATTTCAGAACACTGGCAAATTGCACCAGGCTGACTGCAAGGAAAATCCTGCAGGCTCTGGGATTCATGGCATCTTGCATCTTACTAATCCCATGTGCAAAGCTGCATATAGGTTCATAGGTTCATAGGTTTATACTAGGCTATCTGCCCTAAGGCATTTATAAGCCTAGCCCAAATTTTTGTGGCTTACGCCACCACTGTGCCCATTAGTTTGTTGTGCCTCTGTCCAGCAGTGACACAGAGATGATTCCCGGGATAAACCTACGATCTCCCATCCACAGGTCAAGATTTCTCTTGAACAGAGCCAGCGAGGTGCTCTGCCTCACATGGACCGGGATTTTATTCCAAAGCATAGGGAGTCTCTGAGTGATAAATCTATCCCTCCAGCACGTCCTATTTATATCCGTGCTAAGGTTTAAGTCACTTGCTCTAGTGGTTTTGGTGGATTTGGATTTTTTGAGGTGGAGCATGTCCATTAATTCCGGGTTGGACATGGCCTTGTATGTCAGGCACATGTCACCTCTGAGCAGACAGTATGCAACTGAATAGAGCTGGAGTTTCTTCAATCTGGCAGCATATGACAGATTTTGGAGTCCCTTTATCCTTTTGGTGAGGAACTTTTGGGGTCTCTCCAATTGCTGCAGATGTCGGGTGCGATACATCCCGAATGTGGCATTGTACTCAAACATTGGTCTGATAAGTGAAGAGTACAGGGGAACAATGACCTCACTAGATCTGGATGTGAATCCCTTCATGATCAGGTGGGCAATGTAGAAGGTCTTTCTAACCACTTTAGCAACGTGAGTGTCAAAAGAAAGGCCACTGTCAACCTGGGTCCCCAGGTCCCTGATAACCTCTTCTGTGCTTAGTGGATTGCCACCTATATGGTAGCTTGGGGTTACCTTGTTTTTCCCGAAGGGTATGACTATACATTTTTTGGCGTTTAACTTCAGGCCATGGCTCTGGCACCAGCTATCTGTTTCCGTGAGTCCCTTCTGAAGGATATCCGTGTCCGATGCACTTTCTACTATGGCCAGTTTGCAGTCGCCTGCAAACTTTGTCAGCCAAAGTCCTCCCATGTTGGCCTGTACTTCTGAGAAGTAGATGCCGAACAATAGGGGCCAAGGACTGAGCCCTGTGGGACACCGCTTGTGACCGGCTTGGAGTCTGACATAGCGCCAGCAACTCTAACCCTGTGGGTTCTGTCCTTACCAGTTTGCAACCCATCTTGTGACATATGGGTTTACATTTAAGCTGGTAAGTTTTTCTACAATACCCGAGTGGGGTATTGTGTCGAAGCCTTTGCAAGGTCAAGGTAGGCTGTGGACTGCCTTTCCTCATCAATGGCCTTGGTGACTGTTTCAAGAAGTCGACCAAGTTCAAAAGGCATGATCTGCCCTTGACGGCCAAACTGGGTCGGGTCCAATGTCTGCAAGTCCCTATATCTTTGTTTATGAGCTCCATTATGATCCTCTCCATAGCTTTGCAGACTAGACTTGTTAAGCTTATGGGGGTAACCAGGGTCCGTGGAGGCGCCTTTGTGGAGTGGGACCACAGTTGCCGTGACGCCACTCCTTGGGCACGTATCCTGTGGTAAGGCTGAGATTAAACAGCTGCCTTATGTGCGGGTTTAATTCCTCATTTAGCTCGTGTAGCACACAGCCGGGGACACCATCCGTCCCATTGATGCTGTGTTTTAGCTTTAGAGAGCAGCTTTCACCTGCGCATTTGAGATGTCTGGGAGGCTAGACTCCGCTGGGATAGTTATCTCTCCTTCAGGCCGGGAGAGGGGGTGAAGTTTGCACTGAACCTGCCTGCCAGTATGTTGGCAATGTCTGTGGGTTCAGTGATTTTTGTATCATTTTGGACTAATTCTGAGCATATCTGGGAGTTTCCACCCAGGTTCCTAACATAGCTGAAAAAGGCCTTATGATTGTCCTTTGAATCCATGGCAATTTTTCTCTCAAAATTGGCCTTAGTTGATTTTATGAGTGCTCGTATTTTTTTACTAATAATGATCAGGGGTGACTTCCCTTTTATGGATTTTGTTCTATCATGTAATAGCTTTCTCCTCTTATTGTAAAGTTTGTTAATGGCTGGGGTCCACCAGACTGGACGTTTGCCCTTTGTGGAAAGAGTCTTGCTTTTATTTGGGATTGCCTGATCCATGCAGTCCTGGAGGTGTTCATAGAAGGCATTTGTAAGGGCTTCCGCAGCTTGGGTTGTGGTTTCCACTGGCTCAGGGGCCTTGAAGGATACCACACCAGTCTTGAGTAGTGTGAAGTTTGCTTTAGAGAAGTTCTTCACTGTGAATGAGAAATATGAGAAAACTACAATGGTACCTAAAAAACACATGGTCTCAACACAGCCACAGTTTGGAAACAATAATACCACTAATTCCATGTCTGCAAAAGGAATTTCTGTGGTGGGCTGAAGCTTGCCAAACAAACACAGGTCTTCCATTCAGCAAGCCTCAAGCAAATCAAGTCATCACAACAGACGCCTCGGACTACGCCTGGGGGGCGCACATGACAGATCGGTGCATTCAGGGCAAATGGACCCAAAAAGAAAAGCACCTTCACATCAGTCAAAAAGAAATGCTAGCAGTAATAAATGCTATTACAGCCTTCAAGGACCTTCTACAACCAGGTGAGCTATTGATAAGAACAGACAACACCACAGTTATGTGGTACATAAACAAGCAGGGAGGAACACATTCTTATCCCCTATGCAGGCTGGCCATGTCACTTTGGAACATGGCCATGGACTTACAAATGGAACTACAAGCACAGTACTTGCCAGGCAAGGAAAACACGCTGGCAGACAACCTAAGCAGGAATATGACAGATCCACACGAATGGAAGTTGAATCCAAAAGTTTTTACAGAAATAATCCAAGAATGGGGAAGGCCAGACATAGATCTCTTTGCCTCCCACAAAAATCATCAATTGACAAAATTCTGCACAAGGATCTTCCATCCAAAGACCTGGAGAGTGGACGCTCTCTCTTTCAGTTGGACATTAATGACAGTTTATGCCTTCCCACCTCTTCCTCTGCTGCCCAAAGTCCTATTGAAGACCAGAGCAGACAGACCAAAGATGATCCTCATTGCTCCAGACTGGCCAAGGCAACACTGGTACCCACTCCTGAGGAGCCTGACGCATTCCCCACCATGGACCCTGCCTCTAATGCCTCTTCTTCTGACTCAGCACAGCTTCAAAACTCTTCACAGTCAGCTGAAGACACTCAATCTAGCCGCATGGAAGATTCCTTAGCATCACAGCAGGCCCTGCTCTCCAAGGAGGTGCAGGATGTCATTTTGGAGGCCAGAAGGCCATCAACTAGAAAAGCTTACTCTGCAAAGTGGAAATGTTTTTGTGTTTGGAATGAGAAAAAGGGCCCTGCCCTGGAAAACTGAATTTACCTCAAATACTACAATATTTGGCCGAACTGCTAAGCAGTGGACTTTCGTTCTCCTCCATCAAAATCCATGCCTCAGCCATTTCTGCAGAATACAACACTGATCCACCTTTATTCTCTCACCCTCTATTAAGACAGTTCCTCAGAGGGGCTAAGAATTTAAGACCTCCAAGAAAACAACCAATACCTGCTTGGGATCTTAATTTCATTCTGGAAAAACTGACTTTGCCCCCTTTTGAACCAGCTGCCTCATCAGATTTACAATATTTGTCCTGGAAAACAGCTTTCCTTCTGGCTATCACTTCAGCTCGTAGAGTTTCAGAACTACAGGCTCTTATGGCTGTCCAGCCTTTCATCATCTTCCATCAGGACAGAGTTTCGTTACGTACCAACCCGTCCTTTATGCCTAAAGTGGTATCCAGGGTAGCCTTAAATCAGGCCATACATTTACCTACTTTTATCCTAATCCTCAAAACAAAGGGAAGAGATTACTGCATTCCTTGGACATCCACAGACAACTGCGTTATTATTTGGACAGAACAAAGCCTTTCAGAAAATCAGAACAGCTTTTTGTGGCCTATGCGGTAGGAGCTTAAGGAAAGTCAATATCCAAACAGACAATCTCAAAATGGATAGCCCACTGCATACGCTTTTGCTATTCCTTTCATGGCAAAACTGTTCCTACAGGCATTAGAACTCATTCCACCAGGGCCACAGCCACCTCTGCAGCCTTCCTCAGAGGAGTTCCTACCAAGGATATTTTAGAAGCAGCCACTTGGAGTTCTGTGCATACCTTCTCTAAGCACTACAACCTACCATTATACTCCAAGTCTAGAGCAGGCTTTGCCACTGCAGTCTTGCAGGGCATTTTGGCTCCTCCTAGCTCCACCTAGTGCCTTCCACCCCTTTTCTTAGCTTTGGGATTCTACCCATCTGTTATGATTGCAGCTGTATGCACGATGAACATAGTACAGTTTTGTACCTACCATAAATGTAGATGTTCGAGTGCTAATAGAGCTGCTGTCCAGGTTTCCCTCCCTCCTTCCCCTCTAGGGGTATTCTTTTATGGTGTATTTGCTTGCAACTACTGTTTTTTGATTATATTGCATTGCATTATTACATTATTTTATGTATTGCCTTCCTTCTGGGGGCATCTGACATCTGGGGCAAGAAAGACTGAAGAAAATGGTGTCGGCTGGTTCTTTTATACCCCTGTCGCACTGACGTCAGGGAAGAGGCAACGACAACCAACGCCGGACCTAGACTTTGGAATTCGGCCGACCGAGGACCCGCCTGACGGCAGGAGAACCCATCTGTTATGACTGCAGCTGTATTAGCACTCGAACATCTACATTTATGGTAGGTACAAAACTGTACTTTCCTTAAATCTCAGGGAGCCTCTCCTGACACACGTAGTGATTTTTCCTCCAGAGACAGAGGGGGAAACAATAATAATAGACGCCGCCCTCATAGCAGAGGTGGTCCGCAGAACCAGGGCAACAGAGAATCTTTTTCTGATAAGCCCTTCCAGCATCCCTGAAGGGTTGCCCGGCTGTTCACCTCTGGAAGCATTCGGGGGAAGACTTTCACTGTTCCCAAAAGCTTGGCTAAATTTAACGAGACAGATGGGTGCAGTCCATTATGTCCAGAGGTTACAAAATTCCCTTCCATCAACTCCCCCCCTACAGTCAAACAAAATCCTTCCAGATGTGCCACCCAATCTAAAGGAGCAAGCAGTAATAGACAATGTTAAGTTGTCAATCTCGCCTTCATTCTTGCTTGATGGGTTCGGAGCCGATCCCTCGGCTCCGACTCGGCACTTGCTAAGCTCGAGAGTTTCTTCCACCAGCTCGAGGCAGCCCCATATCCCATGATGCAAGGCGGTAAGTATCCAGATCTCGTTTGCTGCTTCGCTTAGGAGGTCTTCTTTTACCAGCTCCTGGTAAGTTGTTCACTTTTGTGATTTTTCAAGCCCCTTTTTTAGTCTAAAACTAATTTTTTGATAGTTTAAATTTAATTTCTATCCCTTTCTGACAGAAATTCCCTGTCTCTTTTAATTTTTTGTTAGTCAATTCCCTATCCCATCCCCCCCCTGTTAGGGTGTGTGTGTTGGTGTTTTATAGAATACCTCTTGGTATTTTGTTTAATTTAATTTAATTTAATTTGACTGGTGTGTGTGTATTGTGTGTTCAGCACCATGTCAAAGGAGAGGGTTTCAGGTTTTAAGAAGTGTGACTCGTGCTGTCAGAAGATGTCTCTGACAGACGGTCACACTTCTTGCCTGTATTGTCTGGGCCCTCTTCACCTGCAGGACTCCTGTGCTATTTGTCACTCCTTCAGCCAGAGAGTCCTGCAGGAGAGACGAATAAGTTGATTCTTAGGGGCCTTCTTAAGCCGGAGGGCTCTCCGGCTAAGTCGGCTCCACCAAAATCAACAAAACCTGCCAAGGCCCAGGCTTCTGTATCTAAGCCTGCGGCCTCGGCTCGACTGCATTGAGTCGAGATCGGCTCCGGCTGGAGCCGATTCTGGATTGACAAAGCCGCACCGATGGCTATCGGTGCCGAATCTGTATTGTCCACTTCGATGTCGGCCCGATCGGTTCCGACACCCATGTGGCACAGGCATCAGTGTCGGCTCCGATCGGCTCCGACACCGTTACTGGTGGCTGTATCGGCTCGGCTGGAGCCGATACATCGAGACGTTCTGTCGGCTCCGAAGTCGGCGCCGACAGGATCTGTAGTATCGGCTCCGATGGCTCATTCCAGGAAGAGGTCGAGGTCTCCTTCCTTGGAGCCGATACTTCGGCTCGGCCGCCTCTTCTATCGGAACGGAGCCATCGGAGCCGATCTTCAAGGTCATCCAGGTTGTCAGATCATGACCTAGAGAGTGGTCAGTAGATTACTCAAGTCACAGGTACTGGCCCAAATGTTACACAGTCCGTCTCAGCAGGCGACTGTTGGTCCACACCCGTGACAGTTCCTCCTTCAACTCTACCCCAGAGTTTGGAGTTGGAGTCTTCGGGCATGGTTACTGCTACGGCTGGAGGACGGATACCCCTTCTGTTCCTTCAGCCTCTACTCTTATCTCCTCTTCCTTAGAGGGATTCGTGGTCGGGCTTCCATGGTCTCCTCCGAGGGGTGAGTGGCATCGGACCCTTGTCCGAACCCGCTCTTCCCCTTGGAGCCTCGGCCTTGGTGAGCTCGGCTCCGACATCTGCCTCGGAGACTTCCCTTCGGTGGTCCCTGGAGTTCCTAGCTCTTGGAGCGGGTTCTCTCGGACCTGCCTGGGAGGGAGCATTCGAGGTGATGAAGAGTGTACTGGCCACTGGTATCAGTCAGCAGTCTGTTCCCGTAGCTCCTCCCTCTATAGTACCTGTTGACATCTCTGCCACTTCTCTTGCTACAGGGCCCAGAGATCCTCCGCCTCAGGTTTCCCCATTGGGAATTTCCCCCTCTTCCGAGGATTCTCCTGATGTTTCGGGAGATCCTCCTAGGAAGAGGACTTGTAAGAGGAAGCATGTAGACTCCCCCGAGTCTGTCACTTCGGATACTGACTTTGATGAGTCAGAGGGATCCCCTAGATCCCCCTCTGAGGATGTCTCCTTCTCAGACATCCTAGAACTTCTGAAACAGAGGGGAAACTGGCCCACCAACAATCCCTCTGAGGATGAGTCAGTATACCTAGAGGCGTTTGGATCTTGGCCCTCCACCTCCTGGGTGTCTCCGCCTTTTGACCCCCTTATGCAAGTTATTGCACGAAAGGCGTGGGCAGCTCCTGACTCTGTAGAGCCAGTCCCTAGGAGGCCTTCAAAATTTATCACTGCCCCGAGTGATAAACAATTCCTTACCAAGGGTGTCCCCGCTGATGCCATGGTGGTGGCTGCGGCCACCAAAAAGGAACTTGCAGATCCTTCCGTGCCCGTCCATCCTCCTAATAAGGACTCTAGGACCATGGATAGGTACGGCAAGCGGATGTTTTCCTCAGCGACCTTTGCTATGCGTTCGCTGAATTATCTTTGTCACTTCACCAGACTCCAGAGAGATATCCTGAAGGAGCTGGGAGAAGTAGTTCAGGATCCTACAGCTGCAGGGGCTCAAGAAAAGATTGCTTCGCAGCTAGGAACCCTCAATTCCATTGCTAACTCCTCCATGCGGCTAATATCTTATGCTGCGGATGGAGCGAGTAGAGCCGCAGGCACAGGTGTGGCTCTTAGGCGCCAAGCCTGGATGCGGCTATGTGATTTTCGGATCCCTTTAAGGCGTCCTTCACAAATTCTCCCTTTGATGGGTCAGCTTTGTTTGGCCCTCAGGTGAAGGAAACCTTGACCAGGTGTGAGCAGGACGGCAAGACTCTTTCTGCTGTTGGAGTCCGTTTTCCACCCCTTCTAGGCCTTATCCCAAAGGACAGAAGGGTGGGAAGATGTGGTTCCGTAAATCCCAAGGAGTCACGCCGATTCACGTGGTCAGTTTACCCCTAGATGCAGAGGGGTAACAACAACAGACGCTCTAGAGGCAGAGGGGGTCCTAAGAACCAGGGAAACAGGGAGCCTCTCTGATAAGCCCTTTCAGCATCCCTGAGGTGTTGCCCGGCTGTCCCTCCTTGGAGGCAGTCGGGAAGATTATCACTGTACCCAGAAGCCTGGCATTCCCTCACTCAAGACAGATGGGCACAGTCGATCATATCCAAGGGTTACATAATTCCTTTCGAGGAAAGTCCTTCCCCTCAAGTTCCCTTCCAGATGTACCACCCGGTCTAAGGGAGATTGCAGAGTTAGAAATCAAAACTACTGCAAAAGAGCCATTCAGCCAGTTACAATAGACCATTCAGAGCCGGAATCTACTCAAGGTTCTTTTTGGTCCCCAAAAGACGGGAGACTGGAGACCAATATTGGATCTCAGCAGACTCAACAAGTCTGTCAGGAAGACAAGATTCGAATGGTCACTCTTCAGTCAATTCTGCCCTTCTTACAGAAGGACAACTGGATGTGCTCAATAGATCTTCAGGATCATGCTATCACATCAAAATTCACAGACGCTCCAGGAGATTTCTCCGCTTCGGCTGGGGTCCAGTCACTTCCAGTTCAGAGCCCTGCCCTTTGGTCTCACTACAGCCCCCAGAGTGTTCACCAAATGCATGGCAGTGGTCACGGCTCACCTGAGACGTCAAGGATTCCAGGTGTTTCCGTATCTCGACGACTGGCTCCTGTCAGCCACCACCAGGCATCAGCTTATACAAGCCAGGGATTACACAATAGACCTTTGTTCTCATTTAGGCATCTCAATCAACTTGAAAAGTCATCCTTATCGCCCTGCCAGTCTATTACCTTCATAGGCGCAAACTTAAACACTGTTCGGATGTCAGCTACCCTTACAGAACAAAGAGTTTCAGACATTCAGACTCATGTCAGGATCATTCTGGCCAGCAAGAAAGTACAGGCCAGAATGGTTCTAAAGGTATTAGGTCTCATGGCTGCGGCCATTACTCTTCTTCCCCTGGCTCGATTCTACATGCGCCTCCTTCAGTGGATGCTGTTCACACAGTGGTCATACCAGCAACTCCCAATGTGTCACCAGATTCTGGTGACACAAACATGCAAAGAACATCTTGCTTGGTGGATCACATCGTCTCAGGTTCACCAAGGCAGGTGCTTTGTACCTCCGTCCCCGATAGCCACTGTCACCACGGATGCCTCCCTGATCAGGTGGGGGGGTCATTATCAGGGCAGGATGGTTCATGGGACGTGGCAACCGTTCGAGTACCATCTGCACATAAATGTCCTGGAGATGAGAGCAGTGCTTTTAACGTTGCAAGCCCTCAACGACTTTCTTCCCGTAGGGACAATTGCAGTCCACACAGACAACATGTCTGTAGTTTGGTATATCAACAAACAGGGCGGAACCAAGTCCTACCCCTTGTGTCGAGAAGCGCTCAGACTATGGCAATGGGCGATCTCCTCTCATCGGTTTCTGGTAGCAACGCATATCCCTGGGAAAACCAACATTATAGCGGACAGATTGAGCAGAGCTATTCTCATGCCTCACGAGTGGTCTCTCAAGCAATCCATAGCGGAAGAGATTTTTCTGGAATGGGGTCGTCCATGTTGCGATCTTTTGCTACTCCCCAAAACAGCAAATGTCCAGACTTCTTCAGCCTCTTCCCTCTATCAGGCCATCCCCCCAGAGACGCTCTGACCCAGGATTGGCCCCAGGGACTTCTTTATGCCTTCCCTCCATTTCCTCTGATCCCTCAGGTGATCCAGAAAGCTACCGCTTTGAGAGCCAAATTGATTCTCATTGCCCCTTACTGGCCTCGACAAGTTTGGTTCCCGTTCCTCCATCATCACCTTTTGGTGCAGCCGTGGTATCTGGACCCAGTGCCAGATCTACTGATTCACCAATCCGGTCAGCTGCACCGGTCAATCCCTTCTCTCAACCTCACAGCATGGTTGCTCCACTTCCTTCCTTAGCCAGGCTTCCTTTGATCTCTAACCCAGTTAGAGACATCATAGTAGCTTCACTAAAATCCTCTACCAGGAGGATTTACACAAGCAAATGGAAGCGTTTCTCTTATTGGGCTAAGGCCCAAAATATTGATCCTTTACTGCCCCTGTTCAGGCAGTTCTGGACTTCTTAGCAGAGATTTTTCATGCAGGCTCCTCTTCTTCCACAGTCAGAGTTCAGTTGGCTGCTATTTCTAATTTTCATGTCGGGATAGCAGATCATAATATTATGTCCCATAGGCTCTGCAGGGCCTTCTTGAAAGGAATTTTCCTACTAAAGCCTCCAATCAGGAATCCTCCTCCTCAGTGGGATCTAAATTTAGTGCTGACATCCTTGATTCTTCCCCTTCGAGCCAGCTGTTTCTTGTTCCCTGAAATATCTTTCTTGGAAAACTTTATTCCTAGTGGCTATTACATCTGCCAGGAGGGTGTCTGAACTTCATGCTCTTCGGTTCGACCCCTATTTGATTTTTCACAAAGACAGAGTATCTTTGAGAACTAATCCATCCTTTTTACCTAAGGTCGCTTCAAAAACAATCTGAATCAATCCATTGATCTCCTGTATTTTTCCTAACTATTCAGATAGAGCTGAACAAAAGCTACATTATCTTGACGTCCACCGTCAGCTTAGATATTATTTGGACAGAACAAAAAAATTTAGAAAATCTGATCAACTTTTTGTTTCCTATGCGGATAATAAAAAAGGCCTTCCCGTTTCTAAAGTGACTTTGTCCAGATGGCTTTCTTCGGTCATCACTGAAATTTATACGATCAGGGGAAAACAGCTGTGCTCGAAACCTAAAGCACACTCAACTAGGAGTTTAGCTACTTCTACAGCTTTTCAAGCTAGACTGCCTTTGGACACTATTTGTGCAGCGGCCACTTGGGCCACTCCTCACACTTTTGTTTCCCATTACAAATTGGACTTGGCCTCCAGGGACAGAGCCAGTTTTGGCTCTACAGTCCTCAAGAGTTTGTTCCATTGAGCCACCCAGGATAGAGGTGCTAGGGACGCGGTCCCATCAAGCAAGAATGAAGGCGAGATTGACAACTTAACATTAAGAAGTTATGTACCTACCATAACGTTCCATGTTAGTTGTCTTCTCGCCTTCTTTCTTGACCCTCCCTCCTTCCCCTGGCCTGGACAGACCTTGTATAAGAAACTATTATGCTAAAGACCATTCAGACCTGGTCCTTTTTACATCTGTAAGTTTCTTCTTCCTTTGGGAAGTATTGTATGCTTGGTGCTATTGCCCTTTGTTTACAAACGAGATCTGGGTACTTACCGCCTTGCATCATGGGATATGGGGCTGCCTCGAGCTGGTGGAAGAAACTCTCGAGCTTAGCAAGTGCCGAGTCGGAGCCGAGGGATCGGCTCCGAACCCATCAAGCAAGAAAGAAGGCGAGAGAAGACAACTAACATGGAACGTTATGGTAGGTACATAACTTCTTATTTCAAAAGTGCTAGAAAAAAGAGGCATCCAGGAAGTCCCCACAGACCAGCACGGATCCGGAACTTACTCAAGGCTCTTTTTGGTACCAAAAAAGACAGGGGACTGGAGACCGATTCTGGATCTCAGCAGACTAAACAAGTCTGTACAAAGAACAAAGTTTCGGATGGTCACGCTGCAGTCTATTCTACCCTTTCTGGGTCAGGACAATTGGATGTGCTTGATAGATCTTCAGGATGCGTACTACCATATCAAGATGGACAGACGCTCCAGGAGATTTCTTCGCTTTCGGGTGGGGGCCAGTCATTACCAGTTCAGAGGTCTGCCCTTTGGTCTCACCACAGTCCCCAAGGTGTTCACCAAGTGTATGGCAGTGGTCACGGCTCACCTGAGACATCAAGGATTCCAGGTGTTTCCATATCTAGGCGACTGGCTCCTCACTGCTACCACCAGGCATCAACTCCTACAAGCGCGGGATTATACAATCACATCCTGCACCCATCTAGGTATTACAGTAAATTTCAAAAAAATCTGCCTTGTTGCCCTGTCAGTCTATCACTTACATAGGAGCAGACTTAACACAAGGGATATGTTCGCAAGGTTACCACTAGAAAGAGTGTCCACAATTCGCCAACAAGTGCAAATTCTAATGCAGAGCAAAAGGATCCAAGTCAGATATGTCCTTCAAACTCTGGGCTCCATGGCAGCGGCCATTCTTCTAATCCCACTAGCGCGCTTCCACATGAGAATTCTTCAGTGGCTTCTTTTCACACAGTGGTCCTTCCAAGAGCTACCCATGTCTCACATGATCCTTATCATGGAGGCATGCAAAAGACACCTTTCTTGGTGGATGGCCTCCCCATTAGTTACTCAGGGAAGGCCTTTCATACAACCCTCTCCGGTAGCCACAGTGACGACAGACGGCTCCCTGATAGGGTGGGGGGCATTATCTGGGCAGGACAGTCCAAGGCACTTGGCAACCTCACGAGTACCATCTGCATATAAATGTCCTAGAAATGAGAGCCGTGCTCCTAGTGTTGCAAGCTCTTCAAGACTCTCTTCCTTCCGGGACCATTGCAATTCAAACAGACAACATGTCAGTGGTGTGGTACATCAACAAGCAGGGCGGAACCAGATCCTACCCCCTGTGTCGAGAAGCACTCAGACTTTGGCAGTGGGCGATTTCCTCTCAACGTTTTCTGATTGCGACGCACATCCCTGGGAGATCCAACGTCATAGCGGACAGGCTCAGCAGAGCTATCCTCATGCCTCACGAGTGGTCTCTGAATCAGGAAGTTGCAGATCTTATTTTCCGCAAATGGGGACAGCCTTGCTGTGATCTTTTTGCCACCCCCTTCAACAGCAAATGCAGCAACTACTTCTCCCTTCTTCCGCTTTCAGGTCACATACCCAGAGACACTGTAGTCCACGATTGGCCTCAGGGACTTCTTTATGCTTTTCCTCCATTTCCCCTGATACCGAAACTCATACAGAAAGCAAAATCGTTGGGTTGCAAAATGATTCTCATTGCCCCCTACTGACCTCGACAGATATGGTTCCCGTTCCTGCACCATTACCTTCTCAATCAACCCTGGACTCTGGACCCAATTCCAGATCTCCTGATTCATCAATCAGGCGGGTTGCATCAATCCCACCAAACTCTCCAGCTCACAGCTTGGTTGCTCCACTTCCAACCTTAGCCAGGCTTCCCAGCATTTCCCCAGCAGTACGTGAGATTATCGTCTCCTCTCACAAGTCTACAGCAAGGGGTTGGGAGGGTGGCCTAAGGGGTTGGGAGGGTGGCCTAATGGTTAAGGTGTTTGCCTTACAAACGCAAGGTGCAGGGTTTGAGTCTCACAAGGGATAATTGGCTAGGCTTAAAATGGCCCGCAAGAGCAGTCAGCCTAGTACTAACCTATGAACCTATAAAAACTTATGCTAGCAAATGGAAACGTTTTTCTTGTTGGGAGGAGTCTAGGAATGTGGATCCCTTCTCAGCCCCACTCCACAGAATTCTGGAATTCCTGGCACAACTGTTTCACTCCGGGGCCGCTTCCGCTACGATTAGGGTACAATTAGCGGCCATTTCTAATTTTCATATTGGTTGGTCAAATTCTAACATTATGCCTCATAAGCTCTGTAAAGATTTTTTGAGAGGAACATCTCTTCTTAGACCTCCAGTGAGAGATCCTCCTCCCCCTTGGGACTTTAATTTAGTCCCCTTTTGAACCAGCAACTTCCTGCTCCATCAAGTTTCTATCTTGGAAGACACTCTCTGGTAGCTATCACTTCAGCTAGGCCTGTCTCAGAACTTCAGGCACTATATGTTCGTCCTCCCTACCTGGTGTTTCACAAGGACAGAGTTGCTCTGAGGACTAATCCTTCATTTCTTCCTAAAGTCTGCTCAGAAAATAATTTAAACCAATCTATAGATCTCCCTGTGTTCATCCCAAATCATAGCAACAAGGCAGAGTACAAACTTCACCAATTGGGCATTCATAGACAATTGCGTTTTTGCCTGCACAGAACTAAAGAAATAAGAAAGTCAGACCAATTATTCCTTTCTTATGCTTAAACAAACAAGGTCTCCCAGTTTCCAAGGTGACCTTATCCAGATGGTTGTCCCACACTATTACTTTTATTTATCAGTTAAGGAACAAAGAGTTACCAATTAAACCGAATGGTCATTCTACTAGGGCATTAGCCACCTCCATAGCCTTTCAGTCTAGGTTGCCCATGGAGTCCATCTGTGCAGCTGCCACTGACTCACAGCATTCTTCTGCATAGCTCTACCAGCCTTTTTTGATAGCTTATCTCCCTCCTGCAGCCTCCCCAGATAAATTCAAGGAATGCTTCAATCATCCAGTAAAGTAATTTAAACATTACAAGAAGCTTGTAATATTAGGATATGATAATGTAAATTTACTAGGATCATCCAAACTTGATATTATTGATGTTTTAACAAAAAACAACCCTATACAAGTTCTAAAACAGCCCAGCCAGACCCAACCTGTGGTCTAATAACCATACCTTAGTTGACTTATTTATGATCGACACCCCAAACCTGATCTTTTCTGTCAGGTACTTAACATAGAGGGTTAAGGCTGTGAGGTGTTAACAACCTGCTTCCTGTAGTCCAGAGTTTGAGTCCTTCAGCCAGTGCTGTTACTCTGTGCAAGTCTCTTAAAGCCACAGTGCTTTAGGGGAAGTTTGGAAATTGGTCTAGGTTCCTCAGTCGTCTGCTGTGCTGCATTACTAGTAACTGCCTCTGAATATGTCTCCATCCTCCTTCTACCTCTGAAGGATCAGTCTGCTGTTACTTTTAAGTGCAGTATCCTCAATAGAAAACCCCCTTCGGACCTAAAAACAAGCCACCCTGGTGGAATCATAAAGACAGTAGGCTGTATAACAGAAGGAAGAAAATCTTGGCAATAATTATGAGGTGCAGCACCTGGCAGGATAAAAGCACACCCATCCAACTAAACAAACAACTCAGAGGACAAATAAAGTCTACCAAAGACCAAGGACAGTCACAAAGTATTTTTTAGATATGTCTGAAACCTCAAAGGCAATACACAATTGTGTGCAGAGTTCATTGTAAATGGAGCCACCTATACCGAGTCAGAAGATGTAGCAAACCTACTGGACAACAAATTCAGTTCCAGCCTTACCCCTCTCTTCCCCTCAACCTTCCCTCAGGAAATGCCATCAAATATAACTCCCCCTGTTATCATTAACTCTCTAAGGCCAAGAACACTGCATTAGTGGGTCCAGACAGTATTCCAGGATGCCTTCTAAATAGCATGAAACATGACCTCTCAGGCCCTTGGGAATTGATATTTAACAGCAGCTTCCAAACAGACTTTGTGCCTCATGATTGGAGAACAGCAACAGTCATCCCTCTGCACAAAGGCGGGCCATCTACAGAACCTGGAAACTACAGACCCATAAGTCTCAGTAGTCTTGTATGCAAAGCCATGGAAAATTCTCGTGGAAATGATGAATAATGATATAGTAAACTCCAGACACCGGACCCAATCCAGTTTGGTTTTATCAAGGGCAAGTCATGCTTACTTAACCTGGTGGACTTCTTTGAGAATGTCACCAAAGCAGTGGATAAGGGCAAAATGGTTAACATTGCCTACCTTGACCTGGCCAAAGCAGTTGACACAATACCCCACTCAGGCATTGTTGACAAACTCAAGAGTTTAGGTACAAACTCGTATGTCATCCAGTGGATAGCCAACTGACTCACTGACAGGACCTGGGAAGTTAAAATTTGGGAGTCCACCTCTACAAAGAAGGCAGTCATAAAGTGGAGTCCCTAAGGGATCAGTCCTTGGACCACTCCTTTTTGGCATTTACTTTTGTGATGTCAAGGCCAATGTCAGTGGCCTCTGGCTGACTAAATTTGCAGATGATCGCAAATTACGAGCTGCCATTAAATCCCACACTGACACAAATGTTCTCCATGAAGGGCTGACACAGACAAACGACTAGTGTCAGAGCCATGGACTAAAACTAAATGCTAAGAAATGTATAATAGTATCCTTCAGGAAGCCATCCAACCCTGGTAACGATCATATTGACAACACATGCCTTAGAGTTGATCCAGCAGTCAGGGACTTGGGGACACACACATAGACAGTAATCTAGCCTTTGACCATCTCGTGTTTGCAGTAGTGAGGAAATCATTCTATGTTGTGCAACTTATAGGTGCATAGGTGTGTGCTAGGCTAACGGCCCAGGAGCCTTTACAAGCCTAGCTCATAGGATTATCCTGGCATCATGCCACCCAACATTAGTTCCCAGTGCCTCTGTCGAGTAGAGCCACTGGAGTGATCCCTGGGATGAATTTTCTATTTCCCATCCACTCATCTAGATTTCTCCTGAAGAGGGCTAGTGAGGTGCTCTGTTTGACATGTATGGGAAATTTATTCCATAGCATAGGCAGTCTCTGGGTTATGAACCAGTCCCTCCAGCATGTTCTGTTGATTGTGATAATGAGGTAGAGGTCTCTGGAGCATGTGGTGCACAGAGATTGGGATTTCTTTAGATGTAGCATTTCTAACAGAGCTGGGTCAGACATGGCTTTGTAAGTTAAGCAGAGATCCCCTCTAAGTATAAACAAAGGTATAGCATCTAGGTCCAAGGAAGTCTTTGTTCCACTGTATTCGGCATTCATCAGACCTGTCATTGAATAAAGTGCCCCCTTTGGTATGTACCTAACATATCCAACAAATGGAATGTCCACGGAGGTTCCTCACTAAAATACTACAGGGCATAAGTAAAATGTGCTATGCAGACCGCCTCAATGCCCTATCCCTGCATTTTGTCTCCTACATGCTGTTGAGGGGATATCTGTGCCTGGCATGCAGAGCATTGTCAGACTCCACTCTGGTGGACCTCCTACATATCAGCAAAACAAACAGCACCAGAATTACCCATTCTAAAGACTTAAACTTTGCCTGTGATATAAATAAGACCTGCTGGAGAGACAGGTATGTATCCCAGAGACTACCCTGTCTCTGGAACAGGCTACCATTCATATGAAGCCGGGTTCCTCCCTAACTCAGTTCAAGTGTAACTTGCAAATTGGTTGGGGAACAGGAAATTCATCCCTGGCTTGGCACCTATATCTCTAATGGACAGTGGCAACCTGTAAATGGTTCATCTCCCAAGCCCCTGCTTACACCTATCACGGGTACCAGAACTTGTCAGAGATTTAAGATGCATGGCTAGGCTTAAAAAGGCCCTTTTGGTCATTAGCCTAGTAAACACCTATGTACCTACAAACCTAATTACCTTTTAGCCAAAGTATTATAAAAACATATAAGACTTGCAGACTGAGGCTCCAGCATTTGGATTCCAGTAATAATTTGCTGTGATCCTAAATTAGCTGCAGAATTGATTTCCAACTTTCTTTTTAAAACTCCTAAAGTAAAAAAAAAATATTCATCTCCAGGCTGTACAGATCTAGGCTGAATCACTGGATTACCAAGGAGGTTAAAAGCTGCATTCAAGTTGAGACACAAGTGGAAAAGAAAAACCATAAAAGGTTCACTAATCTTAAGAAATCTAGCAAACAAACACACTAAATGTCACAAGCCTTTGCATCTACAAGTCCAACAAAAATGTCATCAAAACCACTCCATACAGTTCTGGAAATTAGTAAACCGGGCAACTTGTCAAGGTACAAGCAGCAGCCATAACAACAATAAGTCCGATGTCTCATCCTTAAGATGGTTAATGACTTCCATGAGGGTTTTACAGCTTTCTGAAATTAATAGGCCAATCTCCAGTGTACCTCTACAAACCACTGTACCACCTGCTTTCATCTATGCTTTTTCATGTCATCAAAGGAAATGGGTATATTATTACTGCAGATTCCAGTAGACTGTCTATCTGAATCAAACATTCTCCACCCTTGGTTTACCAAGATGGCCAGTGAATATGTAGCTCTCTCTTCATTTCAAATGTTTAATTCACTACTGACATAATGCTATCTGTTTGGAAAGAGGCAGTAGGTCATCCTCTTCCAGAAGTGTCCAAGCCTGGTATTGCCAATTATTTTAGAGCTGTCTTCATCTTACCTGCTTTTAGTAAAATGCTACCAAAGTTGTATACGCTTAGCAAGATACATTCAACAATACATTCTACTTTCTTCTTGTTAGCATGGACTCTGGGTAGGCAGAAAACACCATCACCATCATTTATACATTAGCCAAAGACAGTCTTCTAATTATGATCAAAGACAAGCTAACAGAACCAATTTTATAGGTTCATAGGTTCATACTAGGCTATCTGCCCTAGGGCATTTATAAGCTTAGCCAGAGTGTGTTTGGCTTTCGCCACCCATTTTAAAATAATTTTGCTATGCCCTTTTTCGAGGTTAGTATACTGTGCCTCTGTCTAACAGTGACACAGAAGTGATACCCGGGGTAAACCTACGATCTCCCATCCACTCATCAAGATTCCTCTTGAAGAGAGTCAATGAGGGACTCTGCCTAACCTGGACTGGGATTTTATTCCAGAGTGAAGGGAGTCTCTGGGTTATGAATCTGTCCCTCCAGCATGTCCTATTTATTTCACTGCTGAGGTTCAAGTTTCTCGAGTGCGTAGCTCGATGGGATTTGGATTTTCTGAGGTGCAGCATGTCCATTAATTCCGGGTTGGACATGGCTTTATACGTCAGGCACAGATCACCTCTGAGCAGGCGGTATGCCACTGAGTAGAGCTGGAGTTTCTTTAACCGGGCAGCATATGGCATCTGTTTGAGCCCTTTGATCCTCTTGGTGAGGTACTTTAGGGGTCTTTCCTGTTGCTGCAGGTGTCTGGTAAGGTACATCCCAAAAGGGGCATTGTACTCAATTATGGGCCTGATGAGGGATGAGTAAAGAGGCACGATTACCTCCCCTGATCTAGATGTGAATCCCTTCATGATTAGGTGCTCTATATAAAATGTTTTCCTAACTACTTTGGCCACGTGGTTGTCAAATGAAAGATTGCTATCAACTTGGGTCCCCAGGTCCCTAATTACTTCTTCTGTACTTAATGGATTACCACCTATGTGGTAATTTGTGGGCACTTTGTTTTTGCCAAAGGGGATGACTATACACTTTTTGGCGTTTAGCTTGAGGCCATGGCTCTGGCACCAGTTGTCTGTTTCTATGAGGCCCTTTTGGAGGATGCTTGTGTCGGCTGAAGTGTCGATTATGGCGCCCAGTTTGCAGTCATCTGCAAACTTGGTCAGCCACAGTCCTTCCGTGTTGGCCTGTACCTCCGAGAAATATATACCGAACAAGAGAGGTCCCAGGACTGAGCCTTGTGGGACGCCACTTGTAACTGATTTGGAGTCTGACATGGCTCCAGCAATTCTAACCATGTGGGTTCTGTCCTTGAGCCAGTTTGCAACCCATCTAGTGACATAGGGGTTTATATTTAAGCTGGTGAGCTTATCTATCATGCCCGAGTGGGGTATTGTATCGAAGGCTTTTGCGAGGTCCAGGTAAGCTGTGTGGACTACCTTCCCCTCGTCAATGGCCTTAGTGACTGTTTCAAAGAAATCAACCAGGTTTAAGAGGCAGGATCTGCCCTTAACAAAGCCAAACTGGGTAGGATCCAGTGTCTGTAGGTCCCCAATATCTTTATTTATGAGGTCCATGAAGATCCTTTCCATAGCTTTGCAGACCAAGCTAGTCAGGCTTATGGGGCGATAGTTTCCAGGATCCGTTGAGGCACCACCTTTGTGGAGAGGGACCACTGTTGCTGTACGCCACTCTTTGGGTACATATCCTGTAGTAAGGCTGAGATTGAACAGTAGTTTTATGTTTGGGTTTAGCTCTTCTTGGAGTTCATGTAGGGCGCAGCCCGGGACACCATCTGGTCCCATTGATGCTGTGTTTTTTGCTTTGGAGAGGGCAACTCTTACCTGAGCATCTGAGATGTCAGGGGGGCAGCACTCTGCTGGGATAGATATTTGCCCTTTGGTGGGAAAGGGGGGGGGGTTTGCGCTGAACCTGTCAGCTAGGATGTTGGCAATGTCTGTGGGTTCGGTGTATTTTTTGTCATTTTGGACTAATTCTGAGCATATCTGGGAATTCCCACCCAGGTTCCTAACATAACTAAAGAAAGCCTTGTGATTATGTCAGTGGCCTTAGTGACTGTTTCAAAGAAATCAACCAGGTTTAAGAGGCAGGATCTGCCCTTAACAAAGCCAAACTGGGTAGGATCCAGTGTCTGTAGGTCCCCAGTATCTTTATTTATGAGGTCCATGATGATCCTTTCCATAGCTTTGCAGACCAAGCTAGTCAGGCTTATGGGGTGATAGTTTCCTGGATCCGTTGAGGCACCACCTTTGTGGAGAGGGACCACTGTTGCTGTACCCCACTCTTTGGGTACATATCCTGTAGTAAGGCTGAGATTGAACAGTAGTTTTATGTATGGGTTTAGCTCTTCTTGGAGTTCATGTAGGACGCAGCCCGGGACACCGTCTGGTCCCATTGATGCTGTGTTTTTTGCTTTGGAGAGGGCAACTCTTACCTGAGCATCTGAGATGTCAGGGGGGCAGCACTCTGCTGGGATAGATATTTGCCCTTTTGGTGGGAAGGGGGGGGGAGTTTGCGCTGAACTTGTCAGCTAGGATGTTGGCAATGTCTGTGGGTTTGGTGTATTTTTTGTCATTTTGGACTAATTCTGAGCATATCTGGGAATTCCCACCCAGGTTCCTAACATAACTAAAGAAAGCCTTGTGATTATCCTTAGTGTCCTGTGCAATTTTTCTCTCGAAGCTGGCCTTAGACGATTTTATGAGTGCCCGTAGTTTTTTGCTAATACTGATCAGAGATGCCTTCCCTTTTTGGGATTTTGCTCTATCATGTAGTAGCTTCCTCCTCCTATTGTATAGTTTGTTTATGGCTGGGGTCCACCAGACAGGACGTCTGCCTTTGGAGGATTGGGACTTGGTTTTATTTGGGATTGCATGATCCATGCATTCCTGAAGGTGTTCATAGAATGCATTTATGAAGGATTCTGCGGTCTGGGACGTATTTTCCACAGGCCCGGGGGCTTTGAAGGATTCCACCTCTGTTTTGAGGAGTGTGAAATTTGCATTAGAGAAGTTTTTCACTGTGGTTTTCAGGGCAGTGGGTGGAGTCGGGATGTGAATATCTAGTGAGATTAGTTTATGGTCTGATGTTACCAATGAGGGATATGAGGGATACACTTCTGGTCTGGAGCATAGAGTCCCCATGTTGGTGATGATCAGGTCCAGTTTGTTTTCCCCTCTTGTGGGAGTGGTAACAAGTTGTTCCATAGCATTTGAGTTTATAAATTCTAAGAACCTTTGGGCTAGGGTGTTGGAGCTAGAGTAATGCTCCCAGTCTATGTTTGGGTAGTTGAAGTCGCCCAATATAATGGTGTTTGGAGAGACCTTCATATTTTCCAGTGTTCTCAGGAAGGCCGAGTGGGGTTCCTGGGTTTGGGAGGGTGGTCTGTAGCAGGCTATAAACTGGAAGGCAGTTTTACCCACTGTTAGTTGCACATTGATAGTCTCTGATGCCGAATATTGATACTCCCCCTCCTTTTGTGGTTCGGTCCAAGTTTTGGGGCCGAAACAAATGGTAAGAGGTATAACCTGGTAGTGCTGGGGTGCTCTCGGGAGCCTTGAACCAGGTTTCTGTTACTGCACAGATATCGGTGTTCTCCATGCTAAGGAGAGTTTTGAGTGCATGCATCTTGAGGTTTAGACTTCTGGCGTTGAGTAGCATTACTCTTAGTTTCTTATCCCTTGTGATACCTATGGAGGTGGGTTTGTCTTTTGAGCCTTGCCTAAAAAAGGCACTATGGGGGTAGCAAGAGCCTTTGCCAATATCCGAAAGCTCAGGGGTGACAGGTGCAAGCCGTCCCTAGCAAAGCATCGTGGCTTGTGGAGCATGTCATCCCAGGCTGACAGGCATTGGATCCCCTTTGAATGACACCAATACTTAAGCCAATTGTTGAAATTGATCATCTTGTCTTCATATTGTGGCATCATTCTTGGTGAGGGTAAGATGTTACTCAAGGTCAGGGTCATACCGGCCTGGGCTACATGCTCAGAGAGCTCCTCTATGTCTCTTCTCATGTAGTCCAGGGAGGTACGTCTCAGGTCATTCACACCAGCATGGACAATGACTGAGTCATATTTGTACTTGCCTCGGAGTGACCTGAGTGCTTGTGTTATGTGGCGGATCCTAGCGCCTGGCAGGCAGCTCACCGTGACCTTCTCCTTGTTCAGCCTGGTGAGTGGGAAGTCAGTGTGCCTGACAATAGAGTCACCTATTACAAGTGTATCAGGTGTGTTGTTTAGCCTTAAGGGCTGTGACTGTTCGGCACATTGGCTTTGTGAGCTATGTGTTGTACGTGTTTTGTTTTGGGGTAACGGTTGCTTGGGTGTCTGCTTTGGAGGTCTCTGCTGCTTAGGCAGATTTTTATTTAGAGCCTCCGAGTATGTTTTTGTGTGTTTATGTGTTTGGTTTGCTGTCGTGGTAGGTCTATGTGAGACTGGAATTGTAGTGAGTGTGGTTTCCTTCTCCTGACTGGTTACGCCAGTACTGAGTTGAGAGAGCTTAGCCTCCTGTATGGCTATATGGTTGCATCTCTCACATGTGTTGGAATTTGTTGGGAGGAGGAGAGGGTTGTCTGTGTACATGAGGCAGTTGTAACATTGCCTCAAGATTCCCAGATTCACCAGCTGGACCGAAGAGGAGATTGACAACTGACCTTTGGACATGCTAGAACAGTATTGGGAATTCCTTTATAATTGAAAAAAAAAAAGGGCTAATCGGGAACAAGGTACTCAAGGGGAGTTTGTGAGGCTGTAGTGCTTTTAATTTTTTAGTGCTGACTTATATAATTGCTTTAGTGGGCAAGTGCCAGGTAACTTAAATGCAATGTGTTACAGGTAACTTAAATGCAAAAACGACAAACAGTAACTTTCTTTCAAGTGAAACAAGGAAATAAGTACAGTAAGCAATGCAGATATCACTAGGGATCCACAGAAGCGCTGAAAAGCCGCGTTTTAGGTGGAATTAGCGTTTCAGGGAAATAAGCAAACAAACAACAAGCATACAAACAAAGCTAGATTCAGCAGGCCTGGATCTAGTCTATGCTACAGCAAACAAGGTGTACCAATTTCAGTAAGAAACAGTTCAAATATGCAGGCACTGTAAGCCTTTAACCAGAAATTCCCAGCTCAGAAGGGCAGAGTCCAGCCTCTCCCCCCACAAGAGTGCAGACCACGCACCTTCTTAATGTAAAATAACTGGCCTGAAGCCCAAGTGCTTAAACCAGAACTAATATACTTTTAGAATAACAGACACTGAGCCCTCAATCAGCATTTCCCAACTTAGAAGGATGTAAGCTACCTGTCCTGCCACCACAGTGCAGGCCACAAACCTTCCTAATGTAAAACAACTGGTCTGAAGCCCAAGTGCTTAATCCAAAAGACTTAGAATGATAGCTACACTTTAATCAAGTTACTACCAAGCAGTAATAAATACAATTGAATACTTTAAAGAATGCCTGGATTAGTGCTCAAGTTATACAAACAAAGCTAGATTCAGCAGGCCTGGATCTAGTCTATGCGACAGCAAACAAGGTGTACCAATTTCAGTAAGAAGCAGTTCAAATATGCAGGCACTATAAGCCTTTAACCAGAAATTCCCAGCTCAGTAGGGCAGAGTCCAGCCTCTCCTCCCACAAGAGTGCAGTCCACGAACCCTTCTAATGTAAAATAACTGTCCTGAAGCCCAAGTGCTTAAACCAGAATTAATACACTTTTAGAATAACAGACACTGAGCCCTCAATCAGCAGTTCCCAACTTAGAAGGATGTAAGCTACCTGTTCTGCCACCACAGTGCAGACCACAAACCTTCTTAATGTAAAACAACTGGTCTGAAGCCCAAGTGCTTAAACTAAAAGGCTTAGAATGAGATACACCAAGCAGTAATAAATACAATTTAGTACTTTTAAGATGACGCAAAAGCAAAATAAAGTAGGAAGAAACACAAATACAGTAAAAGCAGATACATTTTTTGTTTCAGAAAAGTAGCAAAAACAGTAGTAAAAACAATTCACATGCAGTGTAAGCTGGCACACTTGAGTATGTAGCAATATTAGTCCACACAAAGTTTGAAAAAATGTAATTAAATTAAAAAGGACTAAAAGCAAGTGCAGAAAGGGTTTATTAGGTAGAATGCGGTAAAGAGATGGGACTGGGGGAGTGTCCTAGAACAAATCTACAGTGGGGTGGGCACTGCAAAAGCCACCAAATTTAAACTACACAACCAAGAACAGGGAGGGGGGTGGGGAAACCAGTTTCAACAGAGATGTGAGGAATCAGAGTGCAAATTATAAAACCAAAAAAATATATACTGATCTCTGTATATTTGCAGAACGGTAAGACAACAGATATATAAGCAACAATTTAGCTCTATAATACAGAATAATACAGAAAAATATACTCAGCTCTATATATTTGCAGATAGTCTTGTAAGGCTGTCTCTCAACACACAGGTTCCACTTTAAAATGTTAAGAGGCAAAAGCAAAATAAGGTAATAAAGTAGGAAGAAACGCAAATACAGTAAGGCAGATGAAGTGCAAAATTTTTATTTATTTATTTATTTATTTATTGAGATGGAGGAAACAGAGCAGATTAAGATACTATAGGGGAATGCCCTTCCCAAGTGCTCTCTCTGTACACTGCAGAGGAGATGGGACTGGTAAGAGTATCCAAAATCAAAATATGATCTCACTGTACTCAGTTGAGTGAGCGAATGAGATGGGTCCAGGAGGAGTGTGCAAAAAGAGATTTACAGCTGGGGTGGGCAATTCCAAAGCCACCCAAGACTAACACCACAACAAGAAACAGGAAGTGTGGGGGGGGGGCTACTGCAGAGATTCAGAGACACACACAATATTTACTGAATGGAAGACACACAATATTTACTCACTCAAATCATAAATAAGTGCAGAAAATATACTTAAATCAGCTTATGTCCAGTTGATGTATGCAGAGAAGTCTCAGTAGCCAGCAACTCGATTTAAAATGATTACTAGAAATGTAACCAAGACAGATTTTAATGCTAGCAGAAACCCCCAAGCTATTTAACACGTAAAGGAATTTCACAGCAGTCTAACAACTACTGCAGAGATTCAGAGACGCACACAATATTTATTGAATGCAAGACACACAATATTTACTCACTCAAATCTTTAAGTGCAGAAAATATACTTAAATCAGCTTATGTCCAGTTGATGTATGCAGAGAAGTCTCAGTAGCCAGCAACTCGATTTAAAATTATTTTATCTCCCTTACTTAAGCCTCTGACTTAAGTAGACCATCACATGCTACTAAATGCCCTTTCTGCAACTGCCATAGCTTCTAGTACACTGCAGTGGTTCAACAAGTATTTGTCAGACAGATCTTTTTCAGTAAAAATAAGTGGAGAAATGTCTTTCAGCTGCCAGCGAAGAAAAGGAGTCCCACAGGGATCCATGATGTCTTCCATATTTTTCTTCATATTTATCAACATGCTACCCTCTAACATTCCACATCTTATCAAACTGTATACTGATTATATGGTTATCTTTATTTCGACCCCATTCTCATGTGCAGTCAAACAACAGAAAATTATCTCCTTCTCTCTACTCTTAAAATTGTATGCTGTTTGGAAACCAGTAAAAAACTTTTTTTATTAATCCCCCAAAAGCTGGCAAATTCTACATAATGATCAGAATCCACTTGAAACAGCAACGCGCTTGCTGTGCCTAAGATTTTCATTAGACCAACACCTGAATTTTTAATTCATCATAAATGAAACTTGAGCAAAAATTATTAAACAAATCTTCTGGGAAGACAGAGTTCTCACTTTTTTTCTTGTGAAGGCACAATAGCTTTTGGGAAAGCATTTTGTCTGGCCCAGCTTGAGTATGGTCTGTCATTTGCTGCTGCATATCTACTTCGCAGTCCATCTAGTCCATTTAGACAACCAAAATGGCTTCCAAAAAGCAATGTACTCATTTACTAATTGGGACACTTAATTTTAAACTATTAAAACAAAATTAATTTCCCTTTTTCTCCTGTAGGCTAACAATTAGAACTTCCAAATACCAAATGAGTTCCCCCCCCCCCCATGTCTTGCTTGACAAACTTCACAAACTGAATTACAGTGCAAAGAGCTTTTCTCATGCTGTCCCTAAACTGTGGACCAGCCTTTTTTTAAAGAAAGTGTTACCGTAATTCTAATTGCAACTTATACATATTCATTCAAAAACAAAACTATGTGGTCTTCATACTTGGAACAGAATAATTTAACTAAACACTTCCTCAAACATACAGTTACACCACCAGTACACTACTTCCAATTCATCTTCCCAACTTTTTTCCACCCTTTGTTCTTTTCTCTCCTACTCGGCTCTCCCCTTTCTTTTTCCCTCACCTTCATGTCATGCCGTTTTCCATTCTGATTCCCCCTTCTCTTCATTCTTTATCTCCTTCTGTCTTTTCCATACAGTGTGCTATTTTTTCTGTGTTGACTGTAACTGTTGTACATATTGTAATTGTGGTATATGTTATGCCTATGTGTTCTGCCTTAATTGTTATTGGACTTTTTGTTCATTTTTACTTCACTTATTATATTGTTGTTATACTTCAGTTTGATTTTGCCCTTCTGTTTTTGGTTTACTTTTAGTTATAATCACTAAGCTGGCCCACATAAGGTTTATATGGATCAGTGTTCTAATTTGGATGACAAATTTAAGTAAAATAAAATAAATATGATAAAAAGGAATCTGCGTTATGGCTGGTAGCACAAAATTCAAACCCCATTTAGGTAGTGTAGATTTCCTTGGAAGGTTTAGATGAAGAACTTTTACATCTTGACATGGGAAGGAAAGTTAGGAAGTCTTCCCATGGAACACATGGTGATAAAGCATTGTGATGCTTTTTAATGGAAAAGTGTGAAAAGTCTGTGGCCAGTGGATTGCAGAAGGTCAGATGTTCATCGTGTTACCCTGCTGCAGTCATCACACTTGGGTTATCCTGTCGTCAGGCGGTCCCGCAGTCGGCCTGAGTTCCAAAGTCTTGGTCCGGCTTCGATTGCTGTCGCTTCTTCCCTGACGTCAGTGCGCCAGGGGTATATAAGAGGCATCTGATGCCATTTTCCCCAGTCTTTCTTGCCGCGCGGTGCCAGAAGCAGAAGCAGTTTGCAAGTGCCGGCCAGCCGACACCTGAGATTTTCAAATCGAATTTCAGTCCGAAGTCTTCAAAGCTAAGTACCCCATTGGGGAACCTTTTCTTGCCTCAGTCCGATGTCAGAAAAAGTTAACAATTGCATTTCTTGTGGGAAGCAAATACCTCATAAGGATTTTCATTCTTATTGTATACCTTCCCTAGGCCCAGACCACGATGTCACTGGTTGTCGGTTTTGTGCTAGGTTCAATAAGCGAACTATAAAGCGACGCTTTGATTTCGCTCGACACTACTTCGGTAGGAAATTTAATTATACTATGCCATCGGAGCAACTGACTACCGGCGTGCATAAAAAACACAAAGATAAAGATAGGCAGCCTAGATCCAAGCCAGACTCCGAGGCCTCTGCTGGGCCGGTCGCCGGTTCTCCGGTTTTCAGTGAGGCACCTACGCAGCCCCTGACGACCTCTGAGTTGGACCCCAGACCGCTTCGGAATCTCAAGCAGAGAGTACTAGGCCAACGCAGCCATTTTCTTTAGGTCCTACCAACAACATTGCAGAAGGAGAAGCCGGTGCTGTGGAAACACCTTCGGTTTCAGAAGGTGTCTTTAGACCGACTACCCTCACCATAAAATCTTATGCTAAGCTTAAGACTCCTTTAAAACTTAAATAGACTGTACATCAGTCTCCAGTTCAAGGCCCCATGCCTAAGAAACAGATGCTTAAGATGGCTGAAGATTTGATTACTCTGATCAGGGGTTCCCAACCCCCCCCCCCCGACAAAAGGCCAAGACAAGAGGAGGATTATGCCTCCTCTGATCAAGTTTCTATTTCTTCAGACTCCTCTGAGGAACAGGATTACTCCTTCCCCCCTTATGAAGATTCTGATGCTGAAGATTCCATTCCCTCAGCATCTCCCCCTGAAGACTATTCCTTTGGGGAAACCATACATACCATGAGGGAACATTTCCAATTGGAAGGTCAGGACTACTCCGACTCAAAGAAAAGGCTCCGAGAGTTTTTACTTCCCCAGCACAGACCACTTGCTATCCCGCCAGTTTTAGACATTGTGGATGATGTTTACTTAGAATCTAGTCTAAATCCAGATTCTCTGCCACTTGCTCCAGCCAAACCAGACAGATATTATAGAGTGCCTGACTCACACAAATTCCTTTACAAAAGCCCTGTCGCTGACCCAGAAACAATTTCCCGGGGTCCCAAAGGGGCTTAAGGCTTCTATGGCTAAAAATTCTGTGCCCTCTGAAAGGGACTCCAAAGCACTAGATAGGTGGGGTAAGAAGGTTTACACCTCAGCTACTCTAGCTATGAGAGTACTAAATTGTCAATTTCGCATGCTGAAATATCAGCAATTCTTAATGTCTCAATTAAAACAAAAGATGAGCACACACTCTCAACAGTCTGAATTCAAGGAAATACAGGATATGTTGCATGCAGCTGAACAGGTGGGCAAACATACTTTACAGTGTCGATTTGATTCCTTGGAAGCTTCCTGTAGAGCAGCTGTTACTGAGTCTGTCATACGTAGGCATGCTTGGTTAAAGGAACAAACTCTGCCTGATCATGTAAAAGCAAAATTACTAGATGCACCTTTACAGCAGGATGTCTTATTTGGTGTCAAAGCAGAAGAGGTTTTAAAGAAAATGGAGGGTAAGGCAAAGTCTATGCAGACGGTCAAAGATTTCTTACAGGTACAACCCCCTCGTTTCAACAGAAATTGGCCAACAAAAAATTGGTCCTTTCCAGCTTCTGACAGACCACAGAGGGGTAAATACAGACGCCCTAGGGGCAGAGGTCAAGCACAAATCCCTTACAAACCTCGCCAATGGGGCACTGCAACACAGAAGGGAGGAGAAGACAGGCCCCAAACTACTAGAAGACAAACACAATGACTTAACCCTCAAACTGCTAAGCAAAACTCTCTTGGCAGCTCCCTTGGGAGGAAAATTAGCACTTTTTGCAGACAACTGGCACATCATCACAAAGGACAAATGGGTCCTAGACATTATCTCACAAGGATACAGATTCCATTTCCACACCTTGCCAAGGATAAAAGGAATGCCAAACCTGCCACAAAATCAATGGGCAGAGGCACAAAAACAAATTGCAGCTCTCATGGACATGAGAGCCATTCAGCTGGTACCTACACAGGAGCAAGGCCAAGGATTTTATTCAAGGCTCTTTCTAGCCCCAGAAAGGACAATGCATGGAGACCCATTCTGGACCTTTCAATTCTAAACACCTACTTGCAAGTACCCAAATTCAAGATGCTAACACTACAGCAGCTTCTTCCCGTGTTGGGCAAGAAGGCTTGGCTAGTAACGTTGGACCTCAAGGAGGCATACCTGCATGTCCCTATCAGACAAAATTGCAGAAGATACCTCCATTTCATTGCAGGTTCAACCCATTACCAATTCTCTGCACTGCCCTTTGGCTTATCTACTGCACCCAGGGTCTTCACAAAATGCCTGGCACCAGTAATTGCATACTGCAGACAGAGGAATTCAAATATACCCATAGCTGGACGACTGCCTCATTCAAGCAGAAAGCAAGGACATTCTTTTACAACATCTGGCGCTTGTCAAACACCTACTAAGTTGCCTAGGGTACACAGTAAACAAAAATAAATCAAAATTAGTGCCCTCACAGAACATGACATTCCTGGGTGCCAGCTTGAATACAATGACCCAGATGGCTTATGTCACGCCAGACAAGCAACTACAACTAACTCAATACTTCAAAATAATGGCAACAAAGACCCAACTCCCTGCAAGAAAAATTCTGCAGGCCTTGGGATTCATGGCATCTTGCATACTACTAATACCATTTGCAAAACTGCATATGAGGAAATTACAATGGTACCTGAAAAGTGTATGGACTCAACACAGCCACAGCTTGGAAACAATGATACCTTTCATTCCCTGCCTTCAACACGAGTTTCTGTGGTGGTCACAGGCATGTCACCTCAACAAGGGTCAGCCTTTCACCTTACCCCCAGCCAGGCAAACTATGATAACAGATGCATCGGACTATGCCTGGGGGCACACATGGCAGGACAGTGCGTTCAAGGCAAATGGACTTCAGATCAAAGATATTCGCACATCAATCAAAAAGAAATGCTAGCTGTACAAAATGCTCTGACAGCCTTCAAGGACCTCTTACATCCAGGACAACTTATAATAAGGACAGACAATACCACAGTAATGTGGTGCATAAACAAACAAGGGGGTACACACTCCTACCCTCTATGCAGGCAAGCAATGACCTTGTGGAACACAGCACTGACTTACCAAGTTCAATTACAAGCACAATTCCTGCCAGGAAGAAAAAACACATTGGCAGACGACCTAAGCAGGAACATCATGGATCCCCACGAGTGGAAACTGGATCCACAAGTATTGGCAATGATAACTCAAAAATGGGGGCACCCAGACATAGACCTGTTTGCCAACCCCAAAAACAATCAGCTACCAAAATGTTGCACAAGGACATTCCACCATCAAGCTTGGAAAGTGGACTCACTCTCATTCAGTTGGAAAATGTTGACAGTATATGCCTTCCCTCCACTGCCCCTTCTAACAAAGGTGTTGCTGAAAGTCAGAATGGAGAGACTACAAATGATACTCATTGCCCCAGACTGGCCACACCACCACTAGTACCCACTACTAAGAAACATGGCCCAGGGCCACCATGGATTTTACCACAAATTCCTCATCTGCTCACACAGCAAGACAGTCAGATTCTACACAGCCAGCTCAAGACCTTAAATCTGGCTGCATTGCAAATCATGTAAACAACCAGCCAGCTCCTCTTTCACAAGCCGTTATGGATGTCATTCTGGAGGCCAGGAGGCCCAGCACCAGGAAAGCCTACTCAGACAAATGGAAAAGATTTTGCGCCTGGAACCAAGCTAAAGGCCAAAATCCCCTTGAGCCGGACATACCTCAGATTCTACAATATCTAACTGAGATGTTACACAAAGGACTTTCCTTTTCATCTATTAAAATCCACGCCTCAGCTATTTCAGCTCACTACAACACGGATCCCCCCTTATTTTCACATCCACTTCTAAGGCAGTACCTCATTGGGGCCAAAAACATAAGACCTCCCAGGATAGCACCAATGCCAACTTGGGACCTCAACTTTGTTCTGGAAAAGCTTATGCTACCACCTTTTGAGCCAGCTTTCTCAGCTGATTTAAAGTTTATATCATGGAAAACTGCCCTGCTGCTAGCAATTACTTCAGCCAGAAGAGTCTCAGAGCTACAGGCACTAATGGCAGTGGAGCCTTTCCTCATTTTCCATCAAGACAGAGTCTCTCTACGAACTAACCCCTCCTTTATGCCAAAGGTGGTATCCAGTGTGGCTCTAAATCAAACCATCCATTTACCCACTTTTTCCAAAATCCACAGAACAAAGGAGAAAGACTCCTGCACTCATTGGACATTCACAGGCAACTACGTTACTACTTGGATAAAACTAAGGCTTTCAGAAAATCTGACCAGCTTTTTATATCCTATGCAACAGCATCACAAGGAAAGGCTGTCTCAAAACAGACCATTTCAAAATGGATAGGACATTGCATACATTTTTGCTACACCCATCATGGAAAGCCAGTTCCTGCTAGCATAAGGCCCCACTCCACCAGGGCAGCAGCTACATCTACAGCCTTCCTCAGGGGGGTGCCAACCATGGATATTCTGGAAGCTGCAACTTGGAGTTCAGTACACACCTTCACCAAACACAATCACTTACCACTATACTCTAAGACTAGAGCTGGCTTCGCCACTGCAGTTTTGCAGGGCCTACTACCCTCTTCTAACCCTGTTTGACTCCACCTCCCATCCTTAGCTTTGGGATTCAACCCAAGTGTGATGACTGCAGCAGGGTAACATGATGAACATAGTACAGTTTTGTACCTACCATAAATGTAGATGTTCAAGTTTTCACCCTGCTGCAGTCCAGGTTACCCTCCCTCCATCCCCTCTGATCTAACTGAAACCTTTCTATGCCTTTATATCTGATACAACCTTTGGGGTGTATTTGCTTATAGCTGGAGGTATGTTTTACTTATTATTGGTACTATGTAGTGACCTCCTATTGGGGGGGGGGGGCACCTGACATCTGGGGCAAGAAAAACTGAAGAAAATGGCGTTGGATGCCTCTTATATACCCCTGGTGCACTGACATCAGGGAAGAAGTGACAGCAACCGGCACCGGACCAAGACTTTGGAACTCAGGCCGACTGCGGGACTGCCTGACGACAGGATAACCCAAGTGTGATGACTGCAGCAGGGTGAACACTTGAACATCTACATTTATGGTAGGTACAAAACTGTACTTTATATTCCAGTCCCCAAAAATCACTTAACATCACCAGTGTCACTTCCTAGCCAAAAGCTGTCTCTGTTCTTGCTCAACACCAGGATAAGCTATATCCCTAAATGTGAACAAGTACCTAATCATACCTTACACCTCCTTACTCTCCCTTCTTCACTCACTTCCTTACTTCTATCAGTTTCTCTCCCCTGGCTTTCTCTCCAGATACACCATAAATATGCTCTTCTCTCAGTTCATATACTGACATACCGTTACTGTCTATACAAACTGGCTAAAATTTCTCTATAGAAATTAAATTATTGTTGTATTACTTTGATATATTCTTAACCAGTGTTTTTCATATTATGTCTAATTTGGTGTAATTATTTAAACTTAGATATTTTTGTATTATTTTTGAAGATTGTAAAATTATTCTTAAAATGTTTTATAATACTTTGGAGCTTTGCTTCCAATGCCACCACTGAAAATGGGCTCCTACCCAGTTGGATTTTCCAGGTTAATGTCCATAAATAAATGAATAAAACAGCAATGCTAAAGAGCGCTTAAATTATTGAAAAGTTACACTTGCTTGAAATGGAAGCAAAATGATGCTCAATATCCTGCAAGGTACGCTGTGGCAATATATGTACCAAGAACTGACAGATGTGCAGGCTGGTTTTAGAAGGTGCAAAAGCACCAAAGATTATTGCCAAAATCCTGTGGATAACAGAGAAAGCAAACAAGTTTGAGAAAAATATTCACTTCTTCTTTATTGACTATGCTGAAGTATTTGAGTCTGTGGGACCGGGTCTATATTAGATGAACGAACACTTAAAATGTCACATACGACATACTCGACAGCTTTTAAGCGAACGACCATCTAAGCAAAACCCCAAAATATCGAAACAAGCAGTTTTGAAAAGTTATAGTTGACCAGCTGTCAGGAAGCCAACAGCTGACGCCTAGAATGTATTGTATACCATTACAACCTCCCCCCCAAAAAAACAAAAACAAATCGACAAACAAAATAAACTGGGGGGCTTTGTCTCCCACCCCCTACTTAAATATACCAACTCTGAGATCGCGCCACAGTGGAGGACTGTCATAACATTACACAGGGTGAATGTCGAGACTGCACCACAGTGAAGGACTGTAAGAACAACGAGACAGGGTGAACGCTCTGAAGTCAGCCTTTGGCTTCCTCACGGCTGGCCAACTGTAACTTTTCTAAACTCCTTGTTTTCTTCATTTTCATGTTTCCCTTAGATGAACATTTGCTTAAAAGCTGTCAAGCATGTTGTACTCAACATTTTAAGCGTTCATTCATCTAATAGGGAACCTGTGGACCTTAATAAAATGTGGCTAGTTAGAGAAATGGGATACTGGGTCACCTTATTTGTTTGCTGTGGAATCTGTATTCAGAAAGAGAATCAGCAGGTAGAACCATATATAGAATAACAGACTTGAGTATATCACGCCGAATGTTGGGTTGGATGAATCAGATGTTGGAATCAAAATTTCTACGAGAAATATTCATAACCACAGTTACATAGATGATGTCATTCTGATGACTGAAACTGAGGAAGAGTTGAAGGGTCTGTCAATGAAGGTGAAAGTTGTTGTGCCTTTCGGCTTTTCCCGGTTAGGGGTCGCCACAGCGGAACTCAAGTCCGCTAATGATTGGCAGTAGATTTTTACGTGCCGAGTTGCCGGCCCTGACGCACAACCTTCAACGAAGGTACGCCCATTCACGCATGTCTCCACACAGAAGACATTCTAGCTGAGAATCGAACAGGACAACGTCTTACTGTGAGGCGACAACGCTACCGCAGCACGGAGAAAGTAGAAAGTTTAAACGCTGGCTTGCTGCTCAACATCAAAAAACTGTATTCATGTCATCTTGCTCTAACGGTTCCAAGGCAGTCCCCACTCTGCTGACTACTGTTACTGTTACCTTGGCACACAGCTCAGTCCTCCCCATTTTCCACCCATTGTTGCTTCTGCATGCTATCCATTGTCTGACTTGTAATCATTTTCCTACAGCATTTCAACATACCGTGGCTAAAACGGATGTTAAAAACTGTATATGAAAGATTGTAATTAAGCGTGGGGTCTGGAAGGTGCTAGGCCTTCAGAATGTACTGGGTTCTGTATGCTCTAATTTTTATTTTACAGCTTTTTTTCTACAACTGTTGATCCAATGATCAGCTGAACAAACCATCATTACTAAGGAAAGAAACTTTTTTTTTTTGTTTGAGGAAGAAATAAATTATGTTCAAGGCTTAATAGAATAGCTAAATAGTAACACAGTAGTTAACAATAAACGTAATAGTAGTTCCCATAAACTGAGAATAAAAATGTTTGTGAGAGCACATAGGTCATATCTGGTATGACTGCTTTCCTCCCTACTCCCCCCCCCCCCCCCCCACCAAAAAAAAGAATAATTTTATATGTACCTTTCCTGAGTTAAATTGGGATGAAAGTGAAAGGGCAAATGGCCATCCATAGTCATATATTTAAAGTGACTTATATTTACAGAGCATGCCTCCTCACCCCTAACCCCCAAAAAGGCATCGTCTGTGTCCCCCTTTAAAGTCAAACTGGGATGAAATTGCAAGAATAAATAGAGCACAACAGCATATTTTAACCTATTGCTGCCAGATGTACATATGCAGAATGTCTCCTTCTCTGGACTCTCAGAAGAAAGCCACCTGTGTATACATCTGATTTCAGTTGTGAAGAAGGTGAAACAAAAATGTAACACTCACAGTAATGCATTTCCAACTTAGTCAGCACACTTGCCCTAGACAAGCTATGTTCTTTTCATACCTCTGAGGTGTGATTTTTGGAGAAAATTAAAGAAATAATGACCACAGTATGCCCGGCTACAACATAAGCTATAGTAATCCCTTTGCTCATTTCTGAGCAGGTTCAGTTTTAGACTAAATAAGTCCCTATTAAGACATTAATACAGTCAGGAGATGTATGATCGATTTTATATCTTACTTTTTTTCACTACCCAGGAGATTTATGTATGCACTCGCCAGTATTATTTTGTTTGACAAACACATGTATGCACATATAATTGCATTACCACTAACAAGCCATGTCACTCACAAGATAGACACACACACACACACACACACACACACACACACACACACACACACACACACACACACACACACACACACACACACACACACACACACACACACACACACACACACACACACGCATGCACACTCGCAGACCATACTTGTCTTTATCTACAGGCAAATTAGAAGAACATTCAGCATGTCTTTGGAGTGTTGGGGAAACCAGAGTAGTTGTTGTCTTTTGGCTTTTCCCGGTTAGGGGTCGCCGCAGCGGAACTCCGGATCGCTAATGATTGGCAGTAGATTTTCACGAATGCCGAGGTGCCAGCTCGACATTCAACCTTCAATGAAGGCACGCCCATTTATGCATGTCTTTTGAATGCCCAGCCAACCTTGGGGAGGACATGCAGACTCCACACAGAATGCACTCCCTGCACTCCAGCCGAGAATCGAATGGGAGAACCTCTTGCTGTGAGGCAACAACGCTACCACTGCACCACCACCAGAGTACTTAAATAAAACTCATGCAAAGACAGGGAGGATGTGGAGACTCCATACAGGTTTAGCAACAGACAAGAACTCGAGACAGGAAGACAAGCACTATGAGACGAAACGACAACATTAGTCACTCTGTTAGTGTACCGGTGATGTGATGTGATGTTCATCGTGTTTCACTGTTGCTGTCATTACACTTGGGTTATCCTGCTGGCAGGCGACCCTCAGTCGGCCTGAGTTCCAAAGTCTTGCTTCAGCGTCGGTTGTTGTCGCTTCTTCCCTGACATCAGTGCGCCAGGGATATATAAGATGCAACCAACGCCATTTTCTTCAGTCTTTCTTGCCGTGCGGTGCCCGAAGCAAAAGCAGTTTGCAAGTGCCGGTTGGCCGATTTCAGAACCGAAGTCTTCAATAAAGCCAAGTACCCCATTGGGGAAACTTTTTCTTGCTCCAGACCGATGTCAGTAAAAGTTAACAATTGTATTTCTTGTGGGAAGCAAATACCTCATAAGTATTTTCACTCTTACTGTATTCCTTGCCTAGGCCCTGACCACGACGTCACTAGTTGTCGGTTTTGTGCTAGATTCAACAAACGCACTATTAAGCGTCGTTTTGATTTTGCATTGCATTACTTTGGCCGTAGGTTTAATTACATAATGCCGTCGGAACAAACGACAACCGGAATTCATAAAAAGCACAAAGACAAGGAAAAGGACAGGCACCCGAGACCCAAAACCGACGACAAAGCCTCTTCCGGGCCAGTCGCCGGTTCGCCGGTGCTCAGTGAGGCGCTTTTGCAGCCCCTGACACCCACTGCCTCAGAGCCACAGGCCGCTTCCGACTCCCACGTGGAGACATCTAGGCCTCTGGAAACTCAAGGTATTGGGCCTATGGAAACTATTCCCTCAGATGGGTCTGGAGCCGCTGAGCAGGCATCGGCTTCTGAGGGTGTTTTCAGACCTACACAGCTTACTATCAAGTCAACTACAGCAGCTAAAGCAAAGTCTAAAACATCATTACAGACAAAGAAACAAGTACAGCATTCTCCTGGACAGTCATCCATGCCTAAGAAACAGATGCTCAAAATGACCGAAGACGTAATTACTTTGATCAGGGGTTCCCGTCCCCCTCCTGATAAAAGGCAGGATACAGACTATGAATCCTCTGACCAGGTTTCTATGTCCTCTGATTCCTCTTCAGACCAGGGTTCTCTTTTCGTCCCTGTGAGGATTCTGATGCTGAAGAGTCTATCCCTTCAGTCTCTCCTCCTGAGGATTACTCTTTTGGGGAAACCTTGCACACCATGAGGGAGCATTTCCATTGGGAAAGCCAGGATTATTCAGAATCAAAGAAAAGGCTCAGAGATGTTCTTTTATTACCACAGCACAGGCCTCTTGCTATTCCCCTGTGTTAGATATTGTTGATGATGTCTTTTCTGAATCTAGTTTGTCTCCTGATTCTCTACCCCCAGCACCAGTCAAGCCAGACAGGTACTATAGGGTCCCAGACTCTCATAAATTTCTTTATAAAAACCCTGCTGCTGACCCAGAAACTATTTCTCAGAGTCCCAAAGGGGTGAAGGCTTCCACTGCAAAAAACCCAGTCCCCTCTGACAGGGATTCCAGAGCACTGGATAGATGAGGGAAAAAAGTTTACACTTCTGCAACTTTAGCAGTAAGGGCTTTGAACTGCCAGTTTCATATGCTGAAATACCAACAATATTTAATGTCTTTGTTAAAACAGAAAATGTTTGCAAGTTCAGAATGTCCTGACAATAAGGAAATGCAGGATTTATTGCATGCAGCTGAACAAGTGGGAAAACATACTCTACAGTGTGGTTTTGATTCATTAGAGGCTTCTTGTAGAGCCGCAGTTACAGGATCTGCCATTCGAAGGCATGCCTGGCTTAAAGAACAAAGTTTACCTGATCATGTTAAAGCTAAATTACTGGATGCTCCTTTACAGCATGATACCTTGTTTTGTGTTAAGGCAGAAGAGGTGGAGGATAAGGCAAAATCTATGCAGATAGTAAAGGATTTCTTACAGGTACAGCCTCCTAGATTTAGCAGAAATTGTCCTAAAAATTGGTCCTTTCCCGTGTCAGACAGGCCTCAAAGAGACAGATACAGACACCCAAGAGGCAGATCTCAGCAACAAGGCTCTTACAGACCTAGACAATGGGATGCTTCTACCCCCAAGGGAGGAGAAGACAAGTCACAACCTTACAGGAAACAGTCCCAATGACTTCCCCGTTCCAAAGCCAAACACTCATCTCTTGGCAGCACCTTTAGGGGGAAAACTAGCACTTTTCTCACAAAATTGGCACATTATCACTCAGGACAAATGGGTACTAAATATTGTCTCTCAGGGCTACAGGTTCCACTTTCACACCCTTCCAAGGTCAAAAGGAATGCCAGACCTGCCACAAAACCAATGGCAGAGGCACAGAAACAGATTACAGCTCTCATGGACATGAGAGCTATTCAAAAAGTACCTCAGCAAGAACAGGGACAAGGATTTTACTCAAGACTTTTCTTGGTTCCCAGAAAGGACAAAGCCTGGAGACCCATTCTGGATCTGTCTATTCTAAACACTTTCCTGGATGTTCTAAAATTCAGGATGTTGACACTGCAGCAACTTCTACCCATGCTGGGCAAAAAGGTTTGGCTTGTTACTTTGGACCTCAAAGAGGCATACCTGCATGTCCCAATCAGACAAAATTGCAGAAGATACCTCAGATTCATAGCTGGCACAATGCATTTCCAATTCTCTGCACTGCCCTTTGGCTTATCTACCGCGCCCACGGTCTTCACAAAATACCTGCACCAGTAATTGCATTTTGCAGGCAAAAAGGAATTCAGATATATCCCTATTTGGACGACTGCCTTATTCAAGCAGAGAGCAAGGGCATTCTTCTAAAGCATCTGACATTTGTAAAAAGATTACTAGTTGGCCTAGGGTACACAGTAAACGAAAAGAAATGAAAACTAGTGCCCTCTCAAGAGATAATATTCCTGGGTGCAAGCTTGAATACAACTACCCAGATGGCTTATCTCACGCCAGACAAGCAAAGGCAACTGACAAATTACTTTCAAATGATGGCAACAAAAACCCAGCTAACTGCAAGAAAAATTCTGCAGGCTTTGGGGTTCATGGCATCCTGCATCCTACTAATTCCATATGCAAAACTGCATATGAGGAAGTTACAATGATAGCTAAAAAATGTTTGGACTCAACATTGCCACAGCCTGGAAGCAACAATAACTATTATTCTCTGCCTGCAACAGGAGTTTCGATGGTGGGCACTGGCATGTCACCACAACATGGGACAGCCTTTCACTTTACCTACAGCCAGGCAAACACTGACAACAGATGCATCGGATAATGCCTGGGGGGCGCATATGGCAGGAAAATGTATTCAGGGCAAGTGGTCCACAGAACAAATGCATCTTCACATCAATCAAAAAGAGATGCTAGCTGTACAGAATGCCCTGACAGCCTTCAAGGACTTACTGCATCCAGGACAACTACTACTAAAGACGGACAACACCACAGTAACGTGGTACATAAACAAACAAGGGGGCACGCACTCATACCCCCTTTGCAGACAAACTATGACTTTTTGGAACACAGCACTGACCTATCAAGTTCATCTGCAAGCACAATTCCTGCCAGGAAAGGAAAATACTCTGGCAGACAATCTAAGCAGAAACCTCATGGATCCTAATGAGTGGAAACTAAATCCACAGGTGTTCAACATGATAACAAAGAAATGGGGATGCCCGGACATAGATCTTTTTGCCTCCCCTCTCAACTGCCAACTTCAAAAATTCTGCACAAGGACATCACACACAAGCATGGAAAGTGGATGCTCTCTCATTCAGCTGGAGAAACCTAAAAGTTTATGCCTTCCCACCACTGCCTCTCCTTTCCAAGGTGCTCCTAAAAATCAGACGAGAGGCCAAAAATGATATTGATTGCCCCAGACTGGCCACGCCAGCACTGGTACCCAATCTTAAAGAACTTGGCTCAAGGCCCAGCCTGGATTTTACCACAAATCCCTCAACTTCTGACTCAACAAAACAATCAGATCCTGCACAGCCAACTCAGAACCTTAAATCTGGCTGCATGGCAGATACCATAGACAGTCAGACCACACCTCTCTCTAAAGATGTTATGGATGTCATTCTGGAGGCCAGGAGGCCCAGCACCAGAAAATCTTATGCAGACTAATGGAAGAGATTCTGCCACTGGAACCAGGCACAAGGCTTTGATCCACTTGTACCAAATTTCCCTCAGATTTTACAATACCTAACTGAGATGTTGGACAAAGGCCTATCCTTTTCATCTATTAAGATCCATGCCTCCGCCATTTCAGGTCATTATACCACGGAACCTCCTATTTTCTCTCATCCACTACTAAGACAGTACCTCAGAGGGGCTAAAAACATAAGACCCCCCCGGAGAGCACCGACACCTACTTGGGACCTCAACTTTGTCTTGGAGAAACTCACTTTGCCTCCTTTTCAGCCAGCCAATACAGCTGTATAAAATTCTTATCATGGAAAACTGCTTTGCTCCTAGCAATAACTTCTGCACGAAGAGTCTCAGAGCTACAGGCTTTAATGGCAGTGGAACCTTTTATCATTTTTCATCAAGACAGGGTTTCTCTAAGGACAAACCCAACATTTATGCCAAAGGTGGTATCCCGTGTGGCTCTTAACCAAACCATTCATCTGCCAACATTCTATCCAAACCCCCAGAATAAAGGGGAGAGACTTCTACACACTTTGGACATACACAGGCAGTTACGCTTCTACTTGGATAAAACAAAAGCATTCAGAAAAACTGAGCAACTGTTTGTAGCTTATGCTGCAGGATCACAAGGAAAGGCTATCTCTAAGCAGACTATTTCTAAGTGGATAGGACACTGTATTCGCTTCTCCTACGCACAACATGGAAAGCCAGTGCTTAACAACATTAGACCACATTCTATCAGGGCAGCTTCCACGTCAGCAGCCTTCCTCAGAGAAGTACCAACCAAGGACATTTTGGAAGCTGCAACTTGGAGTTCAGTGCACACTTTTACCAAGCATTACCACTTGCCTTTTTACTCTAAATCAAGAGCAGGCTTTGCCACTGCAGTTCTGCAGGGCCTCATAGCTACTCCTAATCATATTTAGACCCAGCCACCCTACCTCAGCTTTGGGATTCTACCCAAGTGTAATGACTGCATCAGTGAAACACGATGAACATAGTACAGTTGTGTACCTACCATAAATGTAGATGTTCGAGTGTATTCACTGTTGTAGTCCAGGTTACCCACCCTCCATCCCCACTTTCTTTGCTGGGACCTTTCTATCCTATACAGCCTTTGTGGTGTATTTGCTTGTAGCTGAAGGTATTGTTTATAATTTGCTGTATGTCTTTATTAGCAGTATGTAATGCCTACCTATTTGGGGGCACCTGACATCTGGGGCAAGAAACACTGAAGAAAATGGCGTCGGTTGCATCTTATATACCCCTGGTGCATTGACGTCAGGGAAGAAGCAACAACAACCAATGCCGGACCAAGACTTTGGAACTCGGGCCGACTGCGGGTCGCCTGCCAGCAGGATAACCCAAGTGTAATGACTGCAGCAGTGAATACACTCGAACATCTACATTTATGGTAGGTACACAACTGTACTTTCCTTTCCCACATATCCTGTCCAGACCACTAAAGATAGCCACGTACTGTGTGTATTGCTGATGTTTGACTTTGATGGAAAGTGAAAAAAATATGGCCAACTTGATGCTGTTTTATAAACTTAAGTAACACACACACACACACACACACACACACACACACACACACACACACACACACACACACACTGCAAGCATAAGCCACAGAAATTATTGTTTTTACACTGATTTCAACAAACACTGTACACCAGATTAGTGCTTGATTCATAGTTGTCAAACAGCAGGAGTTAAGTCCTATCCTTTTTTTTTTTTTTTTGGTCCCCTCGGACTTCATAGTACCAGCCTGGCAATCAGTGGCCTACATTCCTGTTGGGTCTGCAAGCCATCCTGCCATCCCCAGACTATTCTGGTATTTGTTGGGGTCTGTCATGGATCCAGTGGGCGTCCTGGAGGCTTGACTTCCTATGCTTCCTTCTGGCGAGGTTCTTTTTATATGTCCTACCCGCTTTCCCATTCCCCACCCCCCATAATCACTGCCCATGTCCAAGGGCATCTACCTTCTATGTACCACTCCTCCTCTTAGGGAGCATCATCGACAAGCGTACTCCCTCCCAGTTCGGTTAGGCTTATCTCTCTCTGCCAATCCATCAATCGCCTAAGTTGATTAAACCCAAGTCAGCTGGATCATAGTTAGGGCTTTAGCCCTCTTCACCACCATAGCAGATTAAAGTCATAGCATGTTTAGTCCTCTTTGCATGGACTGGTTCCAAAAAATAAACTTTCTGTATTTTTAACCTGTACTGCAAACACTAGTAGAGGTCCTTCTCAAAAAAATAGCTTTTGAATGCTGCATCTCACAGTTACTGCTTCTTTCCTTCTGCTGGGAAATTAAAGCCAGTGCTGCTACCTGTAACCAACAGTAGCCTCCAGCTACCCAGGCAGGGACTGAGATTCTGCTGCTACTCTAATAAGGAAGGAAGCATAGCTGTTTGAACAGCTGCTATGCACTGTAGTGTGTATACTTTAACTGTCCCTGATTTTGTAGAATATCCCTGATTTTCCCTCATATTTTTGTCCTACCCTTCATAAGATGTTTGATTTTCTGGTAAATTACTTGGAATTATAGTCAGTCAAAAATGCCAGACATTAGGAATTTCATATTTCTTATTGTTTGGAAAATGTATTTTGATTCAAAACCTGTTCTGTATACTTTTTGTTTTTTTTTTTTTTAAAGTGAATTAGAGTATATTTCAGAATTGTCCCAGATTGTTGGCATTTTTCCTCTTTGTTTGGCTTTGTCCAGAACTGGTAAAGAAATTTAGAGGTATGGCAGTTTTTCCCAAACTGGCCAAAAACATTGTTCTCAACTGTCCCTGATCTTGACTAAAATTTTGCCCTGTCTGTTGCAGAAAATGTGTTTCTGGTAAATCACTGAGAAGGAAATACAGTCAATCAATAATACTTAAGCAATAACCCATGCCTGGCTGTAGGTAATGCTGGTTTTACCCATGGTTGTGGTTTGGTCACGAGGGCGAAACCCAAGTGACCAAACAAAGACAACCGTGGGTAAATCCAGCATTACCCACACCCAGAAGTGGGTTATTGCTATTATACAATCACATTATTTAAGAAAAAAAAAACTTACTTTTCTTAAATAATGGCATTGTATAATGCCTCCGTGCTGCCCTTCCGCAGCTGTCCGGTATCCTGGGGCAGTTCTGATGCACTGCGCATGCATATACTTATGCAGTACATCAGAGCTGTGTGTAGAGGAAGCAACAGAGAAAGGACGATCTTCGTTGCTTTTTTAAAGCTGTCTCGCTATGTTAAATGAGTTTAACATAGCGAGATATCTTTAAAAAAAGCAACGGAGAAAGGAAGATCTCCGTTGCTTTTTTTAAAGATATCTCACTATGTTAAACTCGTTTAACATAGCGAGATTACAGCAGCAGAGCTCTTCTGTTCTCCGTTGCTACCTAACACAAAAAAAAATCAAGTCTTATACTAATGGAAAAAGTCCGGGCGACTGGACCTTTTTCCATTAGTATAAGTCGGATTTACAATGGGCACCCTGGCCAATCAGCGTGCACGTTTTGGAATATTAATGGAGGGTCATTGTATAATAGACATTTGATTTGCATACAAATGGTCCATTACCATTATAAATGAATTAGAGTAATAACATTTAAATATTATCCTTGATTTCAGGCTGTGTTGCTTATTCTTGAGCAAAGAAGTTAAATGCTAAAATCCAAAGTGCAGAAGTCTTCTTCTTTAAAAAGAAACATGCAGACTAGAGCCCATACTACTGTGTGTCTTCTTTAAACTCGACAGGCATCACAGAATTGTGTTTTTATCATTGATTTGCTTTTATGAACTGATGAGCCACTCTGTCATCTAGCAGGGAGGAGAGGTGGCTGCAAACTGGCCAGCAGTGATTGTTTATTTTTAGTACTCTTCGTCAGACTAGTAAATGCACTGACGTTATAAAAAGAACACTGCCAAGCCTGGGAAAACATGGAGGCACCTAAATAGCACTTCAAATGCCTCAAGAACTAGAGCTTTTTTTAACAGAGAACTAGATGAGAGGGGCTATATTTTTGGATACTGAGAAAAAAATGAAAAAGTGACAATTGTAATGTAAATGTGAATTGCTTCTGTTTCAGAGTTAATAAGCATGTTAGCAGCAGTTTTGAAGAAGCAGTAAAAAAATATGGTGTGTGCAACAGATAATTAAATATATAAAGATGCTGCACATGTTAAAATTATATTTTGTAATATTGTTTTGGGAACTGGTATGTTTGTTGGAGCTGTTATGCTTAGATAAGTTTGAGAGGCATTAAAAATCATACAGAATAATTGAAGACAGGAAGAAGAATGAATAATGTTTGTGCAGTGTTTCTTGCAATGTGTACTGAATCCAGGTTCCTAAATCCAGGTTTTGTTAATATCTGTTGTATTTGATCTTTGTTGACCAGGTTAGTCCCACTAGACTAGTAGCCTCTTTTCAGGAGAGACCTGAGGTGGTAGTTATACTAATAGGAGAAATTTGTCCAAGGCACCAGAGAAAGTTTTCTGTTCTTTGTGTATGGGGACCCTATTCTTTGTTGCACTTCCTGACTTCCAGTCTGGGTGCAAAGGTGGCTTGGAGAAGCAGGAATCAGAAAAGCAAAAATGGAGGAAAACTATCATGTTTTTAAAGTAATGGAGATACATGAGGCTGTTAATCGAACAGCAGAAAGTTCGGATATGGTGAATAAAGTTGGAGGTGGAGCGGTGTGGAGAAAATGGAGAAGGGAGGAAAGAAGGAGAGCTAGCTAAGAAGCAAAAAGAAGGAGTTGAGGATAATGGTGTATAGTCGGAAGATCTGTTTCAACAAAAATCTGTTTTTACCAGATTCTACAACACCTGCATGTGCTGTTACATCCTTCCAGTCTGGAGGGTTGAGGGATGTTTATTTGGAAGAATTAAACAGAGTGAACTGGAAAGTGAGAATGTAGTGCCATGGGGAGAAATAATGAACAGAATCGAAGAAGAAGTTCAGGAAATAAGGAAGGAAGAAAAGAAATGCACAAACAGTGAGAGAAGGCGAAATAAGAGAAGAAAGCAGAAGTAAGAAGAAAGCATCGGGTGAGAATAAGCAGCAAAATGGAAAAGGAGTTGGACGGCTATGAAGCATGGGATAACATCATTTCACCACTGGGTTCAAGAAGAAAGTTTTGATTTGTATTACTAAAGATACTTTTTGCTACATTTTTTTTGAGGAGGCCCAGTATATGGAGAAATTTTTAGAACAGTATGAAAATGGAAGGAATGAAAACCCTTGGAACCTGTATGTTGTACAAGCATTTACCTCTTTGGTCTAGTGGTAGGACTTCTGCCTTTGAGCAGTAGGTATGTGAGTTTAACTGTCTGTCCCAAAAAAGCTAAAAAAGGGTATTTATACAATTTTGAACTGAAGTTAAAAGAGATAATTTAAAAGACTATTTTAGAAACTGTGTGTAGAGATGTAATGGACATTGCAAAAATCTGTGACAATAGAGGTTTATGGACTGGGGTTGGGAATGTGGTGTTACACTCAAAATACAAAATGACAAAGTAATGCAAATGCATTGCCAAGTATAATTAATGTGGTGGGAAATAAGGGATTGTTTAGATACTGGGGACAACCAATGACTTGATGTTCATGTTTCACTGTTGCAGTCATTACACTTGGGTTATCCTGCTGGCAGGCTACCCGCAGTCGGCCTGAATTCCAAAGTCTAGGTCCGGCGTCGGTTGCTGTCGCCTTTTCCCTGACGTCAGTGCGCCAGGGGTATAAAAGATGCAGCAGACGCCATTTTCTTCAGTCTTTCTTGCCACGCGGTGCCCAAAGCAAAAGCAGTTTGCAAGTGCCGGTCGGCTGACTCCTGAGATTTTCAAAAACTAATTTCAGATCCGAAGTCTTCATTAAAGCTAAGTACCCCTTTGGGGAAACTTTTTTTCTTGCTCCAGTCCGATGTCAGAAAAAGTTAACAATTTATTTCTTGTGGGAAGCAAATACCTCATAAGGATTTTCATTCTTACTGTATTCCTTGCCTAGGCCCTTATCACAACGTTGCTAGCTGTCAGTTTTGTGCTAGATTTAACCAACGCACTATTAAGCGTCAGTACGATTTTGCCTTTCATTACTTTGGCCAAAGATTCAATTATATAATGCTGTCGGAACAGCCAATGACCGGAGTTTATAAAAAGCGCAAGGAAAAAGAAAAGGACAGGTATCCGAGGTCCAAAACCGATGATGAGGCTTCCGCTAAGCCAGTCGCCGGTTTGTCGGTTCTCAATGAGGCACTTTCGCAGCCCCTGACGCCCGCTACCTCAGAGCCACAGGCCACTGACTACTCCTACGTGGAGCCAGCTAGGCCTCTAGATACTGAAAATATTGGACACTCTGAAACTATTCCCTCAAATGAGTCCGGAGCCGCTGAGCAGGCATCGGCTTCTGAGGGTGATGTCCTTCAAGGATGCATCTGCAGTCCTTACATATGGGTTGTCCTGCCTCAGGCAGCCCTTCGGTCAGCCGGATTCCAAAGTCTGGGTCCGGCGTCGGCTGATGTCACCCTCTCCCTGACGTCAGAGCGCCTGGGGTATAAAAGCGTCAGCCGACGCCATCTTCCCCAGTCTTTCTTGCCGCGTGGTGCCCGAAGCAGAAGCAGTTCGCAAGTGCCGGTCGGCCAGCTCCTGTAACTTCAGCTACCGAAGACTTCAAAAGCTAAGTACCCCGTTGGGGACTCTTTCTTGCCTCAGCCAATGTCAGATCAAACGCTTAAAGTTAATAATTGCTTAACTTGTGGGAAACAAATACCTCATAAGGATTTCCATTCTTACTGCCTCCCCTGCCTAGGCCCAGACCACGACGTCTCGGCCTGTACAGCCTGTGCCTCCTTCAACCGACGCACTCTTAGGCGTCGGGCGGAGTTTGCAGAGGAATTTTTTGGGGCTAGATACGGTTACAATATGCCGTCGGAGACTCCGACTTCTCATTTAACCAAAAAACAGAAGGACAAGGACCGACACACGCGGACCGTGGTTTCGGCTGAAACCACGCCTAGGCCTACCGCGAGTGTCTCGGTCTCGGCTGAAACCGAGTCCTTGGTACTTCCGACCATCGAAACCGCACAACCGACAACCTCGGCCCCGGAGGCCTCTTCTGAGTCGGTTATAGAATTTCCCTCAGAAACCGGTGATCCGGAAACATCCAACACCATTTCCCTAGACAAAACTACGCCAGCAAGTGGAGCAGCCAGGCCTCCTGCATCCATGTCCATAAAGGCATTCACAAGGGCTAAAGCTGCTAAACAGCCTAAATCTCTGCCTCCCAAGGCTATTCCTCAGGGATCCACTACAGGTTCACAGATTTTAAGTTTAGCTGAGGACCTTATTTCCTTAATTAGGGGCTCTCAGCCACATCCGGACAGGGGCTCTCAACCTCCTCTATACAAAAGGCCCAGGGTTGAGCCCACTGATCCCCAGTCCTCTGATGAGGCCTCAGATGGCTCTGCTCTTTCAGACTACCAGGAGGAGGCCTTTACGCCTCTGAGGATTCTGATGCAGAGGAATCTATTCCCTCTGCCTCCCCTCCTGAAGAGCTGTACTTTGGGGAGACCCTTCACTCCATGAGAGAGCATTTCAAATGGCAGGGCCAGGAATTCTCTGATTCCAGGAAGAGATTAAGGACTTTTTTGCATTTACCTCAGCATAGACCTTTGGCTATTCCTCCTGTTTTGAATGTCATTGATGATGTGTACTCTGAGTCTAGCATTACCCCTGACTCCCTTCCTCCGGATCCTGTCAAACCCGATAGGTACTACAGGGTCCCGGACTCACATCATTTCCTTTACAAGGCCCACTCTGCTGACCATGAAACTATTTCCCAGGGCCCTAAAGGGGCTGCATCTGCCACTACTAAAAATCCACTCCCCTCTGAAAGGGAGTCCAGGGCTTTAGAGAGATGGGGTAAAAAAGTGTATACTTCTTCCACTCTTTCTATGAGGGCATTAAATTGTCAATTCCATATGATACAGTACCAAGAGTATTTGTTAGATGAATTGCATAAAAAAACTGTCTTCACCTGAACCCCTAGATCGCAAGTCACTTCAGGATCTGGTACATAACTCCCAACAGGTTAGCAACCATTTCTTGCAGTGTGGTTATGATGCATTGGAAGCTTCATGTAGGTCAGCAATGACAGGTGCAGTCATACGTAGGCATGTTTGGCTGAAGGAACAAACTCTGCCAGATCATGTTAAAGCAAAGCTTGTGGATGTGCCACTGGAAAAGCAAAAGTTATTTGGCTCCACTGCTCAGGAGGTCTTAAAGAAATTTGAGGAAAAGGCTAAATCTGTACAGACAGTCAAAGATTTTCTCCAGGTCCAACCACCAAGATTCAGCAGAAATTGGCCGTCTAAGAATTGGTCCTTTCCAGACACAGAGAGATTTCAAAGAGGCAAGAACAGGCGTGCCAGAGGTAGAGGGCAAGCTAGAGGCTCCTACAGAGGATGTCAATGGCAGCCTCCTAACCAGAGAGGTAGTGCAGGACCTACAACTGCTCCACAAGGACAGACTCAATGACTTTACCTTGACCCCGCCAACCAGGGCTCAATTGGAAGCACCTTTGGGCGGAAAGCTATCTTTATTCTCAAAAAATTGGCACAGTATTACAAGGGACAAATGGACACTGCAAATAATAGACAAAGGATACAGGTTCCATTTTCATACATTACCAAAAAGAAAAGGCATGCCAAACCTGCCACCGAATCAAAGAGCAGAGGCTTTAAAACAAATTTCCAACCTATTGCAAATGAAAGATATAGAAAAGGTTCCTCTCACAGAACAAGGCCAAGGATTTTATTCCAGACTATTCCTTGTCCCAAGAAAAGAAAACAATGGAGGCCTATTCTCGACTTGTCCGCACTGAATACTTATCTCATTGTGCCAAAATTCAAAATGCTGACCCTACAGCAACTCCTTCCCATGCTGGGCAAGGGGTCTTGGCTGGTAACTCTAGACCTCAAGGAGGCATACCTGCATGTCCCTATCAGACAAAGTTGCAGAAGACACTTCAGATTTCTTGCAGGTTCAGAGCATTATCAATTCTCAGCATTGCCCTTTGGCTTATCTACTGCACCCAGAGTATTCACGAAATGCCTGGCATCAGTAGTCGCACACTGCAGACTTCAGGGGATTCAAATATACCCATATCTGGACGACTGCCTTATACAAGCGGACAGCCAACAAACTTTGGTAAAACACTTGAATAATGCCATCCGCCTACTTCAGGCTTTGGGATATACAGTCAACATTCACAAATCAAGACTTGTTCCATCCCAAAGGATAATTTTTCTGGGTGCGAAACTAGATACAACCACCCAAATGGCTTTACTCACGGAAGAAAAACAAAGGCAACTACCGGATTATTTCGAAAATCTGACAAAACAAACTCAGCTGACTGCAAGGAAAATCCTGCAGGCCCTGGGTTACATGGCATCTTGCATTCTTCTGATTCCACAAGCAAGGCTACATATGAGGAAACTACAATGGTACCTAAGGAGTTTATGGTGCCAGCACAGTCACAGCCTAGAAGCTTTGATACCACTCATTCCATGCCTTCAAAAGGAATTTCTGTGGTGGGCTCAAGCAAGCCAGTCAAACAGGGGTCTGCCCTTCAGCAAACCAATAATCAGCCAAACCATTACAACGGACGCTTCAGACCATGGATGGGGAGCACACATGGAGGGCAGATGCATCCAAGGACTATGGTCACAGAAAGAATTGCGCATGCACATAAACCAAAAGGAAATGCTGGTGGCGATACATGCAATCGAGGCCTTCAGACTTTTTCTGCATCAAGGACACCTGCTAATAAGGACAGACAATACCACAGTTATGTGGTACATAAACAAGCAAGGAGGTACTCATTCCTACCCTCTTTGCAGGCTGGCAATGAATCTTTGGGAACTTTCCCTAAAACTCAATATAGAGCTACAATCCCAGTTTGTGCCAGGAAAAGACAATATACTGGCGGACAGCCTAAGCAGAAATATCATGGATCCACACGAATGGATGCTGCACCCAGACATCTTCCTTCAGATAACACAATCATGGGGGAGGCCGGATATAGATCTTTTTGCCTCCCAACACAACCATCAGCTGAAGAAATTCTGCTCAAGGACATACCACCCACAAGCATGGAAAGTGGACGCCCTCTCTTTCAGCTGGAATACTCTAACAGTGTATGCATTCCCACCTCTTCCATTAATGACCAAGGTCTTACTGAAGATCAGGACAGAGCAGCCCAAAGTGATTCTGATAGCTCCGGACTGGCCCAGACAGCACTGGTACCCACTGTTAAGGAGCATGTCACGCACGAAACCGTGGCCTCTACCACAATGGCCACTTCTTCTGACACAACACAATTACAAAACTCTGCACTCCAGCCTGAAAACCTTGCAGCTGACAGCCTGGATAATACCTTGACTCCTCACCAGGATAAGCTATCCAAGACAGTGAAGGACATCATCATGGAAGCTCGCTGGCCTTCCACAAGAAAGGCATATTCAGCAAAATGGAAAGGATTTTGCACTTGGAACACCACAAAGGGCCTAGATGCGGCAGTGATGAACTTGGCACATATCCTGGAATACTTGGCAGAAATGCTCCACAATGGCCTTTCTTACTCTTCCATAAAAATTCATGCCTCAGCAATTTCAGCAGAATACAATACTGATCCACCTGTCTTTTCTCATCCTCTCCTAAGGCAGTTTCTAAGGGGAGTTAAAAACATCAATCCTCCAAGGAAACCACCAGTGCCTACATGGGACCTTAACTTCATGTTGGAAAAATTAACTCTACCTCCCTTTGAACCAGCAGCATCTTCAGAACTACAGTTCCTGTCTTGGAAGACTGCCTTCCTTCTGGCCATAACCTCAGCAAGAAGAGTATCTGAGTTGCAGGCCCTCATGGCAGTACAACCATTTCTTATTTTTCATCAGGACAGGGTTTCACTGAGAACCAATCCTTCATTCATGCCAAAGGTGGTATCCAGGGTCTCACTGAACCAAGCTATTCACCTGCCTACCTTCTTTCCAAATCCACAGAACAAAGGGGAGAAACTTCTGCATACCCTGGACATTCACAGACAGTTGCGCTACTACTTGGACAGAACTAAGACTTACAGAAAATCTGACCAACTATTTGTAGCATATGCTGCTGGGGTACAAGGAAAAGCAATTTCCAAACAGACAATTTCAAAATGGATAGGGAATTGCATTCGATTCTGTTACTCTTTTCATGGCAAAACCGTGCCAGCTAACATTAGACCTCATTCCACCAGAGCCACAGCCACCTCCACAGCCTTCTTAAGAGGGGTGGCTACCAAGGACATTTTAGAAGCTGCTACATGGAGCTCCGTGCATACATTTTCCAAGCATTACAACTTACCCTTATATTCCAGATCCAGAGCAGGCTTTGCTACGGCAGTCCTGCAGGGCATTTTAGCTACACCATCCCTTTCTTAGATCCTACCACCCCCAGCTTGGCTATAGTATTCTACCCATATGTAAGGACTGCAGATGCATCCTTGAAGGACATAGTACAGTTTTGTACCTACCATAAATGTAGATGTCCGATAGGTATGCATCTGCAGTCAGGTTTACCCTCCCTCCTTCCCCTCTGTGGTATTTCCTGGGTACTTATCCTTCTTATAGCTAGCTGGGGTTATCTATTATGGTGTATTTGTTTTATATTACTGTGCATGTTTGGAATTTTTTGCATCTCTCCAAATTTAGCCTTCCTTAGAGGGCACCTGGTATCTGGGGCAAGAAAAACTGAGGAAGATGGCATCGGCTGACGCTTTTATACCCCAGGCGCTCTGACGTCGGGGAGAGGGCGACATCAGCCGACGCCGGACCCAGACTTTGGAATCCGGCCGACCGAAGGGCTGCCTGAGGCAGGACAACCCATATGTAAGGACTGCAGATGCATACCTATCGGACATCTACATTTATGGTAGGTACAAAACTGTACTTTTTCAGACCTACACAGTTATATGTAAAGCCTGCTTCAGCTTCCAGAGCAAAGACTAAAGCAGTTCTAAAGACAAAGAAACAAGTACAACATTCTCCTGGACAGACTTCCATGCCTAAAAAACAGATGCTCAAAATGGCCGAAGACCTAATTTCCTTGATCAGGGGTTCCCATCCCCCTCCTGACAAGAGGCCTAGGCAAGAGACAGAATATGAATCTTCAGATCAGGTTTCCATTTCCTCTGACTCCTCTTCTGAACAGGAATACTCTCTTCCTCCTTACGAGGATTCTAATGCTGAAGAATCTATCCCTTCAGCCTCGCCGCCTGAGGATTATTCTTTTGGGGAAACCCTGCATACCATGAGGGAGCACTTCCACTGGGAGAGCCAAGACTACTCACAATATAAGAAAAGGCTTAGAGATTTTCTTTTACTACCTCAGCACAGGCCTCTGGCTATTCCTCCTGTGTTAGACATTGTAGATGATGTATTTTCAGAGTCCTGACTTTCTCCTGACTCTTTACCTCCTGCCCCTGTTAAACCAGGCAGATACTACAGGGTTCCAGATTCACATAAATTTCTTTATAAAAACCCTGCCACTGACCCAGAAACTATTTCTCAGGGTCCCAAACGGGTCAAGGCTTCTACTGCAAAAAACCCTATCCCCTTTGATAGAGATTCAAGGGCACTAGACAGATGGGGAAAAAAGGTTTACACTTCTGCTACTTCGGCTGTGAGGGCTTTAAATTGTCAATTTCATATGCTTAAATATCAGCAATACTTAATGTCACTGCTAAAACAGAAAATGTCAAATTCTGATTGTGCAGAAAATAAGGAAATGTAGGATTTATTGCATGCAACTGAACAAGTGGGAAAGCATACATTGCAATGTGGTTTTGATTCTCTGGAAGCTTCTTGCAGGGCTGCAGTTACGGGTTCTGTCATTAGGAGGCATGCTTGGCTAAAGGAACAGAATCTGCCTGATCGTGTTAAAGCAAAATTATTAGATGCTCCATTACAGCATGATACCCTATTTGGTGTTAAAGCAGAGGAGGTGTTGAAGAAAATGGAGGACAAAGCGAAATCTATGCAAACAGTAAAGGATTTCTTACAGGTACAGCCACCCAGGTTTAGCAGGAACTGGCCTACAAAGAATTGGTCCTTTCCAGTGTCAGACAGGCCACAAAGAGGCAGATACAGACACCCCAGAGGCAGATCCCAGCCCCAGGGCTCATACAGGCCTAAACAATGGGGCGCTTCTACCTCCAAAAGTGGAGAAGACAAATCACAGCCATACAGGAAACAGTCCCAATGACTTTCCTCTGCCAGCACCAAGCACTTATCTTTTGGCAGCCCCCTTAGGGGGAAAACTAGCACTTTTTTCTCAAAATTGGCACATGATCACCCAGGACAAATGGGTCTTGAATGTAGTGTCCCAGGGCTACAGGTTCCACTTTCACACTCTGCCAAGGGCAGAAGGTATGCCAGACCTGCCACACAATCAATGGGCAGAGGCACAAAAACAAGTTTCATCCCTCATGGACATGAGGGCCATTCAGCAAGTACCACAACAAGAGCAGGGACAAGGATTTTACTCAAGACTTTTCTTGGTACCTAGAAAGGACAAAGCCTGGAGACCAATACTGGACCTGTTAATTCTAAATACATTTCTGGACGTTCCAAAATTCAAAATGTTGACTCTGCAGCATCTTCTGCCCATGCTCGGCAAGAAGGCTTGGCTGGTAACTTTGGACCTAAAAGAGGCATACCTGCATATTCCAATCAGACAATTTTGCAGAAGATACCTCAGATTCATAGCTGGCTCAATGCACTACCAATTCTCTGCACTGCCCTTTGGCTTATCTACTGCGCCCAGGGTCTTCACAAAATGCCTGGCACCAGTAATTGCATTTTGCAGACAAAGAGGAATTCAAATATATCCTTACTTGGACGATTGCCTTATTGAAGCAGAGAACAAGGACATTCTACTAAAGCATCTGGCGTTTGTAAAAAGATTACTAATTTGCCTAGGGTACACAGTAAACAAAAAGAAATCAAAACTAGTACCCTCTCAAGAGATAATATTCCTGGGTGCAAGCTTAAATACAACTGCCCAGATGGCTTATCTCACGCCAGACAAACAAAGGCAACTGACTGCTTACTTAAAAATGTTGGCAACAAAGACCCAGTTATCTGCAAGAAAAATTCTGCAGGCTTTGGGCTTCATGGCATCCTGCATTCTGCTAATTCCATATGCCAGACTGCATATGAGGAAACTACAGTGGTATCTAAAAAGTGTTTGGACTTAACATTGTCATAGCCTGGAAACATTAATTACCCTCATTCCTTGCCTGCAACAGGAGTTTCGATGGTGGGCACAGGCCTGTCACCACAACAAGGGACAGCCGTTCACCCTACCCACAGCCAGGCAGTCAGTAACAACAGATGCATCAGATTATGCCTGGGGGGGCCCACATGGCAGGAAAATGTATTCAGGGCACACGGCCCACAAGCCAAAGGCATCTTCATATCAATCAAAAAGAGATGCTAGCTGTTCAGAATGCCCTGACAGCTTTCAAGGATCTACTCCATCCAGGACAACTACTGATAAGGACGGACAATGCTACAGTCATGTGGTACATAAACAAGCAGGGAGGCACACATTCCTACCCCCTCTGCAGACAAGCCATGACTTTGTGGGGCACAGCATTGACTTATCAATTACACCTGCAAGCACAATTCCTGCCAGGAAAGAAAAATACGCTGGCAGATGAACTAAGCAGAAACCTCACGGATCCCCATGAGTGGAAACTGGATTCACAAGTCTTCAGCATGATAATAAAGAAATGGGGATGCCCAGACATAGATCTATTTGCCTCCCCTCACAACGGCCAACTACAGAGATTCTGCACAAGGACTTATCACAAGCAAGCATGGAAAGTGGATGCTCTATCATTCAGCTGGAAAACCCTAACAGTATATGCCTTTCCTCCTCTGCCTCTTCTCCTAAAGGTCAGACAAGAGAATCCAAAAATGATTCTGATTGCTCCAGACTGGCCCCGCCAGCACTGGTACCCAATCCTAAATAGCTTGTCTCAAGGCCCAGACTGGACATTGCCTCTAATTCCTCATTTACTGACCCAACGAAACAATCAGATCCTGCACAGCCAACTCAGAACCCTAAATCTGACAGCATGGCGGATAATGTAGCCATTCAGAACACACCTCTCTCTAAAGCAGTGATGGATGTTATTTTGGAGGCCAGGAGGCCCAGTACCAGAAAATCTTATGCAGAAAAATGAAAAAGATTCTGTGCTTGGAACCAGGCACAAGGAATTGACACATTTGTACCAAATATTCCTCAGATTTTACAATACCTAACTGAGATGCTGGACAAAGGCCTATCCTTTTCATCAATTAAAATCCATGCCTCTGCCATTTCAACTCATTATAATACGGAACCACCAATTTTTTCACATCCGTTGCTAAGACAGTACCTCAGAGGGGCCAAAAACATAAGACCTCCAAGGAGAGCACCAATACCTGCATGGGACCGCAGTTATGTCTTGGAAAAACTCACACTGCCGCCTTTTGTGCCAGCCAATAGAGCTGAAATAAAGTTCTTATCTTGGAAAACAGCTCTGCTCCTAGCAATAACCTCTGCAAGACGAGTCTCAGAGTTACAGGCACTCATGGCTGTGGAACCTTTTATCATTTTCCATCCAGACAGGGTTTCTCTGAGGACGAACCCAACATTTATGCCTAAGGTAATGTCCAGTGTGGCCCTTAACCAAACCATTCATTTGCCTACTTCAAACCCACAGAATAAGGGTGAGAGACTCCTGCATTCTTTGGACATACACAGGCAGCTACGCTTCTACTTGGACAGAACTAAGGCTTTCAGAAAGACTGAGCAGCTCTTAGTAGCATATGCTGCAGGATCACAAGGAAAGGCTATCTCAAAGCAGACTATTTCAAAATGGATAGGCCACTGCATTCGTTTCTGCTATTCACAACATGGCAAATCAGTGCCTAAGGGCATTAGGCTACATTCAACCAGAGCAGCAGCCACTTCAGCAGCCTTCCTCAGAGGAGTACCAACCAAAGACATTTTAGAGGCTGCAACTTGGAGTTCAGTGCACACTTTTACCAAGCACTGCCACTTACCTCTCTACTCTAAATCCAGAGCAGGCTTTGCCACTGCAGTTCTGCAGGGCCTTATAGCCTCTCCTAATCCTATTTATACCCAGCCACCCAACCTCAGCTTTGGGATTCAACCCAAGTGTAATGACTGCAACAGTGAAACACAATGAACATAGTACAGTTGTGTACCTACCATAAATGTAGATGTTCGAGTGTATTCACTGTTGCAGTCCAGGTTACCCACCCACCATCCCCCTTTTCTTTGCTGGAAGTATCTGTACTTCTCTATCCTATACAACCTATGTGGTGTATTTGTTTGTAGATGAAGGAAATGTTTATTTTTGTGCATGCATACTTATTGGCATCATTTTCAGCCTTCCAATTTGGGGGCACCTGACATCTGGGGCAAGAAAAACTGAAGAAAATGGCGTCTGCTGCATCTTTTATACCCCTGGCGCACTGACGTCAGGGAAGAGGCGACAGCAACTGACGCTGGACCTAGACTTTTTGGAATTCAGGCCGACTGTGGGTAGCCTGCCAGCAGGATAACCCAAGTGTAATGACTGCAACAGTGAATACGCTCGAACATTTACATTTATGGTAGGTACACAACTATACTTTTTTGTGTGGTACAGATGGTCATTTAATTAACAAATGTGATAAAAGGAAATATTTTATTTGTGGTAAAGTTGGCCATGAAGCAAAAAATGTCAGCAAAATGTATAAAGTGTGAGAAGTAGGATATTCATAGAAGTACTGTAATGCTATAGAAAATTATACACAGGAAATAAAAAAAGACCAAGATAGGGAGGATGTTTTAGTGTATAATACAGAAGAAACACAAAAAGAAAAAATGAATGAGGAAGATATAAGAATGGTAAAAGTAAATGAATGTATGAAGGAAACAAAAGGTAAAGAAGGAGGGGAGATAGAGGAAGAAGTAATTCAAGTGATGAAGGGGTACTGAATGGATAAGAGTGAAAAGTAAAAATTGTATTGGGAAAAGAGTGAAAGGTAGAAAACGCAAATTTAAAAATATACATGTAGGAGGAAACAAAAAAGGAAAAGGATAAAAGCAACAGAAACTATTCCACAAAGTGAGAATCCTAGCCATTAATGTGAATAGCATAAAGAATGTTCATCAAAGGCTAGGAGTGTTGGAATGGTGTCGAATGTTGGATGCGGATATTATAATATTAATAGATATAAGAATAACAATAGAAGAGAAAATACTGCAAGGTTATGGGAAGGCAAGGTTATATGGAACTTAGGAGATGAAAAAATGCTGAGGCATAGCAATTTTATGTAAAGAATGTATAGAAATTCTGGATTATACACTAGTATTAGGAAAAATAATAATAGTAGATATAACATGGAATAAACAAATATATAGGGTAGTTTGCACTCTACACATACACTTTACAAAAACCAAAGAGATATTATGTTTAAGAAAATACTTGATAATGTGAGTGTAAATATGCAAGTGGTAATAGTGGGAGACTTCAGTTGTGATTTAAGACATAGGCAAAAAGAAGGGGCGGATATAAAAGTTTATTTCAGATATGATCAAAAGTGGTAACATGTACTTATGGAAAAACAAATATTGGACATACAAAAGGAGTAATCCAAGAACTGAAATTGATTACTTTATAGTATCAAAGAGTTTAAGTATATTGCATTGAAGAGTTAAAATTAAGGAGTTTTCAGACCATGTAGCAATCTGGATAGAGATTCAAGAAATAATAGGTTATATAAGAATAGGTAGAGGGATAAAAAGAATTAATGAATCAGAGATAAATGAGTATGTAAATGAAATAATATATCAACTGTGGCTGGATCATATGAACATGAGAGGATTTTATAAAGATTGGACAAGGTGAATTAGTTTAAAAGAAAAAATATAGAATAGAAGCGCTACAATGACAAAGGACAAAAAGAACACAAGATAGTTGCATATAAGGAAATCGGTAACCAAGACTTTAAAAACATAATAGACATTAAAGAAGAGTTTCTAGAAAGAGAGAATGTTATATGAAATGAACTATGAGAAAATTAAAACAAAATTTATTCAAACAAAAATATCTTTTACAAGGAAGAAGTAGCAGCACATCTAAGTAAGGTTAAAGAACAAATAAGAATAATAAGAAAGTTAAGAAATGAGGAAGGATGTATAGTGAGCGCACAAAGAAATTATGCAGACAGTAACATCACACTGTAAGAAAAAATAGATTGAACTTAATTAACTAAAGAAGATAAGAGAATGGAAGAAAACATTACAGTGATAGAATTTAAATGTGTTGAAAACTGTAAATGTTGAAGCAGCTACAGGTTTAGATGGGCTTGAATATGTAATGTATAAGGACATGCAAGGAATGCAAAAGGATTATTTTTAGAAGTTTTGAATGAATGGTTTGAAAAATGTGTAAATGAAAAATGTGTTGGTGCAATGAAATTTATATGAAAAAATGGAGAAAGATCAGATATAAAAAACTGGAGACCACTAGTATTAAACAATATTGATTATACAATTTTTATGAAAGTATAGAAAAAAGAATAGTAAGTAGGGCTAATAAATTACTTGACTGAAACAATTTTTGGAGTAAAAGAAAAATGAAGTCAAGAACTGTTAATGTTAAGAGAATTAGTAGATGTAATAAATAGGGATACAGAATAGTATTAGGTGATGTAAGTATAGCATTTAACAAGATCCAGCATGAAGTATTTTGGGGAATCCTGAAAGAATATAAGTAATAAAAGAATCAATGTTTTGAAATCTGTATATAACAAAAATAAAGTGAGACTAGTGGTTAATGGTTGGTTAAGTGAGACAATAGAAATAAGTGGTGTTAAGCAAGGATGTCCAGCAAGTAGTATGCTGTTTGTATTAATTATGAATGTGGTAGTTACCAAGATACATTTGGCATTGGAGGAAGCTAAATATTGTTCACCAGAGGGAAATGGGATTCCAGTGATATTCTGTTATGCGGACGATCTAGTATTAGTTGTCAAAAATAAATAATGGATGAGTATAGCTATTAAGACACTTGACAAAGAACTAAATGTGTTAGGTTTAAGTATTAATGAGGAAAAGAGTAAAGGACTGAGGTTCTCTGGAAAAATAAGCGGTATCCAGTTTAATAAAGAAGACATAGAAATTCTGGGACTAAGGTTTGGTATTGAAGAAGAGAGTGACACAATGGAAGGATATGATACTGGAGAATTTGTATATTCTGGAGAATGTTTAAACTTGCATATAGAAAAAAGCATATTTAATTCATTCTGTAATATTAGGTAAGATGACACATTTAGCAAATATATTTATGATACCACCAAAATTTGAAAAAGAACTATGGAATGTGTTACTTACATTTATATGTGAATGTAGATTCATGTCCTCCCCTCAGTCGAGTGGCCTCCAAAAGACATGCGTGAATGGGCGTGCCTTCGCTGAAGGTTGGGTGTTGGGCTGGCAACTCGGCACCACAAAAATCTACTGCCAATCATTAGCGGACCGGAGTTCCGCTGTGGAAACCCCTAACCGGGAAAAGCCGAAAAGACAAACATATGGGAATGTAGATTTAACCCTTTTAAAAGAGTAATTCTTTGTTACCAAAAAAGGAGGAGGTTTGGGTTTAGTAAACCCAGTTGTATATATAGCCTACGTAAATTTATATACAATATTAATAGGAATACAAGGAAAAGGAATATTGTTAGTAAGGATCATACAGGAAAAATGTAAATCAGTATGGGAAAAGCTTAAATGTTTAAAAAGAAGTAAAGGAATCACTTGTACGGAAATTAAACTATATTGAGAGAAAATATTACTATGGAAGACTTATTTGAGAAACATAGAAAAGAATAGGGAAACATGGTATGAAAATATAATGGAAAAATGTTATTGCATTTATCCTTGGAAGTATTTAGGAGGTAAAAAAGTGAAAGCTGTAAGGGCAAGAATGAAAAGATGCAAAAAATATGTAGAGGTTGTCTATGAAAAAGCTTCTAGTAAAGGCAAATATGCCACTTAAAATAATAAAAGAGAGAATCTGTATATACTGTGAGGAATTAGACCACTGAACGTGTTTTTCTGAAATGTAAATAATAAATCAGTTGTGGGAAGAAATATGTGACAAAGAATGTTTAAAAGGATTGAAAAATGTTAAGTGTATAAATATGGACATGATAGAATATGGATACTGTGAAAATATGAAACAAAATTATGCAGATTACATTAAATATTTTGTATAATATGGATTATATGGAATGAAAGAATGAATGAGATATAATATAATTGGAAACGGATACTGTCACAAATTTTGAAGAAGATAAGATTTTGGTTATGAAAAAAAGAGTGGGGGGATTGAAAGTCTTAAAAGTTTTTGAAAATGTGTGAATTACTTGTACATAATTGTAAATAATTGTAAATGAGCTGTGAATTTTCTATATTCACTGTATATATTGTATTCTGTGAGTTTAAATAAAGGACCTCTACTGTTTTTGATAGGTGTTGTGGGATCTACTGCCAACTCGGACAGATGGGGCCTTGGTTTAACAGATCATCCAAGGAACATATTATTTGTACCAAAGACAGAAAACTGTATGTACTTTTACCAGAGAACATAAAGTGATCCCGGAGGACAGATCCTTTGTTCATTTTCATAAAAAAGAAACGTTTTAGGCTTTGAGTACTTCTTTTAAGATGCATCATAAATAGGATTCTTTTGAATTGTCTAGTTGTATGTTAATATTCACATTTCACATTATAAGGATGCCAGTTAAACAATTATTCTGACAAAATAATTTGAATGCAGCTAGGAAATCGTAGTGAAATAGTGAACTGTATAGGAAACAAACTTCAGATAGTGCTAGCCTGCAGAATTATTCATTGTACCTTGCAAGTACTCATTATAAGTGAATGTCCTGACAGAGACCCTGATTTCCTGGCTCATGAAAAATTCCTGACAGGTGGCAACTCTGTGCTTGAAGTCATAAAGTGACTTGACTTATTGACCACATAACAACAGCAACAACAATGAGAAGTCTGTGTAAAGTAAATGAAGAATGCATTTTTTTAAGTTGTATTTGAAGAAATAAAAATTCCTTTATCACACACAAATGAAAAAAACTTTTTAATTTATGCCTGCTATCTTCTCACAAGACCTCTTCTACCTGTGACAAAAACAGAGGTTCTTCGTGTTTCACTGTTGCAGGCATTTCATTTGGGTAATCTGCTGGCAGGTTGCCCTCAGTCGGCCTGATTAACAAAGTCTTGGGTCCTGCATCAGTTGCTGTCCCTTCTTCCATGAAGTCAGGTCGTCAGGGGTATAAAACATGCAGCCGACACCATTACATCAGTCTTTCTTGCCGCGCAGTGCCCGAAGCAGAAGCAGTTCACAAGTGCCGGTCGGCTGACTCCTGAAATTTTCATTTTAGAGTTTCAGAACCGAAGTCTTCAACTAAAAGCTAAGTATCCCGTTGGGGAAACTTTTTCTTGCTCCTTACCAATGCCAGTAAAAGTTAATAATTGCATTACTTGTGGGAAGCAAATGCCTCAAGGATTTTCATTTGTACTGTATTCCTTGCCTAGGCCCTGACCACAACGTGCCTTGCTGTCGGTGTTGTGCTAAATTTAATCAACGCACGATTAAACGTCGGTATATTTTTGCTTCTAAATATTTTGGCTCAAGATTTAACTATCCAGAAATGTCGTCTGTTAGCAATCCCGACTACTGGAATACCAAACAAATGCAAAGAAAAAGACAGAGACAGACCGTCGAGGTCAAAACCGACGATGCTTCTCCTAAGCTAGTCGCCAGTTCGCCAGTACTCAGTGAGGCGCTTTCGCAGCCCCTGATACCTGCTACTTTTGATTTGCATGCCTCTACTGAGACCCATTTGGAGTCCGGTATGCCACGAGATGCTTTAAGTATTGAACCCGCGGATGTCTCGACCTTAGATGGGTCCGGAGCCACTGAGCAGGCACCGGCTTCTGAGGGTGTTTTCAGGCCTAAAGATTTGTATATTAAACCAACGCCATCTTCAAAACTTAGGCCAAAATCTACTTCTGTGTCTAAAAAACCGACGCTTGGGCCATGTGTGCAGGCTCCAATGCCTAAAAAAACAAATGATCAAAATTGCAGAAGATTTAATTACCTTGATCAGGGGTACCCATCCCCCTCCTGCTAAAAGGCCTAGGCAAGGCACTGACTATGAATCTTCAGATCAGGTATCTATTTCTTCTGATTCTTCTTCTGAACAGGATTTATCTATACCTACTTATGAGGACTCTGATGCAGCAGATTCCATCCCTTCTGCTTCTCCCCCTGAGGATTTCTCTTTTGGAGAAACTTTACATACCTTAAGGGAACACTTCCACTGGGGAAGTCAGGATTTCTTTGAATCTAAAAAGAGACTTGGGGATTTTATTCTTCTTCCTCAGCATAGGCTTTTGGCTATACCTCCTGTTCTAGACATTGTTGATGATGTTTTCTCAGAATCCAGTATGATTCCTGATTCTCTGCCTCCGGCTCCTAGTAAGCCAGACAGATACTACAGGGTTCCTGACTCCCATAAATTCCTTTTCAAAAACCCTACTGCTGCCCCTGAAACCATTTCTCAGGGTCCCAAGGGCGTTAAGGCCTCTACTGCTAAAAATCCTACCCCTTCGGACAGAGATTCCAGGGCGCTGGATAGATGGGGTAAGAAGGTTTACATGTCTGCAACCTTGGCAATCAGGACTTTAAACTGTCAATTTCATATGCTTAAATATCAACAGCATGTCATGGGCTTACCTAAACAGAAAATGATGTTAATCTCTGACTATGTCGAAAATAAAGAGTTGCAGGGCTTATTACATTCAGCTGAACAAATTGGAAAACATACTTTGCAATGTGGTTTTGATTCTTTGGAGGCCTCTTGCAGGGCTGCTGTAACTGGATCTGTGATAAGAAGGCATGCTTGGCTCAAAGAGCAAAATCTGCCTGACCATGTTAAAGCAAAATTGTTAGATGCTCCTTTACAATGGGACAGTTTCTTTGGTAATAAGGCTGAAGAAGTTTTAAAAAAGATGGAAGACAAAGCTAAATCTATGCAGACTGTGAAAGATTTCTTACAAGTGCAGCCACCCAGAATTAGTAGGCACTGGTCTACTAAGAACTGGTCCATTCCAGTCCCCTCGAGAGCCACTCAAGTCAAATCCAGACATCCCAAAGGCTCCAGGTTTCAGTCACAAAGAACTTTTAGAACAAAACAATGGGGTGCCTCCACCTCCAAACCTGGAAGCAACAAGGCACCTCCCTATGGTAAACAGTCTCAATGACTTTCCTCTACAAATACCAAGCACTTACCTTTTGGCACCCCTTTGGGGGGAAAACTGGCACTTCATGCACAAAACTGGCAACTGATTACCCAGGACAAATGGGTTTTAAACATAGTATCCCAGGGATACAGATTTCATTTCCACACGTTGCCAATCCCAAATGGCTGGCCAGATCTGCCTCCAAATCAGTGGGCAGAGGCCCAGAAACAAGTTCTGTCCCTCATGAATATGGGGGCTATTCAACCAGTACCAGAAGAGGAAAAGGGACAAGGTTTCTATTCAAGACTTTTCCTGGTACCCAGAAAAGACAAATCATGGCGTCCAATTCTGGAGTTATCCATTCTAAATACATTTCTGGACATTCCAAAATTTAAGATGCTGACTCTTCAACAGTTACTACCTATGCTAGGCAAAGATGCCTGGTTGGTAACTCTAAACTTAAAAGATGCTTACCTGCATATCCCAGTCAGGGAATCTTGCAGAAGATACCTCCGCTTCAAAGCAGGCTACTTGCATTACCAGTTCTCTACACTGCCCTTTGGCTTATCTACTGCGCCCAGGGTCTTCACAAAGTGCCTGGCACCAGTAATTGCATTTTGCAGGCAAAGAAATATTCAAATTTATCCATACCTAGACGATTGTCTAATTCAGGCAGAAAACAAGGACACTCTTCTAAAGCATCTGGAATTTGTAAAAAGGGATGTTATGTGATCCTATCTCACCTACATTCTGTACTGATGGGCTCGGAGCCGATCCCTCGGCTCTGACTCGGCACGCTATGCTATAGAGCGAAGCCTCTTATTGGCTGAGCTATTTTCTATCCCAGGATGCACCACCACTAATCCCCCAGATCTCGTTTGCCACTTACAAGCTAGGACGTGGTCTCAAACTTGGCTGAGCTAAGTACTGTTTTCTTCAAAGTTTCCTGTCAGGAATTTTGTTATTCTTACCCAAAAAGCTGTTTTAACAGCTATTGTTGTTGTACGAGTGTGTTTTGCTAACTTTGTTATGGAAAATTGTGTTTGATTAAGGGAAAGGTTTCCCGTTTAAGTTAGAGGGGCCTTCCCCTATTCTTTAACTAGTGTCTTTATTTTTTCAGGAGGTCAAGTACCTGCTTAAGTTAGAGGGTCTTGGCCCTCCTTTTCAGTATTTTTTCCTGATATATTTAGTGTATTGTCTCGTTTAAAAAAAAAAAAAAAAAAGTTGGTTAAAATCTTTTGTATTGTGGTAAAATCTTCATTACTGAACAGATACTGCTACTTTAACTTGTTTTGTTTAGTGTCTGTTGTTAGTCAGTATGTCAAAAGAACATAGACCCTCTGGGTTTAAAAGTGCACGAGTGCGGTTATAAAATGTCTATAACCGATGACCACTCGTGCGTATATTGTTTAGGCGCCAAGCACCTACAGGAGTCCTGTAGCGTGTGTCACGCCTTTTCTTCTAGAGTCCTCCAAGAGAGGAAGAATAAATTAATATTGAAAGGGCTGATTAAACCCTCCTTCGAGGAGGCCTTATCTTCCTCTTCCTCTCCTACCAAAAAGAATAAAAAAGCGTCGGCTCCGACCAGCCCGTCGGAACCGACTGCTAAGAAACCTAGGCAGGCTTCTCCATCGGCTCCACGGACTTCGGAGCCGAGGGCGGAACGGTCTGCCTCGATGCCTCCAGTCTCGACTCCTCTGGTTTCGGAGCCGAGGACTGGGGCGTCGAGAGGCGGGTCACCTTCATCGGCTCCACTGATTTTGGAGCCGATGAGGGTTGCCGGCTCAGACTCTTCCCCTTCGGCGCCGAAGCCCTCCTCGGTACCGAGGGAAATTGTTTTGGGATCTCCCTCGGAACCGATATTGGTCAAATCCATTCGGAGCCGGTCCCCCAGTCCTTTGGAGCCGATGGAGAAGTCGGTTCGGACCCGATCGGTCTCATCTAGATCCTCCAAGATGTCTGATTCGGACATCGACAGGGTGCTCCTAAGACTTTTCCAGTCTCCTGTGTTCCAGAAGTTAGTTTCGGCTCCAGCCCATTCGGCTTCGGAGCCGATGGTCCACCCTGTAGTTATGGTTCCTCCTCCAACAGCCTTGGCACCGTTGGAGCCGGTGCTGGTGGAGCAGATGGAGGTTTCCGGGTCGGGCCCGACCCTTACTCCAACTCCGGCTCTCGAGTCGGAGTTCGGTACGTGGACCTCCTCTGTCGGCCCCGGGGGGGACGCTTCGGGACTGATGTTTTCGGTCCCAAGCCTTCCTCTCGGTGCGTCGGCTGTGGGGGTACCATCTACTATTGTGGCCACGGAGGTGGGACCTTCCCAGGATTCTGGTGGTCCGGCCTTCAGGGCCATGAGGAGTGCTTTAGCCAAATCCTCTTTGGCTACCTACACTGTCTCTCCAGCACCTTCCCTGCATACGGAGACTGGGTCTTTGGCAGTCCCCCTGTCCTTAGACAGCGGAGTCCCGGGGCCTGAGGTCACCCCCACTGGGGGTTCCCCCCCTCCTGGAGGTCCCTCTGAAGCTTCTTCGGAGGAACCTCCAAGGAAAAGATCGTGCAAGAGGAAGCACGTTGACTCCCCCGATGAGGCTCTCACGTCAGACACTGATCTTGATGATGCAGAGGGGTCCCCTAAGTCGTCCTCAGATGATTTCTCCTTTGCAGACATCCTGGAAGCCCTCAAACAACGAGGCGGCTGGCAATCCAAACCCCCTTCTGCTGACGAGTTGGTGTTCCTTAAGGCCTTCGGGGCTCAGCCCTCTGCCTCCTGGGTGTCTCCGCCCTTCGACGAGCTCCTAGATTTGATCTGTCGAAGGGCGTGGGAACACCCAGACTCTGTGGAACCGGTGCCTGCTCACCCAAACAAGTTCCTGTCAGCACCTCCAGAAAAGGAGTTTTTGACGAAAGGTGTGCCTGTAGATGCCTTGGTGGTGGCATCTGCTACCCAGCAAGATGTAGCAGAGGCGTCCGTCCATCCTCCTAATAAGGAGTCTAGGAGCATGGATCGGTACGGTAAGCGCACCCTAAGTTCAGCAGCCTTTACTTTAAGGTCCCTGAACTATCTAACGCACTTCACCAGGTTTCAGAGGGATCTGATCAAGGAGCTTTCAGATACCCTCTTGGGTAACCTACCTGAGCAGCTGGCCCAGACGGTTGGCTCTCAGTTGGCTATGCTGTCATCCATATCGAACTCGTCCATGAGGCTCATTTCTTATGCGGCCGAAGGGGCGAGTAGAGCGGCAGGTACAGGTATTGCTCTACGGAGGCAAGCCTGGCTCCGCCTGTGTCATTTTGTGGAAGCCTTCAAGTCTTCCTTTGCCGACGCCCCCTTTGATGGGTCCTCTTTGTTTGGACCCAAGGTAAAGGACACATTGACCCGCTGCGAGCAAGAAGGTAAGACTTTGACTGCCATTGGGGCACGATTTTCCACTCCCTTTCGGCCTTACCCCAAGGCTAAAAGAGGAGGGAAGATGTGGTTCCGTAGATCTCAGAAGTCTTATCCCTCACAGCAGGACGATCCCCCTTCTAGAGGCAGAGGAGGGGGAAATTCTTCTGGAAGACGCCGTCCCAGAGGCGGCAGAGGCCCCTGCAACACTGGAGACCACGAATCCTTTCGTGGCTCGTCAGCCTTTCACAGTCTCTGAGGGATTGCCCAACTGTGTAGCTCCGGAGCCAGTCGGGGGTCATTTTTCGAGGCACCTAAAAGCCTGGGAAGGTATCACTCAGGACCGATGGGTGCTTCGAATTATCACCGGAGGTTACGCCATCCCCTTTTCTCACCCCCCACCTCAGTCCAAAAAAATCCCGGACCCGCCACCCAGTCAACGGGAAATTGCAGCCCTAGAAGTTTCAAAGCTGCTTCAAAAAGGAGTCATCCAACCGGTCCCCGCAGACCAGATCGGATTAGGGACTTACTCAAGATTCTTTTTGGTGCCAAAAAAGACCGGGGACTTGAGGTCCATTTTGGATCTCAGCATTCTAAATCGTTCAGTCAAAAAGTCCAAGTTCTGAATGGTCACCCTACAATCCATTCTCCCACTGCTGGAGAAAGGTGTTTGGATGTGCTCCATAGATCTCAAGGACGCTTATTACCATATCATGGTACATCAAGCGTCCAGGAGACATCTGTGCTTCAGCCTAGGAGACAGTCATTTTCAGTTCCGCGTGCTGCCCTTTGGTCTCACCACAGCCCCCAGGGTGTTCACCAAATGTTTGGCGGTCGTGACTGCTCACCTGAGAAGTCTAGGATTCCAGGTGTTTCCGTATCTAGACGACTGGCTCCTAACTGCCACCTCCAAGCATCTACTATTGCGGAGCCTACAAGCCACAATATCACTGGGCACTTCCCTTGGAATCACCTTCAATTGGCCAAAGTCTGTGTTGCTGCCATCTCAACGCATAAGATTCATCGGAGTAGAGATAGACTCAAACCGAATGCGGGTCTATCTACCTACAGAAAGGATACAAACCATACAGGCTCAAGTTCGAGCCTTACTTCCCAGATCCAAAGCCCCAGCCAGAATGGTCCTGCAGCTATTGGGATCCATGTCCGCCACAGTTCTTCTAGTTCCCCTAGCAAGGTTGCACATGAGAATTCTCCAGTGGCTTCTTTCAACACAGTGGTCCTTTCAGGATCTCCCTCTCAGTCACCTCATATGGATCACGGAAACCTGCAAATGGGACCTTCGCTGGTGGCTGGTGCCCTCCAATCTGGATCAGGGACGACCCTTTGTTCCACCTCCTCCTGTGGCCACTTTGACTACGGACGCCTCCCAGATGGGGTGGGGGGGCATTCCCTGGGCAGGTCAGTCCAAGGCAAATGGCATTCGGAAGAGTCCCTACTTCATATCAACATCTTAGAAATGAGGGCGGTGTTTCTGTCCCTACAAGCCCTTCACGATTACCTCCCTCAGGGCGTAATTGCCGTTCACTCCGACAACATGTCAGTAGTCTGGTACCTGAACAAGCAGGGAGGGACCAGATCCTACCCCCTTTGCAGAGAGGCCATGAGAGTTTGGGAATGGGCAGTGTCGACCAAACGATTTCTAGTGGCGACTCATATCCCTGGCAAGGCCAGTGTGATAGCCGACAGACTGAGCAGAACTATCCTCTCTCCACACGAGTGGTCTCTGAACATTACAGTTGCAAATCAGATTTTCAGCAAATGGGGAATTCCTTGTTGCGACCTCTTCGCAACCCCGCTGAATGCGAAGTGCTCCAGGGGAGAGCCCTATGGACGCACTAGCCCATCCGTGGCCCACCGGCTTGCTATATGCTTTCCCCCCAGTTCCCCTCCTTCCCAGAGTGATCCAAAAGGCGTCTCACTTGGGGAGCAAAATGATCTTAGTTGCTCCTTACTGGCCTCATCAGGTATGGTTCCCTTATCTTCGGAAATATGCACTGGACGGTCCATGGTTCCTGGATCAGATCCCAGACCTATTAGTTCATCAGTCGGGACTACTCCACCAGTCCCTCCACACCTTGAAATTTACAGCTTGGCTCCTCCTCTTCCGACTATAGTCAGGAATCATACCTTAGACCCGGAAGTTGTACATATCTTATCTTTGGCCCACAAGTCTGCCACGAAGAAATTGTATTCTAGCAAATGGAAGAGATTTGCTATTTGGGCTCAACTCCGGGGTCTGGATCCCATCACTATTCCCGTATCAGAAGTCCTGAAATTTCTAACTTCCCTATTCAATCAAGGTTCTTCAGTCTCTACCATCAAGGTTCAATTGGCAGCTATCTCCAATTTTCACGAGTCTATAAACCCACCTTTAATGAGCAACAGATTGTGTAAGACCTTCATGAAAGTTGCTGCGCTTTTACGACCTCCGATTTCTCATCCTGCTCCTCCATGGGATCTCGATGTGGTGTTACGTGCCTTAACTTCCTCCCCCTTTGAACCGGCAGCAACATGCGATTTGAAATTTCTATCGTGGAAAACTGCCTTTCTGGTTGCGATTACTTCTGCCAGAAGGGTTTCAGAGCTTCAAGCTTTGTCTGTAAAACCTCTGTACCTGTTTTTTCACAAAGATAGAGTATCTCTCAGGCCAAATCCATCCTTTGTCCCTAAGGTTTGTTCCAGTTTTTGCCTACAACAGTCATTAGAACTTCCAGTTTTCTTTCCAAAGTACTCAAACAAAGTGGAATACATATTCCACACATTAGATGTCCACAGGCAATTGCTTTTATTTAGATAGGACCAAACAAACAAGGAAAACAGATCAATTGTTTGTATCCTTTTCGGATAATAAATTGGGCAAAGCCGTCACAAAGGTCACTATTGCCAAATGGATCAGGGGCTGTATTACTCAAGCTTATTCCTCTTCTAATAAAGAGCTTACGACCTCTGTCAAAGCTCATTCTACAAGAGCTATGGCTACTTCAATAGCATTCCATTCTAAGCTTGCCATTAGTGACATTTGTGCTGCGGCTACGTGGTCTTCCCCGCACACTTTCATTTCTCACTACAAATTGGATGTGGCATCTCGGGGGCGAGCTTCATTTGGTTCCACAGTGCTCAGGAGTGTTTTCCAGTGAGCCACCCAGGATTTAGGTGCTAGGGACACTATCCCATCAGTACAGAATGTAGGCGAGATAGGATCACATAATATCTTTTAGTTATGTACTTACCATAACTTTAGATGTTTGGGATCCATCTCGCCTACATTCCCAATAACCCACCCTCCTTCCCCCTTCCTTGGAGATCAGAGGAGATCAGAAGGTCCGAATCCTGTTGTTTCATCTTGAAACATCTGGCAATGTTATATAAACATGTTATGTATGTGTGCATGAATGCGGACAAACAAGATCTGGGGGATTAGTGGTGGTGCATCCTGGGATAGAAAATAGCTCAGCCAATAAGAGGCTTCGCTCTATAGCATAGCGTGCCCAGTCAGAGCCGAGGGATCGGCTCCGAGCCCATCAGTACAGAATGTAGGCGAGATGGATCCCAAACATCTAAAGTTATGGTAAGTACATAACTAAAAGTTCTAACTTGTCTAGGGTACACCATAAATGAAAAGAAATCACAACTGGTACCTTCTCAAAAAATTACATTCCTGGGTGCAAGCTTGAATACAACTGCCCAGATGACTTACCTTACGCCAGAAAAGCAAATTCAATTGACGACTTACTTCAAATAGGTGGTCACAAAAACCCAGCTATCTGCAAGACAAATTCTGCAGGCCTTGGGGTTCATGGCCTCCTGCATTCTTCTAATTCCATATGCAAGACTGCATATGAGGAAACTTCAATGGTACCTAAAAAGTTTATGGAGTCAACATTGTCACAGCCTGGAAACAATGATGCCTATCATACCTTGCCTGCAACTAGAGTTCCTATGGTGGGCAGAGGCCTGCCACCAAAACAAGGGACTGTCATTCACTCCACCCCCTGCCTCCCAAACCCTAACTACGGATGCATCAGACTATGCTTGGGGGGTGCATCTGGCAGGGAAATGCATTCAGGGCAAATGGAGCCCAAATCAAATGCACCTACATATCAATCAGAAGGAGATGCTAGCTGTACAGAATGCTCTGACAGCCTTCAAGGACTACCTTCATCCAGGACAACTACTGATAGACAGACAACACCAAAGTCATGTGGTACATAAACAAGCAGGGGGGTACACATTCCTACCCCCTTTGCAGACTAGCCATGGCCTTGTGAAACACGGCCTTGACTTATCAAATACATCTACAAGCTCAATTCCTGCCAGGAAAGCTAAATACTCTGACAGACGAACTAAGCAGAAATCTTATGGACTCACACAAATGGAAACTGGAACCACAAATTATCAGCATGTTGACACGCAAATGGGGGAGCCCAGACATAGATCTTTTTGCCTCACCCAGAACTCTCAGTTGTTCAAATTCTGCACAAGACTTCCTCACAAAAAAGCTTGGAAATTGGAAAGTGGATGCTCTATCATTCAGTTGGAAAAACCTATCAGTCTATGCTTTTCCCCCTCTGCCTCTGCTCTCCAAAGTCCTACTAAAACTCAAACAGGACAAACCAAAAATGATTCTGATTGCTCCAGACTGGCCTCGCCAACACTGGTACTCACTCCTGCGCAATGTGTCGCACCTTCCTCCATGGCACCTGCCTCGGACACCTTACCTACTGTCTCAGCAGAACTACCAAATTCTGCACACTCTGCTCCAAACTTTGAATCTTGCAGCGTGGCTAATCACCAAATTCTGCACACTCTGCTCCAAACTTTGAATCTTGCAGCGTGGCTAGTCAACTAATTTCACCCTTGGCATCTCTCAGCAAACCTGTGATGGATGTCATTTTGGAGGCCAGAAGGCCTAGTACTAGAAAATCTTATGCTGACAAATGGAAAAGATTCTGTGCTTGGAACCAAGCACAAGGAATAAGCACAGCAATGCCCAATATTCCTCAGATTCTGCAATACTTAACTGAGATGCTGCACAAGGGCCTATCTTTCTCTTCCATAAAAATCCATGCCTCTGCTATTTCAGCTCATTACAACACAGAACCTCCCCTCATCTCTCATCCTTTGCTGAAGCAGTATCTCAGAGGGGCCAAAAATTTAAGACCTCCCAGGAGAGCACCAACTCCTGCATGGGACCTCAATTTTGTTTTGGAAAAACTCACTCTACCTTCTTTTGAGCCAGCTGCTACAGTGGACCTAAAATTTCTCTCTTGGAAAACAGCTTTTCTTTTAGCAGTCACTTCAGCTAGAAGGATTTCAGAATTACAGGCTCTTATGGCAGTGGAGCCTTTCATTAATTTTTACCCGGACAGGGTGGCTGTCAGGACCCCAGTCCATCCTTTATTCCTAAGGTGGTATCCAGTGTAGCTCTTAATCAGACCATTCATCTGCCAACTTTCTTCCCCAGTCCACAGAACAAGGGTGAGCGGATTCTGCATTCATTGGATGTACACAGACAACTAAGATTCTACTTAAACAGGACAAAATCTCTAAGAAAATCTGAACAACTATTGGTAGCATTTGCTGCAGGGGCAGAGGGAAAGGCTATTTCAAAGCAGACTATTTCCAAATGGATAAGCCATTGTATCCGTTTCTGCTATATGCACCATGGTAAACCTGTCCCCAAGGGGATCAGATCTCATTCCACCAGGGCTGCATCTACTTCTGCAGCCTTTCTGAGAGGGGTTCCTACCAGAGACATTCTAGAAGCTGCTACCTGGAGCTCAGTTCATACGTTCACCAAACATTACCATTTACCTCTCTTCTCTAAATCCAGAGCTGGCTTTGCCACTGATGTCCTGCAGGGCCTTATAGCTGCTCCTAATGCTGTGTAAATCCATCCTCCCAACCATAGCTTTGGGATTCTACCCAAATGTAATGACTGCAATAGTGAAATACTAAGAACATAATACAGTTGTGTACACTTACCATAAATGTAGATGTTCAAGTGTATTCACTGTTGCAGTCCTGGTTACCCTCCCTCCAGCCCCCTGCTTTTCTCTAACTATACCTCTCCTTTGTTTTACTATGATTAAAAGCCTTTTTGGTGTATTTGCTTTTGTTTGGATGTATATGTTTTGTGTTTTAAATTATATACATACATATATACTTTGCTTCCCATTTGGGGGGCACCTGACATCTGGGGCAAGAAAAACTGATGCAATGGCATCGGCTGCATGTTTTATACCCCTGACGACCTGACGTCATGGAAGAAGGGACAGCAACCGATGCAGGACCAAAGTCTTTGTTAATCAGGCCGACTGAGGGCAACCTGCTAGCAGATTACCCAAATGTAATGACTGCAACAGTGAATACACTTAAACATCTACATTTATGGTAAGTGTACACAACTGTACTTTCTGTCAAAACAAAAACACAGGAGAGGAATGTTCAAGACCTCTTATTTAAAATAAGCACTTCTGTCTTTATTCAGTAAATGACTTCATTAGATTAAACAACGTATTAAGTTACTCATTGAAATATGCTAAAGTGCAAGTCACTTTTACAGTCGTAGCTTGTAAAAGTTTCTGATAGTATGGCATCACAAATTTGATGTTGCCCTTGCTTAAAATAATTCTCTGCTAGGGACTAAAATCCTATCCTGCTGTTTTGTTAGCCAAAGTAAAATCTGAAATTAATGCATAACTTAGTCTCTTTTTGAATTATGCTGTCCTGTTTGCCTGGATAATTAAAAACTTTGGTGTGATTTTTTTTTTTTTGACAGCAGGGAAACCACAACTGGCTTGCCCATGTTGCAGGAGGGGGTAGTGTGGGGCTGGCCATGAGAATTAAGTGAGTTTTCTTTTCCTTCAGAAGAGCTCAGAGTCAATGTAATTGGAGAGAAGGCATAGGGTGTTTAGCGTTTTGGTTCAAAAATTTGAAGATAGCCATACTGAAATGTGATAGAGAGATCTGTCTCTAATGTGCTTCACATACTCAATACCTGTTGAAAGACATCCAGATGAAGCTGTCACTTGTGGTTTAACTTAACTAATACAATTATCCCAGCAGATCATAAGTTTGTCTCCTGTTTGATGAATGACCACTAACAAGACATTTTTTGGATAATGCTAGATCGCACATTTGTATGACTAACATTCAAAGCTGGTATGTCCTTTTTCCTATGTGTTTATTTATGCACTAGATGGCCTTGATTTTGTCAGTGAACATGTGAAGAACAGTCAAGGCACTGATTCCTAAACAGCTGCCATAATCCCCATAAAGTTTATTTGCATTGACATCTAAAATGGACACTAGATTCCTTGTACTGCCCATGACCCCATATGAGCTTCCCTTTCCATGTCTCATAAATCTGTTGTGAGGACTTAGTTCAGGCTAGGAGGAAGGCATTATTTGCCTAAATTCATGTATACTGAATGGCTCCATCCTTGGAGTTCCATGACCAGGGATGGAGTCCCTGAAATGTCCTAATCTAAATTGTTTGCTCACTTTTTCCAGTGATTTCTAGATAATGTTGTAACACATTCATGTGCTGGCTGATGTGTGGTATAGAAAGAAACATCCTGACTAAAAGTCTTGTCTGGAATTCAGCCATCTGCAGAACATCAAGATGCTTATCATACCTCTCAACCATACCAAGTTCCTCGGCTTTTACCAGTTTTGAGGGCAAAATAATGGGCTGCCTTGAATTCCTAAGTGGCCCCTTTAATTTCCAAATTTCTCGGGGTTTTTTTTTTTTTTTTTTTTTGGCAAAGTTGATGCGGATGTCATCACATGCAGGGGCGTGCGCAATGACATCAGCTTCTTGAGGTAGATCCAGCCTGTCAGAATTCAGCTGTTGGCTGAAAGGGGTATGTTCTTCCTCTTTACTTAACCTGGCTGGCTGTATGTTACATCCTCGTGGTTGCACTTTTTGCAAGTTGCAATGGATTTGGATGGATGGATTCACTTGGTTGTGGAATCTAGAATAGAATTGCTATTTGCCTGGTAACAGCAGTAGTTAAATGTAACAGCCTTTTCTGGGAAGCTAACTGCTAGTGTGATATGCTGCTTGTCAAGTAAGGGGAGTTACTATGGGTTTGGGTTTTTTGAGCTTCTTGGGTAGAAATCAACTTTAGTAAAAATGTCTTCTGTGTTGACTTGTTTTGTGCAGTTGTAGGTTTGACTCTTTATGGAAAGAAACAGCATGGACTGCTGTGTTATTGCAGTCATTATTTTGTGTGTGCGGCGTTTAATTAACACAGATACTTAAATTATGATAGTTAAGTTGGTAAGCTGGCCCATCATTTGGAATGCCCCGAGAAAATAAATGGTATCTAGCAGGTCTCTCACTTGCTTCTACTTCGGAAGAACGTTTGCAGTTTAGTTTGTTCAGATGTCAGAGGCTTTCATTTGCAAAACCCTAGTCTGTTTAGGGTTGAACTAGCGCTGACGCCGCTGGATGTAATTAAGTAGCAGCAGCACCAGCACAGCAGTCAGCAAACTGAGCATTTTCTCAAGAAGTGCCAGCCCAAGAGATAAAGAAGTGAGGAGCAACCAGGAGCTGGCCAGTAGTGAGTTAAAGTCTTTGTCCTCCACTCATTCCCATTATTCTGAGTTTATTTTGTAAGGGTTTGCTTCTGTCATTATGTTAATTATGATGGAATTTGAAACCATTTGCGGCGGGAGCATTGCAGGTATCAGAAGAATTAGTAAGTGAAGTGAGTTAGGAATTAGTAAGTGAAGTGAGTAAGGTTTAATGTTTTTGAAATGTTTAAAATAGTTGAAGCAGGCATATATGTTATAAATACTTAATTCTGTGCTCTGAATCAACCAAAATGACATGGGTGGGAAAGAGCTGATTGGACGGTATTTTGGCAATAAAATTTCAGTGATATTTTAATTACCGAGGAGGCCTGCTCTTGGAGAAACTGGATTCCATCGTTTATAAGTGAAGATCCGGATGTTCATCGTGCTATGCTGCTGCAGTCATCACCCTTGGGTTATCCTGCCGTCAGGCGGTCTTGCAGTTGGCCTGAATTCCAAAGCCTTGATCCGGCGTCGGTTGTCGTCACTTCTTCCCTGACGTCAGTGCGGCAGGGGTATAAAAGAGGCAGCCAACGCCATTTTCTCAAGTCTTTCTTGCCACGTGGTGCCCGAAGCAGAAGCAGTTCGCAAGTGCCGGTCGGCCAGCTCCTGAGATTTTCGAACAGAATTTCAGCTGAAGTCTTCTATAAAGCTAAGTACCCCATTGGGGAAACGTTTCTTGCCTCAGACCGATGTCAAACAAAGTTAATAATTGTATTTCTTGTGGGAAGCAAATACTTCATAAGGATTTTCATTCTTATTGTATTCCTTGCCTAGGCCCAGACCACGATGTTTCTGGTTGTCGGTTTTGCGCTAGGTTCAATAAACACACTATTAAGCGTCGGGCTGATACCGCCCAACATTATTTTGGCAGAAAATTCAACTACATTATGTCGTCGGAACCTCCGACTACCGCTATGTTTAAAAACGCAAGGACAAAGACCGGCAGCCTAGACCAAGACCGGATACCGAGGTCTCGGTTAGGTCTGCCGCCGGATCTTCAGGATTCAGTGAGGTGCCTACGCAGCCCCTGACTACCGCAGATTTAGAAAATACGACTACCTCTCAGTCAGAATCTACTGGTGCACTGGAGCCGGTTCCTCCTCAACTCACGGACGCCATCCCTGGCGATGATCCGGAGACTATGGACAGGCCTTCGGTTTCAGAAGGCGTCTTTAAACCGACGACTCTTTCTGTTAAGTCATACGCTAAGCCGCCAAAGGTTAAGAAACCGGGTCCACAGACTCCCATACAGGCCCATATGCCTAAAAAACAGATGCTCAAAATGGCGGAGGACCTGATTACCCTTATCAGAGGTTCCCAGCCCCCTCCTGACAAAAGGCCTAGACTGGAGGAAGACTTACCTCCTTCTGACCAGGAATCCATTTCCTCAGCAGACTCTGAGGAACAGGACTACCCCTTCCCTCTCTATGAAGACTCAGATGCTGAGGAGTCTCTTCTCTCTGTTTCACCCCCTGAAGACTTCTCTTTTGGGGAAACCCTGCACACCATGAGAGAGCATTTCCACTGGGAAGGACAAGATTACTCTGACTCCAAGAAAAGGCTCCGTGAGTTTCTTCTTTTGCCTCAGCATAGACCCCTAGCCATTCCTCCTGTTTTAGACATTCTGGATGATGTCTACACTGAATCCAGTCTAAATCCAGATTCCTTACCTCCAGCACCACCTAAACCAGACAGATACTATCGAGTCCCTGACTCTTACAAGTTTTTATATAAAAGCCCTGCTGCAGACCCAGAAACCATTTCCCAGGGTCCCAAAGGGGTTAAGGCCTCTACTGCTAAGACTCCACTACCTGCGGAAAGAGATTCCAGGGCATTAGAAAGATGGGGGGAAAAAGTGTATACCTCTGCCACTTTGGCCATGAGGGCAATAAACTGCCAATTCCACATGATTAAATACCAGCAGTACTTGCTTACTCAGTTAAAACAGAAATTGATCCCTCAAACAGATCAGCTAGATTTCAAAGGGATGCAAGATTTGTTGCATGCAGCAGAACAAGTGGGAAAACATACCTTGCAGTGTGGTTTTAATTCTTTGGAGACCTCATGTAGAGCAGCAGTCACAGGGTCTGTAATACGTAGACACGCTTGGCTAAAAGAGCAGACCTTACCAGAACATGTCAAAGCAAAGTTACTGGATGCTCCACTGCAAAAGGATGCATTATTTGGTGTCAAAGCAGAGGAAGTTTTAAAGAAGATGGAAGAAAAGGCAGAATCAATGCAGTTAAAGATTTTTTACAGGTACAACCTCCTCGATTCAGCAGAAACTGGCCATCAAAAAACTGGTCCTTTCCTGCTTCAGACAGACCCCAAAGGGGCAGGTACAGACGCCCTAGGGGCAGAGGCCAGGCACAGGGTACCTTCAGGCCTAGACAATGGCAAACAACAACTCAAAGAGGGGGAGACGACAGATCTCAATCCTTCAGAAAACAAACTCAATGACTTTCCTCTTCGCCTGCCAAGCAAAATTGCCCAGGCAGCACCTCTAAGTGGAAAACTGGCTCTTTTCCCACAAAATTGGCACATCATAACCAAGGACAAATGGGTTCTGGATATTATTACCCGAGGCTACAGATTTCATTTTCACACTTTACCACGGATGAGAGGCATGCCAAATCTGCCAACAAACCAATGGGCAGAGGCACAACAGCAAATTTCAGCTCTCATGAACATGAAAGCAATTCAAAAGGTACCTGCAAAAGAGCAAGGTCAAGGATTTTACTCAAGACTGTTTCCTGTACCAAGAAAGGACAAAGCCTGGAGACCCATCTTAGACCTTTCAATTCTAAACACGTACCTGGACATTCCCAAATTCAAAATGCTCACACTACAGCAGCTTCTTCCCATGCTGGGCAAGGAGTCTTGGCTGGTAACGTTGGACCTCCAAGAGGCATACCTGCATGTCCCTATCAGACAAGATTGCAGAAGATACTTCAGATTTTTGGCAGGCACAACGCATTATCAATTCTCTGCATTGCCCTTTGGCTTATCTACTGCGCCCAGAGTATTCACGAAATGCCTGGCATCAGTAATTGCATACTGCAGACAGCGAGAAATACAAATTTATCCATATCTGGATGACTGCCTGATCCAAGCGGACAGCAAAGACATCCTACTACAGCATCTGGCATTTGTAACAAAGTTGCTATGTTGCCTAGGGTACACAGTAAACAAAAAGAAGTCAAAGCTAATACCCTCACAAGAAATAATTTTCCTGGGTGCCAGCTTGAATACAACGGCCCAGATGGCTTACCTCACGCCAGACAAGCAAAAACAAGTCTCAGTACTTCAAAAAAATGGCAACTTCTACCCAGCTCACTGCAAGGAAATTCCTGCAGGCATTGGGGTACATGGCATCCTGCATTCAACTAATTGCATATGCAAGGCTGCATATGAGAAAACTGCAATGGTACCTAAAAAGTGTATGGTCCCAGCACAGACACAGCCTCAAAGCAACTATAACTCTCATTCCCTGCCTGCAAAAAGAGTTTCTATGGCGGGCTCAAGCATGCCAATCAAACAAGGGCCTTCCTTTTGTCTCACCTCCTCCAAACCAAACCTTGACAACAGATTCATCAGACTACGCCTGGGGTACACACATGGCAGGACAATGCATACAGGGCAAATGGTCTGCAAACCAAAGGCAACTACACATCAACCAAAAGGAGATGCTAGCTGTAAAAAATGCACTAACAGCCTTCAAGGACCTTTTGCATCCAGGACAACTTCTAATAAGGATGGACAACACCACAGTTATGTGGTACATAAACAAACAAGGAGGGGCGCACTCCCACCCACTATGCAGACAGGCAATGGACTTGTGGAACACAGCATTAATTTACCAAGTACAACTGCAAGCACAATTCCTGCCAGGAAAAGAAAACATTTTGGCAGACAAATTAAGCAGAAATTTGACAGACCCTCACGAGTGGAGACTACACCCACCAGTATTTTCAATGATAACTCAAAGGTGGGGAACTCCAGACATAGATCTGTTTGCCTCAACGAACAATTGCCAGCTACAAAAATTTTGCACAAGGACTTACTATCCCCTGGCCTGGAAAGTGGATGCCCTATCATTCAGTTGGACAGCATTGTCAGTCTACGCATTCCCACCTCTGCCTCTACTTACCCAGGTATTACTGAAAACCAGATCAGGGAGACCACAGATGATCCTCATTGCCCCGGACTGGCCACATCAACACTGGTACCCACTTCTATGCAACTTGACTCACAGCCCTCCATGGATCTTACCTCAATTCCCTCTGCTGTTAACCCAACAAAACTCTCAGATCCTTCACAGTCAGCTAAGGACCTTAAATCTAGCTGCATGGAAAATACCTTAAATTATCAAACAACAGTTCTCTCAAAGGACGTCCAGAATGTCATTTTGGAGGCCAGGAGGCCCAGCACCAGAAAAACTTACTCAGACAAATGGAAAAGATTTTGTGTATGGAGCCAGGCCAGAAGCCTAAATCCTGACATCCCAAATATTCCGCACATACTCCAATATCTAACTGAGATGCTACACAAAGGCTTTTCTTTCTCATCCATAAAGATCCATGCTTCAGCCATTTCAGCTCAATATGATACGGTTCCTCCCATTTTCTCTCATCCTTTGCTAAGACAGTTTCTCAGAGCGGCAAAAAATATAAGAACCCCCCCCCCCCCGCAGAAAACCGCCTACTCCAACTTGGGATCTAAATTTTGTTCTGGAAAAGTTAACACTTCCTCCTTTCGAACCAGCCTTTTTAGCAGAGCTTCAATACTTGTCATGGAAGACAGCCCTGCTGCTGGCTATCACCTCAGCATGCAGAGTCTCAGAACTACAGGCACTTATGGCAGTGGAACCTTTCATCATTTTTCATCAGGACAGAGTATCTTTACGCACCAACCCTTCCATCATGCCAAAGGTAGTATCCAGTGTGGCTCTCAATCAAACCATACACTTGCCCACCTTTTATCCAAACCCACAGAATAAAGGAGAAAGACTCCTTCACTCTTTGGACATTCACAGACAGTTACGTTACTATTTGGACAGGACAAAGGCCTTCAGAAAATCTGACCAACTCCTTGTATCCTATGCGCCAGGCTCAGAAGGAAAGGCTATTTCAAAACAGACCATCTCCAAATGGATAGCACATTGCATCCGCTTTTGCTACTCACACCACGGGAAAGCAGTGCCTGCTAGTATTAGGTCTCACTCTACCAGGGCTACAGCAACCTCAGCAGCCTTCCTCTGAGGAGTCCCAACAAAGGACATTCTGGAGGCAGCTACGTGGAGTTCAGTGCACACCTTCACCAAGCATTACCACCTTCCTCTGTACTCAAAAACCAGAGCTGGGTTTGCCACTGCAGTTCTGCAGGGCATCTTAGCTTCACCTAACCCACTTTAGCTCCTACCACCCAACCATAGCTTTGGGACTCTACCCAAGGGTGATGACTGCAGCAGCATAGCACGATGAACATAGTACAGTTTTGTACCTACCATAAATGTAGATGTTCGAGTGGTTATGCTGCTGCAGTCCAGGTTACCCTCCCTCCATCCCCTCTGCCTAACAAGGCTTTTCTTATACCTCCATGTACTTCAACCTTTGGGATGCATGTCTATATGGTGTATTTGCTTACAACTAGTACCATTGTTTTGCACTAAGGTATGTTTTGCTAGCTTCTTATTTTGCCTTCTTAGTTTGAGGCACCTGACATCTGGGGCAAGAAAAACTGAAGAAAATAGCGTTGGCTGCCTCTTTTTTACCCCTGCCGCACTGACGTCAGGGAAGAAGCGATGACAACTGACCCCGGACCAAGGCTTTGGAATTCAGGCCGACTGTGGGACCGCCTGACGGCAGGATAACCCAAGAGTGATGACTGCAGCAGCATAACCACTCGAACATCTACATTTATGGTAGGTACAAAACTGTACTTTTCGTTTGTTACATTTTCACTTTCTTTGAGATTCTGGTGACTAACTTGGCATTGAAACGTAAGGTGGATGTGTACTAGTAAACTTGTCTTTCCTAGTTTCCCTGCAGCTGTATTCTACTCTTGATGGTAAGGTGGGAAGTTTGTTTGAAATCCTGAACTTTTTTTCTAGTGTTGAGAGAGTGTGTGTGTCTGTGTGTAACTGTTTTCTTTTCCCTGTCCCCTTCCTGCCTCGTTTGCCTCTTTAAGTTAATGCTGTCAAAGACTGCATTTTGGTTTTATTTGTTTGAATCAGGAATCGCCCTGTAATGTTAATTTCGTTATAATACAGAAGTCTTATAAGACAACAAATTGTATAATATTGCAACCATGTTAATAAAGACTTGCTTTTGACATGATCTGTACAATATAAATGACATAGGTAGGTGATGTGTTGTACATTCTTAGTTGTTACAGTAATTGTAAAGAAGTTTGATGCCCTGGTTGGTTTTTGCCATGATTATTGTTTTTCTAGTACAATATAAATCATTGTTAAATTGTACAGTATAAATCATTGTAATATCTAAGCAATCCACTCTTGTTCACTATTTATTAGATACGTATTGTACTGTTGTCAAGTTTAATTGTCTTTGCTTCACTTGGTTTGTGGCATTTTGCTTGCTGAATCTTCTAAAGATGAACAAGATGTAGCTTTATAAATCATAATTTTGTTTGTAAAATTAAAGTATATTTTATTAAATTTGTATACTACTGCAGTCAACATCTAAAACATTTCAGTAGTTTAGCTGTCTTTTGGCTAGTGTGTTGTGTGCACAATTACATTTCTGTACTGCCTAGGCTGAGAGATAATTGCAGGTACTCTTTTGAAGGAGTAAGTTTCTTTTATTGCTTTGAACATAATAGAAAAATAATTCCAGGTTTGTACTGCAAGGGTGTTTTGAATTTGCTTTTGCCTATAGTTATATAAGTTTGTGATCCTGCATTATATTCTCACTGCTGCTTTAGGAAGAAAGAATATATTGGTATAAAAAGACACTTAGCAAGAACTGGGCCATGTTCCTGCAAACAGAAACACACACTAATGCACAGATCATTCAGGATCTATGTTTCCATAGCTCTTTTACATAAGGAAGTATTGTTTCACAAAAAATGGTTATAAACTGCTAAAGTGTTCTTAATAAAGAAGTATTGTAATCAAAGTAGTGAAGGAATTTAAGCATAGTGATGCCATTTTATAATAATTATTATAGAAGGTGATAAAATTGAATCTGCATTTTGACTAACATTTGTATTTCACATAGCATATGGAACAAAATGTAGGTGAGGTGGATCCAATAGTTTTCTGCCATCAAATTTCATATTTGCATATGTTCCAATTTTTTGGGAGGGAGGGGTTACATAAGAGTATGTTGAGGTAATCAGTGTCATGTTTTCTGAGCTTACATAATGAATTAATTAGGCCTTTAAAATTCAACAAGGCTGACAATGTATTTTTACTAAAAAAAAAACTGTTTGTAATTTGCCATCACATATCCTACAAATAACAGAAGTATCCACATGCTTCCATCATGCTTTGTATTTTTGGGGGGGAGGTTTGCTACATTCAGTTTGTAAGGCTGCCTAGATTATAAGCACTAAAATTAACAGGAATTTGATGCTGAGAAGCATGCAGTAAGTGGTTCACACAGAGGAGGGAATGAAGAAGGGGGACTGTAGGAGGTTCCCCATGTGTACTCAATGTGATAAAAGTAGAAACCACTTGGTTGATCATGTTAGAATGAAGCAAGTGATTGAATGACACCACCATGCACTGCTTTGGGAATGTTTCTCCCTTCCCCAGTACCATCTGACTTGTAGTTGTATATGTTAGATGTAGAAGGCTGAAACAGAAGCCGTTAATTTTACTTTTTTAAAAGAAAACTGTATTTTAGTTTTGCACAAGTTCAAAGTTTGATGCAAGTTCAAATATTAATATAAATAACACTGTTGTTCTTAACGTTTATTTTGTGTTTCATGATCATATTTTGTCTGTTCTTCAGTTTGCATTTAAAAGTTGGTATCCCACAATTCCACCAGAGTGGGTGTGGTTACATAATTATGTATGCAAATTTTGTTAATCAGCATACAGATTTGTACTTATTTTTCAGGTGCCTTTGTCCAGATTTTCTATGATTTCGGGTTGAGAGGTATGATGCTTATCCTTTCTTGAGTCAAGACATAATTTCTTGAATAGTGCCCAATACCCGTCCAAAAAAGACTTTCCATTGAGAGGGTTTATTTTATTTTTTATTCACTGTAAAACTCAGAGTCTAGTAATTGAAAAGTTATCTTCAAACTGCCCAGTTGCTGAACCCTGTTTTGTGCTTGTGCCAGTTATCATGGTAAAGATAAATATAATTCTCTCTGAAATAGAGAGCTGGTTTTGGTGGAGTCATTTGGGGAAGAAGACATGAGAACTTTCACCAACCACGTTGAAGAACAGTAATCTAGAAATTTGTGGAAATAGAAAAATCTCTTGTGAGGAATATAAAATATAGTTTGCCCCAGCCTTCATAGCTGGAGCAACCATCCATGTTAAAAGAGGAAGCGATACCATTTAAGGTAGCTTTTGCAGGCCCACTGCCTAGCATTGGCTTCCACTCATTTTCCTTTTTGCGATCCCCTGCAGAAACGAAAAACACTAAATACAATAGGTAATTGTACTAACAATTTGATGAATATTCCTGTGGAAGCTGAAGCAAATCTGCATGGTATGTCAAATCTTGTGTCATTTGCATATGACATCACGACCATTTGGCATGTCAGTCACTCAGGCCACACTTACTTCCTCACAAAATTACTGGGGGTTAATACAGTAAAACATTGCCCATTATATTTAATCCTACCTTTGCTGTCTGAATCATGAAACACAGAAATTACACATGCAAACAAAATAACACTCTTGGAAATTACAGGACTCTTGATTTTTGTTGCAGTGTTTTCTGGATAAGACTGACTTACAGCCTTATTTTAGCATGGATAAAATCAGATTTAATAAAAAGAAAAAATATGTAGCATAACTCAGAAATTTCTAAAGGCTGTGGTATGCTGCTCTCTGGTGATTTATGCAGGGTACGTTAACCTGTAGTCTTGGAACAGACTGGGAGGAGGATCAACACCTGTCCCATGTGGAGGAGGCTCCCTTCTTATTAAAAAAAAAAGGATGAGCAAATACAGAGAAACAGAGATATTTGCCTCTTATGAACAGGGACTGATGACTGGAGTAGTCTCTCCAGGTAACTTTGCTGCAGGTGAGAGATGTTTGCCTCTTGAGTGGGGAGAGGGATCTGAGTCTAAAGGAGAGACTTTGCATGGTTTTGTTGTGAGAGAGAGAGAATGAGAGAGCGAGAGAGAGAGAGAGAGAGAGAGAGAGCCCACCTGTAGAGTAATAGACCGGGAGTTAAGCCTGCAGAAGAGACTGTGGGGGAGTTTGTTATGCGAGAGATGTTTGCCTGTATGCAGGAGGGAACTGGCAAGTCTAAGAGGGGAGATTTTTTGAAGAATTTATGACCGGAGGAACTGACAGAGTACCAGGAACCAGAGACCTAGTGGTGGATGAACCAGACCAGCTTGATTTAAGCTGGAGAACAAGAACTGTGGATTGCAACTCATTCAAACCTAATGGTGCCTTTTTGTATATTTCCAGTTAGCTCCTTATGGCACCCAAACCTTTTTCTAGGTCTGATTTCTTTAACATCTTGATTTGCTAGTAATGAAAGGCAGCATTAGAAAGTGCAATGACTTGTTAACAAAAATTGTTAATCTGTGATGTACTGCAGTAGATAAATTATATACAGTTTTCCACTTATTATTCATATTTTCATAACTGAGAGACCTAAATGCTCCTGATGGGTATGGTGTGAAATGCCATGGTGAGAGACAGGGAAATTCATTGTCATTGTCTGTTTATGTCACACTATACTGGAGATGTTGCTAGTTGTTTGTTAGTAAGTATTATAATAAGCAATAATGTTATGTAGTCCAATCTTGCCTACATTCTTACTCGCGGGTTCGGAGCCGAATATCGGCTCCGACTCGGCCAACTTTTATTTACTGACTCGAAGTCTCCCATTGGCTGGGCCAAGGAAGTATCCCATGCTGCACTGCTCCATAACCCCAGATCTCGTTTGCCGCTCGTGTAGCTAGGACGTGGTCTCGCTTGGCTGTGGCTAAGTACCTTCTTTTTTCAATTTCTCTTGAGAAATTTGCTAGTTGTTCAACCACAAAAGCTATTTGAATAGCTATTCTTCTTGTTGCTTGTTTGTAGTGTTTTTTGCTTGTGTAGTTGGTATCCTTAACTGTTCCGGTGGGCTAGGCTTGTTTTACTTAGAGGACCTAGTCCTCCTTTTTGTGTGTGGTGTTCCATTTCCTTTTGTGGAAGACTTCTGTTAGTGCATATTTGGATAAATGTGTTCTGCTTAATATTAAGTAGTGTGTTGTGAGTTAGTAAAGAACCGTTTTACTTGAAGGTTCTTTGGTTGCCTTGTGTAGTCTGACCAGTAGTTTTTCTCGCCCTTACTGTTTTTCCGGCTAAGTTGTTTTCAGTGGTCTCTAGTGCAAGATGTCTAAGGATCAAAAGGAACATAAACCTTCCGGTTTTAAAAAATGTTCCAAGTGTAGTTACAAAATGTCCATTACGGATGGACATTCCGTATGTGTTTACTGCCTAGGAGCAATTCATTTGCAAGAGTCTTGTAGCTTCTGGGTGCTCCATGAGAGGAAAAATAAGCTAATATTGAAGGGACTCCTAAAACCTTCATTTGAGGAGTCTTTAGACTCGACTTCTAGTTCTCAGTCCAAGTCTAAAGCTTCAAAGGCGAAGAAGAGATCTCCAGCTCCGTCTGTCTCCTTGGAGCCCCCAGAGAAAATTACTAAACTTGACTCTACCTCCTCGGCTCCTCTGTCCTCGGGGCTGCAGGAGGTATCTGTAGTACTGGAATCGACGTCGGCTCCTATTTTACTGGAACCCATTCGGAGCCAGTCGCCCAGTGTTAGGCATGGTTCTCCTGAGAGGAGATGCCAATCTCCCTCCCTGTCCTCCAAATCCTCCAGGCTTTCTGATTTGGATGTCAATAGGGTGGTTCAGAGGCTCCTGCAGTCACCGGTGTTAGCAAAATTATTCTCGGCTCCGACCCAGTCGGCTCCAGAGCCCATCCTGATGCTTGTGTCGATGGTTCCTCCTCCGAGCACTTCCTTGTCTTCAGAGCCGGAGTGTTCCTGCGCCGGCTCCGATACCCCTCAAGGGTTTATCGGTGCTTACGTCAGCTCCGACCCAGTCGGCTCCGTCCACAGGGTTCGGCACTCGGGTTTCCTCAGTCGGGCCCAAGGGGGATACTTCGGGACACCTGTCGGTTCCGGGCCTCCCTCTTGGCGCATCGGCTCGGGAGACCCTGACCCCGGTCATGGCCTCAGAGGCCGGTCAGTCCTCGGATTCGGGGGGGGACCCACCTTCAAGGCCATGCAGAGCGCACTGGCCAGATCCTCAGTTACATCACCCGGATCGGTCATTCCGTCCCCTTCCACCCCGGCTAGAGCCTCTGACATCCCCCTATCCGTAGATGGCAGAGCCCAAAGGTCCCCAGCTTTCTGAGGGGCCCCTCAGAGTCTGTGCCTGAGGAGCCCCCTAGAAAGAAATCATGCAAGAAGAAGCACATAGACTCCCAGGACGAGTCTCTCACTTCTGATACCGACCTCGAGAAGTCGGAGGGGTCCCCCAAGTCGTCCTCTGATGACGTCTCTTTCTCCGACATCCTGGAGATATTGAGACAGAGAGGCGACTGACCATCCAAAACCCCCTCTGAGAAGGAGTTGGTATTCCTCAAGGCCTTTGGTGTTCAACCCTCCTCCTCCTGGGTGTCTCCACCCTTCGAGCTCTTGGATTTAATTTGTCGAAGGGTGTGGGAGAATCCTGATTCGGTGGAACCTGTAACCAGAAGGCCCAATAAGTTTCTTTCTGTCCCCCCGGGGAAAGAGTATCTGTCCAAAGGGGTTTCTGTAGATGCTATGGTGGTGGCGGCGGCCACACAGCAGGAAGTAGCAGAGTCTTCTCCCTCCGTCCATCCTCCTAACAAGGAGTCTAGGAGCATGGACCAGTATGGGAAGCGTACCCTCTCGTCAGCGACCTTCACCCTACGGTCACTGAACTACCTCTGTCATTTTACTTGGCTCCAGAGAGATCTCCTCAGGAAGTTAGGAGATACTCTAGCGGGTAACGTATCTGAGGTGATAGCGCACATGGTTAACGCCCAGGTGTTTACCCTCAATTCTGTTGTCAACTCGTCCATGAGGCTCATATCGTATGCAGCCGTGGGGGTGAGTAGGGCAGCCAGTTTGGGAGTAGCCCTCAGGAGGTAAGCCTGGATGTGCCTGTGTCATTTTGCGGAGGCCTTCAAGTCTTCCTTCACTGACGGTCCTTTTGATGGGTCCTTGCTCTTTGGGACCAAAGTGAAAGACACCCTCACCAGATGCGAGCAAGAGAGAAAGACCCTGTCTGCTGTAGGGGTCCATTTTTCCCTTCCCTCAAGGCCTTACCCCAAGGCTCAGAGGGGAGGGAAATGTGGTTCAAGAAATCGCAGAAGTTTTTCCCAGCCGCACAAGGTGAGTCCCCCTCCAGAGGCAGAGGAGGGGGAGGTTATTCTGGAAGACGCCGCCCTGGAGGCAGAGGAGGCCCCCGCAGCTCGGGTGACCGTGATTCCTTTTGTGGTTCTTCCTACCATCATTCCTGATATGTTGCCCGACTGTACTATTCCGGAGCCAGTCGGGGGCCGCATATTGTTGTACCCGGAAGCCTGGGAAAGCACCACCCAGGATCGATGGGTATTACGAATAGTTTCCAGAGGTTATGACATCCCTTTTTCGTCAGACCCCCCTCTAGTCAGGAGAATCCCAGACGTTCCACCCAGTCAAAGGGATCACGCAACATTAGAGGTTTCAAAGCTGCTAAAGAAGGGAGTCATTCAACCTGTCCCCTCAGACCAAATCGGATTTGGGACTTACTCAAGACTCTTTTTGGTGCCAAAAAGAACAGGGGACCTGAGACCCATTCTAGATCTCAGCAGATTAAACCACTATGCTCTGAAGTCCAAGTTCCGAATGGTCACCCTTCATTCCATTTTTCCGTTGCTGGAAAAAGAAGTATGGATGTGCTCCATCGATCTCAAGGTTGCTTACTATCATATCAAAATGGACAGGGCATCCAGGAGTCACCTATGCTTCCGGCTGGGAGCCAGTCATTTTCAGTTTCGTGCCCTGCCCTTTGGTCTCACCACAGCCCCCAGGGTGTTCACCAAGTGTTTGGCGGTGGTGACAGCTCACCTGAGACGTCAAGGATTCCAAGTGTTTCCGTACCTGGACGACTGGCTCCTCACCGCCCCCACCAGGCATCTACTCATCCGAGCCAGGGACGCTACCATTACCCTCTGTCAATGACTAGGAATAACATTGAATTGGGAAAAATCTGCCTTGCTGCCCTCATAGCGTGTCACGTTTATAGGCGCAGAGCTAGACACCATTCAAATGCGGGCCTTCTTGCTGCACGACAGGATCAGAGTATTACAGAATCAGGTTCATGCTTCATTACCCCTCAGGAAAGTACAGGCAAGATGGGTTCTTCAGCTTCTGGGCACCATGGCAGCTACCATTATGTTAGTGCCTCTAGTGAGATTACACATGACGCTTCTTCAATGGCTCCTCTTTGCCCAATGGTCTCTCCAAAAACTCCCCCTTTCCCACCAGATCCTACTCATGGACCGATGCAAACAGGATATTGGTTGGTGGCTGCTCCACCAATCTGGACGAGGGGAAACCATTTGTTCCTCCGTCACCTGTCGCCACGGTGACCACGGATGCCTCCCAGATGGGGTGGGGTGGGGGCATTATCTTGGCAGGACAGTCCAAGGCACGTGGCAAGATCACGAGGTACATCTGCACATCAGTGTCTTAGAGATGAGAGCGGTGTTACTGGCATTGCGGGCACTTCAGAGCTCTCTTCCTCTGGGGACGATTGCAATACACTCGGACAACATGTCCGTTGTGTGGTATCTAAACAAACAAGGAGGAACCAGATCTTACCCCCTGTGCAGAGAGGTCATGTGAGTGTGGCAGTGGGCAGTGTCCTCCCAACATTTTCTAGTGGCAACACACATTCCGAGGAAGGCCAATGTGATAGCAGACAGTCTGAGCAGAGCTATTCTGATGCCTTACGAGTGGTCCCTGATCCATCTGGTAGCGGAACAGATTTTCAGCAGGTGGGGTCAGCCTTGCTGCGATCTTTTTGCCAATCCTCTCAATGCCAAATGCAGCAACTACTTCACCCTGATCCCCCCACAGGGGGAGTCACCCAGGGACACTCTAGTCCACGATTGGCCCTCCGGTCTGCTCTATGCTTTCCCTCAGTTTCCTCTGTTACCAAGAGTGATTCAGAAAGCCATATCCTTGGGAGGCAAGATGATTCTAATCGCCCCACACTGGCCTCGCCAGGTCTGGTTCTCCTTTCTCCATCCATTCGCTGTGGACAGTCCTTGGATTCTGGACCCAGTACCAGACCTACTGATACACATGTCGGGACAGTCCCATCCCTCCCTGCGGACCCTCAGGTTGACAGCCTGGCTGCACCACTTCCGTCGTTAGTCAGACTTCATAGTTTTTCACCTGAGGTGGTGCACATTTTATCCTCTTCTCATAAGTCTTCGACTAGGAAGATTTATTCCAGCAAATGGAAGAGATTCTCTATTTGGGCTCATGCCCAAGGAATTGACCCTTACACAGCCCCTATTGCTGCTGTTTTGGATTTATTTTTTGTCCATGCTCTTTCAGCAGGGCTCTAAAGTCCAGCTGGCGGCTATTTCAAACTTTCATACCTCCTATGAGCCTTCCCTTATGGCTCATAAACTCTGTAAGGCCTTTCTAAAGGGCACCTGATTACTCCAGCCTCCTGTGTCAGTACCTATCATGCACTGGGATCTAAACTTTGTTTTGCAAGCCCTTACTTCCCCACCTTTCGAGCCGGCTGCCACCTGTGAGTTAAAGTTTTTGTCCTGGAAGACAGTTTTCCTAATAGCCATCACATCAGCCAGACGGGTGTCAGAGATTCAAGCTCTCTCCTTCAAACCCACGTATTTAATTTTTCATAAGGACAGAGTTTCTCTTAGACCTAATCCGTCCTTTCTTCCCAAAGTAACATCTACTGTGAATCTCAATCAGTCTATTGAGCTGCCAGTGTTCTTCCCCCAATTCTCGAACAGGGAAGAGTTTAGATTTCATCAACTGGATGTGCATAGACAATTACGATTCTATCTACACAGGACCAAACACCTACGAAAATCTGACCAATTGTTTGTTTCCTTTTCAGAAAATAGAGCGGGTTCCCCTATTTCCAAGGTTACCATTTCCAGATGGATTTCAAATTGTATCTCCTTTATTTATTCTTCAGCGGGAAAAAATCTACCGTTCCCCATCAAGGCTCACTCTACTAGGGCTGTTTCTGTGTCTATGGCATGCCAGACTATCTCTGGATGATATTTGTGCTGCAGCCACGTGGGCTTCCCCACACACCTTCATTACTCATTACAAACTGGATGTGGCTTCTAGGGGCCGGGCTTCCTTTGGTTCCACAGTCCTGAGGAGTATCTTCCTTTGAGCCTCCCAGGATAGAGGTGCTGGGGACGCTGTCCCGCGAGTAAGAATGTAGGTGGGATTGGACTACATAACATCAAGAAGTTATGTACTCACCATAACGTTCGATGTATGTAGTCCATCTCGCCTTACATTCTTACGTACCCTCCCACCTGCCCCCTTCCTGGAGGATTTGGAGGTTGGAATTGGTGCTAGAGTACCCTTCAATGGTAGTTTGTTTTTTCTTATTCCCCTTGATAGTGTTCTACCTTATTGGATTGTTGTTATGCATGAGGTGTGATTGTTGGATTCGCAGCAAACTAGATCTGGGGATATGGAGCAGTGCAGCATGGGATACATGCTTGGCCCAGCCAATGGGAGACTTCGAGCTAGTAAATAAAAGTTGGCTGAGTCGGCTCTGAACCCATGAGTAAGAATTTGAGGCAAGATGGACTACATAGATCGAACGTTATGGTGAGTACATAACTTCTTGTTTCCATATGTATGTAATATTTCAAAAACGAGTGATTTACAGACTATTCCATGGCATCAAGTGGAACCTTAGATGTTGTTAAAGAAAACTGCCATTGATATTTGCGCATCTTGAGAGAACTTTCCATTATTTGTATTACTAACTATACAATTATTACGAATATATTTTCATAATTATGTAAATATCAAAATAAATATGCACTCAGACGAATTTCTTGCTATCATCTGAAAGATTGTCTTGCTAAAAAACTCTGCCAGCAGTATATGTCTAGGCTGAATATTTTTCATGATATGACAATTATTTTGTACTTGTTTAGCAAAATTGTATTTTGGGGTTTGTGTCCATAGTAATATGTTATAGTATTAATGGAAAGACTATGACTGCACTGACTATTATCACTGTAAAGAATACTTCTTACTGATAGCAATGCTATTTGTACAGTTTTAATAGCATTTAATGTTCACAGTATATGTACAATTGTTTATCTTATGCTTTTTAAGCTGATTTTTCCAAAAATGCTGTAGAATGCCAGAATGTGTGCAGACTGCTTGAGGTGAGACATTTCACGCTACATAATTGTTAATGAGGTAAATTGCTTTCTTTTGAGACACTTGTGGACTGACCTTGCTTTTACAGCAGGGATAGGCTTGCTTTTCATTCTTTTATTGGACACCTCAAAGTAACTAAAGTGTACTTTTAATTAAGGAGTAATCTCCAGTACTTGCTAAATCCTGCAAGGTGTAGAGATAGATTAGGTGCACTATTAGAAAACTTGAGTGATGTAAACAGCCTAATGCACACTGGAGTAGACTGATGACAAGGCAACAAATATGGAAAAGGCATAAATATAGTTGCAGGTATGGAAAACAACTGGAACAACCTTATGTCAATCAGGACCTGATGCAGGAATGGGTACTTACGTATTATTACAACCACATTTGCAACGTGTGATTAATCTTCATGTTTGACTCAAAGTATGTCTGTTAACTCTAAAAGGTTGCTGTAAAGTGTTAACTGCTGTTGTGGGATATTGTTAATGGGTTTGGAAGAGGAATAAGGGGAACATTTTTGTTTGTATGTAGCGTCCTTTACCGACGTCCGGTCATGAATAATGCGAGCGACATGCCTGCTCCTTGTCAGTTGTTGTTGTTGTGTCTTTCGGCTTTTCCCGGTTAGGGGTCGCCACAGCAGAACTCCGGTCCGCTAATGATTGGTAGTTGATTTTTACATGCCGAGTTACCAGCCCTGATGCACAACCTTCAACGAAGGTACGCCCATTCACGCATGTCTCCACGCAGAAGACGCTCTAGCTGAGAATCGAACCGGACAGTGTCTTACTGTGAGGCGACAATGCTACCGCAGCACCACCACCATGGTGCGGTCATGAATGATGGCTATTTTACTGCGGAACATGTTGTTGAATGTGTACTGCTCAGAGTGGGTAACAAATTTCATACAGCAAATGAAGTATGGGGAAAAATTAACACACTGCACTTTCAATCATGGCAATAAATTACAGTTTGTACATTGCAACTGTAAACAAGAAAGTGTACATTCACACTCCTGTCCTGGATCAGAAACCCTGCATTCCTAGTTCTGATCTTACTAAATGTAAGCTACTGAGGAGTGTACGGGGTGAGTTTTGGTATGCAATAATCACGACAAGTACATTTTACTTCCTGCACTTTGACAAAGTCGTTTTTGTGTTTAAGTTACCTGTTTAACTGTTGTAGGCTACACACTTGTGTGATAGCCATTTCTGTGCATTTAAAGTGTTTTTTTTTTATTGTATCTGCTTTATTTTCTGAAAAAAAAAAAAAATACTTGTTTTCCCGCCTTTCTAAGCTAGTATAGTCCAGTTTTCAGGTTAGTGCTGAATTCAGGGCTGTTACAAGTTTCTGTGGTTGCCCATACCATACTTGGATAGAAGGAAGTTTCTCTGTTCACTGTGAGAGAGGGAGCTTTGAGAAGCCTATCTGTTCCTGGAGGAGAGGTTTCAGCCCAGAAATTAGTAGTTTATTGGCCATTTTGGGCTAATTTCTATCTCTTTCATTTGTCTGCTATAAAACCCGGTTTTGCGTGCCATTAGCTGGTCTACTCTTCAATTTTTCCCTTGGAACTAGACAAACTTTCAACTTAAGCACTCAAACCATTCACTTCTCATCCTGGCACTTGCTCAAAACTCATAGCAAGCACTAATAAACCTTAGCACTAGACCCCCCCGTACTGTAGAGAAGGACAAGGCTCTCTATTCGACCTTACCAGCCAATCAGTAAAACAGCTCACTGTACCTATCCACGCATGTCCAAAGGGCAGTTTCAGGTGTACTCTCCGGTCCAACTGGTGAATCTGGGCATTTTGAGGCAATGTTACAATTGCCTCATGTACACAGACAACCCTCTCCTCCTTCCACCAAACACTAATACATGTGAGAGATGCAATTACACAGCCAAACTGGAGGCTAAGCTCTCTCAACCCAAGACTGGACCAGGTAGTCAAGAGGAGAAGGGAATTACCTGCACCACACCACCAGTCTCACATAGACATATGAAACCAGCACCGGCAAAAAACACACGTAATACAAGAAAACATAGTCAAAGGCTCTAAATAAAAAATCTGCAAAAGCAACAGAGACCTCCAAAGCAGACATCCAAGCAACCTCCATCCCCCAACACAAACCATGAAACACATACTTCACAAAACCAGTGTGCCATGCAGTCACAGCCCTTAAGGCAAAATAACATACCCAACACACTAGTAATAGGTGATTCTGTAGTCAGGCACACTGATGTCCCACTCACTAGGCTGAACAAGGAGAAGGTTACTGTTAGCTGCCTGTCAGGTGCCAGGATCCCCCACATAACACAAGCACTCAGGTCACTCCAGAACAAATACAAATATGACTCTGTCATTGTCCATGTTGGTGTGAATGACTTGAGCCATACCTCCCTGGACTACATGAAAAGAGACATGGAGGAGCTCTCTGATCACGTAGCCCAGGCCGGTATGAGCCTGAACCTGAGTAGCATCCTGCCCTCACCAAGAATGATACCACGTATAGAGAAAAAATTATCAGTTTCAACAATTGGCTAAGCTTCTGGTGTCATTCAAAGGGGATCCAGTGTCTGTCAGCCTGTGATGACATGCTCGACAAGCCACGCTGCTTTGCTATAGACGGCTTGCACCTGTCACCCTTAGGCTTTCGAATACTGGCCAAGGCACTTGCCACCCCCATAGTGCCTTTTTTAGGCAAGGCTCAAAAGACAAACCCACCGCTATAAATAGCATAAGTAACAAAAAACTGAGGGTAATGCTACTCAATGCCAGAAGTCTAAACCTCAAAATGCACACACTCGAGGCACTCCTCAGTATGGAGAAAATCAATATATGTGCAGTAACAGAATCCTGGTTTAAGGCTTCAGAGAGCATCCCAGCACTACCAGGCTACAACTCATACCATACATTTTGGCCACAAAACCTGGACCGAAATACAAAAGGCGGGGGAGTATCCATATTCATCAAGGATACCCACACCTCCAGGTTAGTGGCACAGCACGATGCTTCAGAGATCATCCACGTGCAACTAACAAAGGGCAAAACTGCTGTTCAAATTATAGCTTGCTACAGATCACCCACCATGTCCCAGGACCCCCACTCCTCATTCCTGGAAACACTGGGAAACATAAAGGTCCTACCAAACACCCTGATATTGGGTGATTTCAATTACCCAAACATTAACTGGGAGAACTGTTCAAGTACAAACTCCCTTGCCCAACATTTCCTAGAATTTATAAACTCAAATGCCCTGGATCAACTGGTCAACACCCCCACCAGAGGAGACAACATGTTGGACCTGGTCATCACCAGCATGGGCAACCAGTGTTCCACACTGGACGTCAACCCCTCGGTTAGATCTGACCATAAACTAATTACTCAGGATATCCACATTCCACCACCACCCCTGGTCAAAGAAACCACCGTGAAAAACTTTTCAAAAGCAAATTTCACATTACTTAAGACCAAGGTGGGAAGTTTCTAAGCCCCCATACTAAAGGGTAACGCTGTCCAAGCTGCAAAATCCTTTACTAATGCACTCTGCGGGCACCTACCTGCATGGATCATGCTATCCCAAACAAAACCAATACTCACTCCTCCAAGAAAAAGAAACCAGTCTGGTGGACCCCTGCCATAAACGAGCTATACAATAGAAGAAGGAAACTAGTACAGAAAAGGTAAAATCCCAAGAAGGGAAGACATCCCTGATCAGTATCAGGAAGAAACTACGTTCTCTCATAAAATCATCCAAGGCTAGCTTCGAAAGAAAAATTGCCATGGACTCCAAAGATCACCACAAGGCATTCTTTAGCTATGTCAAGAATCTGAGTGGCAGTTCTCAGATCTGCTCGGAGTTAGTGCAGAATGGCACAAAATTCACTGAACCGACCGATATAGCTAACATCCTGGCAGACAGGTTCAGTGCAAACTTCACCCCCCCGCTCACCCCCTAAAGGGCCCATAACTATACCAGAAAAATGTAGTGCCCCTGAAATCACAGACATTCAGGTTAAAACAGCCCTCTCCAAAGCTAGAAACACAGCATCAATGGGACCGGACGGTGTCCCAGGCTGCATGCTACATGATCTCAAAGATGAACTAACCCCTCACCTAAACACACTGTTTAAACTCAGCCTCTCCACAGGCTGTGCCCACAGAGTGGCGCACAGCAACGGTTATTCTGCTCCACAAAGGTGGAGCCACAATGGACCCCAGGAACTATCGCCCTATAAGTCTGACTAGTTTGGTCTCCAAAGCTATGGAGTGCATCATCATGGATCTCATTAACAGAGACATTGGGAACCTCCAAACACTGGACCCTACCCAGTTCGGCTTTAAGGGCAGATCATGCCTCCTAAACCTGGTGGACTTCTTTGAGACAGTTACCAAGGCTATAGATGAGGGAAAGATGGTCCACACAGCCTACCTAGACCTCGCAACGGCCTTCAACACCATTCCCCACTCAGGTATTGTAGACAAGCTCACCAGCCTGAACATAAACCCCTACGTCACGAGATGGGTTGCCAACTGGCTCACGGACAGAACCCACATGGTAAGAGTTGCGGGAGCTAGGTCTGACTCTAAACCGGTTACAAGTGGTGTTCCCCAAGGCTCAGTCCTAGGACCCCTCCTGTTTGGCATATACTTCTCAGAGGTACAGGCAAGCACAGTAGGACTATGGCTGACCAAATTCGCAGACGACTGCAAACTAGGGGCTATAATTGACTCTTCAGCTGACACAGACATCCTCCAAAAGGGTCTCACTGAGACAGATACCTGGTGTGAAAACCATGGCCTTAAGCTAAATGCCAAAAAGTGCATAGTCATCCCCTTTGGAAAGAACAAAGTACCCACAAACTATCACATAGGTGGCAGCCCCCTAAATACAGAAGATGTAATAAGGGATCTGGGGACCCAAGTAGATAGTAACCTCTCCTTTGATAATCACATTGCCAAAGTGGTTAGAAAATCCTATGTGGCCCAACTAAACAAAAAAAGGGTTTGCATCCAGATCGAAAGACGTCATTGGGCCCCTCAACGCATCAGTCATCAGACCCATCGTAGAGTACATTGCCCCATTTGGGATGTACCTTACAAGACAACTATAAAACTGGAAAGACCACAGAAGTACCTCACCAAGAGGATCACTGGCCTCAAGCAGATGCCCTATGCAGCTCGACTGAAGAAACTCGGTTGCATACCGCCTACTCAGAGGTGATCTCTGCCTGACATACAAGGCCATGTCCAACCCAGAATTGATGGACATGCTTCACCTAAAGAAAACCATATCTCCTCGAGCCACATGCTCCAGGTATCTAAAGCTCACCACAACAGTAAATAGGACGTGCTGGAGGGATAGAGTCCTGTCCCAGAGACTTCCCATGCTCTGGAACAAGATTCCAATCTATATTAGGCAGAGCTCCTCGCTAACCCTCTTCAAGAGAAACCTTGACGAGTGGATGGGAAACAGAAACTTTACCCCAGGGATCACTTCAATGGCTCTGCTGGACAGAAGCACAGAGAACTAATCTAAGGGGGTGACAGAAGCCAACACATTCCAGCTAGGCTTATAAATGCATTGGGGCAGATAGCCTTGTAACTACCTATGAACCTATGAACCTATTTGCCTGTAAGGAGTAGTAAGTAACACATTTCACAGCCTTTGAAAAGTGGTGCGTCTCCTGTTCAGGCCATGGTGAACTGGAATTTCTCATAACATTAACGACGACTGTAAAACAGCAGTTGTGTGTACTTCGGCCAAGGACACTACCTGCAAACAGCAAATTTGCTATGTTTCCTGTTTGTATGTGGAACACAGCGTGACCCAAAACTGGTTAACAGTTTACAGTACCCTTCTTCCATTAACAGACATAGTTTCGCGGAAAACAGTGTAAAGTATGCCACCTCCGAAAAGTGGTTGCGGTAATACGTAAGTACCCAGGAATGTTTAAGGGGAGGTGAATTTAAACCAAAAGATGAACGGTTAATATTTGGAGGCCCAGGATAGTCGACTATGTACACATTGGTTTCTAAAGTCCATTGAACATGTGGGACAGACAGACAAATGCAGGTTCTGTAAAACAGAACTGAAAACAGTTGCACATCTTGTTGCTGGGTGTGTTACAGTAATGACGGAGGGTCTGTGTACTGAAAGGCATAATAATGTGGCAAGACTTGTTACACTGAGGATATTGTGATTATTGCAATATTGAAGTAGCTGTGAAGCATTGGAAACATGAGCCACAAAGCATTGTAGAGAATGATGACATTTATAGCACATGGGCTCACCCATTACCAACAGTTAAAAAAATAGATGTGAGAAAACTAGACATGGTAGTCCATAAAAAGAAGGCAGAGGAAGCATTGATCATTGAAATTGCTACACCCAGTGATTACAGTGTCTTGTGTACAGAGAGACACAGTCATAAAATATCAGGATTTGCAGGCAGAAATTAGGGCATTGTGGAAGAAAGATATCCAGACAGTTCCGATAGTAGTAGGTGCAATGGGTCTCAAAACAAATAATTAAAGTTGCGTTTAGATGTGCTACAGATACACGTAGGTAACTCTGTATGAATTGTAGAATGGGTCACTACTGGACACATTGTGGGTGGTGCAAATAGCACTTTTGGCTAACATCAAAGATTGAAACAATACTAATTTCACAAACTTTTATCATATTTTGACTTAGGAATGGGGTCCATTTTCATCATAGTATTAGAAACCCAAAAGACTTGGAGAAATTTAACTGAGGTCATTTATTTTATGGAATTTGATAATTATATGCATGAGTACATTTAAGTTTACACAATCACAGCGCTTGAAGAATGTAATTTGTTAGCATAGACATTATACACCTTAGAATCTTTATTCAGAGAGGCTAAGAGTGTCTGCAGTTAGATTCTAAATCACTTGTCTAGTCTTTAGAGACATGGTAGTAACCATCTATCCTTGAACCTGTTAGGAATATTTTTACAGTTGAATGAAAGCAATTTCCCCTGAAAGCATCCAGAATTTTTATGTAATTGGGTAGGCACACTAAGAACGAGATTCCAGTGTAACAGCCTTTTTGAATTTATAAAACATTTTTCTTCAGAAACTTCAGCATAATTCCATTTTAAAAGATATCAAAGAAAGGTAGTAAAATTTAAGTCCTTTGGAAAAAATGTAACTTCCCCGTTCATCAACCTATTAGATCAAAATCACTTTATGTCCCTTTTTTTAAAGCTTAATAGGTATGAGGCAGTGAGCATTTGTAATTTTTTTTTGTTTGTTTTCTGATTACAAAAACTACCTAATTTGTTTTCTTTAAGCTTTCAGTATTCAAATTAAACAGTAACATTCTGCTGTGAAGCCTCATTAGTAATGCTTCTGGACTGAATGCTTTCATTTGGAGCACTGTTCAACCCAGAAAACGTAGAATGAGCTCCCAGTTATCTTTTTTTGGGGGAGGGTGGTCTACAACATCAGTCCAGTAGCTTTTCTTCTTGCACTCAGCTGTCCCATTTGTTCCTCTTTCAGGACAAGAAACCTTCAGCCCATTCATTTGGGTATTAGTGAGAGGGCCATTTTGCTGATCCTGCAGACTGTTCTCCTGTCACCTTGCGTGCTACACTGTAGCTGTTCTTGGAAGTTGCATGCATACTGTTGCTGATATGAAATTTCCAGGCTAAGCAGCTCATTGCTATGCAGCACGGGCATGCTAGGCTGAAGACTACACACTGGCAGTCTTGAAGGTGTGGCAAATGCAGTGAGCAGAGTTATCCCCCTCTCCCTGTGGTGAGTGAGATAGCTCTGGATGCTTACTCCCATCTTTCACTGCCCAGTTCCTCCAGGACTGTGCTGCTAGTCAAGCATGGGTTGCAGTCATTGCTTTTTACGAGCAACAGACTATCTAGCTGCAGTTTAGTCAACTTCATATCTCATCAATTTTCTGAGATAAAATAGCTTTCGAAGTTGTCAGACTTCAGCATTTTATCCATATATTGCAGTTGCTTCATTCCACTGTGCCATTTTTTAACAATTTTTGATCACCAACACACAAAAGAAATGTGCAGACAAACACGGGGATTCACCATTCACCTTACTTAAACCATATGAAGTTCATAGAAGTAAAAACCAAAAAATTAAAAAAACTGAAATCGGACATCAGTTTTAAGAATTTGCAGATAAACCCAGAAGGCTGTTCCATGTGGTTAGAAAGCACAATTACAAATTTCCTTGTCAAGTAGTTATTTTAATGCCTGATAAATAATTCCTTTCATTGTGTCTTACAGTCAAACTGACACAAAACTTGTCACAGTTACTTCAGAGTTGTCAAAAGCAAATGAGAAGTTATCCTTTTACACTAAGCTAACAAGACTGTGAGAAAAAAAACATTCATGTCTTGTAAAATAAGTAGATGCTATGTAGTCCTATCTCGCCTATATTCTTACCCATGGGTTCGGAGCTGAATATTGGCTCCGACTCGGCCTATTTTACTAGCTCAAAAGTCTCTGATTGGCTGGGCTAAGAGGGTATGCCATAGTACACTGCTTCGCATCCCCAGATCTCGTTTGCCGCTTGTAGAGCTCGGACGTGGTCTTGCTTGGCTGTGGCTAAGTACCTCTTTTTGACTTATTTCTCTTGAGAAATTGGTTGCTTTACACTCAAAAGCTATTTTAATAGCTAATTTTTGCGGCTGTCGCTGTGTTTGTGTGTTTTCTGGTGTTTTTGTGGTATCCCTAACTGTTCCCACAGGCTAGGCCCGTTTTAGTTAGAGGACCTAGTCCTCCCTTAGTTGAGTTGTTCTTGTGTTTCTTATTGTATTGTCTTAGAACCATTTAACTTATAGGCTCTCTCTCTGTGTCCTTGTTGCCAGTTGTTTGTTTAGAGCTTCGCTCTTTCTCTGTGGTACTGTTTGCTAGTCTACGTTGTGGGCTTCCCGCCCATTTGGAAGTTGTTAACTGTAGTGAACGCTGTGTGCTTTGCCGCCCATTTTGGAAGTTTGTTAATCCTTTCTAGATATGCCTAAAGATCAGAAAGAACATAAGCCTTCTGGCTTTAAAAAGTGTTCAAAGGGTGGATATAAAATGTCCATCACAGATGGACACTCTGTCTGTGTCTACTGTCTTGGAGCCATCCATTTACAGGAGTCGTGTAGCTTTTGCCACGCCTTCAGTCCTAGGGTGTTCCAAGACAGGAAAAACAAATTGATTTTAAAGGGACTGCTTAAACTATCTTTTGAGGAGGCTATAGATTCGGCTTCCAGCTCTCAGTCTAAATCTGAGACCTCCAAGTCCAAGAAAAGATCTCCGGCTCCATCTGCATCTTCGGAGCCTCCGGAGAAGATTACTATATTGGATACTGCTTCCTTGGCTCCACTGTCTTCGGGGTTGCAGGAGGTATCTGTGTTAAGTGATTCAGCGTCTGCTCCGATCATTCTCGAACCCATTCGGAGCCGGCCGCCTAATTTGAGGCATGGTTCACCAGATAAGAGATCTCAGTATCCATCCATCTCCTCCAAATCCTCTAGGCTTTCTGATTTGGATGTGGATAGGGTGGTGCAGAGGCTCCTGCAGTCGCCGGTGTTGGCTAAATTGTTTTCGGCTCCGACCCAGTCGGCTCCGGAGCCAATTCCTATGGTCGTTTCAATGATTCCTCCTCTGAGCACATCCTTATTGTCGGAGCCGGCATGTTCCACTCTGAGTGATGTACTTGCGCCGGCTCCAATACTCCCCTTGGGTTTATCGGTGCCGACCTTGGCTCCGACCATGTCGGTTCCGTCCACAGGGTTCGAGACTCGGGTCTCCTTGGTCGGGCCCGAAGGGGATACTTCAGGACATCTTTCAGTTCCGAGTCTCCCACCCGGTGCATCGGCTCGGGGGACCCCGATCCCGGTCGTGGCCTTGGAGGCCGGTCGGTCCTCGGACTCCGGGGGACCCGCCTTTGAGGCCATGCGGAGCGCGCTGGCCAGGTCGTCAGCTACGTCACTCAGTTTGGTCATTGCATCCCCTACCACTCCGGCGAGAGCTTCTGACGCTCACCTATCCTTGGACAGTAGAGCGCCAGGCCCTAAGGATACCCCCACGAGCGGTCCCCCACTTTCTGAAGGTCCCTCAGAGCCTGTGCATGAGGAACCTCCCAGAAAGAAATTGTGTAAGAGGAATCAGACTCCCAAGATGAGTCTCTCACTTCCGATACTGACCTCGAGGAATCGGAAGGATCCCCCAAGTCTTCCTCTGATGATGTTTCCTTCTCCGATATCCTGGAGATACTGAAAGAAAGAGGAGTCTGGCCTTCCAAAACCCCTTCCGAGGAGGAGTCAGTATTTCTTAAGGCTTTTGGCGCTCAAACTTCCGCCTCCTGGGTGTCTCCACCCTTCAATGAACTTCTTGACCTCATTTGTCGAAGGGTGTGGGAAAACCCTGATTCTGTGGAGCCCGTACCTAGGCACCCCAACAAATTTCTCTCTGCCCCTCAGGGAAAAGAATTTCTGTCAAAGGGAGTCCCGGTAGATGCCATGGTGGTGGCGGCAGCCACCCAGAAGGAAGTTGCAGAGTCTTCCTCATCGGTCCATCCTCCTAACAAGGAGTCTAGGACTATGGACCGGTACGGGAAGCGTACCTTGTCTTCAGCCACCTTCACCTTAAGGTTGCTGAATTACTTATCTCATTTCACTCTGCTCCAGAGAGATCTCCTTAAGGAGTTGGGAGATACTCTTGCGGGAAACATACCTGAAGCAGTGGCTCAGACAGTTAACGCACAGGTTTCTACCCTCAACTCCATCGCAAACTCGTCCATGCGACTCATTTCATATGCGGCCGAGGGAGCGAGTAGAGCGGCCAGCTCAGGGGTAGCCATTAGAAGGCAAGCCTGGCTGCGCCTGTGTCACTTCGCGGAGGCCTTCAAGCCTTCATTCACTGATGCCCCTTTTGATGGTTCCTCCTTGTTTGGGACCAACGTGGAAGACACCCCTCACCAGGTGCGAGCAAGAGGGAAAGACCCTGTCTGCCGTAGGGGTCCATTTTTCCCTTCCGTCTAGGCCTCATCCCAAGGCCCAGCGAGGGGGAAAGATGTAGTTCAAGAAATCACAAAGGTTTTTTCCTGCCGCACAAGGTGAAACCCCCTCCCGAGGCAGGGGAGGGGGGAGTTATTCAGGGAGACGTCGCCCCAGAGGCAGAGGGGGGCCCCCGCAATTCCAGAGACCGCAACTCCTTCCGTGGCTCCCCATACTCTCATTCCTGAGAGTGTGCCTGACTGTGCTTATCCGGAGCCTGTCGGGGGTCAAATTTCCTTGTATCCGGAAGCCTGGGAAAACATCACCCAGGACTGATGGGTATTAAGGATAATTTCCGGAGGTTACATCATTCCATTCTCTTCAGTACCCCCTCCCATAAGAAAAATCCCGGACGTTCCACCCAGTCAAAGGGATCAAGCAGTCTCAGAGATATCTCAGCTGCTAGAAAAAGGAGCCATCCAACCAGTCCCCTTAGACCAAATCGGATTAGGGACTTACTCAAGATTCTTTTTGGTGCCAAAAAAAACAGGGGACCTGAGACCCATACTAGATCTCAGTCAGCTCAACAATTACGTACACAAGTCCAAATTCCATATGGTCACTCTACAATCTATTCTCCCATTGTTGGGAGAGGAAGTATGGATGTGCTCCATCGACCTGAAGGATCTTACTATCATGTCAAAATGGACAGGGCATCCAGGTGTCATCTACGCTTCCGGCTTGGAGCCAGGCACTTCCAGTTTCGAGCCCTGCCCTTTTGTCTCACCACAGCCCCCAGGGTGTTCACTAAGTGTATGGCAGTGGTGATGGCTCACTTGAGACATCAAGGATTCCAGGTGTTTCCGTACCTGGATGACTGGCTCCTCACCGCCCCCACCAGGCATCAACTAATTCAGACAAGGGACGCTACCATCAGTCTATGTCACCAATTGGGCATCACGATAAACTGGGAAAAATCTGCCTTATTGCCCTTACAGCGTGTCACCTTTATAGGAGCAGAGTTGGACACCATTCAAATGCGAGCGTTCTTACCACAGGAAAGAATCGCAGGGTTGCAACAACAAATTTTCACGCTGATGCCTCTGAGACATGCGAAGGCAAGACTGATTCTTCAACTCCTAGGGACCATGGCGGCTACTATCATGTTGGTTCCACTAGCGAGATTACACATGAGACTTCTTCAGTGGCTTCTCTTTGTCCAATGGTCTCTCCAAAGACTTCCGCTATCCCATCCAATCCTAATGACAGACAGATGAAAGCAGGACCTCTGTTGGTGGCTGTGCACCAACAACTTGAACGGAGGAAAACCCTTTGTTCCACCCGTCCCTGTTGCCACAGTGACCACGGACACCTCCCAGATTGGGGGGGGCATTATCTCAGCAGGACGGTCCAAGGCACGTGTCAGGAGCACGAGATACATTTGCACATAAACGTCCTGGAGATGAGAGCAGTGCTTCTTGTGTTGCAGGAACTTCAAGAAGTTCTCCCTCTAGGGACCATTGCGATACAGTCAGACAACATGTCAGTAGTGTGGTATCTCAACAAGCAAGGAGGAACCCGATCTTACCCACTATGCAGGGAGGCCATGCGCGTGTGACATTGGGCAATAGCTTCCCAATGGTTTCTGGTGGCAACGCACATTCCGGGGAAGTCCAATGTAATAACGGACAAGCTAAGCAGAGCGATTCTTATGCCCTACGAGTGGTCCCTGAATTGCCTGGTTACAGAGCAAATCTTCAGCAAATGGGGTCAACCTTGCTGCGACCTTTTTGCCAGCCCTCTCAATGCGAAATGCAGCAACTACTTCTCGCTGATCCCCCCACCGGGGGAATCACCCAGGGACGCGCTAACTCACAATTGGCCCTCCGGTCTGCTTTATGCTTTCCCTCCGTTTCCCCTTCTCTCAAGGGTGATTCAGAAAGCGCAATCCTTGGGAAGCAGGATGATTCTGATTGCCCCACACTGGCCTCGTCAAGTATGGTTCCCCTTCCTTCAACCTTACATTGTGGATACTCCTTAGATTCTGGAACCCCTTCCAGATCTACTGACGCACATGTCGGGACAGTTCCACCCCTCTCTGAGGACGCTCCGTCTGACAGCCTGGCTACTCCACTTCCATCGTTAGTCAGATGTCATAATTTTTCACCGGAAGTAGTCCATATATTGTCGTCCTCTCATAAACCATCCACTAGGAAAATCTACTTTAGCAAATGGAAAAGGTTCTCTATCTGGGCTCATTCTAGAGGCATTGATCCCTACACAGCTCCTATTGATTCCATTTTGGAATTTTTGTCTATACTGCTCTATCAGGGGTCCGCATCAGCCACCATCAAAGTTCAGCTGGCAGGTATATCAAACTTCCACGTGGCCAATGAACCTAGCCTTATGGCACACAGACTATGTAAAGCATTCCTTAAAGGTACCCTATTGCTTCGTCCCCCAGTATCCCAACCTGTTATGCCCTGGGACATCAATTTTGTTCTTCAAGCCCTCACTCTTCCACCTTTCGAGCCTGCAGCTACCTGCGAGTTAAAATTTCTAACATGGAAAACAGCATTTTTAACAGCTATCACTTCAGCGAGGCGGGTTTCCAAAATTCAAGCCCTCTCCATCAAACCCCCATATTTGATCTTCCATAAAGATAGAGTTTCTCTTAGACCAAATCCGTCATTCCTTCCCAAAGTGGCTTCTGTGTCTAATATAAATCAGTCTATTGAGCTGCCAGTTTTCTTCCCCAATTTTTCCAACAAGGCAGAATTCAGATTTCACCAATTGGATGTACATAGACAGTTACGTTTCTATCTCCACCGGACGAAAGATATCCGGAAATCTGACAAACACTTTGTCTCCTTTTCAGAAAACCGGCCTGGTTCTCCGGTATCCAAGGTTACACTCTCTAGATGGATAGCCAGCTGTATTTCCTTCATCTGTCAGACAGCAGGTAAAAATTTGCCTTTTCCACCTAAAGCCCACTCCACAAGAGCGGTTTCCACATCCACAGCCTATCAAGCTAGATTGTCGATGGATGATATATGTGCTGCGGTCACTTGGGCTTCTCCTCAGACCTTTGTCTCTCATTACAAATTGGACTTGGTTTCCAGGGGCAGATCTTCATTTGGCTCCACAGTTCTCAGGAGTATTTTCCTATGAACCACCCAGGTTGTAGGTGCTAGGGACGCTGTCCCATGGGTAAGAATGTAGGCGAGATAGGACTACATAACATCAAGAAGTTATGTACTCACCATAACGTTCGATGTATGTAGTCCATCTCGCCTCACATTCTTACTTACCCTCCCACCTTCCCCCTGCCTGGAGGATTTGGAAGTTAGATTTTATCCTGCAGAGTCCCTTTGAATAAATTTGTTTGTATGGATGTGTGCTATGTATGCAGTAACTGGGTTGTTAGCAGCAAACTAGATCTGGGGATGCGAAGCAGTGTACCATGGGATACCCTCTTAGCCCAGCCAATCAGAGACTTTTGAGCTAGTAAAATAGGCCGAGTCGGAGCCGATATTCGACTCTGAACCCATGGGTAAGAATGTGAGGCGAGATGGACTACATACATCGAACGTTATGGTGAGTACATAACTTCTTGTTTTCTGTTATTTAGCTTTTGAAATAAGTATCTGACACTGCAAACTTAGAGACCAGTTATTTCTCATGCTAAAAAAAATCTGGTAATAAAATGTACTGCCTCCCCATTGTTTTTTCTTGTAACATCTCCCTTGAGATTCTAGCAATTCAGGAGTAATAGTGATGACTCTGTTTATAAGAGGTGGCAAAATGATTTGATTTGCTCCTCCCTGGTGGCTGATCTGTATCCCCTTCATAGAAGGGATGTGGCCAGCCATATTATTTAAAAATTTTCACCAGGCCCCTCAACATAGTCTACTGCTGTGAATTATTTTGCAGTTTCAAATGAATTCCTTTCTGAAAGAGCCTGGCGATACTGTTTTAGCCACTTAGTAATTATGTTGCTTCAAGACCTTCTCACAATTCCTGAAATTGTAGTGGTGCACCAGTTAGCGTTGTCGCCTCGCAGCAAGAGGTTCTCCCGTTCGATTCTCGGCTGGATTTACTCCCACCGGTTGAATGACATCTAAAGACATGCAAGTATGTGCGTGTGTAAATGGGTGTGCCTTCTTTGAAGGCTGGGCATCGGGTTGGCAACTCGGCACCAAAAAAATCCACTGCTAATCATTAGCAGACTGGAGTTCCGCTGTGGCGACCCCTAACTGGGAAAAGCCGAAAGAAGATGCATGCATCTCAGAAAGCTAAATTTCTTGTGGTGTAGAAATGTTTTAGGTTTTATACATTGTACTTTAAAAATATTTTTCTCTATTAATGTGTGGAACAACTGGTTGTTTTCACTTAAACACATTTTTTTTCCTATTAATTTATGGGATAGTTCATATCTGTTCATAATTACTGCATCCCTGAGTGTTCTTCACCCTGGCAATGACTGAATCAGTCTATTTGGATCAGTGGATTATTCTGTTTGACAAACTAAAAATAAAAACATGTAAAGGGAAGTAATGCTGAATAAAAGGCATAGTCATAGCAGAACTATACCTTAACAGTAGCTGTAACCCAGTTATCCTGACTGAACTGTAAAGACAAGAGTGATAAAAAACTTAAGCTATAATCCATGACTTTGCGTGGATATACCAGGATTTACTCACAGTTGGTGTGGTTGAGTCATGAAGGTGAAGCCCAAGTGACTAAATCCTGATATACCTACCGACAGTCTTGGATTATTGCTATTATACAATTACATCATTTAGGAAAGAAATTGCTTACCTTTCTTAAATAATGCATTTGTATAAGGGCACCTGTGTTTTCTGCATTTTTATTATACTGATGTACTCCATGTGTGTATGGCATGACTTACATTCCCACGCTTGCACAGTACATCAGTGCAGGAGAAGTGACAGGGAAAACAGAATCCCCTTTGCTGTTTGTTAAATTTTCTTTAAGTGCTAAAAAAATAGACATTTATAAGGACAGTGCAAAAATATGAGAGAAATCAGGTTTGCTTCTGTTTTAGTTTTGCAGAATGTACCTAATTTTTCTCATATATTGGTGTGTGTGTAGCATATGCCAACAGAAAAGTCTGGCCGGTCAACAGTTCTTCAGCGGCTACACTTTTTTTCTACTGGTATGTGCTCGATTTACACTGGGTATGCTCGTTGGGCTGTACAATCAGCATGCTTGCTGTTGAATAGCGTTGAACTATTGTATAATTATTTTTAGGTTTTATTTTATTTCCAGATTGACAACAATTGTTGAACAGTTGAAAGAACATGCCTGATGAGCTCCAGCCGGCATTATGTACAGGAGTCTCATGAGTTCTGTTCAGGTACTATATTTTCTGTGGGAGGAAGAAAGGTAGATCTGCTGTGGTGGGCGATTCTTCTTTTTGTGAAGGGTGATAGACTCATAAAGTGCTTATAAAACCTATAACTCAGGAGGATGTCAGTAAACACTATCACTGGAAAGCTGAAACAGTGGATGACTGAATTTAGCAACTGTGATAGAAAAAAATGCCATAAGAGGTCCAGGTTTGTTATTCCAAAAGTTGCTGGGTTTTAATGTCAGAAATGTAGGACTGAAAACAGGAAGTGAATGATGCAGTCTTTTTGCATTTCATGCATGAATGTTTTGCCACAACTCATGATTTTCTTTGAGATTTCAGTGTTACCACCTTCAGCATTTCAGGTCAGTGCATTTTGCTTTGTTGCCAACTCTACTAAACTGTGCTGAGATCTTTTGACACATTATGTAGATTGTTGTTAACTGCAGTAAAGTGGATGTTTACTTCTGACACTTCTTTTTTCTAAGACTCCTAACAGAGTCTCAAAAGGTATTTCAGGATTGTATGCAGAGCCTAGGCATTTTTCCACTAATTTATTTGTCCAGTGTATTGAGTAATGTCAATTTCAGTAATATATGAAAAGGTTTTGATCTGGTTAAGACCTATATGGATCAGTAGAATAGAAGAGTTTTGTGAAGGGTGCTAGTATTCCAGTCTGGCTGAGTCTGTCATAAAGGATTATTTTGTTTTAGCAGCTTAAACAGGTTTAGAGTGTAATAAATTTGATGGTATTTAACGTCCAGGGGTAGTGTACCACCTTTCATTCCATTCCTTTCTTGTTTTCTACCTTACTGTAACTCTTTTAACTTGCTCCTCCACTTCACAGGCTAGTGTCTCGTCAGCTCTTGTATAAAACTTGTATTACATGTTTATCCCTTCCCTCTTTGCCCACCACTTTCTCTCCCACTTTCCTGCCTTGCTAATTGCCTTTCTCTGTCATGCTCTTCTCCTCATCTCACAACCATTTAACCTCCATTGCTGGCATCAAGAGTGCATTTGTTTGCTCTGAAATCCTTTAACTATGTAAGTGCTAATTCATTATGCAAGCAATAATACCCAATAGGATGTGTGTTACTGTGTAAATAACTCATGCCTGGGGTGCTCTACACCCCTGGAAGGGCATTATTTACACAGTAACACACCTTCCTGGAGGGCATGATTGCACTTAGAGAATGGGCTGTTTATAAAATTGTTTTGTTTTACTTATTTATTTTTTATTACCATTATTTCTTTTTTTATATATTTTTGACGCAAAGTAGATGTTCATCGTTTTATACGGCTGCAGTCATCACACTTGGGTTATCCTGCCGTCAGGCGGTCACGCAGTCGGCCAAATCCCAAAGTCTTGGTCCGGCATCTGTTGTCGTCGCTTCTTCCCTGACGTCAGTGCGACAGGGGGATAAAAAAGGCAGCCGACGGCATGTTCTCCAGTCTTTCGTGCCGCGCGGTGCCCGAAGCAGAAGCAGTTCGCCGGTCAGCTAGCTCCTGAGATTTTCGAATCGAATTTCAGCCCGAAGTCTTCTCTAAAGCTAAGTACCCCTTGGGGAAACTTTTCTTGCCTCAAACCGATGTCAGACAAAGTTAATAAAGTACAGTTTTGTACCTACCATAAATGTAGATGTCCGATAGGTATGCATCTGAGGGCTGCCTGAGGCAGGACAACCCATATGTTATGACTGCAGATGCATCCTTGAAGGACATTTGCATTTCTTGTGGGAAGCAAATACCTCATAAGGATTTTCATTCTTATTGTATTCCTTGCCTAGGCCCAGACCACAACGTCTCTGGTTGTCGGTTTTGTGCTAGGTTCAACAAACGTACAATCAAGCGTCGGGCAGATTTCGCCCGACATTATTTTGGCAGAAAATTTAATTATAGCATGTCGTCGGAGCAATCGACATCAGCAATGATTAAAAAACGCAAGGATAAGGACAGGCAACCAAGGCCAAGACCAGATACCGAGGCCTCAGCAAGGCCTGTCGCCGGTTCTCTGGTTTTCAGCGAGGTGCCTACGCAGCCCCTGACTACCGCAGATTTAGAAATTCTGACGGCCTCCCAGACCGAATCAGCTGGGCCTCAGGAGCTGGTTCCATCTCACCCCTCAGACGCCAACCCTGATGGTGATCCGGAGATTTTGGACAGGCCTTCGGTTTCTGAAGGTGTCTTCAAACCGACAACTATCTCTATTAAGTCTTATGCTAAACTTAAAACCCCCTTAAAAGTTAGGAAACCAGGTCCACAGTCCCCCCCACAGGCACCTATGCCTAAAAAATAGATGCTTAAGATGGCTGAGGATTTAATTACCCTTATCAGGGGTTCACAACCCCCTCCTGACAAAAGGCCTAGACTGGAGGAAGATTATCCTTCCTCTGACCAAGCATCCATTTCCTCAGCTAACTCTGAGGATGAGGATTATTCCTTCCCTCCTTATGAAGACTCAGATGCTGAAGAGTCCATTCCCTCTGTCTCCCCCCTGAAGACTACTCTTTTGGGGAAACTTTACACACCATGAGGGAAGACTTCCACTGGGAAGGCCAAGATTACTCTGACTCTAAGAAAAGACTCCGTGAGTTTCTTCTTCTCCCACAGCATAGACCCCTTGCAATTCCTCCAGTTTTAGACATTTTGGATGATGTTTACACCAAATCTAGTCTAAACCCAGATTCCTTACCTCCTGCACCAGCTAAACCAGACAGATACTACCGAGTTCCTGATTCTCATAAGTTTCTATATAAAAGCCCTGTTGCAGACCCCAAAACCATTTCCCAGAGTCCCAAAGGGGTTAAGGCCTCTACTGCTAAGAATCCACTACCTTCTGAAAGAGAGTCCAGAGCATTAGAAAGATAGGGGAAGAAAGTGTATACGTCTGCCACTTTGGCCATGAGGCCCTTAAACTGCCAATTCCACATGCTAAAATACCAGCAGTACTTGAGTACACAGTTAAAGCAGAAAATGATCCCTCAGACAGATCAACCTGATTTCAAAGAGATGCAGGATTTGCTGCATGCAGCAGAACAGGTGGGAAAGCATACCTTACAGTGTGGTTTTGATTCATTGAAAGCCTCATGTAGAGCAGCTGTCACAGGATCTGTAATACGTAGACATGCTTGGCTAAAAGAGCAAGCCTTACCAGAACATGTCAAAGCAAAGTTATTAGATGCTCCATTGCAGAAAGATGCGTTATTTGGTGTCAAAGCAGAGGAAGTTTTAAAGAAAATGGAAGAAAAGGCAAAATCTATGCAGACAGTTAAAGATTTTTTTACAAGTACAACCTCCTCGTTTCAGCAGAAACTGGCCATCAAAAAACTGGTCCTTTCCTGCATCAGACAGACCCCAAAGGGGTAGGTACAGACGCCCAAGGGGCAGAGGCCAGCCACAAGGTTCTTTCAGGCCTAGACAATGGCATACAACAACTCAAAGAGGTGGAGACGAAAGATCTCAACCCTTCAGGAAACAAACACAATGACTTCCCTCTTCGCCTGCCAAGCAAAATTGCCCTGGCAGCACCTTTGGGAGGAAAACTGGCTCTATTTCCACAAAATTGGCGCATCATAACAAAGGACAAATGGGTTCTGGATATTATTACCCGAGGCCACAGATTTCATTTTCACACTTTACCACGGATGAGAGGCATGCCAAATCTGCCTCCAAACCAATGGGCAGAGGCACAAATGCAAATTTCAGCTCTCATGGATATGAAAGCAATTCAAAAGGTACCTACAAAGGAGGAAGGTCAAGGTTTTTACTCAAGACTATTTCTAGTACCAAGAAAGGACAAAGCCTGGAGACCCATTTTTAGACCTCTCAATTCTAAACACTTACCTGGAGGTACCCAAATTCAAAATGCTCACACTACAGCATCTTCTTCCCATGCTGGGCAAGGAGTCTTGGCTGGTAACGTTGGACCTCAAAGAGGCATACCTGCATGTCCCTATCAGACAAGATTGCAGAAGATACCTCAGATTTTTGGCAGGTACAACACATTATCAATTCTCTGCATTGCCCTTTGGCTTATCTGCTGCGCCCAGAGTATTTACGAAATGCCTGGCATCAGTAATTGCATACTGCAGACAACGAGGAATACAAATTTATCCATATCTGGACGACTGCCTGATCCAAGCGGATAGCAAGGCCATTCTATTACAGGATCTGACATTTGTAACAAAGCTGCTAAGTTGCCTAGGGTACACAGTAAATACCCTCACAAGACATAATATTCCTGGGTGCCAGCTTAAATACAACGGCCCAGATGGCTTATCTCATGCCAGACAAACAAAAACAACTGACTCAATACTTCAAAAAGATGGCAACTTTTACCCAGCTCACTGCAAGGAAAATCCTGCAGGCATTGGGGTTCATGGCATCCTGCATTCAACTAATTCCACATGCAAAGCTGCATATGAGGAAACTACAGTGGTACCTGAAAAGTGTATGGCCTCAACACAGACACAGCCTCGAAACAAGTATACCTCTCATTCCCTGCCTTCAAAAAGAGTTCCTATGGTGGGCTCAAGCATGTCAAATAAACAAGGGTCTTCCTTTTGTCTTACCTCCAGCAAACCAAACTATGACAACAGATTCTTCAGACTACGCCTGGGGAGCACACATGGCAGGACAGTGCATACAGGGCAAATGGTCCGCAAAACAAATGCATCTACACATCAACCAAAAGGAGATGCTAGCTGTGCAAAATGCACTGACAGCCTTCAAGGACCTCTTGCATCCAGGACAACTACTAATAAGGACAGACAACACCACAGTTATGTGGTACATAAACAAACAGGGAGGAACACACTCCTACCCTTTATGCAGACAGGTAATGACCTTGTGGAACACAGCATTGACTTTCCAAGTATAACTGCAAGCACAATTCCTGCCAGGAAAGGAAAACATATTGGCAGACGAATTAAGCAGAAATTTGGCAGATCCTCACGAGTGGAGACTACACCCACAAGTATTTTCAATGATAACTCGAAGGTGGGGATGCCCAGACATAGATCTATTTGCCTCCCCCAACAATTGCCAACTACAGAAATTTTGCACAAGGACTTATCATTCCCTAGCCTGGAAAGTGGACGCTCTATCATTCAGTTGGACAGCATTGATAGTCTATGCCTTCCCACCACTACCTCTTTTGACCAAGGTATTACTGAAAGTCAGATCAGAGAGACCTCAAATGATCCTCATTGCTCCGGACTGGCCACGTCAGCACTGGTACCCATTACTAAGGACCTTGACTCACAGCCCTCCATGGATCTTACCTCATTTCCCACTTCTGTTGACTCAGCAAAACTCTCAGATCCTTCACAGTCAGCTCAGGACTTTAAATTTAGCTGCATGGAGAATACCTTGAATTATCAATCAACACTTCTCTCAAAGGACGTCCTGAATGTCATTTTGGAGGCCAGGAGGCCCAGCACCAGAAAAACTTACTCAGATAAATGGAAAAGATTTTGTGCATGGAACCAGGCTAAAGGCCAAAATCCTTGGATACCAAACATTCCTCAAATATTGCAATACTTAACTGAGATGATACACAAAGGCCTTTCTTTCTCATCCATTAAGATCCATGCTTCAGCCATTTCAGCTCAGTATAATACGGATCCTCCCATATTCTCACACCCTTTACTAAGGCAGTTTCTCAGAGGGGCTAAGAATATAAGACCCCCCCCGAAAACCCCCAACGCCAGCTTGGGACCTCAACTTCATTTTAGAAAAATTAACACTGCCTCCTTTCGAACCAGCCTTCTCAGCAGAACTACAATACTTGTCATGGAAAACAGCTCTGTTGCTGGCTATCACCTCAGCACGCAGGGTCTCAGAACTACAGGCACTTATGGCAGTGGAACCTTTCATCATTTTCCATCAGGACAGAGTCTCTTTACGAACTAACCCTACCTTTATGCCAAAGGTAGTATCCAGTGTGGCTTTGAATCAGACCATTCATTTACCCACCTTTTATCCAAACCCCCAGAATAAAGGAGAAAGACTCCTTCACTCTTTGGACATTCACAGACAGCTACGTTACTATTTGGATAAGACAAAGACCTTCAGAAAAACTGACCAACTCTTTGTATCCTATGCTGCAGGTTCACAAGGAAAGGCTATTTCAAAACAGACCATCTCCAAATGGATAGCACATTGTATCTGCTTTTGCTACTCGCACCATGGCAACGCAGTGCCTGTTAATATTAGGTCCCATTATGCCAGGGCTACAGCAACCTCAGCAGCCTTTCTCGGGGGGTACCAACCAAGGACATTCTGGAGGCAGCTACTTGGAGTTCAGTGCACACCTTTACCAAGCACTACCACCTTCCATTATTCTCAAAAACCAGAGCTGGTTTTGCCACTGCAGTTCTGCATGGCATCCTAGCTTCACCTAACCCAGTTTAGTACCAGCCACCCATCCATAGCTTTGGGATTCAACCCAAGTGTGATGACTGCAGCAGTATAACACGATGAACATAGTACAGTTTTGTACCTACCATAAATGTAGATGTTCGAGTGTATATACTGCTGCAGTCCAGGTTACCCTCCCACCATCCCCTCTACATACCAGGTTGTTAGTTATAACTCCATGTACACCAATCTATTGGATGCATGCCTATATGGTGTATTTGCTAACAGCTAGTACTATTGTTTATCTACTAAGGTATTTTTGCATAGTTATTTGTATTGCCTTCCTAGTTGGGGGCACCTGACATCTGGGGCAAGAAAAACTGAAGAACATGGCGTCAGCTGCCTCTTTTATCCCCCTGTCGCACTGACGTCAGGGAAGAAGTGACGACAACCGACGCCGGATCAAGACTTTGGGATTCGGCCGACTGCGGGACCGCCTGACGGCAGGATAACCCAAGTGTGATGACTGCAGCAGTATATACACTCGAACATCTACATTTATGGTAGGTACAAAACTGTACTTTCCTCCACCTAATGTTGCAGACTTGCTGTAGTATACCTAAATGCTGTCAGACGAAATATATTACATCCAAAATATGTTTTATAAGTATTTAATGTCTATAGATACAGGGACACACTCTCTCTCTCTCTCTCTCTCACACACACACACACACACACACACACACACACACACACACACACACACACACACACACTCTCATTTAATAATGCCCACCATTGCAAGTTTCTTATCTACATAACTTTCAACTATACCTTTCCACAGAATGTCCACATTTCTACATTTTTTGTGTGCTCCTTTTAAAATTGTTGTTTTGCTGTCAAATCATTGGGATTGAAGTAACTAAATAATGACATGTTTCAGTTTCAGACTTTATTTCCTTCAGAAAATGCATGCTAAACAAATCATGTTATTCTAACAACTTTGTAAGTTTATAAGAGCAATATTTAAAATTTGTTCCTGTTTTTGAGCCTTTGTTCCAGTCGTTATTTTAGGATTTATCCAGTTTTCTTAAGCTGAGGTTGAGAGGTATGCATACCTCTTAACTGCTGCTGCCACTGCTTGATCGCTCATCCTGTCTGTCTGTGTCACACACAAACACACACAATTTCTGTTTCATACATGCAAGCACACATGCACTTATACACACAGACAGAAACATAAACACACATATATACATCATTATTATCATTAACTTACTTTTTGCCATTTTCTACATGGGGTCGAGGTTTTGTGTTAACTGCCACCATCTCTGTCGATTAAATGCCACACTCCTGCCTTCTTCAACACTCATGCCTGACTGTCACAAATCTTCTTTCACACAATCCATTCTCCTGTTTGCTGGATGTCCTTGATGTTCATCGTGCATACAGCTGCAGTCATAACAGATGGGTTCTCCTGCCGTCAGGCGGGTCCTCGGTCGGCCGAATTCCAAAGTCTAGGTCCGGCGTCAGTTGTCGTCACTTCTTCCCTGACGTCAGAGCAACAGGGGTATAAAAGAACCAGCCGACGCCATTTTCTTCAGTCTTTTTTACCGTGCGGTGCCCGAAGCAGAAGCAGTTCGCAAGTGCCGGTCGGCCAGCTCCTGAGATTACAAAAAAATTTGGAACCGAAGTCTTCTTAAAAGCTAAGTACCCCGTTGGGGAAACTTTTTCTTGCCTCAGACCGATGTCAGACAAAGTTAATAATTGTATTTCTTGTGGTAAGCAAATACCGCATAAGGATTTCCATTCCCTCTGTATACCTTGTTTAGGCCCAGACCACGACGTCTCGGTCTGTCGTTTTTGTACTACATTCAACAAACGCACTATTAAGCGTCGAGTGGAGTTCGCCCAGCATTATTTTGGGAAAGCATTTAACTATACTATGTCGTCGGATACTCCGACTCCGGTTTTGTCTAAAAAACGCAAAGACAAGGACCGACACTCGAGGTCAGCGGCCTCTACCGACACCACGCCAAAGCCGACTACACGTGGTCCAGTTCTCAGCGAGGCACCTACGCAGCCCCTGATTACCGACGACACATCTTTGGCGGTGTCTCCTGTACCCGAGGTCGCAGGCTCCTCGGCCCACACCATGACTACAGATACCGAAGCCACGCTTGGCATTGAAACACAGAATGTGGACAGGTCCACCTCCACTCAAGGTGTCTTCAGACCTTCCTCTTCTTTCTCCATCAAGGCTTTCACCAAGTCTAAAGCTACCATGCACCCTAAGAGACCAGCTACACAGGGCCCATCTCCAGGCCCCATGCCTAAGAAACAGATGCTTAAAATGGCTGAGGATTTACTTACTCTAATCAGAGGTTCTCAGCCACCTCCGGACAAAAGACCCAGAGTGGAGGAAGATTCCCCCTCCTCTGATCAGGGCTCCATTATTTCAGAGCATTCTGATTATCAGGAACAGTCTTACTCTCCTTTTGAAGACTCTGCTGCAGAGGAATCTATTCCTTCTGTATCCCCCCCTGAGGATTACTCATTTGGTGAAACTCTGCATACCTTAAGGGAACACTTCCACTGGGAAGGCCAGGATTATTCAGATTCCAAGAAAAGGCTCAGGGAATTTATTTTGTTACCCCAGCACAGGCCTCTGGCTATACCTCCTGTCCTGGACATCCTAGATGATGTTTACTCGGAGGCCTGCCTTAACCCGGACTCTCTCCCTCCAGCTCCAGTTAAGCCTGACAGGTACTACAGGGTTCCTGACTCACACCAATTTCTATACAAAAGCCATGCTGCTGACCTAGAAACCATCTCACAGGGGCCCAAGGGAGTTAAGGCCTCCATTGCCAAAAACCCATTGCCTTCCGAGAGAGATTCCAGATCCTTAGAAAGGTGGGGAAAAAAGGTATATACCTCAGCTACCTTATCCATGAGGGCCTTAAACTGTCAGTTTCACATGCTAAAATACCAACAGTTTCTGTTATCTCAATTGAAAAGTAAAATGTCACAACCTGAACAACCAGACATGAAGGAGTTGCAGGATTTGATGCATAGTGCAGAACAAGTGGGTAAACATACCTTACAATGTGGTTTTGATGCTCTAGAGGCCTCATGTAGAGCTGCTGTTACAGGCTCAGTCATACGAAGGCATGGCTGGCTCAAGGAACAAGCCTTGCCTGATCATGTCAAAGCTAAATTACTAGAATCCCCTCTTCAAAAGGATGTACTATTTGGGGCAAATGCTGAGGAAGTATTACGGAAAATGGAGGAAAAGGCTAAATCAATGCAAACTGTGAAAGAATATCTGCAGGTTCAACCCCCACGTTTTAGTAGAAATTGGCCTTCCAAAAAATGGTCCTTTCCTGCCACAGACAGACCCCAAAGAGGCAGATACAGGCGCCCGAGGGGCAGAGGACAAACACAAGGCTCGTACAGAGGCAGACAATGGCAAGCTCCTACACAAAGAGGTGGTGAGGACAACTCGCAATCTTTCAGAAAGCAAAACCAATGACTTTCCCCTTTGCATGCCAACCAGGTCTCAAATGGCAGCCCCTTTAGGAGGAAAGCTGGCACTATTCTCAAAAAATTGGCATATTGTCACAAAGGACAAGTGGATCCTGAACATTATAAACAGAGGCTACAAATTCCATTTTCATACCCTTCCAAAAATGAAAGGCATGCCAAACCTGCCACACAATCAAAGGGCAGAGGCACAAAAGCAAATTTCAGATCTTATAAACATGAAAGCTATTCAAGAGGTACCTACGCACGAACAAGGTCAAGGTTTTTATTCCAGGCTATTTCTGGTGCCAAGGAAGGGCAAAGATTGGAGACCTATTTTGGATCTTTCCATCCTAAACACATTCCTACTCTTACCAAAATTCAAGATCCTCACTCTACAGCAACTTCTTCCCATGCTGGGCAAGGAGTCTCGGCTGGTAACACTGGACCTCAAGGAGGCATACCTGCATGTCCCAATCAGACAAAATTGCAGAAGATACCTCAGATTTCTTGCAGGTTCAATACATTATCAATTCTCTGCATTGCCCTTTGGTTTATCTACTGCGCCCAGAGTATTCACGAAATGCCTGGCATCAGTAATTGCCTACTGCAGACTTCAAGGGATACAAATATACCCTTATTTGGACGACTGCCTGATCCAAGCAGACAACAAGCACATTCTTCTGAAACATCTGGCTTATGTAATAATATTATTAAACTCTCTAGGATACACAGTCAACAAAGAGAAATCAAGACTAATACCCTCTCGGAAGATAATTTTCCTGGGTGCCAATTTGGACACAAACACCCAGATGGCCTACCTCACGCCAGAGAAGCAGGGGCAACTAATTCAATATTTTAGAACACTGGCAAATTGCACCAGGCTGACTGCAAGGAAAATCCTGCAGGCTCTGGGATTCATGGCATCTTGCATTTTACTAATCCCATGTGCAAAGCTGCATATGAGAAAACTACAATGGTACCTAAAAAACATATGGTCTCAACACAGCCACAGTTTGGAAACAATGATACCACTAATTCCATGTCTGCAAAAGGAATTTCTATGGTGGGCTCAAGCATGCCAAACAAACTCAGGTCTTCCATTCAGCAGGCCTCAAGCAGATCAAGTCATCACAACAGACGCCTCGGACTACACCTGGGGGGTGCACATGACAGACCGGTGCATTCAGGGCAAATGGACCCAAAAAGAAAAGCACCTTCACATCAATCAAAAAGAAATGCTAGCGGTGATAAATGCTATTACAGCCTTCAAGGACCTTCTACAACCAGGTCAGCTATTGATAAGAACAGACAACACCACAGTTATGTGGTACATAAAAAAGCAGGGAGGAACACATTCTTATCCCCTATGCAGACTGGCCATGTCACTTTGGAACATGGCCATGGACTTACAAATGAAACTACAAGCGCAGTACTTGCCAGGCAAGGAAAACACGCTGGCAGACAACCTAAGCAAGAACATGACAGATCCACACGAATGGAAGTTGCATCCAAAAGTTTTTACAGAAATAATCCAAGAATGGGGAAGGCCAGACATAGATCTCTTTGCCTCCCACAAAAATCATCAATTGACAAAATTCTGCTCAAGGATCTTCCATCCAAAGGCCTGGAGAGTGGACGCTCTCTCTTTCAGTTGGACATCAATGACAGTTTATGCCTTTCCACCTCTTCCTCTGCTGCCCAAAGTCCTATTGAAGACCAGAGCAGACAGACCAAAGATGATCGTCATTGCTCCGGACTGGCCAAGGCAACACTGGTACCCACTACTAAGGAGCCTGACGCATTGCCCACCATGAACCCTGCCTCTAATGCCTCTTCTTCTGACTCAGCACAGCTTCAAAACTCTTCACAGTCAGCTGAATACACTCAATCTAGCCGCATGTAACATTCCTTAGCATCACAGCAGGCCCTGCTCTCCAAGGAGGTGCAGGATGTCATTTTGGAGGCCAGAAGGCCATCAACTAGAAAAGCTTACTCTGCAAAATGGAAACGTTTTTGTGTTTGGAATGAGAAAAAGGGCCAGTGCCCTGGAAAACTGAATTTACCTCAAATACTACAATATTTGGCCGAACTGCTAAGCAGTGGACTTTCGTTCTCCTCCATCAAAATCCATTCCTCAGCCATTTCTGCAGAATACAATACTGATCCACCTTTATTCTCTCACCCTCTATTAAGACAGTTCCTCAGAGGGGCTAAGAATTTAAGAGCTCCAAGAAAACAACCAATACCTGCTTGGGATCTTAATTTCATTCTGGAAAAACTGACTTTGCCCCCTTTTGAACTAGCTGCCTCATCAGATTTACAATATTTGTCCTGGAAAACAGCTTTCCTTCTGGCTATCACTTCAGCTCGTAGAGTTTCAGAACTACAGGCTCTTATGGCTGTCCAGCCTTTCATCATCTTCCATCAGGACAGAGTTTCATTACGTACCAACCCGTCCTTTATGCCTAAAGTGGTATCCAGGGTAGCTTTAAATCAGGCCATACATTTACCTACTTTTTATCCTAATCCTCAAAACAAAGGAGAGAGATTACTGCATTCCTTGGACATCCACAGACACAGCTTTTTGTGGCCTATGCGGTAGGAGCTCAAGGAAAGTCAATATCCAAACAGACAGTCTCAAAATGGATAGCCCACTGCATACGCTTTTGCTATTCCTTTCATGGCAAAACTGTACCTACAGGCATTAGAACTCATTCCACCAGGGCCACAGCCACCTCTGCAGCCTTCCTCAGAGGAGTGCCTACCAAGGATATTTTAGAAGCAGCCACTTGGAGTTCTGTGCATACCTTCTCTAAGCACTACAACCTACCATTATACTCCAAGTCTAGAGCAGGCTTTGCCACTGCAGTCTTGCAGGGCATTTTGGCTCCTCCTAGGTCCACCTAGTGCCTACCACCCCTTTCTTAGCTTTGGGATTCTACCCATCTGTTATGACTGCAGCTGTATGCACGATGAACATAGTACAGTTTTGTACCTACCATAAATGTAGATGTTCGAGTGCTAATACAGCTGCAGTCCAGGTTTCCCTCCCACCTTCCCCTCTAGGGGTATTCTTTTATGGTGTATTTGCTTGCAACTACTGTTTTTTGATTATATTGCATTGCATTATTACATTATTTTATGTATTGCCTTCCTTATGGGGGCACCTGACATCTGGGGCAAGAAAGACTGAAGAAAATGGCGTCGGCTGGTTCTTTTATACCCCTGTCGCTCTGACGTCAGGGAAGAAGCGATGACAACCAACTCCAGACCTAGACTTTGGAATTCGGCCGACCGAGGACCCGCCTGACGGCAGGAGAACCCATCTGTTATGACTGCAGCTGTATTAGCACTCGAACATCTACATTTATGGTAGGTACAAAACTGTACTTTTCTCTTACCTTCTTCCTCTCTGTCACAAATTTTCTTCACCAGATTGTCTTCTTTTCTGCACACATGTCAAAACCACAGTAATCTCTTTTCTTTCATCTTTTCTGCTGCAATTGGTGCTACTTTGACTTCTGCTCTTATGTCCTCATTTCTTCATCTGGCAAACAGTGTGCATTGTACCACCTGCCTTAAGCACTTAATTTCGATCACCTCTAGCTTCCTTGTGTGCTCTGCCTTTACTGCCCAGATTTCTGTACCATACAGTAGTACTGGTCACACCACTGATGTTCATCGTGTTTCACTGCTGCAGTCATTGCACTTGGGTTATCCTGCCATCAGGCGGTCCCACAGTCGGCCAGAGTTCCAAAGTCTTGGTGCGGCGTCAGTTGCTGTCGCTTCTTCCCTGACGTCAGTGTGCCAGGGGTATATAAGATGCAGCCGACGCCATTTTCTCCAGTCTTTCTTGCCGCGTGGTGCCCGAAGCAAAAGCAGTTCACAAGTGCTGGTCGGCCGACTCCTGAGATTTTCGAATTCGAATTTCAATACCGAAGTCTTCTATAAAGCTAAGTACCCCATTGGGGAAACTTTTTCTTGCCTCAGACCGATGTCAGTAAAAGTTAATAAATGAATTTCTTGTGGGAAGCAAATACCTCATAAAGATTTTCATTCCTACTGTATTCCATGCCTAGGTCCAGACCACGACGTCACTAGTTGTCAGTTTTGTGCTAGATTTAACAAGCACACTATTAAACGTCGGTTTGATTTTGCTCGCCATTATTTTGGCCGAAGGTTCAATTATACCATGCCATCGGAACAATCGACGACCGGAATACACAAAAAACGCAAAGACAAAAATAAGGACAGGCAACCAGGTCCAAAACTGACGAAGCCTCTTCTAGGCCAGTCGCTGGTTCGCTGGTTCTCAGTGAGGTGCTTTCGCACCCCTTGACACCCGCTACCTCAGAGCTACAGGCCGCCTCCGACTCCCATGTGGAGATTGCTAGGCCTCTGGAAACTCAAGGTATTGGGCCTATGGAAATTAACCCCTCAGATGGGTCCGGAGCTGCTGAGCAGGCATCGGCTTCTGAGGGTGTTTTCAGACCTTCACAGCTTACTATCAAAACAACAACCAAGTCTAAAACTCCATTAAAGGCAAAGAAACAAGTACAGCATTCACCAGGACAGGCCTCCATGCCTAAAAAACAGGTGCTCAAAATGGCTGAAGACCTAATTACTCTGATCAGGGGTTCCCATCCCCCTCCTGATAAAAGGCCTAGGCAGGATACAGACTATGATTCCTCTGACCAGGTTTCCATTTCTTCTGATTCCTCTTCAGACCAGGGATACTCTTTACCCCCCTATGAGGACTCTGATGCTGAAGAATCAATCCCTTCAGCCTCTTCTCCTGAGGATTACTCTTTTGGGGAAACTTTACATACCATGAGGGAGCATTTCCTTTGGGAGAGCCAGGATTATTCAGAATCCAAGAAAAGGCTCAGAGATTTTCTTTTATTGCCTCAGCACAGGCCCCTTGCTATTCCGCCTGTGTTAGATATTGTGGATGATGTGTTCTCTGAATCCAGTTTAACCCCTCTTTACCCCCAGCACCAGTCAAGCCAGATAGGTATTACAGAGTCCCTGACTCTCTCACAAATTTCTTTATAAAAACCCGGCTGCTGACCCAGAAACTATTTCCCAGGGTCCCAAAGGGGTAAAGTCTTCCACTGCTAAAAATCCAGTTCGATAGATGGTAGAAGAAAGTTTACACTTCTGCAACTTTAGCAGTAAGGGCTTTAAATTGCCAGTTCCACATGCTTAAATACCAACAATATTTAATGTCTCTGTTAAAACAGAAAATGCTTACAAGTTCAGAAAGTCCTGACTATAAGGAGATGCAGGATTTGTTGCATGCAGTTGAACAAGTGGGAAAACATACTCTGCAATGTGGTTTTGATTCATTAGAGGCTTCTTGTAGAGCCGCAGTTACAGGATCTGTGATTCGAAGGCATGCTTGGTTAAAAGAACAAGGTTTACCTGATCATGTTAAGGCAGAATTATTGGATACTCCTTTACAGCATGATATCTTGTTTGGTGTTAAGGCAGAAGAGGTATTAAAGAAAATGGAGGATAAGGCAAAAATCCATGCAAACAGTGAAGGATTTCATACAGGTACAGCCATCTCGATTTAGCAGAAATTGGCCTTCTAAAAATTGGTCCTTTCCAGTGTCAGACAGACCACAAAGAGGCAGATACAGATGCCCAAGAGGCAGATCTCAGCCCCAAGGCTCTTACAGACCACGACAGTGGGGGGCTTCTACCACAAAGGGAGAAGAAGACAAGTCACAACCTTATAGGAAACAGTCCCAGTGACTTCCCACTTCAAATGCCAAGCACTTACCTTTTGGCAGCTCCCTTAGGGGGAAAACTAGCACTTTTTCCACAAAATTGGCATATAATCACCCAAGACAAATGGGTTCTGAATATTGTGTCTTAAGGTTACAGGTTCCACTTTCACACTCTACGAAGGCCAAAAGGAATGCCAGACCTGCCACAAAATCAGTGGGCAGAGGCACAAAAACAAATTACAGCCCTCATGGACATGAGAGCTATTCAAAAAGTGCCACAACAAGAACAAGGATTTTACTCAAGACTTTTCTTGGTCCCCAGAAAGGACAAAGCCTGGAGACCCATACTGGACCTATCTACTCTAAATACTTACCTGGATGTTCCAAAATTCAAAATGTTGACACTACAGCAACTTCTTCCCATGCTGGGCAAGAAGGCTTGGCTTGTTACTTTGGACCTCAAAGAGGCATACCTTCATGTCCCAATCAGACAAAATTACAGAAGATACCTCAGATTCATAGCTGGCACAATGCATTACCAATGCTCTGCACTGCCCTTTGGCTTATCTACTGCGCCCAGGGTCTTCACAAAATGCCTGGCACCAGTAATTGCATTTTGCAGACAAAAAGGAATTCAAATTTATCCCTACTTGGACGACTGTCTTATTCAAGCAGAGAGCAAGGACATTCTTCTAAAGCATCTGGTGTTTGTAAAAAGACTGCTAATTTGCATAGGGTACATAGTAAATGAAAAGAAGTCAAAACTAGTGCCCTCACAAGAGATAATATTCCTGGGTGCCAGCTTGAATACAAAGGCCCAGATGGCTTATCTCATGCCAGAGAAACAAATACAACTGACTCAGTACTTTCAAGTGATGGCAACAAAAAACCAACTCCCTGCAAGAAAAATTCTGCAGGCCTTGGGGTTCATGGCGTCCTGCATACTACTAATAACATATGTCAGACTGCATATGAGGAAATTACAATGGTACCTAAAAAGTGTTTGGACTCAACACTGTCACAGTTTGGAAACAGTAATACCACTTATTCCCTGCCTACGACAGGAGTTTCGATGGTGGGCACAGGCATGTCACCACAACAAGGGATAGCCTTTCACTTTACCCACAGCCAGGTAGACACTAACAACAGATGCTTTGGATTACGCCTGGGGAGCACACACGGCAGGAAAATGTATTCAGGGCAAGTGGACCGCAGACCAAATGCATCTTCACATCAATCAAAAGGAAATGCTAGCTGTACAAAATGCCCTAACAGCTTTCAAGGACCTTCTGCATCCAGGACAACTGTTACTAAAGATAGACAACACCACAGTTATGTGGTACATAAACAAGCAAGGGGGCACTCATTCCTATCCCCTCTGCAGACAAGCCATGACTTTGTGGAACAAAGCACTGACCTATCAAGTTCATCTGCAAGCACAATTCCTACCAGGAAAGAAAAATACTCTGGCAGACGACTTAAGCAGAAACATCATGGATCCTCATGAGTGGAAATTAAATCCACAAGTATTCAGCATGATAACACAAAAATGGGAGTGCCCAGACATAGATCTTTTTGCCTCCCCTCTGAACTGCCAACTACAGAAGTTGTGCACAAGGACTTACCACACAAAAGCATGGAAAGTGGATGATCTCTCGTTCAGCTGGAAAGCCCTAACAGTTTATGCCTTCCCACCACTGCCTCTCCTTTCAAAGGTACTCCTAAAAGCAAGACAAGAAAGGCCAAAAATGATCCTGATTACACCAGACTGGCCATGCCAGCACTGGTACCCAATCTTAAAGAACTTGGCTCAAGGCCCAGCATGGATTTTACCTCAAATTCCTCATCTTCTGACTCAACAAAACAATCAGATCCTGAACAGCCAGCTCAAAACCTTAAACCTGGCTGCATGGCAGATTACTTAGTCAAACAGCCAACACCTCTCTCTAAAGCTGTTATGGATGTCATTTTGGAGGCCAGGAGGCCCAGCACCAGGAAATCCTATTCAGAGAAGTGGAAGATATTCTGCGCCTGGAACCAGGCTCAAAGCTTTGACCCTCTTATTCCAAATATTCCTCAGATATTACAATACTTAACTGAGATGCTGAACAAAGGCCTATCCTTTTCATCCATTAAGATCCACGCCTCTGCCATTTCAGCTCATTACAACACGGATCCTCCTATTTTCTCTCATCCATTATTAAAACAGTACCTCAGCGGGGCTAAAAACATAACACCGCCCCGGAGAGCACCAACACCAACTTGGGACCTCAACTTTGTCTTGGAAAAACTAACTTTACCTCCTTTTGAGCCAGCCAATTCAGCAGAATTAAAATATGTGTCATGGAAAACTGCTCTGCTTCTGGCAATAACCTCAGCACGAAGAGTCTCAGAGTTACAGGCACTAATGGCAGTGGAACCTTTCATCATTTTTCATCAGGACATTTCGAAACAGACCATTTCAAAGTGGATAGGACACTGTATCCGTTTCTGCTACACACAGCATGGAAAAACTGTATCTAGCAACATTAGGTCACATTCCACCAGGGCAACAGCCACTTCAACTGCCTACCTTAGAGGAGTACCTACCAAGGACATTTTGGAAGCTGCAACTTGGAGTTCAGTGCACACATTTACCAAGCATTACCACTTGCCTCTTTACTCTAAATCGAGAGCTGGCTTTGCCACTGCAGTTCTGCAGGGCCTCATAGCCACCCCGAATACCTTAAAGACCCAGCCACCCTACCTCAGCTTTGGGATTCAACCCAAGTGTAATGACTGCAGCAGTGAAACATGATGAACATAGTACAGTTTTGTGCCTACCATAAATGTAGGTGTTCGAGTGTATTCACTGCTGCAGTCCAGGTTACCCTCCCTCCATCCCCTCTTCTTAGCTGGGACTTATCTATACCTTTCTACCCTATACAACCTATGTGGTGTATTTGCTTGTAACTGAAGGTATTTTTTTCATTTTTTATGTATATTTCATTAGCAGTATATATTGCCTACCTTTTTGGGGGCATCTGACATCTGGGGCAAGAAAAACTGAAGAAAATGGCATCGGCTGCATCTTATATACCCCTGGCGCACTGACGTCAGAGAAGAAGCGACAGCAACCGATGCCGGACCAAGACTTTGGAACTCTGGCCGACTGCTGGACCGCCTGACGGCAGGCTAACCCAAGTGTAATGACTGCAGCAGTGAATATACTCCAACATCTACATTTATGGTAGGTACAAAACTGTACTTTTTATATACCCTACTTTTCAGCTTCTTTGGCATTCTTCTGTCATACAGTACACCTGACACTCTGTGCCTGTTGGCTGTACTCTCTGATTCTAGCTTTGACCTCTTCATTTAGACTTACCCCCTCCTTAACTACCCTTTTCAGATACTTGAAGCTGTTAACCTGTTCCACTGTTTTCCCCTTCTATCTCGATTCCCACTTCTTCTGATTTCCCTAGGTTGCTGCCATGAGGGAGATTCCGAAAGAATGGGGTAAATCAAGCCTGAAAACAGTGATATACCTCCAAGAATAGGTACACCATGTGCAGGGGTAAATCAAGCCTGAAAATAGAAACACTCCTCCAAAATAGGGAGAGTTGAGAGCTCTGACCTTCATTCATAATTATGTCATTATACTTGATGGTGCTTGAACAGCATCAATAACAAAGACTTCTTAATAGGTATAAATAAAAAATATTAAAATGAAAACAAATTGGATATTACAGTTTCATCATCATCAATACACCTTTTTTTCCCATTTTTGTACATGGAGGCAGGGTGTCATGTCAACTGTTGTCATCTGTCTTGATTCAGTGTCACTGTCCTACCTTATTCTACAGTCAGGTCTTCACTCACACAGGCCATCCATCTCTTTGCTTTCTTCCTCTCTATCCCAAATCTTTTTCACCACTTTGTTTTTTTGCTTTTCTGCACATGTGCAGAAACCAACGTAATCTGTTTTCTTAGACATTTTCTGCAACCGAAGCTACTTTGGCTTCTGCTCTGATATCTTCATTTCTTTCTTTGTCCCACAGTGTGCATCCTACCATCCCTCTCAGGCACTTCATCTCCATCACCTCTAGCTTCCTTAACTGGTCTGCCTTCACTGCCCAGGTTTCTGTACCATATAGTAGTGTTAGTTTCACCACTGTTTTGTACACCTTACTTTTCAGCTTCTTTGTCATTATTCTGTCATATACTACCCCTGCCAGTCTGTGCTGTTTGGCTGCATCCCCTCTGATTTTATCTTTGACCCTACTCATTCATACTCCCCTTCTCCTCAGCTACCCATCCCAGATAATTAAGTTAATTTCCTCCACTATTTTCCCTTCTGTCTCAGTTCTTAGCTTCTTTTGATTTCTCTCATTTGCTGCTATTACAACTGTCTTATCTGTACTCAGTTTCATCCCATGTACCTTCATTTTGCATTCCATTCCCCTATCCTTTGCAGAAGTTTAATGCCCAGTTGGACACTTTCCCCCGCTCTAGCTTATTGCCATTTATCTGTCTCCCATCTTACTTTCTGCAACTCTGTATATTCATCTATCCTCTCCCTCTTCAGAACTTTCATGCAATATGACAGGAGTTTGCAATCTTTATATTGCTGACATTTGTGAATGTCCCCTTTGTTCTCGAACACTGACATGAATATGCTTATTCTCCAGTCATCTGGGATACACCTTTTTCTCCACACTGCTATGAGTACCATCAGGAGTCATTTCTCCCCATCTCACCCAGCATCTAGCATATCTGCTGTGACCTCATATGAGCCTGCTGCTTTTCATGAGTACTGTTCTTACTACTTGTAGGGCGGGCTTCTCCTTTTTCCTCATCATAGGCTGTTTCTGTGGCAATACAGCTTCTGTGGAGTTTTCTTCATTCAGAAGCTGCTGGAAGTACTCCTTCAATCTGTCTTTTGATGTCATTTGGACTGGTGAGCAGGTTGTTGCTGGCTTTTCTTATGAGGGTATCTGACTGTCTTTTTTTATTTTTCTGTCTTTTCTTTTCAATCTGATAGTTTATTTGTGCCACCTACTAAGTCACTTTCCAGAAGCTGGTAAAATGCCTCTGGTGCTTTGTTCTTTGCTATTGCAACTCCTTTCTTAGCCTCTTTATTAGCCCACCAGTATTCCTGCCTAGCTTGGTCATGCTTTTTTATCTTCCACTTTTTCCTGCACTCCTTTTTTCTTTTGATGACTTTCTGGACTTCTGCATTCCACCACCAGCCTTCCTTATGTACCTTATTTCCATGCCTGGCTCAGCCATATGTCTGATGTTCTTCATGTTTCACTGTTGCAGTCATTACATTTGGGTTATCTGCTTGCAGGTAGCCCTCAGTCAGCCTGATTAACAAAGTCTTGGGTCCTGTGTTGGTTGCTGTCCCTTCTTCCATGACGTCAGGTCATCAGGGGTATAAAACATGCAGCCGACACCATTACATCAGTTTTTCTTGCCCCAGATGTCAAGTGCCCCCCTAATGGGGAGCAATTAAATATAAAAGTACAAATATATGCCTCCAACAAAAAAGCAAATACACCAAAAAGGCTTTTAAGCATAGTAAAGGAAAGTAGAGGTGAAGCTAAAAAAAGTTAGGGGGCTGGAGGGAGGGTAACCAGGACTGCAACAGTGAATACACTCGAACATCTACATTTATGGTAAGTGTACACAACTATACTATGTTCTTCGTGTTTCACTGTTGCAGTCATTACATTTGGGTAGATTCCCAAAGCTATGGCTGGGAGGAGGAATTTAGTTGGCATTAGGACTAGCTATAAGGCCCTGCAAGACTGCAGTGGCAAAGCCAGCTCTGGATTTAGAGAAAATTGGCAAATGATAATGCTTGGTGAAAGTATGTACAGAACTCCAGGTAGCAGCATCTAGGATGTCCCTGGTAGGGATGCCTCTGAGAAAGGCTGTCGAGGTAGATGCAGCCCTGGTGGAGTGAGGTCTGATCCCCTGGGGGATAGGTTTTCCATGGTGCGTATAGCAGAAATGAATGTAATGGCCTATCCATTTAGAAATGGTTTGCTTTGAAATAGCCTTCCCCTCTGCCCCTGCAGCAAATGCCACCGGCAGTTGTTCAGATTTCCTTTGAGGTTTAGTCCTGTCCAAGTAGAATCTAAGTTGTCTGTGCACATCTAAGGAATGCAGTATCCATTACCCTTTGATGTTCATCATGTTTCACTGTTGCAGTCATTACACTTGGGTTATCCTGCTGGCAGGCTACACGCAGTCGGCCCGAATTCCAAAGTCTTGGTCCAGCATCGGTTGCTGTCGCCTCTTCCCTGCCGTCAGTGCACCAGGGGTATAAAAGATGCAGCCAACGCCATTTTCCCAGTCTTTCTTGCAGCGCGGTCCCCGGAGCAAAAGCAGTTCACAAGTGCCGGTCAGCCAACTCCCGAGATTTTCAAAATCTAATTTCAGATCCGAAGTCTTCATTAAAGCTAAGTACCCCGTTGGGGAAATTTTTTTCTTGCTCCAGACCGATGTCAGAAAAAGTTAACAATTGTATTTCTTGTGGGAAGCATGTACATCATAAGGATTTTCATTCTTACTATATTCCTTGCCTAGGCCCTGACCATGATGTTGCTAGCTGTTGGTTTTGTGCTAGATTTAACCAACGCAGTATTAAGCATCGGAACGATTTCACCTTTCATTACTTTGGCTGAAGATTTAATTATATAATGCCGTGGGAACAGCTGATGACCGGAGTATATCAAAAGCACAAAGAAAAGGACAGGCATCCGAGGTCCAAAACCGATGACGAGGCTTCCGCTAGGCCAGTCGCTGGTTCGCTGGTTCTCAGTGAGGTGCTTTCGCAGCCCCTGACGCCTGCTACCTCAGAGCCGCAGGCCGCTTCAGACTCCCACGTGGAGCCAACTAGGCCTCTGGATATTCAAGGTATTGGACACTCAGAAACTATTCCCTCAGATGGGTCCAGAGCTGCTGAGCAGGCATCTGCTTCTGAGGGTGTTTTCAGACCTACACAGTTATATGTAAAGCCAACCTCAGCTTCAAAGGCAAAGACTAAAGCAGCTCTAAAGACAAAGAAACAAATACAGCATTCTCCTGCACAGACTTCCATGACTAACAAACAGATGCTTAAAATGGCCGAAGACCTAATTACTTTGATCAGGGGTTCCCATCCCCCTCCTGATAAGAGGCCTAGGCAAAAGACAGAATATGAATCTTCAGATCAGGTTTCCATTTCCTCTGACTCCTCTTCTGAACAGGGATACTTCCTTCCTCCCTATGAGGATTCTGATGCTGAAGAGTCTATTCCTTCAGCCTTTCCTCTTGAGGATTATTTGTTTGGGGAAACCCTTCATACCATGAGGGAGCACTTTCACTGGGAGAGCCAAGATTACTCAGAATCTAAGAAAAGGCTCAGATACTTTCTTTTACTACCTCAGCACAGACCTGGCTCCTGACTCTTTACCCCCTGCACCAGTTAAGCCAGACAGATACTACAGGGTTCCAGATTCCCACAAATTTCTATATAAAAACCCTGCTGCTGACCCAGAAGCTATATCTCAGGGTCCCAAAGGGGTCAAGGCTTCCACTGCAAAAAACTCTGTCCCCTCTGATAGGGATTCTAGGGCACTGGACAGATGGGATAAAAAAAGTTTACACTTCTACCTTGGCTGTAAGGGCTTTAAATTGTCAATTTCATATGCTTAAATATCAGCAATATTTATTGTCACTGCTAAAACAGAAAATGTTGACAAATTCTGAATGTCCAGATAACAAGGAAATGCAGGATTTATTGCATGCAGCTGAACAAGTGGGAAAGCATACTTTGCAATGTGGTTTTGATTCACTGGAGGCCTCTTGCAGGGCCGCTGTTACAGGTACTGTCATTAGAAGGCATGCATGGTTAAAGGAACAAAATCTGCCTGATCATGTTAAAGTAAAATTATTGGATGCTCCTTTACAGCATGATACTTTGTTTGGTGTTAAGGCAGAAGAGGTGTTGAAGAAAATGGAGGATAAAGCGAAATCTATGCAGACAGTTAAGGATTTCTTACAGGTACAGCCACCCAGATTTAGCAGGAACTGGCCTTCAAAGAATTGGTCCTTTCCAATGTCAGACAGGCCACAAAGAGGCAGATGCAGATGCCCTAGAGGCAGATCCTAGCCCCAAGGCTCATACAGGCCTAAACAACGGGGTGCTTCTACCTCCAAAAGCAGAGAAGACAAATCACAGCCATATAGGAAACAGTCCCAATGACGTTCCTCTGCCAATACCAAGCACTTATCTTTTGGCAGCCTCCTTAGGGGGAAACCTAGCACTTTTTTCACAAAATTGGCATATAATCACCCAGGATAAATGGGTCTTGAATATAGTGTCCCAGGGCTACAGGTTCCACTTTCACACCCTGCCAAAGGCAAGAGGTATGCCAGATCTGCCACAAAATCAATGGGCAGAGGCACAAAAGCAAGTTACATCCCTCATGGACATGAGGGCCATTCAGCGAGTACCACAGCAAGAGCAGGGACAAGGATTTTACTCAAGACTATTCCTGGTACCCAGAAAGGACAAAGCCTGGAGACCAATACTGGACCTGTCTATTCTAAACACTTTTCTGGACGTTCCAAAATTCAAAATGTTGACTCTGCAGCAGCTTCTGCCCATGCTGGGCAAGAAGGCTTGGCTTGTAACTTTAGACCTAAAAGAGGCATACCTGCATATCCCAATCAGACAATCTTGCAGACGATACCTCAGATTCATAGCTGGCTCAATGCACTACCAATTCTTTGCAATGCTCTTTGGCTTATCTACTGCGTCCAGGGTCTTCACAAAATGCCTGGCACCAGTAATTGCTTTCTGCAGACAAAGGGGAATTCAAATATTCCCTTACTTGGACGATTGCCTTATTCAAGCAGAGAACAAAGACATTCTACTGAAGCATCTGGTGTTTGTAAAAAGATTAGTAATTTGCCTAGGGTACACGGTAAACGAAAAGAAATCAAAACTAGTACCCTCTCAAGAGATAATATTCCTGGGTGCAAGCTTAAGTACAACTGCCCAGGTGGCTTATCTCACGCCAGACAAACAAAGACAACTGACTTCTTACTTCGAAATGTTGGCAACAAAGACCCAGTTATCTGCAAGAAAAATTCTGCAGGCTTTGGGCTTCGTGGCATCCTGCATTCTACTAATTCCATATGCAAGACTGCATATGAGGAAACTACAATGGTATCTAAAAAGTGTTTGGACTCAACATTGCCACAGCCTGGAAACATTAATTACCCTCATTCCCTGCCTGCAACAGGAGTTTCGATGGTGGGCACAGGCCTGTCACCACAACAAGGGACAGCCATTCACTCTACCCATGGCCAGGCAGACACTAACAACAGATGCATCAGATTATGCCTGGGGGGCCCACATGGCAGGAAAATGTATTCAGGGCGCATGGCCCGCAAGCCAAATGCATCTTCATATCAATCAAAAAGAGATGCTAGCTGTTCAGAATGCCCTGACAGCCTTCAAGGATCTACTTCATCCAGGACAACTACTGATAAAGACAGACAATACTACAGTCATGTGGTACATAAACAAGCAGGGAGCCACACATTCCTACCCCCTCTGCACACAAGCCATGACTTTGTGGAACACAGCATTGACTTATCAAGTACACCTGCAAGCACAATTCCTGCCAGGAAAGACAAATACTCTGGCAGACGAACTAAGCAGAAATCTCAAGGACCCTCATGAGTGGAAACTAGATCCACAAATATTCAGCATGATAACAAGGAAATGGTGCCCAGACATAGATCTATTTGCCTCCCCTCACAATTGCCAACTACAGAGATTCTGCACAAGGACTTATCACAAGCAAGCCCTATCATTCAGCTGGAAAACCCTTACAGTATATGCCTTTCCTCCACTGCCTCTCCTCCCCAAGGTACTCCTAAAGGTCAGACAAGAGAAGCCAAAAATGATACTAATTGCCCCAGACTGGCCACGCCAGCACTGGTACCCAATCCTAAAGAGCTTGTCTCAAGGCCCAGCCTGGACATTATCTCAAATTCCTTATTTACTGACCCAACAAAACAATCAGATCCTGCACAGCCAACTCAGAACCCTAAATCAGGCCGCATGGAGGATAATGTAACCGTTCAGAACACACCTCTCTCTAAAGCAGTTATGGATGTTATTTTGGAGGCCAGGAGGCCCAGCACCAGAAAATCTTACGCAGAAAAATGGAAGAGATTCTGTGCTTGGAACCAGGCACAAGGAATTGACACGCTTGTACCAAATATTCCTCAGATTTTACAATACCTTACTGAGATGCTGGACAAAGGCCTATCCTTCTCATCAATTAAGATCCATGCCTCTGCCATTTCAGCTCATTACAATACGGACCCACCTATTTTTTCACATCCACTGCTAAGGCAGTACCTCAGAGGGGCCAAAAACACAAGACCTCCAAGGAGAGCACCAATACCTGCATGGGACCTCAATTTTGTCTTGGAAAAGCTCACACTGCCTCCTTTTGAGCCAGCCAATACAGCTGAGATAAAATTCTTATCATAGAAAACAGCTCTGCTCCTAGCTATAATTTCAGCAAGAAGAGTCTCAGAGTTACAGGCACTAATGGCTGTGGAACCTTTTATAATTTTCCATCCGGACAGGGTTTCTCTGAGGACAAACCCAACATTTATGCCTAAGGTAGTGTCCAGTGTGGCTCTTAACCAAGCCATTCATTTGCCTACCTTTTATCCAAACCCACAGAATAAGGGGGAGAGACTTCTGCATTCTTTGGACATACACAGACAGCTACGCTTCTACTTGGACAAAACCAAAGCTTTCAGAAAGACTGAGCAACTCTTAGTAGCATATGCTGCAGGATCGCAAGGCAAACCTATCTCAAAGCAGACTATTTCAAAATGGATAGGCCACCGCATTCGTTTCTGCTATTCACAACATGACAAATCAGTGCCTAAGGGCATTAGGCCACATTCAACCAGAGCAGCAGCCATTTCAGCAGCCTTTCTCAGAGGAGTACCAACCAAGGACATTTTGGAGGCTGCAACTTGGACTTCAGTGCACACTTTTGCAAAGCACTACCACTTACCTTTTTACTCTAAATTCAGAGCAGGCTTCACCACTGCAGTTCTGCAGGGCCTCATAGCCACTCCTAATTCTATCTAGGCCCAGCCACCCAACTTTAGCTTTGGGATTCAACCCAAGTGTAATGACTGCAACAGTGAAACACGAACATAGTACGTTTGTGTACCTGCCATAAATGTAGATGTTCGAGTGTATTCACTGTTGCAGTCCAGGTTACCCTCCCACCATCCCCCTTACTTTGCTGGGACTTATCTGTACTTCTCTATTCTATACAACCTATGTGGTGTATTTGCTTGTAGATGAAGGTAATGTTTATGTTAGTGCATGCATTTATATTTGCAAAATTTTTAGCCTACCCTTTTGGGGGCACCTGACATCTGGGGCAAGAAAAACTGAAGAAAATGGCGTCGGCTGCATCTTTTATACCCCTGGCGCACTGATGTCAGGGAAGAGGCGACAGCAACCGACGCCGGACCAAGACTTTGGAATTCGAGCCGACTGCGTGTCTGCAGTAGCAGCTGGCTCGAAAGGAGGTAGAGTGAGTTTCTCCAAAACAAAGTTAAGGTCCCAGGCTGGGATTGGAGCTCTCCTGGGTGGTCTCATATTTTTGGCCCCTCTGAGGAACTGCTTGAGCAGTGGATGAGAGAAGAGGGGAGGTTCTGTGTTATAATGAGCTGAAATGGCTGAGGCGTGGATTTTAATGGAGGAAAAGGACAGGCCCTTGTGAAGCATCTCATTTAAGTATTGTAAAATCTGAGGTAAATTGGGCGCTGCTGTGCTCATCCCTTGAGATTGGTTCCAGGCACAGAATCTTTTCCATTTTTCAGCATAAAGTTTTCTAGTACTAGGCCTCCTTGCCTCTAAGATGATATCCATCACAGGTTTACTGAGGGATGGTAAAGGAGAGATTTTGTAAATAACCAGGCTGCAAAGTTCAGTGTTAGAAGCTGAGGTTGCAGAATCTGGTTCTTATGGTGAGACAACAGGGAAAGAGTCTGAGGCAGGTGCCATGGGGGTGACACACTGCACAGGAGGGGGTACCAGTGTTGGTGTGGCCAGTCTGGAGCAATCAAAATCATCCTTGGTTTATCCTGTTTGATTTTTAGTAGTACTTTGGAGAGCAGAGGCAGGGGGGGAAGGCATAGACTGATAGGTTTTTCCAGATGAAGGACAAAGCATCCACTTTCCAGGCTTGTTTGTGGGGAGTCCTTGTGCAAAATTTGTCCAATTGGTAGTTCTGGGGAGAGGCAAACAGGTCTATATCTGGGCTTCCCCATTTGCTTGTCAACATGTTGAAAATCCTTGGTTCCAGTTTCCACTCATGTGGGACCATGAGGTTTCTGCTTAGTCTGTCTGCCAGTGTATTTAATTTTCCTGGCAGGAATTGAGCTTGTAGGTGCACTTGGTAGCTCAAGGCTGTGTTCCACAATGCCATGGCTAATCTGCAGATGGGGTAAGAATGTGTACCCCCCCTGCTTGTTTATGTACCACATAACAGTGGTGTTGTCCGTCTTTACCATGAGTTGTCCAGGAAGAATGTGGTCCTTGAAGGCTGTCAGAGCATTCTGTACAGGTAACATTTCTTTTTGATTTGATATGCAGGTGCATTTGACTTGGGTTCCATTTGCCCTGAATGCACTTCCCTGCCAGGTGAGCCCCCCCCAAGCATAGTGTGATGCGTCTGTTAGGGTTTGGGCACCAGGGGCTGGTGTGAAAGGTAGTCACTTGTTTTGGTGGCAGGGCTCTGCCCACCAAAGGAATTCTAGGCGTAGGCAAGGTATGATATGAATCATTGTTTCTAGATCCTGAGAATGTTGACACCATAGGCTTTTTAGATACCACTATAGTTTCCTCATATGCAGTCTTGCATATGGAATTAGAAGAATGCAGGAGGCCATGAACCCCAAGGCTTGCAGTATTTGTCTTGCAGATAGCAGGGATTTTGTGGCCACTTGTTTGAAGTAGGTTGTCAAATGAATTTGTTTTTTTGGCGTGAGGTAAGCCATCTGGGAAGTTGTATTCAAACTTGCTACCAGGAATATAATTTGTTGACAGGGTACCAGGTGTGATTTCTTTTTGTTTATGGTGTACCCCAGACAAGTTAGAACCCTTCGTACAAAGGCCAGATAGTTCAAAAGTATGTCCTGGCTTTCTGCCTGAATTAGACACTCGTCCAGGTATGGGTATATTTGAATATTTCTTTGCCTGCAAAATGCAGTAACTGGAGCTAGACACTTTGTGAATACCCTGGGCGTAGTAGATAAGCCAAAGGGCAGTGCAGAGAACTGTTAGTGCATGTAGCCTGCTTTGAAGCTTAGGTATCTTCTGCAAGATTCCCTGATTGGGATGTGCAGGTATGCTTCTTTTAAATCTAGGTTGCCAACCAGGCATCTTTGCCCAGCATAGGAAGTAATTGGTGAAGAGTCAGCATCTTGAATTTTGGAATCTCCAAAAAGGTGTTTAGAGTAGACAGGTCCAGGATAGGACGCCATGAATTGTCTTTTCTGGGTACCAGGAAAAGTCTCGAGTAGAAATCTTGTCCTGTTTCCTCTTCTGGTACCAGTTGAATAGCCCCCATGCTTGAGAGAAAATACTTGTTTTTGGGCCTCTGCCCACTGATTTAGGGGTAGGTCTGGCCACCCGCTTGGTGTTGGCAACGTGTGGAAGTGAAATCTGTATCCCTGGGACACTATATTTAAAACCCATTTGTCCTGGGTAATGAGATCCCAGTTCTTTGCATGAAGAGCAATCTTTCCCCCCAAAGGGGCATTCAGTTGATAAGTGCTGGGAAATTTTAAAAGGAAGTCATTGAGACAGTTTACCTTAGGGGGGAGTCTTATTACTCCCAGATTTGGAAGTGGAGGCCCCCCACTGCTTAGTCCTGTGTGTCCCCTGGGACTGAAACCTGGGGGTTTTGCTGTGTCTGGGTTTGGCTTGAGAAGACCTGGAAGGGGCTGGAAAGGACCAATTCTTAGAGTGACAATGCCTACTAAATCTAGGAGGCTGAACTTGTAAGAAATCTTTTAACAGTTTGCATAGATTTAGCTTTATCTTCCATCTTTTTAAGAACTTCCTCAGCCTTGTTGCCAAACAGGTAGTCCTGATTTAAGGGAGCATCCAGCAATTTAGCTTTAACATGATCAGATAAAGATTGGTCCTTTAGCCAAGCATGCCTTCTGAGCACAGACCCAGTGACAGCATCCCTGCAAGAGGCCTCTAATGAATTGAAACCACATTGCAAAGTATGTTTTCCAACTTGTTCAGCAGAATGCATTAAATCCTTAATTCTTTATTTTCCACACAGTTAGGAATCAACATCATTTTCTGTTTAAGCAATCTAATAACATGTTGCTGATACTTTAACATATGAAACTGGTAGTTTAAAGCCCTAATGGCCAAGGTTGCAGAACTGTAAACCTCCTTACCCCATCTATCCTGCGCCCTGGAGTCTCTATCAGAAAGGGTAGGATTTTTAGCAGTAAAAGCCTTAATGCCCTTGGGCCCCTGCGAAATAGTATCTGGATCTGCAATAGGATTTTTAAAAAGGAACTTGTGTGAATCAGGGACCCTGTAGTATCTGTCAGGTTTTCTGGGAGCAGGAGGCAAGAAATCAGGGGCCAAACTAGATTCCGAAAAAGCATCATCAACAATGTCTAGCACAGGAGGAATAGCTAAAGGCCTATGCTGAGGTAGGAGTAAAAAATCCCTAAGCATCTTTTTTGAATCAGAAAAATCATGGCTTTCCCAGTGAAAATGCTTCCTTAGAGTATGTAAGGTTTCCCCAAAAGAAAAATCCTCTGGAGGGGAAGCAGAGGGAATGGAGTCCTCTGCATCAGAATCCTCATAAGTAGATAAGGATAAATCCAGATCATCAGAAGAATCAGAAAAAAAAACAGAATCCTGGTCAGAAGAATCATAAACAACTTCAGTCCCAGGCCTCTTAGAAAGGGGGGGGGGGGTTGGCTACCCCGATTAGAGTTATTAGATCTTCAGCCATTCTTATCATTTGTTTTTTAGGCATAGAGGCCAGAGCTTGTGGCCTGGGTGTCAGTGTTTTAGGCATGGTTCAAGATTTAGGCCTAATTGAAGGAGGCGTTGGTTTAATATGCAAGTCCGTAAGCCTGAATACACCCTCAGAAGCCAGTGCCAGCACAGTGGCTCCGGACCCATTCAAGGTAGAGGCATCCACAGGTTCCATAGTTGAAGCATCTCGCTGCATATCGGACTTCAAATGGGTCTCAGTAGAGGCCTGCGAATCAGAAGTAGCGGGTATCAGGGGCTGCGAAAGTGCCTCACTGAGTACTGGTGACCGGCTTAGGAGAAGCGTCTTCAGCAGTTTTGGACCTCGGCGGCCTGTCTCTGTCTTTATCTTTGCGTTTTTTCAGAATCCCACTAACCGACGACATTTCTGGATAATTAAACTGAGAATTGAAATATTTAGAGGCGGAAATATACCGACGGATAGTGCGCTGATTGAATAAAGCACAAAACCGACAGCAAGGTACGTCGTGGTCAGGGCCTAGGCAAGGAATACAGTACGAATTAAAATCTTTATGAGGTATTTGCTTTCCACAAGTAATGCAGTTATTAACTTTTACTGACCTTGGAAAGGAGCAAGAAAAAGTTTCCCCAACGGGGTACTTAGCTTTAGTTGAAGACTTCGGTTCTGAAACTTGAAAACGAAAATTTCAGAAGTCGGCCGACCGGCACTTGCGAACTGCTTCTGCTTCGGGCACCGCACAGCAAGAAAGACTGATGTAATGGCGTCGGCTGCATGTTTTATACCCCTGACATCATAGAAGAAGGGACAGCAACCGAAGCAGGACCCAAGACTTTGTTAATCAGGCAGACTGAGGGCTACCTGCATCAGTTCATCATCAATTCATGTTGTCCTGCTTTATCTTGTAGGTCCTGGATCTGCTGTCTGAATGTACTTATGTCCTCATTTCTTCATCGTTTTTTTTTCACTTTCACAAGCTTGCTGTGGGACATATGCTGAGATTATGAATATTCTATCATTAGGGTGGAGTCAGATTGCCAGAAGTCTTAACAGTAATTCTGATGACATCCTTCATTGCCTTCTGAAGCCTCTCTCTCACCACAATTCACACCATTTCTAGCCTGTCCTCCTCTTGAGTATTATACTCAGGATCCCAAGTTAAGTGGCTTTACTACACTGCCCTTCCATCTTGTCTCTTGGATACATAGGACGTCCAGGCTTCTCTGTACCATCATGACACTAGCCCTAAGCAGCATCCTACCTTCACCAAGAATGATACCACAATACCAACAAAAAAATAATTGACTTCAACAATTGTTTAGTTTCTGGTGTCTTTCCAAGGGGATCCAGTATCTGTCTGTCTGGGATGACATGGTTGACGGGCATTAATGCTTTGCCAGAAGTGGCCTCCACCTGTCACTTCTGGGATTCCAGATCCTGGCCAAGGCTCTTGCCTCCCCCATTGTGCCTTTTTTAGGCTATGTCCCAAAGACAAATTTTCTAACATAAAAGATCTGTCAAAAAGCAAATTGAAGGTTATGCTGCTTAATGCTAGGAGCCTTAACCGGAAAATTCACTCATTGGAGGCTCTCCTTGCACTGGAAGATACCGATGTCTGTACGGTCATGGAAACTTAGTTCAGGGCTGAGGAGAGCACCCCTGCCTTACCAGGCTATACTTCATTCCACACATTTCAACCCCAAAATGAGGTCGGGAAGACTAAGGGTGGTGAAGTCTCTGTCTTCTTTAAGGACAGGCACAACTCCAGACTGGTTTGCCAAAATGACGGACTGGAATTACTCCATGTGCTACTGACAGTTGGCAAGATACCCATCCAAGTTATAGCAAGCTATAGACCCCCCTCCATGACTCAGGACACCCACTCCTCCTACCCGGACCTACTTGACTTCATCAATGTATGCCCTAACACTCTGATCCTTGGTACTTCATCTATTCCTCCATAGACTGGGTGAACTCTTCGTGCACTAATACATTTACCCAGTGATTCCTTGACTTCATCATTTCTAACACACTAGACCAGTTTGTCTCATCAGCCACAAGGGGAGATAACATTCTGGACTTGGTTCTCACCAACATGGGCAACTGCTGCACCACTCCTATAGTATGTTCTTCCCTGGTAAGATCAGATCATTGATCTGTCTCATTCAAAGTGTCTGTCCCCACCATCCCCCCAGCCGCAACCAGGCTAAAAAAACTTCTCAAAACCTGACTACAACCTGTTAAGGGAGGGTATCAGTAGCTTCACACCACCACCACCCCCTCAGAGGATGCAGATAACTATGCTGAACAGTACGCCAGTGCAGTGTACAAGCACCTGTACAACTGCATGGACTCAGCCATACCCAACAGAACTAAACCCTGCTCCTCAAGGAAACACAAACCTGTCTGGTAGACATCCTCTATCCAACAGGCTTTACAACAAAAGGAAGAAACTGTTGTTCAGGGGTAAAAAGGAACAAATTCCAAATTGGAAAAACTCCCTCCTCAGCCTCAACAAGCAAATTAGATCACTAGTAAAAACCTCCAAAGCCAATTGTGAATTGAAACTAGCCTGTGAAACAAAGGGAAGCCACAAAGCCTTTTCAGTTACGTCAAAAGCCTCCATGGCAAAACCCAAGTTTGTTCAGAATTGGTACTTAACGGCACCACTTACACTTAACCTGTTGACTTAGCCAGCCTGGTAACAGATAGGTTTAGTGCAAACTTTACCCCATCCCCCCAAAGGTCCATTCGACATCCTTAATACTTGTCCCGCACTTCACATCTCCAAAGATCTAGTGTTAAAAGCCCTATCCAAGGCAAAGAACACAGCTTCTATGGGACCTCATAGTATCCCAGGCTGTATTCTGTACCATCTCCAGCAAGAACTAACTTCGCCATTGAGCACCCCGTTCAACCACAGCCTAAGTACAGGCTGCATTTCAGCAGAGTGGAGAACTGACATTGTCATCCCATGCACAAAGGTGGTGTCACTAATGACCCTGGAAATTGTTACCCCATTAGCTTGACAAGTCTGATCTGTAAAGCCATGGAGTGTATTATTATGGAGCTCATAAACAAGGACATGGACAATCTCAAAGCACTTGACCCCACCCAGTTCGGATTCGTCAAGGGCAAATCTTGCCCGTTGAACCTGGTTGACTTATTTGAGACGGTCACCAAGGGCCTGGATGAGGGAAAGTCAGCACATACAGCTTACCTTGACTTGACCAAGGCTTTTGACACAATCCTCCACTCAGGCATCATTGAAAAGCTAACACAACTTGGAGTAAATCCCTATCTCATCAGGTAGGTGACCAACTGGCTTTCCGATAGGCCCTACAAGGTCAAAATAGGCACCTCCACCTCCGACAGCAGACTTGTCACTAGTGGTACCAGGGATCTGTCCTGGGACCCTTACTGTTTAGCATCTACTTTTCAGAGGTCCAGGCAAAGACAAAAGGCCTATGGCTGACCAAGTTTGTGGACAACTGCAAATTGAGTGCTGTCATCCCCAGATGATGTTAACATACTGCAAGAGGGTCTCACAGCCACAAACGACTGATGCAAAAGTCATGGCCTTAAGTTAAACACAAAAAAATGTATTATCATACCATTCGGCAAAAACATGGCCCCTACTGATTACCACATCAATGGCAACCCCCCTAAGCACACAACCTGTGGTGAGAGACCCGAGTACTCAGGTTGACAACAGTCTCACATTCGACCATCATGTAGTGGCAGTGGTCAGAAGAGCCTTTTACTTGGTTCATCTCATAAGTAAAGGATTGCATCCAGAAAAAAAGGATGTTATTACCTCTCCGTACTCCTACCTTACTAGGCCAATAGTTGAGTATAATGCCCCGTTTGGTATGTACTTCTCCAAACACCTGTACCAACTGGAAAGACCACAGAAATAGCTCAGAAAGAGAATCCATGGCCTCGCAACACCCGTCCTATGCAGACAGCCTGAAATCACTGTTACTCTACTCGTTATCATACAGATTGCTCAGAGGTGATCTGTATCTTGCCTACAAGGCAATATCCCACCCTGCCCTAGAGATGCTCCATATCCGTAAGTCTAACTCCCTGCGCATTGCCCACTCGAAAGGCGTAAATTTAATATGTGACATCAACAAAACCTGCTGGAGAGACAGGTTTGTCTCCCAGAGGCTGCCCCATCTCTGGAATAGACTTCCTGTACATGTCAAACAGAGTACCTTACTGACCTCTTCATGCGCAGCCTTGAGTGGATGGGCAACTACAAATTTGTCCCAGAGTTCCACCTGTATCACTCATTGACAGGGGAGACAAGTGCTGACTAAGGTTTCTTTTTTGCAGATAAACTCTTTGATAGGCTTGTAAGGGTCCTAGGGCCATTAGCCTAGTAACCTCCTCTGATCCTATGTCATCCATTTCCAAGCCCCATTCTGTCAGTGAGCCTACACTGTGTAGCAGTTCTTAGTTCATGTCTGTCACCATTGGCATAGGTCCCTGGCATAGGTTGGAGTAGTCGGGTCCTCAACCCACTTATCACCGACAAATACCCATGCCCATTTTGAGACATTAGTCAACATAACTGAATAACCTAGAACCATATATTACACTGTCAAGTGGCTAACCCTGCCACAGTATACAGTCTTTGATCCGTGTTCTCCTATCTTAAGTATACTGCTCACCACAGTAGATGCCCAAAGCCTTTGGTCTGTGAAGTTCTTCCCCCTATAGGGCACCATGTAGACTCTGTGCTGCTGCCCACAGCTCCATTAATTGGCGAGTGAGATGGAAACACTCAGCATGTTTTCTGCAGTTGGGAGGAACCTCATACACAGGAAGAACATGCAAACTCCAAACAGGCATTGGCCGGAGGTCAGGATCAAACCTTGTAATTTGTGCACTCGTATACATACATATACAGTGTTATTTTTATAAACATTTCTTTTAATTTTATACTTGCTAAGTAGCAAAAGGGTTGTTTCACAACTGTAAAATAATGGCTCGATCTGTCTCACTCTCACTCTCTCACTTTCATACACGCATACACACACACGCGCGCGCACTCTTTTTGATTTTTCCTTTTACTTTTAATTTTACACTCATTAAACAGCAAAAGCACTGCTTAGTGAGTGTAAAAAACTGTTAGCTTTTTTACAGTCTGTGCTTCATAGTATCTTAATATGCTGCCGTAAAGTGTTGGACTTGTTTTTCAACTGACATTAATATTAACATGTTGGACAACCTTTGTTTCTCACAAAATATGCATAGGCTGTATTTATAAATTATGTCATGCCTTTACTGAAATAAACTTTCCAAAGCAATATACAAGTTTGATAATTCAATGCAGCACTTTCAGATAGTAATTCTCAAACCTAAATGACAGAACTTATTGCCCATTTGTGTTTAGTAACTTTCAGATGTTCTTCGTGTTTCACTGTTGCAGTCATCACATTTGGGTTATCTGCCTGCAGGAAGCCCTCAGCCGGCCTGAATACCAGAGTATTCGGATCTCTGCGTCGGATGCTGTCACTTCTTCCATGACATCAGGTTGTCAGGGGTATAAAAACATGCAGCCGATGCCATTACATCAGTCTTTCTTGCCATGCGGTGCCCAGAGCAGAAGCAGTTCGCAAGTGCCAGCCGGCCGACTCCTGAAATTTTCGTTTTCGAGTTTCAGACCTGAAGTCTTCAAAAAGTTAAGTACTCCGTTGGAGATCCTTTTTTTCTTGTTCTAACCAATGTCAGAAAAAATTAACAATTGTCTTGCCTGTGGAAAGCAAATACCTCATAGAGATTTTCATTCTTACTGCGTCACATGTTCAGGCCCAGACCACGACATCCCTCGCTGTCAGTTTTGTGCCTTGTTCAATGCCCGAACTATTCATAGTCAGGCTATTTTTGCAGCTAAATACTTTCATTCTCGATCTCCGTACTCTGAAATGGCTTTGTTAAGCCATCCGACTACCGATCTTCCGAAAAAACGTAAGGATAAAGACAGAGAGAGACCGCATAGGTCCAACACTGCCGACGACGCTTCCGTTATGCTAGTCAGTGAGGCGCTTTTGCAGCCCCTAATACCTGCTACTACAGATTCACAGGCCTCTACTGAGACCCATTCGGAGTCCAGTATGCCGCAAGATGCTTCTTCGACTATGGAACCTGCGGATGTCTCTACCTTGGATGGGTCCGGAGCCGCTGTGCAGGCACCGGCTTCTGAGGGTGTATTCAGGCCTACCGACTTTCATATTAAACTGACGACTTTGTTTCAAGCTAGAAATACCGAATTTCTCAGGCCTAAAGCTCGCACTACGCCTAGAAAACCAATGACCAAACCGCATACTCAGGGCCATATGCCTCAAAAACAAATGATTAGAATGGCTGTAGACCTTATTACCTTAATTAGGGGAAGCCAGTCTTCCCCCTCTAAGAGACCTAGAACTGATTTTCTTTTTGATTCTTCTGATCAGGAATCTGATATTTCTGTTCCTTCTGACTACCAGGATTTACCCTTATCTACTTATGAGGATTCTGATGCAGAGGATTCCATTCCCTCTGCTTCCACTGCAGAATATTTTTCTTTTGGTGAAACCTTGCATACCCTTAGGGAGCATTTCCGCTGGGAAAGCCAGGACTATTCTGAGTCCAAAAAGAGACTTGGGGAATTTTTAGTCCTGCCTCAACACAGGCCTTCAGCTATCCCTCCTGTTCTCGAGATTATAGATGGTGTTTCTTGGAATCCAGCCTTACCCCAGACACTTTGCCTTCAGCTCCCAGGAAACCTGACAGGTATGAAGGAACGTGAAGCCAAGCTGATGGAGAAAGACCTATGGAACACTGTGGGTGAGCCTGAATCCAGTGAGCAGTTCATTCAACTAGAATGGCTCATGGTAAAAGAGATTAACTTGTTATATGACAGCAAATTATTGGAAAAGTATGTGAGCCTCAGCATCACTCCTAGGGGGCTACTAGTAGAGAAACTGACAGCTTTTGATTTTACTGACGATGAGCTGGATTTCCTGCAAGAATGGAGACAGATTTCGTTGGAATGTATGCTTGGCTGGCTTCATGTTCTCATCAGAAGAAACCAATGACAGGGTGAAAAGTTGGCAGCAGCAGATTATCGGCTTGCAAAACAAATTGAGAACTTCGTTGCCTACTGATATTTTTTCCAAACAAATGTGTGATCTAAGGGGTAAATTGAACGAGAACGAACAGTCAGTGTTGGAAAGGAAGAAAAATTATCTCGTGATATTATTGAATTTTGAAGTGGTATCGTCTATGGTTTGAAACATTCCCAATGTTGTGGGAGGGCCAGAACCAAGGGAAAGTTTGTTGCTGCTTCGAGAGGACTGCGAGAGTGGTCGGCGTCTTCAGCAGAGACTGTGGCTTCCAAAAAAAGTGTATCTTTTGAAAACATTGAATTAGATTTGTCATCTGAATCCTCTCAGAACCTGGAAGTGAGTGGGGGTTCATCCACTTCAGCCGTGCAGCAGGGAAAGGTCAGGCGGAATCGACAGAGGGACAGGAAAGAGCGCTGGAACTTGTAGAAATCTTGTTTTTGAACTTGCTGAAAGAGTATGTAATGCAGGTTCTGTACTTGTGAACAATAATTCTGTGGATTTTCTGTCTTTCCAGTATGGTAATGTTTTTTTCAATGTTACAAGGACTAGTACTGATGCACTTAAAGTTGTTAATTTATGTCACTTCCCTTTAAGTGAGACAGCTGTTGGATGGGTTGCTTTGTTAGGGGACAAAATATGTGCCAGTTAAAGTTCCCACATTAGCAGATTTATTATTAGATGTCAAGAAATTCTGCAGAAAATTGCATTTAATTGTTTACTTTAGTTACATCATTAAACTTTCTTTTTCCAATGTGAATAATGTGAATGCAAATGTAGATGCAGTGCTCTTGGATGAAGATGATAGTTTGCTAAATGTTTCTGTCTATGATTATCCTATTGTGGATGAGAATGAACAAGAAAATATGGTGGGGTGTTGAAGTTTTGAAACTGGCAATGGCAGATTGATCGTCCCTGTTTTGCCCACATTGAGCAAGTTTGTACCTCCCAAATTGTCTTCTGCAGTTATTTTGTTTGAGCAAATTTTGTGTAGAAAAGTTGAAGATTAATTTTTTTAATTTGTTAAAAAGGATAAAAAATACGCTATTACTAAGAATGAGTAGGAAACATTAAACTCATTAAGATGTCAGCTTTCTAATTTTGTGTTCAAACAGGCAGACAAAGGCGGGAACTGGGTCATCATGTCAAAGATACAATATAACAAAATGGCTTTTGATTTATTATTAAGGCAGGAGGATTACCTGATATTAGGTTTTAATCCTGTACAGGAGTACAGTGAACAATTGTTAGAGCTTTTAGAGCATGGGGAAAGATTGGGCTTCTTTAGTAGGGAGAATGTAAAGAAATTGTATATTGAGAAGCCTGTTAAACCTTTTTTCTATGCTCTGCCTAAGATACATAGGTTCATAGGTTCATAGGTTCATACTAGGCTATCTGCCCAAGGGCATTCATAAGCCCAGCCCATAGTTATGTGGCTTTCGCCACCCCTTTAGTTTGAAGAAAACTATGCCTATTATTTTGCTGTGCTTCTGTCAAGCAGTGACACTGAAGTAATCCCTGGGGTATATCTGCGATCTCCCATCCATTGGTCAAGATTCCTTTTGAACAAGGCCAGCGAGGTGCTCTGCCTCACATGTACCGGGATTTTGTTCCACAGCATAGGGAGTCTCTGGGTGATGAATCTGTCCCTCCAGCACGTTCTGTTAATAACCGTGTCAAGGTTTAAGTCTCCCGCCCTTGTGGTTCTCACGGGATCTAGATTTTTGAGGTGAAGCATATTCATCAAATCTGGGTTTGACATGGCCTTATATGTCAGGCACAGGTCACCTCTGAGCAAGCGGTATGCGACTGAATAGAGCTGGAGTTCTTTCAGTCTGGCAGCAAAAGACATATTTTGAGACCCTTTATCCTTTTGGTGAGGAACTTTTGGGGCCTTTCCAGCTGCTGCAGGTGTCGGGTCAGATACAGAATGGGGCATTGTACTCAATCATAGGTCTAATGAGTGATGAGTACAGGGGGACGATGACCTCCCTAGATCTAGATGTGAATCCCTTCATGATCAGGTGGGCAATGTAGAAGGTTTTCCTAACTACTTTGGCAACATGAGTGTCAAACGAAAGGTTACTGTCAACCTGGGTCCCCAGATCCCTGATGACTTCTTCTGTGCTCAGTGGATTCCCACCTATATGGTAGCTAGGGGTAACCTTGTTTTTCCCGAAGGGTATGACTATGCATTTCTTGGCGTTTAACTTTAGGCCATGGCTCTGGCACCAGTTATCCGTTTCTGTGAGGCCCTTCTGAAGGATATCTGTGTCAGATGTGTTTTCGACTATGGCACCCAGTTTGCAGTCATCTGCAAACTTTGTCAGCCATAACCCTCCTGTGTTTGCCTGTACTTCAGAAAAGTAGATGCCGAACAAGAGTGGTCCCAGGACTGAGCCCTGTGGGACACCACTTGTGACAGGCTTTGAGTCTGACATGGCGCCAGCAACTCTGACCCTGTGGGTTCTGTCACTTAGCCAGTTTGCAACCCATCTTGTGATGTATGGGTTTACATTTAAGCTGATGAGTTTTTCGATGATACCTGAGTGGGGTATTGTGTCGAAGGCCTTTGCCAGGTCGAGGTAGGCCGTATGGACTGCCTTGCCCTCATCAATGGCCTTGGTGACTGTTTCGAAAAAGTCAACCAAGTTTAAGAGGCATGATCTGCCTTTGACAAAGCCAAACTGGGATGGATCCAAAGTCTGCAAGTTCCCTATGTCTTTATTTATGAGTTCCATTATGATCCTCTCCATGGCTTTGCAGATAAGGCTTGTCAAGCTAATGGGACAGTAATTTCCAGGGTCGATGGAGGCACCGCCCTTATGAAGTGGGACCACAGTCGCCGTGCGCCACTCCTTAGGTACGTATCCTGAGGTGAGGCTAAGATTAAACAGCTGTCCTAACTGCGGGTTAAATTCCTCATTGAGTTCGTGGAGCACACAGCCGGGGACACCATCCGGTCCCATGGATGCTGTGTTTTTTTGCCTTGGAGAGAACAGGTCTCACCTGGGCGTTGGAGATGTTTGGCGGGCTACAATCCTCTGGTATAGATATCTCTCCTTTTGGGGAGTTTGCACTGAACCTGTCAGCCAGTATGTTGGCAATGTGTGTAGGTTCAGTAATCTTCACATCATTTTGAACTAATTCTGAGCATATCTGGGAGTTTCCTCCTAGTTTTCTAACATAGCTAAAGAAGGCCTTATGATTGTCTTTTGAGTCCTTGGCGATTTTTCTCTCAAAATTTGCCTTGGATGATTTTATGAGAGCTCTTAGTTTTTTACTTGTAATGATCAAAGGTGTCCTACCTTTCAAGGATTTTGCTCTATCTTGTAGTAGCTTCCTCCTTTTGTTGTAGAGCTTGTTTATGGCTGGGGTCCACCAGACTGGCGCTTGCCTTTGGTACAAAGAGTCTTAGTTTTGTTTGGGATTGCCTGATCCATGCAGTCCTGTAGGTGCTGGTAGAAGGCATTTGTAAGTGATTCAGCGGTTTGAGTAATGTTTACCACTGGCTCAGGGGCCTTAAAGGAGACCACACTAGTTTTTAGAAGTGTGAAGTCGGTTTTTCTGAAGTTTTTCACTGTGATCTTCTTTATTTCAGGTGGGGGCGGTATGAGGACCTCCAGCGAGATTAGTTTATGATCTGATCTCACCAGTGAGGGGTATACTTCGGTGTTGAACATTGTGATCCCATGTTCGTGATGATGAGATCAAGTATGTTTTCTCCTCTTGTGGGGATGGTGACTAGTTGTTCCATGGCATTTGAGTTTATGAACTCCAGGAACCTTTGGGCTAGAGTGTTTGGGCTTGAGTAGTGTTCCCAGTCTATATTAGGGTAGTTGAAATCACCTAGTATGATGGTATTTGGAGATACATTTATCCCCTCCAGTGTTTTCAGGAAGGCCATGTGAGGTTCCTGAGTTTGAGAGGGTGGCCTGTAACATGCTACAAATTGCAGAGCAGTCTTGCCTATGGTTAATTGCACCTGGATGGTCTCCGATGCATCGTGCGTTGTCACCAACCTTGAGGTGTGTGTGTCCTTTATGAATATGGACACCCCCCCCTCCTTTCTTGGTGTTGTCCGAATTTTGGGGCCGGAACGCATGATATGAGGTGAAACCTGATAGTGCTGGGATGCTCTCAGGAGCTTTGAACCAGGTTTCTGTCAAAAAGCTTTACAGATCCCCCAGGAAGACCTATTGTTTCGGGGATAGGTTCCTACCTGCAAAATGTAGGCCTGTTGATTGATTCCTTTTTGAAAAAAAATTCTGGCCAAAGTTCCTGCACATGTAAAAAATACTACAGAGCTTTGTGAGGAAGTAAGAAACATTCCTTGGCGTGAGGATTATTATTGGGTGGTGGCAGATGTTAATTCACTTTATACCAATATTCAGCTGAGATGGGGGTTGGAAGCTATGTGGGAGTGTTTGGGTGATGGACCTAGGACAGCTTATGTGACAAGACTTCTGGAGTTTTGCTTAAGTCACATCTATTTTGTTTTTGAAAAAGAGTATTTTCTACAGTGCAGAGGGACGGCAATGGGTGCACCATATGCACCTACTTATGCCATACTTTATATGGAACTTTTTGAGAAAAAATTCAACTATGGTACCAGTTTCTTTCAAGAAAATGTAGTATTTTTAAGAGATACATAGATGATTTGATTTTCTTGTGTAAAGATGACCCCAAGAGGTTTGATGAATTTTTTTCTTATTTAAATACCACTGGACATGGTCTGAAATTTTCTATAGTAAGGGGGGATTCTAAGGTGATATTTCTGGATGTTGAGTTTTATGTGGACTCGAACAATAGTGAGAAAATTCAGTTTAGACCTTACAGGAAGGAAACTGCTGTAAACAACTTTTTGCTTGCATCCAGTATGCATCCTCCTCATTTACTTGAATCGTTATCTGTGGGCGAATTCTTTTTATTGAATACTAAAAAGAGGTTATGTTCAAGAGGTTATGATGAGAAGACATTAAGTATGGCTAGAAGGACATGCTTAGGTTTAGCAGGGGCAAATATGCCAATGCTAGATTAGGCAATCAGGAGGAAAGGGAAATTTATTTTTTCTAAATATTCTGATTTCTCTGAAATGATGAGGAGAATGATTGTGGAATCGTGGCATATAATAAGTGGGGATGCCCATGTGGGAAAGTTATTTCCTAGATATGTCAGATTCTCTTATGGATGCTATGCTAATTTGAAGGAGCTTTTGAACATGGCCCAGGGTCATTCAACAGGATTGTTCCTGACCCAGAGACTCCCCAGACTCTGGAATAGATTGCCTATACATGTCAAGCAGAGTGCCTCTTTGGTCCTCTTCAAAAGGAACCTTGACGATTGGATGGGAGAAAGGAAATTCACCCCGGGGATCACGTCAGTTGCCCTGCTAGACAGGGGTCCAGGGAAGTAAATAGTGTGGGGAAAAAATAGCCAGGGAATTGTTCTGGCTAGGCTTGTATAGGCCCTAGGGCTGATAGCCTAGTACCAACCTATGAACCTATGCATCCGGTATATTTCCTATTGGCCATTGTAAAGTGTGTATTCATGTTAAGAATATTACGGGAGGTCGGATGAATGGTAGAAAATTTGTATACAAGGGAAAGTTCAGCTGTTACTCATGTGCGGTAGTTTATGCCATTGGTTGTGACTTTGTTGATACCAAATGGTATGTAGGACAGACTAAAAGAGCAGTAAAAATCAGGATTTTAGAACATCTTAGGGACATACGAAATGGTAATATAAAAAGTCCTGTTGCTGAGCATTTTTTGACAGTGCATAATGGCAACACTTCAGGTTTTTTCTTTTGTGTCCTGGCCCAGCCTGTATTCCGGGGGGGGGGGGGGGGGGGTGATGTAGTTGGGAAGTTATTAGAGTTAGAGAGCAAGTTCATTTTAAATTATAGGACACTTTCACCGAGGGGTCTTAATTTGGAAGTGAATTTAGTGTATTAGGATGTTGCACAGTGTTGGATTATATATTATATGATGATGTTTTTTGCATTATTAGTTTGGTTTCATAGTTTCTGTCTTGAATTTAATGTTGAATTTTGCTAATGGAGTCTGTTCAATATTTTTTGGAAAAAGTTTCATAGGTAGAACATAATTAAATGTGATGTTGACAGCTTGCTTAGTAGTTTATTATAAATAATTTAAGCTATATTAAATAACATATTAAGAGTTGAAATAAAATTGTTAATATATATTGTATAAAATAATATTGTGAACAATGTTTAGGCTTAAATGTTAACATAATGGCAAATGTTAGTAATTATTGTTAATTAAATGTAATTGAATGATTGATTTTTTTTGGAATGTATTTAAGACAGTTACATTCTGAATGATGTATCCGTTGAAGGCAAGCAGCCAAGGTACCAGATCTTGAAGTAAAAGGATTTCTATCAGCTCTACCCTGGTGTTGGTGTTTTTTTGAATTTTTTCAGGTACTGCAGAGTACCTGATTCTCACAAATTCCTCTTCAAGAATCCTACTGCGGATCCAGAGACTATTTCCTAAGGACCAAAAGGCATTAAGGCTACTACTGCCAAAAATCCTACCCCTTCTGATAGGGACTCTAGAGCTTTAGACAGATGGGGTAAGAAGGTATACACTTATGCTACTTTGCCCATTAGGGCTTTAAATTGCCAGTTTCATATGCTAAAGTATCAGCAGCATATTATGAGACTACTTAAACAGAAAATTATGTTGATTCCTGACTGTGCTGAACACAAGGATTTGCAACAGTTAATGCATTCTGCTGAACAAGTTGGTAAACATGCTTTGCAATGTGGTTTTGATGATTTAGAAGCATCTTGCAGGACTGCTGTCACTGGGTCTGTACTTAGAAGGCATGCTTGGCTTAAAGAACAAAACTTGCCAGATCATGTTAAAGCCAAATTACTGGATGCACCCTTAAACCAAGACCGCCTTTTTGGCAACAAAGCAGAAGAAGTCCTCAAAAAGATGGAGGAAAAAGCTAAATCTATGCAAACTGGTAAAGATTTCTTACATGTACAGCCTCCTAGATTCAGTAGGCATTGGCCTTCAAAGAACTGGTCTTTCCAGTCCCTTCTAGGCCTTCTCAGTCCAAACCCAGGAGCAGCAGACCACCAAGACTTCAGTCTCAGGTTATGCACCGATCTAAGCAGTGGGGGGCTCCCACTTCCAAAGCAGGGAGTAGTAAGCCACCCCCCTATGGAAAAACGGCACAATTATCCTTAACTCTTCCAAGCCCTGCTCAACTACTTGCTCTTTTAGGAGGAAAGCAAAAAACTGGGAACTCATTACCCAGGACAAATGGGTTTTAGACATAGTTTCCCTAGGATACAGATTCCACTTCCACTTACTGCCAACCACAAGTGGATGGCCAGACCTCCCCCCAAATCAGTGTGTGGAGGCCCAACAAGTGCTCTCTCTCTCTCTCCTCAGTATCAGGGCTATTCTTCCTGTCCCAGCAGAACAAAGGGGACAAGGTTTTTATTCAAGACTATTCCTGTTTCCCAGAAAAGAAAACTCCTGGCGTCCTATCCTGGACCTGTCTGTTCTCAACACTTTTCTGGTGGTTCCAAAATTCAAAATGCTAACTCTTCAACAGCTTCTTCCTATGCTAGCCAAGGATGCCTGTCTGGCAACCCTAGACTTAAAAGAAGCTTACCTGCACATCCCAGTAAAGGAATCCTGCAGACAACACTTACATTTCAGGGCGGGCTCCATGCACTATCAGTTCTCTGCACTTCCCTTTGGCTTATCTACTGCGTCCAGGGTATTCACAAGGTGCCTAACTCCAGCCATTGCATTTTGCAGGCAGAGAAATTATTCAGATTTACCCACACGTGACGATTGCCTGATTCAGGCAGAAAGTCAGGACTTGCTATTACAACACCTGACATTTGTAAAGAGACTTCTAACCTCACTGGGGTACACCATCAATGAGAAGAAATCACACCTAGTACCCTGCCAACAGATTGTATTCCTGGGAGCAAGCTTGAACACAACTTCCCAGATGGCATTCCTCACTCCGGAGAAACAAGTTTATTTGACAACCTATTGGCCACAAAAAAACAGCGATCTGCAAGGAAAATCCTGCACGCCCTGTGGTTCATGGCCTCTTGCATTCTGTTAATTCCATATGCAAGACTGCATATGAGGAAACTTCAGTGGTATTTAAAAAAGTCTATGGTGTCAACATTCTCAGGACCTGGAAACAATGATTCCTATCATTCCTTGTCTAAGGGCAGAGTTCCTTTGGTGGGCAGAGGCCTGCTACCACAACAAGGGAGTCCCTTTCACTCTACCCCCTACTGCCCAAACCCTAACAACAGAAGCATCAGACTATGCATGGGGGGGGGGGCTCACATGGCAGAGCAGTGCATTCAGGGCAAATGGAACCCAAAGCAGATGCACTTGCATATCAATCAAAAAGAAATGTTAGCTGTACAGAATGCTGTGACAGCCTTCAAAGACCTTATTCTTCCAGGACAATTATTGGTAAAAACAGACAACACCACAGTTATGTGGTACATAAACAAGCAGGGGGAACCCATTCCTACCCACTCTGCAGACTAGCCATGGCTCTGTGGAATGCAGCCTTGAGCTACCAAGTGAACCTGCAAGCTCAACACAAATGGAAACTGGAACCGAAAATATTCAAGCTCTTGAGGAACAAATGGGGGACACCAGAGATAGACCTGTTTGCCTCCCCTCAGAACTACCAATTGAACAAATTCTGCACCAGAGCTCCTCACAGTCAAGCTTGGAAAGTGGATGCCCTGTCCTTTACATGGGAAAGCCTCTCAATGTATGCCTTTCTCCCTCTGCCTCTCCTCTCAAAGGTTCTACTAAAGATCAAACAGGACAAGCCACGGACAATGCTGATTGCCTCTGACTGGCCATGCCAGCACTGGTACCCCCTTTTGCGCATTCTGACAGTGCTATAACCATGGCACCTGCCTCAGACCCCTTCCCTGCTGTCCCAGCAGGCGGGCCAGATTCTGCACCCTCAGCTTCAAACCCTGAACCTTGCAGCCTGGCTAATTCCCTGAGCTCACCTCTAGCAACCCTCAGTAAGCAGGTGCTGGATGTCATTCTTGAGACAAGGAGGCCTAGTACTAGAAAATCCTATTCAGAAAAATGGAAAAGATACTGTTCCTGGAGCCATGCTCAGGGGATGGGCACAACGGTGCCCAGCTTGCCTCATATTCTAGATTATTTAACAGAAATACTCCACAAGGGCCTATCTTTCTCTTCAATTAAGATTCATGCCTCTGCCATTTCAGCACATTTTAATACTGATCCACCCCTCTTCTCTCATCCCCTGCTAAAACAATTCCTTAGAGGGGCCAAAATTTAAGACCCCTTCCCCCGCCAGGAGAGCTCCCACTCCTGCCAGGGGCCTTAACTTTGTATTGGAAAAACTCACTCTTCCCCCCTTTGAACCAGCTGCTACAGCAGAGTTGAAATTCCTTTCTTGGAAAACAGCCTTACTTCTAGCCATCACTTCAGCAAGAAGAGTGTCTGAACTGCAGGCCCTCATGGCAGTGGAACCTTTCATTATCTTCCATGCGGACAGGGTTTCCCTCAGGACTAATCCATCCTTTATGCCCAAGGTGGTGTCTAATGTGGCTCTAAACCAGTCCATTCATTTGCCTATTTTTTCCCTAATCCTCAAAATAAGGGGAAAAGGATACTGCATTCTCTGGACGTGCACAGATAGCTTAGATTCTATTTGGACAGAACTAAGCCTCTCAGGAAATCTGATCAGCTGCTAGTTAGCTTTGCTGCAGGGCAGAGGGGAAGGCCATTTCAAAGCAAACCATTTCCAAATGAATAGCCCATTGCATCCATTTCTGCTACAAGCACCATGGAAAACCTACCACACAGGGGATAAGATCACATTCCACCAGGCCTGCATCTTACCTCTATGGCATTTCTCAGAGGATTCCCAACCAGGGACATCCTGGAAGCTGCTACCTGGAGCTCTGTACGCACTTACACCAAGCATTACCACCTGCCCATCTTTTCTAAATCTAGAGCTGGATTTGCCACAGCAGTCTTACAGGGCCTGATTGCTAGCCCCAATGCTCTTTAACTGCCTCCACCCTTCCTTAGCTTTAGGAATGAACCCAAATGTGATGACTGCAACAGTGAAACGCAAAAAACATAGTACAGTTGTGTACACTTACCATAAATGTAGATGTTCGAGTGTATTCACTGTTGCAGTCCTGGTTACCCTCCCTCAAGCCTCCTGACGTCTCTTGGCTGCCTTTCCTCCTTGTTTGGCATATATTATATCATGTGTATTTGCTTTTTGCTGGGGGTGTTTCATACCCTATAATTGCTTCCTATTGTGGGGGCACCTGATATCTGGGGTAAGAAAAACTGATGTAATGGTGTTGGCTACATGTTTTTATACCCACTGATGACCTGATGTCATGGAAGAAGTGACAGCATCTGATGCAGAAATCCGAAGACTCTGGTATTCAGGCCGGCTGAGGGCTACCTGCAGGCAGATAACCCAAATGTGATGACTGCAACAGTGAATACACTCGAACATCTACATTTATGGTAAGTGTACAGAACTGTACTTTGTCCTCAGTCATAGTCAGTCAGTGTTCATGCCTCCTTTACCTGTGTCTCTGGCTGTGCTTCAGGTTGTCTTTCTTCAGGCTTTGGGCCTCTCTGGTCATAGGCTCCCACACATTATCGGTCAGGTGTGGTTTATGGTTGGAGATGTGAATGTTGAAAATGTTATATAGGACAGACTTTTAGTCCTGTTAGGGGCAGACTATTGGACAACATAACAGAGATTCATAATAAGTCTGAACCCATCTCAGTAACACAGCATTTTCTCGTGTGTCATAACTCAGATCCCTCAGAAATCTTTCATAGGTAGGTATTTAGGCTATCAGCCCAAGCCTAGCTAACAAGGTTCCCTGGCTTTTGCCACCCAAGAAGGTTATTTTCCTGTGCCCCTGTCGAGCAGAGCCACAGAAGTGATCCCTAGGGTGAATTTCCTATTTCCCATCCACTCATCAAGATTTTTCTTGAAGAGTGCTAATGAGGAACTGTGCTTGACATGGATAGTTAGCTTGTTCCAGAGTATGGGAAGTGTCTGGGACAGGAATCTATCCCTCCAGCATGTTCGGTTTATTGTGGTGACAAGGTTTAGGTCCCTGGAGCATGTTGCTCGGAGGGATTGGGACTTCTTTAGATGTAGAATGTCCATCAGCTCTGGATTTGACATGGCTTTGTATGTTAGGCAGAGATCACCTCAGAGTAGGCGATATGCTACAGAGTAAAGCTGGAGTTTTTTGAGACTGTCAGTGTAGGGCATCTGTTTGAGTCCCATAATCTTCTTTGTGAGGTATTTTTGTGGCCTTTCCAGCTGTTGCAGATGTCTTGTGAGTTACATTCCAAAAGGGGTGTTGTACTCAATAATGGGTCTAATGAGAGCCGAGTAGAGGGGAACAATGACCTCTTTTTTTTCCTGGATGAGAATCCTTTTGTGATGACGTGTGCCACGTAGAAGGATTTCCTGACTACTGTGACAATGTGTTTATCAAAGGAAAGACTACTGTCCACCTGAGTCCCAAGGTCACTTATCACACCTTTGGCGTTAAGTGGATTGCCACTTACGTGGTAGTTCATGGGTACCGAGTTTTTACCAAAGAGGATGGCAATGCATTCTTTGGCATTGAGCTTGAGGCCATGGCTCCGACACCAGGCATCAGTCTCAGCGAGCTCCTTCTGTAGGATGTCCACATTTTTTGGGGACTCGAGTATGGCACCTAATTTGCAGTCATCTGTGAACTTAGTCAGCCAGAGGCCCTCTGTGTTAGCCTGTATTTCAGAGAAGTAGGTACCAAACAGGAGCGGACCCAAGACTGAACCCTGTGGTACTCCAGTTCTCACAGGTTTGAAGTCAGATTTGGAGTCTGCAACTTTTACAGTGTGGGTTCTGTCAGTGAGCCAGTTGGCAACCCATCTTGTGACATATGGATTTATATCCAGTTTAGTGAGTTTATCTATGATTCCAGAATGGGAGATGTTGTTGAAAGCCTTGTTAGGTCAAGATAGGCTGTGTGAACTGTCTTACCCTCATCTGCGGCTTTGGTGACTGTTTCAAAGAAGTCGATCAGGTTCAGGAGGCATGATCTGCCCTTCACAAACCCGAACTTGGTGGGGCCCAGAGTTTGGAGGTTACCAATTTCTTTGTTTATGAGTTCCGTGATGATACGTTCCATGGCTTTGCAAACCAGGCTTGTCAGGCTAATGGGGCGATAGTTCCCAGGGTCCGTGGTGGCTCCCCCTTTGTGGGGTGGTATAACTGTTGCTGTCCTTCATTCAGTGGGTACAATGCCTAACATGAGGCTGTGATTGAACATGGTGCTTAGGTGGGGGTCCAGTTCATTCTGAAGTTCATGTAGAACGCAGCCAGGAGTGTTGTCTGGTCCCATGGATGCTGTGTTCTTGGCTTTGGATAATGCAGTTTTTACCTGCTCAGTCGTGATTGCAGGGACACTGCATTCTTCCAGTATGGATATGGGCCCTTTAGTGGGTGAGGGGGGTAAATTTGGCACTGAACCTATCAGCCAGGATGTTGGCGATTATCAATTGGTTCCGTAATTTTTGTGCCAGTGTGTTGTAACTCAGAGCATATCTGGGTGTTGCCGCTGAGATTCTTGACATAGCTATAGATTGCTTTGTGGTTGTCCTTAGAGTCAGTGGCAATCTTGTTTTCATAGCTGGTTTTGGAGGATTTTATGAGGAATCAGCTTCTTACTGAGGCTGACTAGGGAGCACCTACACTCATGGGAATTTACTCTCTTTTGCAACAGTTTCTTCCTTCTGTTGTTGAGTTTGTTTATAGCAGGGGACCACCAGATTGGCTTCCTTTTTTTGGAGGATAGTGTCTTGGTTCTACTAGGGATAGCACAATCCATGCACTCGTGTAAGTGCATATAGAGTGCATTTGTATAAGATTCGGCAGTCGTAACTGTGTTGTCCATCTGCATGGGTATTGTGAAGTTTGCCACTTCTGTCTTAAGAAGCATGAAGCTGGCTTTGGAGAAATTGTTTACAATAGTTTCCTTAATGGGGGTTGGGAGGGTGGCCTAATGGTTAAGGTGTTTGCCTTACAAACACAAGGTACAGAGTTTGAATCTCACAGGGGATAACTGGCTAGGCTTAAAATGGCTCGCAAGAGCAGTTAGCCTAGTACTAGCCTATGAACCTATGAACCTATAATGGGGGGTGGGGCGGGATGTGGATATCTATGGTGATTAGCTTATGGTCGGATCTCGCCAATGAGGAGTTGACTTCAGGTGTGGAACACCAGTCACTCATGTTGGTAATGACTAGGTCTAGGATATTATTGCCCCTGGTGGGGGTGTGGATAAGTTGATCCAGGGCATTGGAGTTTATGAATTCTAGAAAGCGTTTTTTTGCGAAGGAGTTGGTACCTGTGTAATTTTCTCAGTTAATGGTGGGGTAGTTTAAATTGCCCATTATTAGGGTGTTTGATTGAACCCTAATATTTTTCATTATGTCAAGTAAAGAGGAGTATGAATCCTGGGGCATGATGGGGGATCTGTAGCAAGCTACAGTATGGATTGCAGTTTTGCCCAGAGTTAGTTGCACTTGGATAATTTCGGATGCATTATATTGGGCAACTAGCCTGAGGTGTGGATATCCTTAATGAATATGGACATTCCTCCATCCTTGGTGTTCCGTTCCTGGTTAGATGGCCAAAAGGTATGGTATGAGTTATATCCTGGTAATGCAGGGGTGCTCTCAGGGGCCTTGAACCAGGTTTCAGTCACTGCACTATGTTGATGTTCTCCATTTTAAGGAGTGCCTCGACTGAGTGCATTTTGAGATTTAGACTTCTAGCGTTGAGTAGCATTACCCTCAGTTTTTTTTGCCTGTATCTGTTACGGTGGTGGGTTTGTCATTTGAACCTTGCCTAAAAAAGGCACTATAGGGGTAGCAAGAGCCTTAGCCAGTATCTGGAATCCCAGGGGCGACAGGTGCAGGCCATCTCTGGCAAAGCATCATGGCCTGTCGACCATGTCGTCCCAGGCAGACAGATACTGGATCCCCTTGGAATGACACCATCCAACTTTGCTTTTGCTGCAAAATGAAATGGACTGTATTTTTGTATTAGAAATGTTGTGCCATAGCATCATGAATAATGAACTGAATTTTAAGTATTTATTGTGTAGGATGTTTGATATTTTCTCTTCATTGATTTGTATGCTAAGTGCTGTCATTTGCTGATTGGTCAAGCCTTTTCTTATAGTCAGTAACTGTATAGTTTTCTTACTTAAAACATGTAACTTTGAAGGCGATGTAAGACAAGGCACTAGTTGCTTTTATAGTTTTGAAATAAAAGTTAAGGCTCTTGTCTCCCAGTGTGCGGATTAATTTGATCTTTGCTTTGAATTGTGGAGTTTCAAGGTGAAAAGTGTTTACGTTAATTGTTAAATATTAGTCTAATTCACTTAGATAATATAACTACAGATTTTAAATCAAAGTGAATTTTCTGAAGAGTAAGAAGTATGAAACTCTAATGTCTGACACTATTGACTAACTGCGATCCTTGATTTTCCAGAAAATCAAAAATGTTATTAGGGACAGGGCAAAATCAGAGACATTTTGAAAAACTGGGACAGTTGACTGTTATGAGCTAATGATGTTAATTTGCTAAGAAATGTAGTGAAAACTGAACCACTAGTATAAAGAGGATCTCTGATTTCTTTTCTGTTTGATTTCTCCTCCGTGCTTACGAGCCATCAATGCATTCTTTTGCTCATTACCTGTGGAGTCCCTGGCAGGAGGATAAGAGCTAAATGTCGGTGGGGATTTCATCCAAACAGACATGGAGGAGTTTGCTTCAGCGCCTGAACCTCTCCCTCCAAATGACTGATTCTCTGGGTGTACCTGCCACACACTTGGCTGTCCATGTTTCAGGATTGGACAGTAATTGTCCTGAAGGTGGGAAACTAAAGGGCACAGCACCTCTGCTGTCACACCATTCCACATTCAGGCTTTGAGGGTGTTTCTGTTTTAGCCTTACTCCCCTATCTCCACCCTGGTGGCTGACATGTGCACTCGCATCAGTGTGAGGGCCTTCTGTGCCCACCGTTGCGTGCCTCTGCTCTTACCTGTATTCTCAGTGAGGGCTACCAACACTGGTAGCACCAAACCCACATCCCCTGCTTCTTGCTACTTTCTCACCACCCACAAGCCTCCACATGCTAGTGGCAAGCACAGCAAACTAATGCATTATTCCCTGCCACTGGATGGGTAACCTTGCTTTGGTTGCTCACTCCCGTCTTCCTTAACCGGCTCCTCTACCACCTAGGATGCTACTTGAACATGGCTAGTCTGGTCATAGTTATGGCTTTATCCCTGTACACCATGGGGGCCAGGCTAAAATGAGTCTTAGAATTTGATCGATACTGTAATTTGCCTGCGTGATCTAGCTGTACAAACTGCTATTAGTCTAAAAAGACAATGCATGGATCGCATAATTTTTGTAACTGGCATTACAGTCTGTTAAGAACAAACTAAGTCAAAACAATAAACTAAAATCCAAAACGTAGGCTCCGAAAGATACTAGGACTATGAAAAAAGTAATATGAATTTTAATGAAGCGCTTTTCATCGCTTTCAATAAAGCAACTTCTTCAGACAAATTAACGTACCACCAATTCACATATAAATACTTAAATATTTTTTGTCACATGATCAAAAAATTGTTAATTGATAAAAATCACGTGATAAAAATCACATGGGAAAAAATCACATCATAAACAATAAAAGAAATCCACAACTGTTAGTGGTCTTGCCACCTGAATACCGCAAAATAAAACATTCCCTTAGAGGTTTTCACAAACATACCATATTGACATAAACTGGTTTAACAACAACCATCATCTGTTAAGGCTCTTTAATTTAAGTAAACAGATGATATTACAGGTTTCATTTAAACCCGGACTTGAAAATGCATTCAACCTAATTTGCCATGCTAACTCACGCTCTTCTAAAAGTAAGTTAACAGGGCCACCTCTAATATCATACTGTATCTGGTCTATTGCTTTAAACACAAATTTGTGCCCTCCGCTCAAAGCTGCATGCTTAGCCAATGCATTATCGAGTTTGTTGACTTCAGTTGCGTATGTGTGTTCATACACTCTTATCACGAAGTCTACGCTGTTACCAACACAAAAAGCTTTGCAGGATGTACACTTAGCAATATAGACCATAAATTTAGAGTTACAATGCAACTTGTGATGTGCATCGTGTTTCACTGTTGCAGTCATTACACTTGGGTTATCCTGCTGGCAGGCTACCTGCAGTCGGCCTGAATTCCAAACTCCTGGTCCGGCGTCGGTTGCTGTCGCCTCTTGCCTGACGTCAGTGTGCCAGGGGTATATAAGATGCAGCCAACGCCATTTTCTTCAGTCTTTCTTGCCGCGCGGTGCCCGAAACAAAAGCAGTTTGCAAGTGCCGGTCGGCCGACACCTGAGATTTTCGAAATTGAATTTCAGATCTGAAGTCTTCAATAAAGCTAAGTACCCCGTTGGAGGAAACTTTTTCTTGCACCAGACCGATGTCAGTAAAAGTTAACAATTGTATTTCTTGTGGGAAGCAAATACCTCATAAGGATTTTCATTCTTACTGTATTCCTTGCCTAGGCCCTGATCATGACGTTGCTAGTTGTCGGTTTTGTGCTAGATTCAACCAACGCACTATTAAGCGTCGGTTTGATTTTGCTTTACATTACTTTGGCCGAAGGTTTAACTATATAATGCCGTCAGAACAACCGACAACCGGAGTTCTTAAAAAGCGCAAGGACAAAGAAAGAGACAGGCATCCGAGGTCCAAAACCGATGACGAAGCCTCTTCTAGGCCAGTCGCCGGTTCACCGGTTCTCAGTGAGGCGTTTTCGCAGCCCCTGACACCCACTACCTCAGAACCACAGGCTGCCTCTGACTCCCATGTGGAGACAACTAGGCCTCTGGAAACTCAAGGTACTGGGCCTATGGAAACTATTCCCTCAGATGGGTCCGGTGCCGATGAGCAGGCATCGGCTTCTGAGGGTGTTTTCAGACCTACACAGCTTACTATCAAGACCACTTCAGCAGCCAAGGCAAAGTCTAAAACACCTTTAAAGACAAAGAAACAAGTACAGCATTCTCCTGGACAGTCATCCATGCCAAAGAAACAGATGCTTAAAATGGCCGAAGACCTAATTACTTTGATCAGGGGTTCCCATCCCTCTCCTGATAAAAGGCCTAGGCAAGACATTGACTATGACTCCTCTGACCAGGTCTCTATTTCTTCTAATTCCTCTTCAGAATAGGGATATTCTCTTCCTCCCTATGAGGACTCTGATGCTGAAGAATCTATCCCTTCAGCCTCTCCTCCTGAGGACTACTCTTTTGGGGAAACCCTGCACACCATGAGGGAGCATTTCCATTGGGACAGCCAGGATTATTCAGAATCCAAGAAAAGGCTCAGAGACTTTCTTTTATTGCCTTAGCACAGGCCTCTTGCTATCCCACCTGTGCTAGATATTGTTGATGATGTATTTTCTGAATCCAGTTTGTCTCCTGATTCTTCACCCCCTGCACCAGTTAAGCCAGATAGGTACTACAGGGTTCCAGACTCCCATAAATTTCTTTATAAAAACCCTGCTGCTGATCCAGAAACTATTTCTCAGGGTCCCAAAGGGGTCAAGGCTTCCACTGCAAAAAACCCTGATGTTAAGTTGTCTATCTCGCCTTCATTCTTGCTGGATGGGTTCGGAGCCGACCTCGGCTCTGACTCGGCCACTCTAAAAGCTCGAGAGTTGGATCCACCGGCTCGAGGCTCCCCTTATATCCCACAATGCTAGGCGGTATTACCTCAGATCTCGTTTGCCGCTACAGCTATCGAGGTGTGTTGCTTTTACCGGCTCCAGGTTAGTGTACCAAATAGGTTTAAAAACATAGTAAACCCCTTTTAAATTAGTTTTTTGGTTAGTATTCCCTTATTTTAAAGGTTTCTATTCCCTTTCCTGTGTTTTTCTCCCACTCCTTACCACAAGAACTTATCTGTTCTTCCCTTAGGCCTTCGGGCCCTCCTATCCCTCAGAGTGTGCGTTTTTCTGTAGGGACTTAAGATTTCTAAACTACTATCTTTAAATCCGTTTAAGTTAGTTTAAATTAGTTTAAATTACCTTTACTTACTCTACAGTGTAATCGGTGTGTTTGTGTTGAGTGTGATTACACTTGTTTTGTGTCATGTCTAAGGATTCGAAGGTCTCAGGCTTCAAGAAGTGTGACTCGTGCTGTCAGAAAATGTCTCTGACAGACGGTCACACTTCTTGTGTGTACTGCCTGGGACCTTTACACCTGCAGGACTCTTGTTCTGTATGCCATGGCTTCAGCCCTAGAGTCCTGCAGGAAAGAAAGAACAAGCTTATTTTACGGGGCTTGTTAAAGCCTGAGGGTCCCCCGACTGTATCTTCGGGCAAACCCTCTAAGGCTTCTAGGTCTTCGGCTCCAGTCACTGAGTCGGCACCTAAGACTTCTAAGTCTACTCCTGCATCGGCTCCGGCTGGAGCCGATGAGACTCTAACTTCCACTTCGGTGGTTCCCTCGGCTCTGGCCGGAGCCGAGGTTTTGGAAATTGCTAAGTCGGCTCCGATCAAGCTTTCGGAGCCGACCTCTAGGAAGAGGTCAAGGTCACCGTCCCTCGGCTCCGTTCATTCGGCTCCAGCTTCTCCCCTGCTGTCTGAACGGAGCCATAGATCGCACTCCTCTAGGTCTTCGAGGCTTTCAGAGCATGACCTTCAGAGGGTAGTGAGTCGACTGCTTAAGTCCGAGGCACTGGCCCAGATGCTTCAGAGCCCGACTCATCAGTCGATGCTCAACCCTATTTCTCAGAATATTCCTCCACCGACACCTTTGAGCTCGGGCAGGCGTTCGGACCCGTGACTGTGATACCGTCGGAGCCGATACAATTGTCTTCGGCTCCGTCGGCTCCGATTTCTTCCTTGGAAGAATCTCGGCGCCGGACTTCCCTCGTCGGCTCCGAGGGGGTGAGTGGCATCGGACCCTTGTCCGACCCCGCTGTCCCTCTCGGTGCTTCGGCGCTGGTGAGTTCGGCTCCGACATCGGCCTCGGAGCCATCTCTGTCGGTGCCGAGGGAGGTTTTCAGCTTTTCGGAGCGGGGACCTCTGGCTCTGCCTGACAGAGGTGCGTTCGAGGTCATGCGGAGTGTGTTGGAACCTGGTTCAACTCCACAGTCGGCTCCGTCCGCCCCTCCCTCTTCGGTGCCTCAGGTTATGTCTGCTCACTCCCTCATCCCAGACCGCAGAGAGCCAGCTCCTCAAGAATCCCCTGTGGGGATCTCATCCTCTTCCGAGGCCTCTCCTGAATTGGCAGGGAGCCCCCTAGGAAGAGAAAGTGTAAGAGGAAGCACATAGACTCACCTGAGTCTGTCACCTCTGACACAGATTTAGAGGATTCCGAGGGTTCCCCCTGTTCCCCTTCTGAAGATGTCTCCTTTGCAGACATTCTAGAGATCCTGAAACAGAGGGGAAATTGGCCAACCCTTAACCCTTCGGAGGATGAATCTGTGTATCTTGAGGCGTTTGGCTCTCGCCCTTCCACCTCCTGGGTGTCCCCTTTGCCCCCCTCATGCAGGTGCTAGCCAACAAGGCTTCGTCGGCTCCTGACTCTGTGGACCCTACCCCCAGGAGACCTTCAAAGTTTATCACAGCACCAGCAGATAAGCAATTTCTGACTAAGGGAGTTTCTGTGGATGCTATGGTGGTAGCTGCTGCCACTAAGAAGGAGCTAGCTGATCCTTCGGTGCCTGTCCATCCTCCTAACAAGGAATCTAGGTCTATGGACAGGTACGGGAAGTGGATGTTTTCGTCAGCGACCTTTGCTATGCATTCGCTGAACTACCTCTGTCATTTCACTCGTCTTCAAAGAGACTTGATCAAGGAAGCGAGTGAGATGTTAAAGGATCCTACAGCTGCGGGTTTTCAGGATAAGATGAACACTCAGCTGGCTACCCTAAATTCTATAGCTAACTCCTCCATGCGCCTCCTTTCATATGCGGCTGATGGAGCGAGCAGAGCCGCAGGGACAGGTGTGGCCTTACGCCGGCATGCCTGGATGCGGCTGTGCAATTTTGCGGACCCCTTTAAAACGTCTTTCACTAATTCCCCGTTTGATGGATCGTCTCTTTTTGGTCCTCAAGTGAAAGAAACCTTGACAAGGTGCGAGACAGATGGCAAAACTCTTTCTGCCGTCGGAGTCCGTTTTTCTACTCCTTCTAGACCTTACCCCAAAGGCCAGAAAAGTGGAAAGATGTGGTTCCGCAAACAATCTCAAGGAACTTTGCCTGACGCACAGAGTCGGTTCCCCTCTAGAGGCAGAGGGGGGAACAATAATGGTAGACGTCACCCTAGAGGCAGGGGGGGTCCGCAGAACCAGGGCAATTGAGAAACCTTTTCCGATAAGCCCTTCCAGCATCCCTGAGGTGTTGCCCGACTGTCCACCTTCGGAGGCAGTCGGGAAGATTATCACTGTACCCAGAAGCCTGGCGATCCCTAACTCAAGACAAGTGGGTACAGTCCATCATTTCCGAAGGCTATTCCATTCCGTTCTTTCGCATTCCAAACCAATCCAAAAAATCCCTTCCAGATGTTCCACCCGCTCAAAGGGATCTAGCAGCATTGGAAATTTCAAAGCTGCTTGCAAAAAGAGCCATTCAGCCAGTGCCAGCAGACCAGCAAGGATCCGGAATCTACTCCAGGTTCTTTTTGGTTCCAAAGAAAACAGGGGACTGGAGACCAATTTTGGATCTCAGTATCTTGAACAAGTCTGTCAAGAAAACAAGATTTCGGATGGTCACGCTACAATCCATCCTACCCCTATTGGGAAAGGAAAACTGGATGTGCTCTGTAGACCTTCAGGATGCGTACTATCATATAAAAATGAACAGACGCTCCAGGAGATTCCTCTGCTTCAGACTGGGAACCAGTCACTTTCAATTCAGAGCCCTGCCCTTTGGACTCACCACTGCCCCCCGGGTGTTTACCAAATGCATGGCAGTGGTAGCTTCTCATCTGAGACGTCAAGGATTCCAGGTGTTTCCATACTTAGACGACTGGCTCCTCACAGCTCCTACCAAGCATCTTCTTCTGATTGCCAGAGACTACACCTTTCGCATTTTTCAAAAGTTAGGTATCTCAATAAATTGCGAAAAGTCTGTTTTGTCGCCTTGTCGTGTTATTACCTTCATAGGCGCAAATCTAGATACAGTCAACATGTCTGCAAGACTTACAGACCAAAGAATAGCATAGACATACACAAACTGGTCTCCCTTCTATTCCACAGCAACAGAGTCAAAGTCAGATTGGTTCTAAAAGTACTGGGGATTATGGCGGCTGCTATCCCTCTACTTCTTTTAGCCAGATTTCACATGAGAATCCTTCAATGGATGCTCTTCACACAGTGGTCGTACCAGCAACTTCTGATGTCCCACACCATTGTGATTACGCAAGCATGCAGGAATCATCTTCTTTGGTGGATTTCTTCCCCCCAGCTCTTCCTAGGAAGACCCTTTGTCCTTCCCCCTCCGGTTGCTACTCTGACAACGGACGCCTCCCTGATCGGGTGGGGGGGGCATTATCAGGGCAGAACAGTCCAGGGCATATGGCAACCAATCGAACGCCACTTGCATATAAATGTTCTAGAGATGAGAGCAGTGCTTTTAGCGTTGCAAGCCCTTCAAGACTCTCTTCCCTTGGGAACGATAGCAATTCAGACGGACAACATGTCTGTAGTGTGGTATATCAACAAACAAGGCGGAACCAAGTCCTACCCCCTATGTCGAGAAGCACTCAGACTGTGGCAATGGGCGATTTCTTCTCAGCGTTTTCTGGTAGCAACGCACATTCCAGGGAAGTCCAATCTTATCGCGGACAAGTTGAGCAGAGCTATCCTCATGCCTCACGAGTGGTCTCTGAAAGATTCTATCTTGGAGAAAGTTTTTCTCAAGTGGGGTCAGCCTTGCTGTGACCTTTTTGCTTCTCCCCAAAACAGCAAGTGCAAAGATTATTTCACCCTCTTCCCCTTACCAGGCCAGCCCAGCAGAGACGCTCTAGTCCAAGTTTGGCCCCGGGTACTTCTGTATGCATTCCCTCCCTTCCCACTAATCTCTTAAGTGATACAGAAAGCTATCGCTCAGAAGGCCTCGTTGATCCTCATTGCTCCTTACTGGCCTCGGCAGGTTTGGTTCCCCTTTCTACATCAATTTCTGTTGGAGCAACCCTGGCATCTGGACCTAGTTCCAGATCTTTTGATCCATCAGTCGGGTCAGTTTCATCGCTCCCTCCCATCTTTGAACCTCACTGCTTGGTTCCTCCAGTTCCAACCTTAGCCAGGCTTCCTCAAATATCTCACACTGTTCGAGATATTTTGATAGCTTCCCATAAATCTTCCACTCGAAAGATTTATCTTAGTAAGTGGAAACGTTTTGCCTATTGGGCTCAAGGAAGGGACTTAGATCCTTTCACTGCTCCCATCCAAATAGTTCTTGATTTTCTAGCTGAACTATTTCACGCAGGTTCATCTCCTTCTACTCTCAAAGTCCAATTGGCAGCTATATCTAATTTTCATGTGGGCATTTCAGATTCTGCCATCATGTCTCACAAGCTTTGCAAAGCTTTTTTGAAGGGAGTTTTTCTTCTCAGACCTCCTATAAGAAATCCTCCTCCTTCTTGGGACCTTAATTTAGTTCTCACATCTTTGATTCTTCCCCCTTTCGAACCTGCAGCTTCCTGTTCATTGAAATTGCTATCCTGGAAGACTCTCTTTCTGGTAGCCATTACTTCAGCTAGAAGGGTCTCAGAACTTCACGCACTCAGCAGTCGACCACCGTATCTATTGTTTCATAAAGACAGGGTGGCCTTACGAACCAATCCATCTTTTTTACCTAAAGTAGCCTCTGCGTCTAACCTAAATCAAAGCATTGACCTCCCTGTGTTTTTTCCTAACTTTTCTAACAGGTCTGAACAAAAATTGCATTGGCTAGATGTTCATCGTCAGTTAAGGTATTATTTGGATAGGACCAAACAGATCAGAAAAACTGACCAGTTGTTTGTCTCTTATGCAGAAGGCAGAAAGGGACTTTCAGTTTCAAGGTATCACTCTCCAGATGGCTAACATCTCTGATTTCCTTTGTTTATGAAATTAGACACCAAAAGCTGCCTAACAAACCTAAGGCCCACTCCACCAGAGCTTTGGCTACTTCTATAGCCTTCCAAGACAGGCTGCCTATTGACACCATTTGTGCAGCGGCTACTTGGGCTACTCCTCACACTTTCTTTTCTCATTATAAGTTGGATTTAGCTTCTAGACATAGAGCTAACTTTGGTTCCACTGTTCTCAAGAGTCTGTTCCGATAGGCCACCCGGGACAAGGTGCTAGGGACGCGGTCCCATCCAGCAAGAATGAAGGCGAGATAGACAACTTAACATATAGAAGTTATGTTCTTACCATAACGTTCCATGTTAGTTGTCTTCTTCTCGCCTTCTTTCTTGGCCCCACCCTCCTTCCCCTAGCCTGGACAGACCTAGAGGAGTTTGATTGTGACCTCTCTTTCTACCACCTCTATTGCTATAGGTATATGCTCTGCTGTGCATATATTCCTTGATCAGGCTTCAGGTCACCTTCTTCCCTTCCTTTTTATAGAGGTGGGTTCTCCCATTTCCAGTAGTTCTGGTTTTTATTATTGGCTGGGCCTAGCTTACAAACGAGATCTGAGGTAATACCGCCTAGCATTGTGGGATATAAGGAGAGCCTCGAGCCGGTGGATCCAACTCTCGAGCTTTTAGAGTGGCCGAGTCGGAGCCGAGGTCGGCTTCGAACCCATCCAGCAAGAAAGAAGGCGAGAAGAAGACAACTAACATGGAACGTTATGGTAAGAACATAACTTCTATTTCCCTCTGATAGGGATTCTAGAGCACTGGACAGATGGGGGAAAAAAGTTTACACCTCTGCTACTTTAGCTGTAAGGGCCTTAAATTGCCAGTTTCACATGCTTAAGTATCAATAATACCTAATGTCTCTGCTAAAACAGAAAATGCTTACAAGTTCTGAATGTCCTGAAAACAAGGAAATGCAGGATTTATTGCATGCAGCTGAACAAGTGGGAAAGCATACTTTGCAATGTGGTTTTGATTCATTAGAGGCTTCTTGCAGAGCCGCAGTTACAGGTTCTGTCATTCGAGGGCATGCTTGGTTAAAAGAACAGAGTTTACCTGATCATGTTAAAGCAAAATTATTGGATGCTCCATTACAGCATGATACTTTGTTTGGTGTTAAGGCAGAAGAGGTGTTAAAGAAAATGGAGGATAAAGCAAAATCAATGCAGACAGTAAAGGATTTCTTACAGGTTCAGCCACCCAGATTTAGCAGAAACTGGCCTTCTAAAAATTGGTCCTTTCCAGCGTCAGACAGGCCACAAAGAGGCAGATACAGACACCCAAGAGGCAGATCTCAGCCCCAAGGCTCATACAGACCTAAACAATAAGGTGCTTCAGCCCCGAAAGGCGGAGAAGACAAATCACAACCTTATAGGAAACAGTCTCAATGACTTTCCCCTACCAGTGCCAAGCACTTACCTTTTGGCAGCCCCCTTAGGGGTAAAACTAGCACTTTTCTCACAAAATTGGCACATGATCACCCAGGACAAATGGGTACTGAATATTGTTTCTCAGGGTTACAGGTTCCACTTTCACACCCTACCAAGGCCAAAAGGTATGCCAGACCTGCCACACAATCAATGAGCAGAGGCACAAAAACAAATTTCTACTCTCATGGACATGAGGGCTATTCAAAAAGTACCACAAAAAGAGCAGGGGCAAGGATTTTTTCTCAAGACTTTTCTTGGTACCCAGAAAGGACAAAGCCTGGAGACCAATACTGGACCTGTCTACTCTAAATACTTTCCTGGACGTTCCAAAATTCAAAATTTTGACACTGCAGCAACTTCTACCCATGCTGGGCAAGAAGGCTTGGCTAGTTACTTTAGACCTCAAAGAGGCATACCCGCATGTCCCAATCAGACAATCTTGCAGAAGATACCTCAGATTCATAGCTGGCACAATGCATTACCAATTCTCTGCACTGCCCTTTGGCTTATCTACTGCGCCCAGGGGCTTCACAAAATGCCTGGCATCAGTAATTGCATTTTGCAGACAAAAAGGAATTCAAATATATCTCTACTTGGACGACTGCCTTATTCAAGCATAGAGCAAGGACATTCTACTAAAGCATCTGGCATTTGTGAGACGATTACTAATTTGCCTGGGGTACACAGTAAACGAAAAGAAATCAAAACTAGTGCCCTCTCAAGAGATAATATTCCTGGGTGCAAGCTTAAATACAACTGCCCAGATGGCTTATCTCACGCCAGACAAAGGCAACTGACTCATTACTTTCAGATGATGGCAACAAAAACCCAGCTACCTGCAAGAAAAATTCTGCAGGCTTTGGGCTTCATGGCATCCTGCATCCTGCTAATTACATATGCAAGACTGCATATGAGGAAGCTACAATGGTATCTAAAAAGTGTTTGGACTCAACATTGCCACAGCCTGGAAACAGTAATAGCTCTTATTCCCCTGCCTGCAACAGGAGTTTCGATGGTGGGCACTGGCCTGTCACTACAACAAGGGACAGCCTTTCACTTTACCCACAGCCAGGCAGACGCTAACAACAGATGCATCGGATTATGCCTGGGGGGCACACATGGCAGGAAAATGTATTCAGGGCACGTGGTTAGCGGACCAAATGCATCTTCATATCAATCAAAAAGAGATGCTAGCTGTACAGAATGCCCTAACAGCCTTCAAGGATCTACTACATCCAGGACAACTTTTACTAAAGATGGACAATACTACAGTTATGTGGTACATAAACAAGCAAGGGGGCACACATTCCTACCCCCTCTGCAGGCAAGCCATGACTTTGTGGAACACAGCACTGACCTATCAAGTACATCTGCAAGTTGAAGAAGTTCAATTGAAAAGACATAATGGGATAATTACTCCCATTTTAAATAAAGATTTACCCATAAGTGGATTAGAAGGGATGTCAGCCATTACAACTGTTCGCTGATTGAACCAGATAGGCATCAGATTGCGAACAATGTTATCATTAATACTTATGAGTCTAGTTTTATTACAACTTATACTATGGATAGTTAAATAGTTAGAACTATTCTGTATAAAAACTGGGAGTTGATTAACAACGATAAACTTTTATCTGAAAAGTTGGGTAGTTCCCGTAAACTAGTTTTTAGAAGAGGAGTGAATCTTAAAAATCTCCTTGAAAAGAACGTAACAGTGGGCGTCCATAGGTCTGCCGGAATGTCTGTGTGTGGTAGATGCAGTATGTGTAAATTTATTGAAACAGGAAGAACATTCTCTATCAATGAGAGAAAGTACGAGTTAAAAAACAAGCTGCATTGTAACTCTAAATTTGTGGTCTATATTGCTAAGTGTACATCCTGCAAAGCTTTTTATGTTGGCAAAACGGAGCGTAGACTTCGTGATAGAGTGTATAAACACACATACGCAATTGAAGTCAACAAACTCGATAATGCATTGGCTAAGCATGCAGCTTTGAGTGGAGGGCACACATTTGTGTTTAAAGCAATAGACCAGATACAGTATGATATTAGAGGAGGCCCTGTTAACGTACTTTTAGAAGAGCGTGAGTTAGCATGGCAAATTAGGTTGAATGCATTTTCAAGTCCAGGTTTAAATGAAACCTGTAATATCATCTGTTTACTTAAATTAAAGAGCCTTAACAGACGATGGTGGTTGTTAAAGCAGTTTATGTCAATATGGTATGTTTGTGAAAACTTCTAGGGGAATGTTTTATTTTGCGGTATTCAGGTGGCAAGAGTTGTGGATTTATTTTATTGTTCATGATGTGATTTTTCCCATGTGATTTTTATCACGTGACTTTTATCAATTAACAATTTTTGATCATGTGACAAAAATTATTTAAGTATTTATATGTGAATTGGTGGTATGTTAATTTGTTTGAATAAGTTGCTTTATTGAAAGCGACAAAAAGAGCTTCATTAAAATTCATATTACTTTTTTCGTAGTCCTAGTATCTTTTGGAGCCTACGTTTTGGATTACAGTCTGTTAAACTTTTATCCGGGCCTGTATATCTAAGTACTCACTGTCTCCTGTATTAGTAACTTTAGTGGTTTATCTTAGGTCTCCCAATAAAATTGTCCTGGGCTTAGTGGGACTTCAAAATGTAAATTACATATGTAAATAAATAATAATGTGTATGTTTAGCTATTACACTTTTTAGAAGTAAGTTTACTGGGATTTATTTCAGGGTTAACAGAATACCCTGAATTGTATGTACAGCATTTAACATACTTAGGAGTTTAACTTCTTTCTTTTTCCCTGCTTGTTGGAGAGAACTAGTGTGTTTGGATAACCTTTTTCTCCTGCTGCATTGCAGGATTTACAGCATTTTGTTCCATTCTTCTCCCCTGGCTCTTCCTTTTTTTAAGCTGTAACATTCATTGAGCTAAAAATGCAAAGTGCTGGGTAGTTAAATCCCAAGACATTCTGTGACCTACAGAACACTTCCAACTCACTGCATATTATTGTTCCTGCAGGAGACAAAAAGCTAAACAAAAGGAGTGGTGATCAGCAAAATAAGAAATTGGAGTCATAAAGTGAGAAACTGACATTCCTCAGGAGTACAGTAGTCCAAAAATGGAATTTGTGAACTTCATCTTCTTAGAAGATTAAGTGGCAAGGAGTCATAAACTGCAATTTTTGTTGACCTGTCAAGGAGGAACTCCGGAGTACTTCTGAGTAGCTGATTAATCAGAGCAAATATATAAATTGTATAAGGACTATTTTGCATTTTTTCTAAACAAACTGATTGCTGAAAAAACGTGTTCTTTAGCAGAAGGAAAGAAGTTCAGTAAAAAAAAAAAAATTCCAAGAAACAGACTTGTTAATTTGGTTTTGAAATCTGAAATACCCTTTGTTTAGAATTCTTACAGTTCCATTTCAAATTGTCATTTGTGTTCTGTAAACGTCTGACACAGCAGTTCAGACAAATGATGCCAGAAATGTAAGCTAGTGCCATCTCTGGTGGAGGGGGCAGCAGACCCTGTCACTCATGTGTTAACATCAACAGCACTGCAGTCTGTCGCAGCCAAAAGAATAATTGGGATCTGTGATTACTGAACTCCTTAGATGTAACAGCTGCAGTAGACCTTGGTCTTTTGTCTGTACATTGTGATCAGTGGAAATGCAACCCCTATTCAAAGTGGCAGCAAAACACAGCTCGTGGAAACCCCCAAGTCAAATGACAGATTAAATGAACTGAAGTTTGCAACAGCAGATGAGGTGGTAGAGCTCACTAGTAAATATGCTATGAACAACCTTAGGTTAAGTTAATGGGTCTGGGTAGGAACTGGTGGGGCTGAGCTGGAAATTGTAACTAGATACTGGCTCGCATTTCATGAAGTGGGTTGATGAACACTGCTGCCTGAAAACCAACATTACAGAGGATGTGACTCCTCAAGGCTGTAGGAGCACTGTGGAGATGCTGTAGACTGAAAAGTGCATGTGCTGCTTTCATGGGGCACAGATGGCTGGGAATAGTCACCTGCACCAGCCCTAATATTTGTACATAGTAAATAGTCTGTTAACCTCAAGATGCAGGAGAAGGTTAAATATTAATCATACCAGTAGCTATGCAGTTGGTGTAATAAATGATGCTGCAAGTAATGCATAGCTGGGGAGGGTAAAGATGAAGAAATGGAGTGGAAGAATGCAGGAGGCACATTAGAGGGGAGAGAGAAAGAAAATGTAGGAAAACATATATAAATGTATGTGCCTCACCAGAAAGCAGGCATTCTTTTCCTCAGATAAACTGTATTAGATGGTGACATTCATTTTGAAGTTATGTGCTGTCAATAATGTATAGTGTGGAGGTGGTGGTCTACTTTCCCTATAGCCTTTTTTTTTTTTTTTTTTTTTATGATTTTTGCCCCCATGCCTGACAAGTATCAATCGTCCCCTTGATGAAACATTACATTGTCCAGGGAGTGTTATACAGGGAGCCATGAAGCAACACTGCTGCTCTTACTGGCATTCCAGCAGTGAGAGCATTTTTCAATTTATGGCCTAACTACTCCCCAGGTGGTGATGTTAACATAAGTGGCATGTGGCCATGTTGTCCTTGCATGCATGCTTCCCACACGTTTTGACAGGGACTACTGTCACCAGCTTGGAAAGCCATACCCCTGTCTTCTTGGCAGTTGCTCCTTACGTCTTGATGTGCCTCCACTCTTCAGCCAAGGCCTTGTTATTTGAGCAGTGGTGCAAAACCTCGGTTTCCCCACCCACCCCACCCCAGGATAGACACATCCCTTCTCCCTACCTGTTCCATCAAGCGTTGGAGTCACTAGTTATACCTGAGTAACCTGGTCTGCAATCAGGGCTTTAACCCTCTATGCCATTGGTGCAGGCTTGTTTTCTTGATTTCTTTTGACTATACACTCAATTTTAAGTTTTCTTGTCTTTTTAGCTAATGCCACAAACTACAGCATCTGCTACTGCCCCCTTTGTAATACCTTTCAGACAGGCAGCTAGATATCAATCCATACCCTATTTCCGGATGTTACAGTTACAGGTAGACCGTCAGAAGTCCAGAGGCATACTATTAAAGGTGCTATGCAGGCATGTATCATATTGAGGGTACTCCCACTCTGATATTTGTCTGTTAAATTTTGGAGTTTGTTTTTCTCCTGTAGTATTGTGGTGGATGGTATGAGGCTTGGTTGTTAGAATCCCACTGCCACCTTTTTGGTGAGGGACATGAGATGTTTTGCCACACCATAGGATAGGTAAAGCTAGGATGCATCACTTTAAAGATGCCTATGTAGTGTTGTACAGCTCATGTGAAGCACAAGGATTTGACTTAAGTAAGGAGTGTTCTTTCTGTCAAGGAATAAAGGTCTGTGTGGGCAAGATAGTCTAGCCAAGGAGGATGCATAGCATGGCATCAGAGAAAACAAAGCACTGTGGACAGGATAGTTTAGCCAAGAGGGATGCATAGTGGCATTAGAGAAAACATAGCACTGTGGACAGGATCGTTTAGCCAAGGGGGATGTATACTGGCATCAGAGAAAACATAGCAGTTCTTCAGAAAATGTAAACCTCAGGAGGATGGAGTCAGAAATAGACTGTTGGAATGGTGCTGTGGGAGTGAGAACACATTTTGTGTAGTACCCAAAAGAAGAGATTAAAAAATGGTGAGGTGACTGTCCTAAGACATCAGAAACAATGTGCATCTAAGGGAAAGTTGAAGCAAGTTAGCACTTACATGCCTATGTAAAAAAAGAACAGAAAGTTGGAAAATCTCCAACAGCTGGAAACACCCTTTCCAAGACAGCCAGGAGGACAGATGGTATTAGCGCCAGCTGGAGAGAGCAAAATTGGTGAAGAAATGCAAGACAGTGTGGAGGTACACCCAAGCACTAATATTTCAGAAACTGAGGAAGAGAAAAAAGGAGTATGACATAATCCTGATTAAGCACTCTGAAATGTTCCAGAGCTTGAGTGTTGAGAATGGAGATCTCATAGCCTGCATGCCGGCTTCATAGTTTAGATAGTATGGGAAAAACGTGCATCTATCATGAGAACTGCTTTTGGTGGAAAAATGTTAGATTTGCTGGAGTGTCACAGAGCTTGGAAAAGGATGACTCTGTATGCTGCATATGGAAATTTAGGTCTTGGAAAAGGGTGACTATGCCGAGTTTAGAAGCTTTTGACTGAGTAGGCTGGACTGCCAGAATCCGAGATTAAGATTGAGAGAGAACACACTGCCTGTTCCATAAAGACACCAGTCAGTTAGCAAGCATCCCCTACCAATGCTGGTTCATTTGAAACCTTTTTGATAAAACAGAAGATACTTTAAACTCTTTGGAAACCAGGAAGGAGAATAACTGCTAAGAATGCCAGGATGTTTGCTGAACATGATTATTCAGCTGCAACTGGAGGAGAGCTCATTTTTTGCCAACACTTAAGCAGTCCAAGATGAAGGGTTTGAAATTGAATTAAGCAGTGCAGAATGAAGGGTTTGAAAAGTACTGTATCTTGCTGTTTTAAAAATATATATTTTTCATGGACACTAAAACTTTCCCGGACTGTGAGGATGCATTAATAGTACAAAAATATCAGGTAGCAAATAGGCTTAAATTGAGGTGACCTTAGCAAATAAAGAAAGCAGAATATAAGAAGCAACTAAGCCCAGAAGGAAGGACAGAAGCATCAAATCCCTTTTTATGCAGCAGTGAACTCATCAGACTGTACTGTAGGTGAGAGATAATGTAAGTGCTTTAGACCTACTGATTAAATCTAGCAGATACTTTAAACTGCATTTTTGTTTTGGGATTTGCTTAGTGACAAGCAGTCAGTATTTGAAGAATGCACATAAAAAGGGCTAGACAAATGATAAGTCCCCAGTGCCTAATAAATCGAGCTTTTTATTTGAATGTTGGTTGACCTTTCCTTAATTACAAACCTAGATTTCTGTTGTGATTAGTTATACAATTGTTGAAGTGCACAATCTGTCACAGCACAAATTTTTTATACTGAAAGAGTACAGGGACTTATATTTGAAGTGTTTTTTTCTAGACAACTTTTAAGTTGTATAAACACCATGAACAAAGAAAAACATTTTTCTGTAAGCTAAGTTAAGATTAAAAGAAAGAAAGAAAGAAAAAAGTAACCAAACTGGTAAATACATAAATGCTTAACTTGTGGCAGTAAAACTTTTGGGAGTGATGTTTGCAGGCACATCTCCTTTCCATCTGTTGCTGCTACTGTTATGACTCATTCAGCTCAGGTGTCGACATTTCCTGCTGTCTGTCATAGTACCAGCCAAGTAGCTGTTTTGCTCATCTAAGGGTGGCCACGGTGGTGCAGCGGTTAGCGTTGTTGCCTCACAGCAAGAGGTTCTCCGGTTTGATTCTCAGCTGGGGGTGCCTTCTGTGGGGAGTCTGCATGTCCTCCCTGTGGCCACGTGGGTTTCCTCCGGGTGTGTTTCCTCCCACATCCCAAAGACATGCAGTAGGTGGATTGGACACTCTCAATTGGCCCTAGGTGTGAGTGTGTGCGCCTTCTGTGGAACGTTGGGCGCCGGGCTGGCAACTCGACACCGTAAAACTCCACTGCCAGTCATGAGCAGAGAGATGATCTGCTGTGGCGACCCCTAACCGGGAAATGCTGAAAGAAGAAGAAAAAGTTGTATATTTGTCTAATACTGGCCTGATTATATACTGCATGCATTTCCACTTTCTCCTAATTTTCTTAGCAATTTAGGGTGTGGTCAAAATGCATGATTCTTTGTGTGTGTGTGTGTGTGTGTGTGTGTGTGTGTGTGTGTGTGTGTGTGTGTGTGTGTGTGTGTGTGTAAATGTGTGCAAATGTATATATGCTGTATAATATGTGATGTTATGTAGTCCTATCTCGCCTACATTCTTACCCGTGGGTTCGGAGCCGAATATCTTTTCCGACTCGGACGATTTTTCTAGCTCGAAGTCTTTCATTGGCTGAGCTAAGCAAGGTATCCCATGGTGCACTGCTCCATATCCCCAGATCTCGTTTGCCGCTCGTGTAGCTTGGATGTGGTCTCGCTTGGCTGTGGCTAAGTACCCTTTTTTCTTGTCTTAAAGAAAAGTTTTGGCTCATAATCAATAATCAAAGCTATTTTCATAGCTATTTGTCTAAGTGTTGTTGAGGTTGTGATCGTGTGATTGTGTGGTATCCCACTGACTGTTCCCTCGGGCTTGGCCCGTTTCAGTTAGAGGGCCTAGTCCTTTTCATATTGCCTTCTGTGTGAGTACTCACCGTTTAAGTTAGAGGTTTGGGCTTTTCCCTTTCCTTGTGGTCATCAACCGTTTTTGTTGAGAAGTTTGTACTTGTTTCTTTAGTGTGTGTGTTTGGTCACTGTTTAGTGTTCGTTCCCGCGTTTTGTGGTGTGAGCGCCTGTGAGTTCTTCTCAGACTTGTTTTTTGCATTGGTGTAGTAGTGAAGATGTCCAAAGATCCCAAGGAGCACAAACCTTCGGGTTTCAAAAAGTGCTCTAAATGTGGGTACAAAATGTCCATCACCGATGGGCATTCCATTTGTGTCTATTGCCTGGGAGCCATTCACCTGCAGGAATCCTGCAGTTTTTGTCATGCGTTCAGTCCTAGAGTTCTCCAAGAGAGAAAGAATAAGCTGATTTTAAAGGGACTCTTGAAACCCTCTTTTGAAGAGGCTATGGATTCATCTCCCAGTGGTAAATCAAAATCTGGCAAGTCTAAAAAGAGATCTCTGGCTCCGTCAGCTTCATCGGGGCCTCCAGAGAAAGTCTCAAAAACTGCATCGACCTCCTCGGCTCCACTGTCCTCGGGGCCACAGGAAGTGTCGGTGTTCACGGAACCGGCGTCTGCTCCAATTATCGGAGCCAATCGCCCAGTCTCAGACCAGTTTCTCCTGAGAAGAGATCTCGATCTCCCTCCCTGTCTTCCAAATCCTCCAGGACCCTTTCGGATGTGGATGTTGATAGGGTGGCTCAGAGGCTCCTCCAGTCACCGGTTTTGGCAAAATTATTTTCGGCTCCAGCTCAGTCGGCTCCGGAGCCTGTCCCAACCCCGTCTTCGATCATTCCTCCTCCGAGCGCATCTCTGTCTTCGGAGCCGGAGTAAACAATGCGGATGACCAACACTCTTCGTTCTGCTGCCAGTTAAGCCTTGTTGTTGAAATAACAATTTCTGTAATATTAGCTCCAAAAAACGGATAAAGCCAAAATAGCAAGCCAAAGAAATCTCCAGTCAAACTTCTTTAATCCAAACAGCAAAAAACGTCAAACACAAGCGCTTTCGCCCGTTGGTAACGGGCTTTTTCAAGTGTAACAATTTCTTTACAGAACAGTGCTTTTATATCCTTCAAACAACCTCCAAATTGAATAATTGCTTTAAATTAATTAAGTAATTGTGATAAATTACCACACAATTTTTGAAGGTCCCACCAGTTTGTATGAAACCATTACCAACAATAAATACATTAAATATCGTTTTAAAATCTTTCATAATAAATATTGCTTCATGTCATTTCTAAATTAGCAATAAAAAATGAAATTTTAAAATGTAAAATACATTACTAATAACAAATTAACAAATTAAAAATTAGCAGCCAGTTCATATTTAAATGCCCCTCTGTTTGTGCAAGAATGCAATAACTACTGTGTACTCCTAAACATTGGATTTCAACCAATCAAAGAAATAAAATAAAATAAAATAAATATAACTCAAGTTACTATGTATGTCCTACTAAGTGGATGGAACATGCATGCTGTATAAAAATTTATTAATAATTTTGGTAATTAAGAGATAGAGTCTAACACAAAAAATATATGCTCAAAAAGTGTCTAATATGTAATGTGCAAATATGCTGACCATTAAAATCACATGTTGAACTAAAATAAATCGCCCAAAAAATGCTATTTAATTTATGCTACTCAATTTATAGGACTAAGAAATGATGTTAAAAATCTTGTTATAACTTATTACTTTTAGCTTTAAGGATACTAGTCAAACTAACGCCTTCATTCAATCCTGGACACTTTGTTGCATTTAATTTCAGCTGCCACATCAATTCTTTGATGTTGAGCGTAGTTTCCCAATTCCCTCCTCTCATATCCCGAGGTACCTTGTCAAGGACAAAGAAACGAATAGACATATTGGCACAATTCAAAGAATGTTTAAAAAAAGCGTTTGTTTCTTTCTTTGTTCTAACATCATTTATGTGCTCATATATTCTACGTTTTTTGGAGCTAATATTACAGCAATTGTTATTTCAACAACAAGGCTTAACTGGCAGCAGAACGAAGAGTGTTGGTCATCCTCATTGTTTTCTTTTCGGAGCCGGAGTGTTCCGGGCCGTGTGATGTTCCTAGGCCGGCTACGATGGCCCCTTTGGCGCCATCGGTACCGGTATCGGCTCCGACCCTGTCGGCTCCGTCCTCGGTGTTTGGGACTCAAGATTCTTCGGTTGGGCCTGAGGGGGACATCTCGGGGCTTATTTCGGTCCCGAGCCTCTCTCTTGGTGCCTTGGCTCGGGGAACTCCGACCCCCGTCATGGCCTCGGAGGCTGGCTGCTCTTTGGATTCGGGGGGGGGCCTGCCTTCGAGGCTGTGCGGACCGCACTGGCCAGATCGTCAGCTACATCAGGTGGGTCGGTCACTCTGTCCCCCACCACTCTGGTGAGAGCTTCTGATCACCACCCATCCATGGACAGCAGAGCACCAGGGCCTAGGGATACCCCCACGAGTGATCCCCAAATTTCTGAGGGTCCCTCAGAGTTCATGCCTGAGGAGCCCCGTAGAAAGAAAACGTGCAAGAGGAAGCACATAGACTCCCAGGATGAGTCCCTCACCTGTGTATTGACCTCGAGGAATCAGAGGGGTCCCCCAAGTCATCCTTTGATGATGTTTTCTTCTCCAACATCCTGGAGATACTGAAACAAAAAGGTGACTGGCCATCCAAAGCCCCTTCCGAGGAGGAGTCAGTATTCCTTAAGGCTTTTGGTGCTCAGCCCTCCGCCTCCTGGGTGTCTCCACCCTTCGACGAGCTCCTTGATCTGATATGTCGAAGAGTGTGGGAAAACCCTGATTCTGTAGAGCCCGTGCCCAGGCGTCCCAACAAGTTTCTATCCGCCCCCCAGGGCAAAGAGTTTGTGTCTAAAGGAGTCCCTGTAGATGCCATGGTGGTGGCGGCAGCCACTCAGAAGGAAGTAGCAGAGTCTTCTTCATCCATCCATCCTCCTAACAAGGAGTCTAGGACCATGGATCGGTATGGGAAGCATACCCTCTTGTCAGCAACCTTTACCTTACGGTCGCTGAATTACCTGCCTCACTTCACTCGGCTCCAGAGAGAACTCCTCAAGGAGTTAGGAGATACTCTTGCGGGTAACGTTCCTGAGGCAGTGGCTCAGATGTTTAACGCCCAGGTCTCTACCCTCAATTCCATTGTCAACTCATCCATGCGACTCATTTCATATGCAGCCGAGGGAGCGAGTAGAGCAGCAAGCTCAGGAGTCGCCCTTAGAAGGCAAGCCTGGCTTGTGCCTGTGTCACTTTGCAGAGGCCTTCAAGTCTTCCTTCACTGACGCCCCCATTGATGGTTCTTCTTTGTTTGGGACCAAAGTGAAAGACACCCTCACCAGGTGCAAGCAAGAGGGAAAGACCCTGTCTGCCGTAGGGGTCCATTTTTCCCTTCCTTCTAGGCCTTATCCCAAGGCCCAGCAGGGGGGGGGGGGGAGATGTGGTTCAAGAAATCACAGAGGTTTTTTCCTCCTGCACAAGGTGAACCCCCCTCCAGAGGCAGAGGAGGGGGAGGTTATTCAGGGAGACGCTGCCCCAGAGGCAGAGGGGGCCCCCGCAATTCGGGAGACCGTGATTCCTTTCGTGGCTCTCCCTACTCTCGTTCTTGAGGGAGTGCCCGGCTGTGCTTATCTGGAGCCAGTCGGAGGTCGAATTTCGTTATGTCCGGAAGCCTGGGAAAGCATCACCCAGGACCGATGGGTATTACGGATAATTTCCAGAGGTTCTCATTCCATTTACATCAGACCCCCCTTCAATCAGGAAAATCCCAGACCTTCCACCCAGTCACAGGGATCAAGCAGCCTCAGAGGTCTCAAAGCTGCTGGGAAAAGGGGCCATCCAGCGTGTCCCCTCAGACCAAATCGGATTAGGGACTTACTCAAGATTCTTTTTGGTGCCGAAAAGAACAGGGGACCTGAGACCCATATTAGATCTCAGCCAACTGAACAACTATGTACACAAGTCCAAGTTCCGTATGGTCACGCTACAATCGATTCTCCCATTGTTGGGAGAGGAGGTATGGATGTGCTCCATCGACCTCAAGGATGCTTACTATCAAGTGAAAATGGACAGGGCATCCAGGAGTCACCTACGCTTCCGGCTGGGAGCCAGTCATTTCCAGTTTCGAGCCCTGCCCTTTGGTCTCACCACAGCCCCCAGGGTGTTCACCAAGTCTATGGTGGTGGTGACGGCTCACTTGAGACGTCAGGGATTCCAAGTGCCACCAGGCATCAACTAGTTCAAACCAGGGACACTATCATCACTCTATGTCACCAGTTGGGTATAACAATAAATTGGGAAAAATCTGCTTTATTGCCCTTGCAGCGTGTCACCCTTATAGGAGCAGAATTAGACACCATTTGAGCATTTTTACCACAGGAGAGGATCAGAGTCTTACAACAACAGATACACATGCTGATGCCCCTGAGGAAAGCGAAGGCAAGATGGGTTCTCCAGCTTCAAGGGACCATGGCAGCAACAATCATGTTGGTCCCTATAGGGAGATTGCACATGAGAATTCTCCAGTGGCTCCTCTTTGTTCAATGGTCTGTCCAGAGATTTGCACTTTCTCACCCCATTTTGCTCATGGACAGATGCAAGTAGGACCTCAGTTGGTGGCTTTGCACCAACAATTTGGATGGGGGAAGGCCATTCGTTCCACCCATCCCAGTTGCCACGGTGACCACGGACGTCTCCCAGATGGGGGGGGGGGCATTATCTTGGCAGAACAGTCCAAGGCACGTGGCAAGAACACAAGGTACATCTGCATATAAACGTCTTAAGAAATGAGAGCAGTGCTTTTTGCGTTGCAGGCACTTCAGGGTGTTCTACCTCTAGGGACGATTGCGATACACTCGGACAACATGTCAGTAGTGTGGTATCTAAACAAGCAAGGGGGAATCAGATCTTACCCTCTGTGCAGAGAGGCCATGCGAGTGTGGCATTGGGCAGTAACTTCCCAACTGTTTCTGGTGGCAGTGCACATTCCAGGGAAGTCCAACGTGATTGCAGACAGGCTATGCAGAGCTATTCTGATGCCTTACGAGTGGTCCCTGAATCGCCTGGTTGCAGAGCGAATCTTCAGCAGATGGAGTCAGCCTTGCTGCGACCTTTTTGCCAGCCCTCTCAATGCAAAATGCAGCAACTACTTCACGCTGATCCCCCCACAGGGGGAGTCACCCAGGGATGCTCTGGTTCATGATTGGCCCTCCAGACTGCTTTATGCTTTCCCTCCATTTTCTTTGCTGTCAAAGGTGATTCAGAAAGTGCAGTCCTTGGGAAGCAGAATGATTCTGATTGCTCCACACTGGCCTCACCAAGTCTGGTTCCCCTTTCTTCAGCAATACATTGTGGACACTCCTTGGACTCTGGACCCTCAACCAGATTTACTGACACACATGTCGGGACAGTTCCACCCCTCCCTGATGACCCTCCAGTTGACAGCCTGTCTACTCCAATTCCATCATTAGTTAGACTTCATAATTTCTCACCAGAAGTGGTACATATATTATCGTTCTCTCATAAACCATCCACTAGAAAGATTTATTCTAGTAAATGGAAGAGGTTTTCTATCTGGGCACATACCCGAGGCATTGATCCTTACACAGCTCCAATCGCTTCAGTCTTGGAGTTTTTGTCTATGCTTTTCCATCAGGGTTCCGCATCAACTACCATCAAAGTTCAGTTGGCAGCGATCTCTAATTTTCATGTCGCGAATGAGCCTAGACTCATGGCTCATAGACTATGCAAGGCTTTCCTGAAGGGTACTCTGTTGCTCCATCCCCCGGTTTCCCAACCAGTCATGCCCTGGGATCTCAATTTTGTTCTACAGGTCCTTACTTTACCACCTTTCGAGCCTGCAGCTACCTGCGAATTGAAATTCTTGACCTGGAAAACAGTCTTCTTAACAGCAATCACTTCAGCAAGGCGAGTTTCAGAAATTCAAGCCCTCTCCATCAAACCTTCATACTTAATCTTCCATAAGGACAGGGTCTCTCTTAGACCAAACCCTTCGTTCCTTCCTAAAGTAGCTTCCTTGTCTAATCTTAATCAATCCATTGAGTTGCCTGTGTTCTTTCCTCACTTTTCGAACAAGGCAGAATTTAGATTTCATCAGTTGGATGTACACAGACAATTATGCTTCTATCTGCACCGAACAAAAGATATCCGGAAGTCTGATCAACTTTTTGTTTCCTTTTCGGAAAACAGAATGGGGTCACTGGTCTCCAAGGTCACCCTATCTAGATGGATATCTAGTTGTATCTCTTTCGTCTACCAAGCAGGAAGTAAAGATCTGCCATTTCCAGTCAAGGCTCACTCTACTCGGGCTATTTCTACATCTACAGCCTATCAGGCCAGATTGTCAATGAATGATATATGTGCTGCAGGTACTTGGGCTTCTCCTCACACTTTTGTTTCTCATTACAAATTGGACATGGTTTCTAGGGGCAGGTCGTCCTTTGGCTCCACAGTTCTCAGGAATATTTTCCTATGAGCCACCCAGGATGTAGGTGCTAGGGACGCTGTCCCACGGGTAAGAATGTAGGTGAGATAAAACTACATAACATCGAGAAGTTATGTACTCACCATAACGTTCGATGTATGTAGTCCATCTCGCCTCACATTCTTACTTACCCTCCCACCTTCCCCCTTCTGGAGGATTTGGAGGTTAGGTTGTTCATCTGCAGAGTTCCCTTACTTAGCTTATTCTTTTACCTAGATGTGGTGTGTGCATGGGGTACAAATGAGTTTCGCAGCAAACTAGATCTGGGGATATGGAGCAGTGCATCATGGGATACCTTGCTTAGCCCAGCCAATGAAAGACTTCGAGCTAGAAAAATCGGCTGAGTCGGAGCCGATATTCGGCTCCGAACCCACGGGTAAGAATGTGAGGAGAGATGGACTACATACATCGAACGTTATGGTGAGCACATAACTTCTTGATTCCCTGGCGCGCTGGTGTCGGGGAGGGGGTGATGGCGGCTGACGCTGGACCGGGACTTTGGAGTTCAGGCTGACTGAGGGTGGCCTGCCAGCAGGGTGGCCCAGGAGTAATGACTGCAACGGTGAATACACTCGAACATCTACATTTATGGTAGGTACACAACTGTACTTTTGACTGAGCTGTAGCATGTTTTTACACTTTCGTCCTGCAGTACTCAGGAAAAAAATAATACTACATACATTACTGGCATGGAGATATTGAGAGGTATGTGCATAACATGCATCTCCAGTTTTCCTTCTTGCCCCTTGTAAAATATTTTTGCAACTGAATATGCCTTATTGGATTTCAGTTAAACTAAAATATCAGATATTTTCATGGTATATCTTGACAAAAGGAAATTTTAGAATTCACATTAAATGATAAAACAGAAGTAAAGGAAAACACAGTGGCAAATAAACCCCATTCTCCCTTTTTTGTAGCAAACTGTGCCTTGAAAGATGCTCTTGCATACTTGCCACTCTCCGGTTAAGTCAGTGGTAATGGAGAACATTGGACCTTAGCAGTGTACCTCTGTTAACAGTCAAAATATTAGGCAAGCAGAATAATTTAGCACTCAGTGTCATTTTGACAGCCTTGGAAGATTAGACAAGTAATGACTACTTAGCAACGGTCAACAATGAGACCAAGGAGTCTCAAGACCATTCTTGCCTTCCCAGACCCTCCTTCGGGCTGTACCTCTTTTCTCCAGAAGAGCCATACTGGTCAGTCCTAGAATAAATTTCTGGATGTCCATCTATTCATCTCATTTATGTTTAACGGGATATAGTGAGTTGTATTGCTTAACATGCAGGAGATGTTTATTCAAAAGGTTTGGGAGGCACTGTGTTGTAAACCTGTACTTAAACTGTGCTTTAGTGTATCTGCTGATGAGGACTTTGGTCCAGTAATATTGGTTGAAATGTTGGACTTGAGGAGAAACAAGAGGTTCACGACAATCAACTCGCTAGTGGGCACAGCATGTCAGACAGAGAACTCCCCTCAAAACAGTGTAGGATACCGAATAAAGGGATAGAGATTCCAGCCTCTCTTGGTAGCTCAGGGACTGTAGGCTTGTAGTCATTTTGGTTAGGAATCTTTGGAGGTTTTCTAATTGTTTGATGTGTTTAGTGAGATATATCCCAAATGGGGGTGTTGTACTTGTATTTGATAACTGACACGACCAATGCTGAGTTTAAGGGAATGATTACCTCTTTAGACCTTGATGATATTCCTCTAGCATAGCAATTAACAGGGTTACGTAAAAGGATTTCCTGACAACCTTTGCCACATGATGATGAGAAGAGGGGGAGATATCAACTCTAACTGCCTAGGTCAATGATTTCGAAACTGTGGTCTGCAGACCCCTTGAAGTCCATATGATAATTTCTAGGGGTCCCGTGGGTCGTTGCACCCACCTGGATTACGCATCCCTGCATCCTTGCTGTATTTAAAAAAAAAAGGAAATACTAATTTTCCACTCATGCTACACAGCTCACCCACAGTAAAAAAACAAAAAAAACAAAGAGACTTCCATGTTTGCGTCCGAGCAGCTTAATTTCCGTGTTCACAGCTAAGCAGCTGCTTACCCTGAGTTAAAAAAGGAAGCAGAACTAATAACTTCCGTGTATGTGGCTGAGGCTGAACAGCTGCTTGTTTGCCCTGTGTTTTCTGCCTGGCAGTTGGAACTTGGGAAATTTAAATTAACCGTTCTGCTCCCTCCACGTTTTATTTAGGTAAGACTAGAGACACTTAACAGACTGTGAGTCACAGTGATGAATTTAAGCTGGTTGCTGGGGTGCTCGCCTCACCTTGCCAGTACTGCAGAGCTGATCCTGAAGATCTTGTTCCAGTAATTCAGGAGCGAGAACAGAATACAGTGTTCAAAGACCCTGAAGGTATTGTTTTTTTCTTAACCAAGGCTTGAATAAGCCCTGCCAAAGTGGTACAACTGTCCAAATTTTTGCCTAATATCTTCTGTCTGTTTCTCATAAAATTGTTTTTTGGCAAATCCCTGGCAAGTCATTGAGGACTAAAGTCAGGAAATAATGGCAGATACTTGGGCTTTAGACTTCATATCCTAAATTCAGAAAATTCATTCTAATGCAAAACTTGTGCTATCAACTTTTTAAGTTTGTAAGAGGAATATTTAAAAGGTGTCCCTATTTTTGAGCCTTTGTCCCCCTATTATTTGTGGCTTTGTCCAGATTTCTTGCTCTAGTCTAGTCTAAGTCTAAGAGCTTGAGAGGTATGGTGGGGTGTAAAAGAGAGGTAGGGATGTATGTCATACCTCTCAACTGTACAGATTTTCACAGAATGTCCAGAATTTTACCTTATATTTTTGGTCTGTTCCTCAAAACAAATTGTCTTTTTATGACAAATCACTGGGATGATTAAAGTTACTAAAACTAATTAATGACATGCATTTGAGTATCAGACTTCATATCCTTCAGAAATTGCATTCTAACACAAACCCTGTTATTCTAGCAGCCTTCTAAGTGTATGAGTAATATTTAAACTGTGTCCCTAGTTTTGGGCCTTTGTCCCCCCCCCCCCATTATGACCGGCTTAGTCCAGATTTCTTGCACTAAGAGGTTGAGTTGTGGTGTGTGTGTGTGTGTGTGTGTGTGTGTGTGTGTGTGTGTGTAAGAGGGAGGTAGTGGTGTGTATATGTGTAAGAGGGAGGTGTGTGGGGGGGGGTGTAAGAGGGAGGGAGGCGTGTATGTGTGCATAAGAGGTAGGCAGCATACCCCTCAACTGTCCAGTTTTTGCACAATGTCCAGATTTTTGCCCCATGTTTTTGTCTGTCCCTCATAAAAAGGATTGAAGTTGCTAAATAATGACAGACATTTGAGTTTTATACTTCATATCCTTAGAAATAATACATGCTAACACCAGTCCTATTATTCTAGCAATTTTCTAAATTCATGAGAGCAGTATTTATAATCTGTTCCTATTTATTTTAGGCTTTTCCAGATTTCTTGCACTAAGAGTTTGAGGTGTGTGTGTGTGTGTGTGTGTGTGTGTGTGTGTGTGTGTGTGTGTGTGTGTGTGTGTGTGTGTGAGAGAGAGAGAGAGAGAGAGAGAGAGAGAGAGAGAGTGAAATGCCACAGTTAGGGTTAGCAGGTCGTTAGTAATTTGCTTAGACTAAACAGTGTAAGTTTTGCTTAGACTCAAACCCTGTACCTTAGCTTCAAGAAACAAGAGCTTGAATCCTGCCCCAGTTACCAAGCTGCATTTTTCAAGGAACTGAGTTTCAGGTGCATTTTCAAGTGAAGAGAAGTTTACTGTTGCTCATGCTAAGTCTGTTTACAGTGTGCAACTGTTTTGTTTAGCAAATGGTATTACTATTGTGGTATAGAATTTTAAAGTAGTATTGGTAGCACAACAGGTAGCATACTTGTACAAGGCTGTGCGTTCTACTCCCACAGCATGTAGACAGATCGCTGATGCTGTGTTGCATTTTAAGGGGGTGGGGTGCTGCATTCCTGAGTTTGTCCTCCTTTGGATGAGATGCCTAGCAACCATGAACCTGTTTTCAGTTTGCCATCCATTCCCTGGCCTATTGCAATATTACCAGCTTACCAACTTTTTATGTAACATAGGCAGTTTAATATTAAAGGACAGCAGGGACTGAATTTGTAGATGAAACACTGAAATATAAAGTTGTTTGCTATCAGCAACCTTTTCATTAGTTACAGATCTCTTTAATGTGGAATTATTCAGATGACTTAACTTCTGCAGAGATTGTGCATAGTGTCTGAAATTGGTGGATTGTAATGACAGAAGATTGAGTGGCCTTTTATGGTTGAAATATTCTGAATTGGGCAGTTTTGTCATTATTGGTTCATATGTTTTGTTTCATTGCTTACTGGAACCATTTTTAAAACTATAAAACATGGTGTAACAAGTGGGGCTGTATTATACAAGGGATATAAGTTAATACAATCAGGAAGGTGAAGTAAAGAACTTTTGCATGGTCCTAAGAATATGTGCAAGGGTCCTATGATTTGAAAACAGCCCAAAGGTATTTATCTGCCACTGGCCAGATGCATTTTCTTTGAGGGTGGGTTTCAATGCTGTTTCAGTGAATGTGAGTTTCAAAGGCATAGAAGTTTTAATCCTAAGTCTGTTTTCACTGTGAGACCGTATTGGTTTGTTTAGCAAATGCCTGTCAGTGTTTGTACTATAAAATTTGAAATAAAAGTGTTAAATTAAATCCAAATATCTGTAATCATTGTAGAAGTAAAGCAGAAAGCAGTATACATGCTGAGAGTTTTGAACAGTATGGCAACTGGGGAGAAATAGCCAAGTAATATGAGTTCAGTTGTTGGCCCTGGTGACTGATTATGTGTTTTCAGTATAACTTAGCCATATTCACAAACATGTTTAGAAACACCTATGACATTTAATAATATTTGGAAGTGCCTTAGTGCACTACCACTCATTCTATAAATTAACTCAAGTTTATGTTTAGTTCATCTGACAGTTTTAGAAGCTAGAGTCTGTTTAATTTGTAATCCTTTAGAAATAAAACTAATTTTTAAAATTCAAGTGTTGCTTTATTTATATTATTATTTAATATCAGTCTAAAAACACAATCCAAAATATAGGGGTCCGCCAAAATATTTCCTTTATAAAAGGGGCCCTCCAGCTTGCAAAGTTTTGGAACCACTGGCCTAGGTTTTTATCTGCATTTTTGCTCTGTGGAGGTATGTTGTCTAGACAATATGATGAGGGAAGGGGTTGTCTACAAAACGTAAAGATACTGCATTTTTTATTTATTTTTAGCCCATTTTTAGTACACCAAGAGAGTACTAGGGAGAATTCATTATGGAGGGTAGGGAGACTTGACAACAACCCCCGTTTGCAATAATCTGAAAAACTTTGCTGGCTAGAGGTCATGGCTCTCTGCTAAGAGATCTGAGAAGTAGATATAAAAAAAAGAGGTTTCTGTACCGAGCCTTGCGGGACACCAGTCAACACTTTAATACAGTCTGACGAGACATACATTGGCTTTTGCTGGTGCTCCTAAACTTTCCTACTCTTATTTAAAAAAGAAAATAAATAGGTGTGGGGGAGTGAGTTAAAACAAAATGAATCCTTTATCTCTTCATCTGTTTAGTCAGTTTGTGAAATCTAATCTATCTGTCTGCTAACTGGATCTTTCTACCTGTCTGTATGCAGTCTGCCTGTCAGGCTGTCTGTCTGCCTATGTAACTGTCTATAAATCTGTCGTCTAAAATAATACTGGACTACGTGGCATAGAAGAAAAAATGCCAGTGTAGTTACTGAACAATGGATGACTCTGTATACTCATGTAACCATGTTGCTTGCTGTTCTGAACCTGCATGTTCATGACTACATGAAAAGAGACATAGAGGAGCTCTCTGAGCATGTAGCCCAGGCCGGTATGACCCTGACCTTGAGTAGCATCTTACCCTCACCAAGAACGATGCCACAATATGAAGACAAGATGATCAATTTCAACAACTGGCTTAAGTATTGGTGTCATTCAAAGAGGATCCAATGCCTGTCAGCCTGGGATGATATGCTCCACAAGCCACGATGCTTCGCTAGGGACGGCTTGCACCTGTCACCCCTGGGCTTTCGGATATTGGCAAAGACTCTTGCTACCCCCATAGTGCCTTTTTTAGGCAAGGCTCAAAAGACAAACCCACCTCCATAGGTATCACAAGGGATAAGAAACTAAGAGTAATGCTACTCAACGCCAGAAGTCTAAACCTCAAGATGTACGCACTCGAAACACTCCTTAGCATGGAGAACATCGATATCTGTGCAGTAACAGAAACCTGGTTCAAGGCTTCCAAGAGCACCCCAGCACTACCAGGTTATACCTCATACAATGCTTTTCGGCCCCAAAACTTGGACCGAACCACAAAAGGAGGGGGAATATCAATATTCGTCAAAGATACCCACACCTCCAGATTGGTGGCACAGCACGAAGCATCAGAGACTATCCATGTGCAACTAACAGTGGGTAAAACTGCCTTCCAGTTTATAGCCTGCTGCAGACCACCCTCCCAAACCCAGGAACACCACTCGGCCTTCCTGAGTACACTGGAAAATATGAAGGTCTCTCCAAACACCATTATATTGGGCGACTTCAACTACCCAAAGATAGACTGGGAGCATTACTCTAGCTCCAACACCCTAGCCCAAAGGTTCCTAGAATTTATAAACTCAAATGCTATGGAACAACTTGTTACCACTCCCACAAGAGGGGAAAACATACTGGACCTGATCATCACCAACATGGGGACTCAATTCTCCAGACCAGAAGTGTATCCCTCACTGGTAAGAACAGACCATAAACTAATCTCACTGGATATTCACATCCCGACCCCACCCCCTGCCCAGAAAACCACAGTGAAAAATTTGTCTAAAGCAAATTTCACACTCCTCAAAACCGAGGTGGAATCCTTCAAAGCCCCCGGGCCTGTGGAAAATACGGCCCAGACCGCAGAATCCTTTATAAACGCATTCTATGAACACCTTCAGGAATGCATGGATCATGCAATCCCAGATAAAACCAAGACCCAATCCTCCAAAGGCAGACGTCCTGTCTGGTGGACCCCAGCCATAAACAAACTATACAATAGAAGGGGGAAGCTACTACATGATAGAGCAAAATCCCAAAAAGGGAAGGCATCTCTGATCAGTATTAGCAAATAACTATGGGCACTCATAAAATCGTCTAAGGCCAGCTTCGAGAGAAACATTGCATAGGACACTAAGGGTAATCACAAGGCTTTCTTTAGTTATGTTAGGAACCTGAGTGGGAATTCCCAGATATGCTCAGAATTAGTCCAAAAATGACAAAAAATACAATGAACCCACAGACATTGCCAACATCCTAGCTGACAGGTTCAGCGCAAACTTCTCCTCCCCCTCCCCACCAAAAGGGCAAATATCTATCCCAGCAGAGTGCTGCTCCCCTGACATCTGAGATGCTCAGGTAAGAGCCGCCCTCTCCAAAGCGAAAAACACAGCATCAATGGGACCAGACAGTGTCCCGGGCTGCATCCTACATGAACTCCAAGAAGAGCTAAACCCAAACATAAAACTACTGTTCAATCACAGCCTTACTACAGGATATGTACCCAAAGAGTGGCGTATAGCAACAGTGGTCCCTCTCCACAAAGGTGGTGCCTCAATGGCTCCTGGAAACTATCGCCCCATAAGCCTGAATAGCTTGGTCTGCAAAGCTATGGAAAGGATCATCATGGATCTCATAAATAAAGATATTGGGGACCTACAGACACTGGATCCTACCCAGTTCGGCTTTAAGGGCAGATCCTGCCTCTTAAACCTGGTTGATTTCTTTGAAACAGTCACCAAGGCCACTGACGAGGGGAAGGTGGTCTACACAGCCTACCTGGACCTCGCAAAAGCCTTCGATACAATACCCCACTTGGGCATTATAGATAAGCTCACCAGCTTAAATATAAACCCCTATGTCAATAGATGGGTTGTAAACTGGCTCAAGGACAGAAACCACATGGTTAGAATTGATGGAGCCATGTCAGACTCCAAACCAGTTACAAGTGGCGTCCCATAAGGCTCAGTCCTGGGACCTCTCTTGTTCAGTATATATTTCTCAGAGGTACAGGCCAACACGGGAGGACTGTGGCTGACCAAGTTCGCAGATGACTGCAAACTGGGCGCCATAATCGACTCTCCAGCCGACACAAGCATCCTCCAAAAGGGCCTCATAGAAACAGACAACTAGTGGCAGAGCCATGGCCTCAAACTAAACGTCAAAAAGTGTATAGTCATCCCCTTTGGCAAAAACAAAGTGCCCACAAATTACCACATAGGTGGTAATCCATTAAATACAGAAGAAGTAATTAGGGACCTGGGGACCCAAGTTGATAGCAATCTCTCATTTGACAACCACGTGGCCAAAGTGGTTAGAAAAACATTTTATATAGCCCACCTAATCATGAAGGGATTCACATCTATATCAGGGGAGGTCATTGTGCCTCTTTACTCATCCCTCATCAGGCCCATAATTGAGTACAATGCCCCTTTTGAGATGTACCTTACCAGACACCTGCAGCAACTGGAAAGACCCCAAAAGTACCTCACCAAGAGGATCAAAGGGCTCAAACAGATGCCATACGCTGCCCGGTTAAAGAAACTCCAGCTCTACTCAGTGGCATACCACCTGCTCAGAGGCGATTTGTGCCTGACGTATAAAGCCATGTCCAACCTGGAATTAATGGACATGCTGCACCTCAGAAAATCCAAATCCCATCGAGCTATGCGCTCGAGAGACTTGAACCTCAGCACTGAAATAAATAGGACATGCTGGAGGGACAGATTCATAACCCAGAGGCTCTCTTCACTCTGGAATAAAATCCCAGTCCAGGTTAGGCAGAGTCCCTCAATGACTCTCTTCAAGAGGAATCTTGATAAGTGGATGGGAGATCATAGGTTTACCCCAGGTATCACTTTTGTGTCACTGTTTGACAGAGGCACAGTATACTAACCTTGAAAAAGGACGTAGCAAAATTAATTTAAAATGGGTGGCGAAAGCCAAACACACTCTGGCTAGGCTTATAAATGCCCTAGGGCAGATAGCCTAGTATGAACCTATGTATACAAGGTCTAGCGTTCTCCATAATCACCAATCAGTCACCCTGTACATAAGTGGAGAGCAGTTTATTATAATTATGCTTTGTTATTAATCTAGGAATATTTTTTAATTTAAATTTAACATTGAAACAGTTTTAAGCTCCTTGTTTTGTTTTCCCTTCTGCTTCATTCTTTCCAGCTTTCCCCAGTACCCTATCCATTGCAAGATCTGCCAGCCTCTCCTACAGGTCCTAGACTGTTGCTGTTTTATGGCTAGGGCCAGAGTGGAGCCTGAGGACATTGGGGGTGGGGGTGGGGTGGGCTGTGCCACTGACTGCTTCCACATTTTTTTTTTTTAATTTATGACGTACCCATTGGCACCCCCCACCACCACCCACCCCCCGCCCAGTTCTCTTTTTTTTTTTCATGCAAAGGCTACTGTCCTGAGTGGATCATGCCTCCCTGCAGGGAACACCTAGACAAACACTTGTCCCCACTTGGGCTGGGTAGACCTATCCCTCCCTGCTGACTACTCAAATGCCCAAGCCGCTAATGGAACCCTGGCCACCTGGGCGTTAGTTAAGGCTGTTTTTTTCTACGCAGTAGTACTGCTCATTTAATTTTCATCTTTTCTAACTGTTTGTCAGTGTTTGGAATGTTCTTAGCAGAAGGACCAGTCCTATTAAGTTTATGATGTTTATCACCTTGCATCAGTCATTTGCACTTAATTTGCCTAGCTGTGAAGATGTTGGGTGAGTTGGGGGAGAAATGGCTCCAGAGTGTACTCATAGCAATATGGAGAGGAAGGTGTATCCCAGATGACTGGAGAATAAGTGCACTAGTGCCAGTATACAGGAACAAAGGGGACATTCACAACTGTGGCCAGTGTTGGAGGTATCAAACTGTTGTCATATTGCATGAAAGTTGTGGTGAAGGTGATTGGTATACAGATAAACAGAGTAGTAGAAAGCGAGATGAGAAATGAGCGGTTTGGATTTGAATCAGGATGCAGCAGAACCGACCCAGTGTTGGAGACAGATAATTGAGAATACGCTAGACATGAGGAAAGAGACCAACTGGGCATTCCTAGACTTGGAGAAAGCATATGACAAGGTCTCAAGAAAGCTGAATTTGGCAGTCCTGCAATGGTTAGAAGTCCCATAAACACTGCTAGAATTAATGCAGGCTATGTTCAAGAACCCAAATTTACAAGGATGAATAGTGTTCAGTCTCACTGAGGGGATTCCCAGTGGGAGTGGGTGTGCATCAGGGTTCAGCTCTGAGATCACTGTTATTCACACTGGTTATGAACTACATTAGCAAACAGGTCAGAGGAGACAGATCAACAAAGATGCTGTATGTAGATGGTGTGTGGCATTACAGGCCAATTCTAAACAAGAACTTCAGCACATGATAGGGGAATGGAATGCAAATGAAGACACATGGGATGAAACTGAGTAAATATAGGACAGCTGTAATGGGAGCAAGTAGGGGAAATCAGAAGAAACTGAAAATCGAGATAGAAGAGAAAATAGTGGAACAGGTTAACAGCTTCAAGTATTTGGGAGGGGTGGTTGAGGAGACAGGATGTCTGAATGAAGAGGTTAAAGCTAGAATCAGAGGTTTGTAGCCAACTGACACAGATTGTCAGTGGTTGTGTATGAAAGAGAATGACAAGCTGAAAAGTAAGGAGTACAAAACAGTGGTGCATCTAATACAACTGTATGATGCAGAAACCTGGGCAGTGAAGGCAGAGAAGTTGAGGAAGCTAGAGGTGATGGAGCCGAAGCGCCTGAGACTAGTGGTAAGATGTACATTGTGGGAAAGATGAAGGAATAAGGCAATCAAAGCAGAAGTCCCTGATGCCCCAGTTGCAGAGAAAGTCAAAGAGAACAGATTACAGTGGTTCTAGGAATCTGGCACCTTTTTCAGCTTAACCATGGAACAACTTACTGGCTCCTTGGTTCTTCCTTCTTCCAGCCAAACGTAAAAATAAATACAAACTTTGCCATCACACCAGGCTGCTAAAGTGCCTAAGCCACAGATGGGTGACTCTACTGTGGCAAAGCTGTTTCCTCTGACTGCTCATCTTTTCATTGGGTCCTGCTGGTGTAGTCCCTACAGCCTCTCATGGACCAGGGTTTAGACACTTCCTGTGCAACTGTTGGAGTGGCCTTGACAGGCAAGGGAAAGCCACACTTGTCTCTCTTGGGAGAAGGGGCAGAGAATGCCATTCTGTGCAGTGTAGCCAGAAAGTTGGGCCCACTCCCAGGGAAGTTTTTTTTTTGCTGGCAATACTGGTTTTGGGTACTTTTTCGTTAAACCCCTACCACTTGCTGTTGGTCAGGTCTTCGCTAAAAATTTGTAAGATGTCTGCTGCACTAGTTACATATTTACATTACAGAACTTTTCAAAAGTACAGCATTTAGTTTCTAAGTTTTTAACACAATTTTAATAACCTAGGGTATTTATTTTTACTATTTCAAAGTCACTCACAAACGTCAGCATTGTTGAAAGGGATTGTTTATATATGTATGTTTCATGGGTCAAAATGCATTTTTACAGTCATTGCAGCTAATGACAGGGAAACTCAACAGGCTGTGTATGAATCTGCCCTAAAACTGTTATACAATGGAAACATCTATCTCACCAGTCAAGTAGCCTCTTTTCCATGGACAAGATGTACGTCAAAAGGTAAATGACATTTGGACGCCAGTACTTGTCCATACCGTGGCGGTGTTTGGATTCTACAATACAGACTGAGGTTTAATTCTTCACCGTTTGGACTTCTGGAGTTTATACTACAAACTGAAGCCTACAGTAACTGAAGTATGGCGCGTTCTGTGCTGCCTGCGTTATCTGTTTAACCTGTTTATGCACATAATGTCCATGGATCACACCCTTCAGAGTCTTGTCTTTTACATTTTTCTCCTTTTTACAACTATTTCAACATAACTATTGTTTAATTTCTTGTTAAGTGTATTATTATGGCTTACACATACTTATTTTTTCCTTCAACTAAAATACAGCCTACGCTGCTACTACAGTGTACTTCACCTGAAGCACGTACGCGCCAGGTGGTAGGGGTTTAACGGAAAAGTACCTGGTTTTGTTTCTTCAGAAATTCCTGTCAAAAAGAAACAACTTAAATGTATATATTTTCTCCTGTCTCATTTACCTCGGACAGGAGTAATTTATTGGGTTTCGTTCAAGGTTAGTACTTCTGACCCTTTCTGTATGACTATTTCTGGTAAAAGAAAAAGTGAATCTTCATTTTTCTAATAGTTTCAAGAAATAAAACCTCTAAATGTGAGTGATAAATTGTGACTTCTGACAAAGCTTCTGAGGAGTGTGTGCCTTCGGCCATTTCCTTTGAAGGATCCTCTTTTCAGTAACTATTTCCAGAATGAAACATATATTTCAGTGGGAAAAATGTGATGTTTCTCAGTCTCTCATCAGGTATTAGTATGCTCTGTTACAACTGTAATTTCCGTAACCTTCTGTTTTTCTTCCTGTTCTTTCTGCTCTGGCGGATGTTTTGTCACTTTTGTCATAGCCCATATATTTGACAGCTGACCTTCTGCCCTATAAAAAAAATAGACTGCATAAAGTTCCTCAGTCTTTTAGGTTTTTATATACCCTTCTCAAATCAGACTCAGCAATTGTTGCTTTTGTGAACTAAGTTGCTGCTAAACATTTGGTTAATATTTAATTCTCTTTGTGTTTAGAATGAGAAGTCTTTGAGGGTGAGTACATTCTTATGTAACAGTTGATCTGATGTCATTTTCATTCATTCCTCAACTTGCGGGTTTGGATCTGACCCTTGGATCATGGTTTCTATAGCCCTGGGATGCAATTCTTGAGCTCCTCCCTTACCCCTAATGCCTCATTCTCCTACATTACCCCAGATCTCTTTTGCTGCTCATCAGGATGGACTGGGATTGCAACTGTCAAGCTCCTGGTGAGTTGTGAGTATTTTTTGTGAAATGTTTATTTTCTTTTTCTTCTTTTTTCATCAACTTAACTCTCCTTACCCTTATATATACAAAAAAACTTTGTCTTTATAAATTTTACTAGAATTTGTGAATATCCCTTTTTCCTAGCTCGTTGGCTCTTTCACTTCATTCCCTTTTCCATTTTCCTGCTTTGAGGAACATGCCTGATAAACCAGTTGGTTTTAAAAAAATGCATTTCCTGTGGGCACAAGATCCCTTAATCTGATGCTCACAGGGAGTGCATTTACTGCTTAGGCTCTAAGCATTTAGAGTCCTCTTGCTCTATTTGCGCGGTGATTTAGTTAACGTGCCATTAATGACAGGAGAAGAAGTTGATCTCAAAGGCCTTCTGCCTTCTTCTGCCTCAGGCACTTCTACTTCAGGGTCTCAAACACCCAAGAAATCTAAAGAATCCTGGGAACATCAAAAGCTTTCCCAGGATAAGGCTTCTCCACTAACTCTGGCTGAACCACCAAAAACGGTTCAGAAGACATTGGCTCCAAAGACCTCAGATCCTGCACCTACTGTTTCTTCACCCATAATCATTACTATCAGGACCTCCCCAGAGCCAGTCTCTCTGACCCTTGGATCCCCTGGGCTCCTTAAGTCTCCTAAAAGAACTTCCAGACCTTCCTCCACCTCCCTGTCCATCAGGTCTTGTCTCAGTCTTTCGGAAACAGAGGTTGATAGAATGATGAGGAAATTTTTCAGGACACAAATCCAGGTGGAGTGTTTGCTAGCTACGTCCCCCTCAGGATACACAGGCCATCAGTCTCTCCTTCTCTGATCTGACCACCTGCTTTGGAGCCTCAGATCCAAAGGCCATGAGAGTCAAGACATCGGATCCGACAGTACCTATTACTTTGAGTCCAACCATTTTACAAATGCATTTGGCTCTGACAGCGTCAGAGCAGAATGGCTCTGAGCCGAAGCCTCTATGTCGAATCCGAGGGATGGACTTTGACTCCGGAGTTTTTGGAGCCATTGCTTCCCCTCAGAGCTTCTGCATTTGACAGCTTGGCTCCAACTCCCCCCTCTGAGTGGGAGGTCTGTGGGTCTCATGGGTTGTATGCTTTGAGAGTTTCAGCTCCGGGGAGCCTGCCTTTGACCCCTGTGGGTCTTTCTGCCTTCAAGGTGGCAGAAAGAGTTCTCTCTCTACTTAGAAGAGACCTGACTCTCACGTCCTTGGATCTGTGTCCCACCCCTGCTTTGAATCCTGTGCCTGAGTCCTCTCTTCTACCACCTCTAGGACAGCCAGCCCAGAAGAGCTGCCAATCCTTTCCAATTTCAGAACTTCCTGTCTCTTCCAATACTTCCCTGGAGCATCCCACTTTGGAGCCCTTGAAAGAGACAGTGCAAAAGAAGGCACCTGGATTCCCCCCAGGAATCAATCACTGAGGATACAGACTTCATTGGGGGAAAGGATCCCCAAGGTATCCACCTGAAGATGTCTGTCTTGGAGACAGTCTTAAAATTCTTTGCCAGAAAGGTGGATGGTCTGGCCAAAACCCTATCTTGGATGAATCAGTGTTTTTGGAAGCCTTTGGGTCTGGCCCATCTACATCTTTGGTGTCTACTTTTGTGGATGACTTCTTGACCTTGTCTTCCTCAGGGCATGGAAGGAACCAGACACTGAGGAACCTGTTCCTAAATGACCTGACAAGACCCTCAGCGCTCCCACCGACAGACAGCACTGGACAAAAGGTATCCCTGTAGATGCTATGGTTGTTGCAGCAGCCACCAAGAAGAAGCTAGCAGAGCAAAGGTCCATTGTCCATCCCCCAACAGGGAGTCTTGGGCTTTGGTCAGGTTTGGGAAGCGGGTCTACACATCAGTGACCTGCGCATTGCAGTCGCTGGACTACTTGGCACACTTCGTCAGATTACAGAGGGGACTTAATTAAGAAACTCTCTAGCTCTGCCCCAGGGTCCATGCCTGCAGAGGAACAGAAAACTTATTCCTCCAGACTGGCCACCGTACAGTTTATCTGTAACACATCCATGAGGCTAATTTCTCATGTTGCAGAGGGTACCTCAAGGGCTGTTGGCTTAGGTATCGCTATAAAGTATCATGCTCGATGTGGGTTTGTGGTTTCATAGAGCCTTTCAAGGTCAATGTTCCTTTTGATGGATCATCATTGTTTGGCCCCAGTGTTAAAGAGACACTCTCCTATAGTGAGAAAAATGGAAAGACCTTGTCTGTGGTGGGAATCTGTTTTTCTGGCTCACAAAGACCTTTCTCCAGGAACTAGTGTGGTGATATAAAATGTTTAAAAAGTGGCAAGGTACTTTTCAGGAATCACAGGGAGATTCTTCTTCCAGAGGCAGAGGGTAAAGCAACTGTAATGGTAGATGTTGCCCAGGGTGCAGAGGGGTCCTGCGCAATTAAGGATCACGAGATTCTTTCTCAAATAGATCCTTTCAGCACTCCTTAGAGGTTGTCTGACTGTCCATCTCTTGAGGCAGTCAGGGAGCGCTTGTCATTGCAAGCAGACACCTAGTTAGCCATCACAAATGATTCTTGGGTGCAAAGGATCATATCCAGAGGATATTCCATTTTTCCAAATGCCAAAACCAAGGAAAAAAATCTCCATGATGTTCCACTCAATCAGAAGGAGGAAGCAGCAATACAAATTACAGAGCTGCTAGAAAAAGAGTCATCCAGGAGGTCCCATCAGGCCAAATTGGATCTGGAATCTACTCCAGATTCTTTTTAGTGCTGAAAAAGACAGGGGATCTGAGGCCAATCTTGGACCTAACATTCTTAAACAAATCAGTAGACAATTTGAAGTTTGGGATGGTCACGGTTCAGTTTATTCTACCACTATTACAGAAGGACAACTGGATGTGCTCAGTTGACCTTCATGACACGTACTATCATATCAAAATGAACAGGAGCTCCAGAAGGTTTCTCTACTTCCATCTGGGGGCCAGTCATTATCAATTTTGAGTGCTCCCCTTTGGTTTCACCACTTCCCACAGAGTGTTCACCATATGCATAGTGGTAGTAACGGCTCACTTGAGACTGCATGGATTCAGCGTGCTTCCTTATGTAGACGACTGGCTCCTAACTGCATCAACCAGGCATCTACTATTACTAGCCAGGGACTATAATCTACATCTAGCCTCTATCTTATGCATCAGTTAATATGCAGAAATCACCTACAACCAGAATGGTTGATTGACTTTACAGGAACGCATCTGGACACAGGCTGTTGTCTAGCCTACCTGCCTTCAGACAGGATTTCCACTATAAGATCGCATGTCAGACAAATTCCAAAACCCCCCCAACAAGTCTAGTCCTCAGAGCATTAGGTTTGATGGCTGCTGTGCTGTCCTTGATTCCAACAGCATGCTAAAACATGAGAATACTTCAATGGACTCTGGCAGTCCAAAGGTGTTTGCACTTCTACCCGCTGAATCACCCTATCAGGTTGTCCTGAGTATACAAAGACTCACTTCTATGGTGGCTCCACTCGGAAGAAGTCGAACAAGGACAACCCTTTGTTCTTTCTTCCCCCAAGTCACGTTGACCACAGACCCTTCAAAGCTGAGGTGGGAGTGGGGTATTACCTGGGTCAGATGGTCCAAGACACGTGGTCGACACAGGAGACAAATTTGCATATCAGTGTCCTAGAGATGGGAGAGGTGCTTTTAGCATTGCAAGCACTTCAGAACTGTCTGCCTCTAGGGACTATTGCGGTACAACATGTCTGTGGTATGGTATATCAGCAAGAAGGGGGATCCAGATCTTAACCCCTGTGTCAAGAAGCAGGGGTACTTATCACTTCACCTAAAACTCATTTCACCAAGACCAAATCACCTAAAGTTCATTTAACCTAAAACTCATTTCACTGACAAGTAGTACTCTAAAGCAAGTTAATGGTATATGTCCTTTTCCCCACTGTAGTGCGATCCTGGTGTTAGTATATATATATATATATATATATATATATATATGTGTGTGTGTGTGTGTGTGTGTATATATATAAATATATATGTGTGTGTGTGTATATATATATATATATATATATATATATATATATATATATATATATATATATATGGGTGTGTGGGGGGCGCAGCTCTTTACCAAATAATGTAAAACAAAACCAGACACCATAAAACCAAAGTGAGTGGGGGGCTTTGCCCCCCACAACCCCAATGTGGGGGGGTGACCCTCCCTAATTATATACACTAACACCAGGATCGCACTTCAGTGGGGAAAAAGAAATATACCTTTGACTTGCCTTATTGTACTACTTGTCAGTGAAATGAATTTTAGGTGAAATGAACTTTAGGTGATTTGGTCTTGGTGAAATGAGTTTAGGTGAAATGAGTTGTAGGTGAAGTGATACGTACCCAAAAAGCAGTGAGCATTTGGCAATGAGCAATCTCTTACAACAGCTTCCTAGTCACAGCACACATTCAGGGGAAGTCCAGCATTCTAGCAGACAGGCTCAGCAGAGTTATCCTGATGCCTCACGAGTAGTCTCTAAACCAGTCAGTGGCAAACATGATTTTCCACAAATGGGGGAACCCCTGTTGCGATCTTTTTGCATCCCCCTTCAACAACAAATGCAGCAGGTTCTTTATCCTGATCCCTCCTCAGGGACAGTCACCGAGAGATGCTCTAGTCCATGTTTGGCCTTCTGGTCTTCTTTATGCTTACCCTCCCTTCCCCCTCATACCCAAATTCATTCAGAAAGCGCAGAAGATGAAGAACAGAGTGATCCTCTTTACCCCCTTTTGGCCTCGACAGGTCTGGTTCTCCTTCCTTTGGTCTCATATGGCCTCCGTGGACACTGGACCTGTATCCAGATCTCCTATCTCATCCATCAGAGCAGATTTACCCAGATCTTCCAGTACTGAAACTAACCACATGGTTTCTTCAATTCCAGTGATGGCTAGAAATACCAGGCTTTCTTCTCTGGTTCAAAGGATTTTAATAGTGTCACATAAGGCTTCTACCAGAAAAATCTATAAAAGCAAAAGGAATACGTTCTCGATATAGGCTTATTTATACCTCACAACTGTTCAGATTTTTATCTCATATTTTTGGTATGTTTGTCATGAAATTTATGATTTTCTGGCAAATTACTGGGATGATCTGAGGACTGAAGTCACTAAATAGTGATATACATTTGTGTTTCAGACTTCATACTCATCAGGAAAATGCATGCTAAGACAAATCCTGTTATTCTAGCAACTTTCTAAGTTTAGAAATATGTGAAGTACGCCAAGCAATAAATAAAAGAAAAGACAGGAACAGGTCCCTTCTTCGCAGGTAGAAAAGGATTTATTTGGCTTGAAGTGCGGTTAATTACTGTACACTTTTCGTCGGAAATAAAAGTACCGACTTCTTCAGAAGCTTAAAAACAATGAACATCAAAGGAACATCAGTTAAATACTCTGCAGGGTACTATAACAAACAATTGGCGGGCTCTGTGGTTCCACCTGTTTGTAATTCTGTTACCGTGGAAACCTGATACATTCAAACTCCCCGCCCTTTATGTTTTGCTACACAGAAACAAAAGCAAAACTACTAGATAAAAACAATGTGTTGCAACAATTAAGCTAAAACCTATTAAAGGATATATAAAAAATTTTCTGTCTTTATTAAAATCAAAATTGAAGTTATGTAAAAATTATTTTCTTAAACAATCAATCGGTTGTAAACCCAAAGTTAGTTGCAGTATCAGCGTCGTAAGTAAGACTAAAAGCAAGTAACATCCACGTAAAAAGTACCAAAAGTCGTGGAGACGGGGACATATCATACGGTCAATCCCCCTCTAAGTAAAGTTCTTGACTGTGACAATAAGTGGTACTGATTGCAACAAAGGCAAACATTAAAATAAAAGGAACCAAACAGAAATGGAAACGCAAAAGTATATACATGTAAATATGTGTGTTTATATAGTCAAATTCAGGTCCTACAAACGGTAGTTGTAACCTTCAAGTATGTATAATACTCCCAATACATTAGCTTGATCCATCAGTACCACTGTCTGGCCTATCAAAAATGTCATGAACTAGTAGAGAGTCTGTGTCAATAGCCAGGTGAGAGAGGGAAAGAGAGAAAGGGGAAGAAAAAAGGGGGGGAAAGGAGTATTTCCTTATCTAAATAAGTGCCTTCCTATTACCCTAGTATACATCACTGTTAACGGTCAAAACTGGGCCTGTATATACAATTTGCCTTAACCTGTGCCAGGTTGAATAGTTGTGCCAAGCTTCGTGTTGGTCATTGATGGCCTTTTCACCTCTCCAAGTTTTTTAATTTAAGAATACATGCAATGGAGGTCATTTCATTAATACCTGGCTTCTGATTTGCGTTGGTTCGTAACAGCCAGAGGAGTTCCTTCTTTTCTAGTTTGAGTGAGTCATATCCTCCTCTAATGTCCTTAGTTTGTTGGTTTATTATTCTAAACTTGAACACATGGCCAGGATTATCGTATAGGTGCCTGGCCAAAGCATTAGTCATCTTGTTGTTTTTGATGCTATACAGGTGTTCATATATCCTTTCGCTGAGCTTCCTATCAGTTTTCCCGATATAGAAGGCCAAACTACAAGAGCACTTAGCCAGGTACACCACTAATTTACTATTACAGTTGAATTTGGAATGTGTTCTGAACTTTTGGTCACATATTACAAAGTTCGACCCTTCATCAATGTACTTACAGTACTTACACATTTGGCACTTAAACATACCTAGTTTAGTTGTATATGGTTGCCTAGTGCCTTCCAATAACTCTTTTAAATTGGGCCCCCGTTTATAAACTATTTTGGGCCTGTTAGGTAGTAAAGTTTGGAAGTCGTTATCGTTAGTTAAAAACTCCCAATTCTTCATAATTAAGCTGTTAATTCTAAACGAGTCCAGGTTGAATGTATAACTAAACCCACAGAAAAAATCGAGGTTGTCCAAGACCCTGGGTCTTGTTAGAGTTACCTCACCCCTGTTAGTATGGTCATTATTCAACAAGGGGGCATATTCGTTCAAACTTTTTTTACGTTTAACCTCCTCAATAATTTCACACAAGAAACCAGGTGGGTAACCTCGCTTAAGGAAGAAATCAGTCAGAATCTGACATTCTTCCAAAAAATCTTTCTCATTGCTGGTCATTCGTGCTGCTCTAACAAGTTGCCCTTTTACCACTGATTTTTTTTGGTGTCTAGGGTGGCAGCTTGAATAGTGCAGCATAGAATTAGAATAGGTTTCCTTACGGTGTATTTTAGATACCCATATGTTGTTTACGTAATCCTTACTTAGGTCAATGTCCAAGTAATCAATCCTGTCTTTATTGTATTTGTAAGTAAATGAGAGGAACTCAGTGGACGTATTAAGGGTGGACATTAAGTCACTAATTTCTAATTCTGTTCCTTGGTATATCATAAAGATATCGTCAAGGAATCTAGTGTAGAAAGTTATTTTTGAATTAATGACTTCCACTGTTAGTATGTTGTTTCTTTCCCAGTACGCCATGACCAGGTTGGCGATACTTCCACCACTTGGTGAGCCCATAGCCACCCCAATTTTCTGATGGTACAAACCTTCGTTGAACATTAGAAAATTGTAGGAAAGGACTGTGTCAATCAGTTCACATACCAATTGTGTTTCATCATTAGGCGCCTTCAATAATCTCAACATGCTCAGCGAAAGGATATATGAACACCTGTATAGCATCAAAAACAACAAGATGACTAATGCTTTGGCCAGGCACCTATACGATAATTCTGGCCATGAGTTCAAGTTTAGAATAATAGACCAACAAACTAAGGACATTAGAGGAGGATACGACTCACTCAAACTAGAAAGGAAGGAACTCCTCTGGCAGTTACGAACCAATGCAAATCAGAAGCCAGGTATTAATGAAATGACCTCCATTGCATGTATCCTTAAATTAAAGAACTTGGAGAGGTGAAAAGGCCATCAATGACCAACACGAAGCTTGGCACAACTATTCAACCTGGCACTGGTTATGGCAAATTGTATATATAGGCCCAGTTTTGACCGTTAACAGTGATGTATACTAGGGTAATAGGAAGGCACTTATTTAGATAAGGTAATACTCCTTTCCCCCCCTTTTTTCTTCCCCTTTCTCTCTTTCCCTCTCTCACCTGGCTATTGACACAGACTCTCTACTAGTTCATGACATTTTTGATAGGCCAGACAGTGGTACTGATGGATCAAGCTAATGTATTGGGAGTATTATACATACTTGAAGGTTACAACTACCGTTTGTAGGACCTGAATTTGACTATATAAACACACATATTTACATGTATATACTTCTTTTGCGTTTCCATTTCTGTTTGGTTCCTTTTATTTTAATGTTTGCCTTTGTTGCAATCAGTACCACTTATTGTCACAGTCAAGAACTTTACTTAGAGGGGGATTGACCGTATGATATGTCCCCGTCTCCACGACTTTTGGTACTTTTTACGTGGATGTTACTTGCTTTTAGTCTTACTTACGACGCTGATACTGCAACTAACTTTGGGTTTACAACCGATTGATTGTTTAAGAAAATAATTTTTACATAACTTCAATTTTGATTTTAATAAAGACAGAAAGTTTTTTATATATCCTTTAATAGGTTTTAGCTTAATTGTTGCAACACATTGTTTTTATCTGTGGGGCTTAGTAGTTTTGCTTTTGTTTCTGTGTAGCAAAATATAAAGGGCGGGGAGTTTGAATGTATCAGGTTTCCACGGTAACAGAATTACAAACAGGTGGAACCATAGAGCCCGCCAATTGTTTGTTATAGTACCCTGCAGATTATTTAACTGATGTTCCTTTGATGTTCATTGTTTTTAAGCTTCTGAAGAAGTCGGTACTTTTATTTCCGTCGAAAAGTGTACAGTAATTAACCGCACTTCAAGCCAAATAAATCCTTTTCTACTTGCGAAGAAGGGACCTGTTCCTGTCTTTTCTTTTATTTATTGGTTGGCGTACTTCACATATTTCTTGGTTTGTTTTTCGTAGGCATGGAACCAGGCAGCCCCAATTCGCAAAGTAGTAATTCCGAAGAGAGTGGAGGCAATTTGAATGCTCTTATCGAGCTCCTCACGCAAAAAGTTGACCGTTTGTCTCAGCAGGTTGAGACGGTCACCGGTACTCAAAGAGGAGTACAGAATGAAGGGAGCAGTTCAGTTGGAGGAACTAATGTGGGTCTAAGAGGGCTGAACAGCGGCAGTATGAACACTCAAAATGGTTGTGTCGAAAGGGACGGCAACAACGAGAGTGTGAGCGTGGAACATAACAGTTTGCACCGATCAGCAGGCACTAATGTTGGTTTTGTAACAGCGACTGGGCACCAAGGGACTAGTGGCACATGAGTAAATGGACTTACTGTCACAGTTCCATCTTTGGACACTTGGGTGCATCGTGAATTTTTCTTTGGTGATACGCCATCTAACGCCAGTTTGAACAACAGTAACGAGGTAAGCCCAGATTTATCAGCAAGATTAAATGCCTTTGACGAAAAACTGTTTAAAGTAAGAAAGTTGCAATTGGAAGTTGCCTACTTTCATGAATGTATAAGGCTCAAGGTGGTGCCTAAAGGTTTAAGGCACTGGCAGTTCCCTGCAGGACTGGTGGAGGGATCTTCCTTCCACATGGCTCTAATTGAGCTTTTCGATAGGCATGGCATGGAACTTCTGGGCTTACTGTGTGATCAATACCAGATATCAATCAGTATCTTACTTAAGGAAATTGATGAACTGGACAGTTTAATTAAAAACGATACTGACTACCAGAGATACCAATTTGAGTATGAAAGGTGTTTCACCAGTATTGATGAACACCTTTCTAAACTCAACTTGACTAAAAAGAAAAAAATATCCAGAGATGTTAACGATTATAAAAATGGGTTAGCATATCCTAAGCCAGCAAAGCACTCTAATTCTATACCAGCCACACGAGGGGATGGTAATAAGAGGGGGCATGACAATGAGTGCCAATTGACTGTAGACAATATTAATGACGAGGCCGACTTTCCAGATGACATAGGATATGATGGACCTTCTAACAGTAATGATGTTAGAAGAAGTGAGAGGTTAGCCAACCATGGTAATGGACCCAATAGTAACAAGGACACCAGGGGTAGTCGAGGCGGGAACAGCAAGGGAACACCCCAGGTGCAAAATTTTCGAACAGAAGCCTCCAAACAGTGACCTACCAACAACAAGAGGAAAGGAGCCAGAAGGAAGAGGTGGTGAAACAAGGGGAACAGGTCGAACAAGGACAGAAGGACTATTTTGACTGTAAGATTCTATTGAATAAAAGTGGGGATTTTAAGGTGTTTAACTACACGGATTACAACATCAGTATGGACACTATCGAACTGTTATCAAAGGGTAACACCTTTGTCCCGTCTTCCCATTTTGACCTGGCCCATACTTTAATTGATTTAAAGTTATTTACTAGAAAGCTCAACCTGGCACTGTTATTGGGTGACAAAATGAGTAAGAGGTCTGAGCTTTATGTGTCTAGTGTTTATAACCCCCCATTGCATCCTGCATTACTGTTATTTGAAAAAGTAACTGAACTAGACATGAGGAATTTGAAAAAAACAAACAAGCATATTTAGGCAAAGCGACCAGAACATCACTAAAAATGAGAGAGGATTTCTCCTTCCTTAGGAAAGCCCAGGTGCGCATAATGAAGCCAGACAAAGGGGGAGGCATCACCATAATGGCTAATGAGGATTATAATAACAGGATGAACCTCATTTTAGACGGTGAAGCATATTCAAAGGTAACCATAAATGAAATGAACGGGGCTCACCAGAGGGTAAAGGCGTTTATAGAAGAACTATACGTTGAAGCAAGGATTGATAGGGAAACCTATATATACATGCAACAACAGACACCTAGAACCTCAGTGTTATTTGGGATCCCTAAAATCCATAAAAATGTTAACAAACCCCCTATGAGGCCACTGGTAGATGGGAGAAAAAGCATCACTTATACATGCAGCAATGTTTTGGACAGTATCTTGCAAAAATATGTAAAAATGGAAAAACAAATAACTAAAGATTCATGGTCCTTCCTAGAGGCAATTAATATGGTGGAGTTCGTCCCTGAGAGTCTTTTAGTCACAATTGACGTGAAAGAGCTGTACTCGGCAATACCCCATGACATAGCAACGGACTGGGTGGGAGCAATGTTGAGATTATTGAAGGCGCCTAATGATGAAACACAATTGGTATGTGAACTGATTGACACAGTCCTTTCCTATAATTTTCTAATGTTCAACGAAGGTTTGTACCATCAGAAAATTGGGGTGGCTATGGGCTCACCAAGTGGTGGAAGTATCGTCAACCTGGTCATGGCGTACTGGGAAAGAAACAACATACTAACAGTGGAAGTCATTAATTCAAAAATAACTTTCTACACTAGATTCCTTGACTATATCTTTATGATATACCAAGGAACAGAATTAGAAATTAATGACTTAATGTCCACCCTTAATACGTCCACTGAGTTCCTCTCATTTACTTACAAATACAATAAAGACAGGATTGATTACTTGGACATTGACCTAAGTAAGGATTTAAACAACATATGAGTATCTAAAATACACCGTAAGGAAACCTATTCTAATTCTATGCTGCACTATTCAAGCTGCCACCCTAGACACTAAAAGAAATCGGTGGTAAAAGGGCAACTTGTTAGAGCAGCATGAATGACCAGCAATGAGAAAGATTTTTTGGAAGAATGTCAGATTCTGACTGATTTCTTCTTTAAGCGAGGTTACCCACCTGGTTTCTTGTGTGAAATTATTGAGGAGGTTAAACGTAAAAGAAGTTTGAACGAATATGCCCCCTTGTTAAATAATGACCATACTAACAAGGGTGGGGTAACTCTAACAAGACCCAGGGTCTTGGACAGCCTCGATTTTTTCTGTGGGTTTAGTTGTACGTTCAACCTGGACTCGTTTAGAATTAACAGCTTAATTATGAAGAATTGGGAGTTTTTAACTAACGATAACGACTTCCAAACTTTACTACCTAACAGGCCCAAAATAGTTTATAAACGGGGGCCCAATTTAAAAGAGTTATTGGAAGGCACTAGGCAACCATATACGACTAAATTAGGTATGTTTAAGTGCCAAATGTGTAAGTACTGTAAGTACATTGATGAAGGGTCGAACTTTGTAATAGGTGACCAAAAGTTCAGAACACATTCCAAATTCAACTGTAATAGTAAATTAGTGGTGTACCTGGCTAAGTGCTCTTGTTGTTTGGCCTTCTATATCGGGAAAACCGATAGGAAGCTCAGTGAAAGGATATATGAACACCTGTATAGCATCAAAAACAACAAGATGACTAATGCTTTGGCCAGGCACCTATACGATAATCCTGGCCATGAGTTCAAGTTTAGAATAATAGACCAACAAACTAAGGACATTAGAGGAGGATACGACTCACTCAAACTAGAAAGGAAGGAACTCCTCTGGCAGTTACGAACCAACGCAAATCAGAAGCCAGGTATTAATGAAATGACCTCCATTGCATGTATCCTTAAATTAAAGAACTTGGAGAGGTGAAAAGGCCATCAATGACCAACACGAAGCTTGGCACAACTATTCAACCTGGCACTGGTTATGGCAAATTGTATATATAGGCCCAGTTTTGACCGTTAACAGTGATGTATACTAGGGTAATAGGAAGGCACTTATTTAGATAAGGAAATACTCCTTTCCCCCCCTTTTTTCTTCCCCTTTCTCTCTTTCCCTCTCTCACCTGGCTATTGACACAGACTCTCTACTAGTTCATGACATTTTTGATAGGCCAGACAGTGGTACTGATGGATCAAGCTAATGTATTGGGAGTATTATACATACTTGAAGGTTACAACTACCGTTTGTAGGACCTGAATTTGACTATATAAACACACATATTTACATGTATATACTTCTTTTGCGTTTCCATTTCTGTTTGGTTCCTTTTATTTTAATGTTTACCTTTGTTGCAATCAGTACCACTTATTGTCACAGTCAAGAACTTTACTTAGAGGGGGATTGACCGTATGATATGTCCCCGTCTCCACGACTTTTGGTACTTTTTACGTGGATGTTACTTGCTTTTAGTCTTACTTACGACGCTGATACTGCAACTAACTTTGGGTTTACAACCAATTGATTATTTAAGAAAATAATTTTTACATAACTTCAATTTTGATTTTAATAAAGACAGAAAGTTTTTTATATATCCTTTAATAGGTTTTAGCTTAATTGTTGCAACACATTGTTTTTATCTGTGGGGCTTAGTAGTTTTGCTTTTGTTTCTGTGTAGCAAAACATAAAGGGCAGGGAGTTTGAATGTATCAGGTTTCCACGGTAACAGAATTACAAACAGGTGGAACCATAGAGCCCGCCAATTGTTTGTTATAGTACCCTGCAGAGTATTTAACTGATGTTCCTTTGATGTTCATTGTTTTTAAGCTTCTGAAGAAGTCGGTACTTTTATTTCCGACGAAAAGTGTACAGTAATTAACCGCACTTCAAACTTTCTAAGTTTATAAGAGCAGTATTCAAAATCTGCCCCTATTTTTGGGCCTTTGTCCCTCCATTCTGTCAGGTTTTGTCCAGATTTTTTGCACTAAGAGGTTGAGCGGTATGGGCTCATCAAAAACATTTGGATCCTTTTACAGCTCCCCTCCCTGCAGTTCTAGACTTTTTTGCTTCAATTTTCCAAGATGGGGCAAGTTTTTCTACTGTTAAGGTGCAAATGGCAGCCATCTCAAATTACCACATTGTAGAAAATTCATTCTGTTGCTTCATCTAAATTGTGTAAGACCTTCCTCAGGGGTACTTTTTTACTTAGACTTCCAATAAAAGACCCCACTCCTCCTTGGGCCCTACCTATGGTTTTACAAGCTCTCGTACAAACCCCCTTTGAACTCTTAGCTAAGGTAGATTTGCAATATCTTTCCTGAAAGACTGTTTTTTTGGTAGCCATCTCTTCAGCTAGAAGGGTATCTGAATTGCAAGCACTGTCATCCAACCCCCCATATTTGAGTTTTCATAGAGTGACCATGCATACAGATTCTTTCTTTTGGCCAAAGTTGACACTGTAAGCAATATCAGTCAGGTCATCAACCTAACAGTTTTCTTCCCCAATTTCCAAAATAAAGTTGAATATACTCTTCATTTTCTGGATGTTCATAGACAACTACATTTTTACCTTGATAGAGCAAAATATTTCTGAAAAACTGACCAGCTGTTTGTCTCCTTCTCAAATGTTAGAATGAGAAGGCCAGTTTGATTGTATATCTTAACATATATTCCTCCAAAGGTATTCTACTATCTCAAAATGTGAAAACTCATTCTACTAGATATATGTCTACATCTCAAGCCTTCTGGTCCAGGTTTTTGATTGAAAACATTTGTGAGGCTGCTACTTAGTCTAATTCCCATACCTTTGTTGCACATTACAAACTGGATATTGTCTCTAGAAATAGAGCTACTTTTGGTTCCACCGTGTTCTGGAATATCTTTCCATGAAGAACACCTGAGGTTACTGTAGCTGGGGACTCTGTCCCACAAAGGTTGAGGAACAAGTGAAAATGACACCATCAGATAAAGAAGTTCTGCATTAACCGTCATGTCCCATCTGTGTTGTCCATTTTCATTCTTCCTCAGCCTTCCCACCCTCCTTCCCCCTGTCCATAACTGTGAAAGACCTGATGGATGAGCCTATAGGAACTGTGTCCCTCTTCGAGCTTCTGAACTTTATTCTGTCCTTTTCTGAATCTGTATATAGTGATAGATGTATTATAAATATGGTATCAGCAAACTCAGTCTGAGATAATCCAGGGGAATGAAGCATAATGGGTAAGGGAGGAGCTCGAGAATCGGATCCTAGGGCTATAGAAAGTGGCCGAGTTGGATCCGAGGGTCTGATCCGAACCCACAGGTTGAAGAAGAATGAAAATGGACAACACAGATGAAACGTTATAGTACATACATAGCTTCTTTTTTTTTTTAGAATTCTTATCTAAGATCGTATGTTTATATTTTTTTCTTGCTTTTGAGAACTGAGGAATGTTCTTTTGGCATTTGTTTCCTGTTCTGAAAATTAATCTGCTTTATGTACTTGATTTGCTTCTGTGTCTCAAGTGGCTACCCACTCATTGAAATGTACTTATGAGTTTGCCATTGCCACTGAAACTGTTTTGAAGAGGTTTGTTTGGTTGTGTTCTCAAAAACTTCCAGAAAATGTTGGAAATTAAATTTTGAGTTCTCTCTTTTGGATAGAAGTTAGTGTTGGACCATCTGTCTGCTTCAGAGGTTTGCATGAAGTGTGATGAGAGAAGTATGCTGATTCAGTTTTTCAGGCATCCTTCTTTCTCTGACTTGAACAAGGGATTTAATGCTTGCCATTGCCCTATTACCTCCTATTAAGGTAAAATAAACTATCCCTTCAAGCTGCTGGCAAGCAAATGTTTAAAAAGCTATAGCAGAGAGTTTCCAAAAAAGTAGAGGAACCCCCAGAATGAAAGACAGTCTAGTGAGCCTGTTTGACTATTTACAGTACTTCTCCAATCCCACTCTGAAAAACAGTATAAACATCAAGGCCACTTTTAGCAGTGGTTGTTTTTCCCTCCTTTTTGAGGAATTTCCCCTCACTCACCAAAATTGCCTCTTTATTCTGCTGTCATGGAACATATAATCTCAAAGGGTGAAACTCTCCTTCTTTCAGGATAAGGGTTTTATTTAGTTTTGCTTCTTTTTACCAAGCATGTATGTAATCCTTTCATTTCCTTTTGAGTTTTCTAATAACCTTGGATTTTTATCACAATCCTAGATCCACGTTAGAAGCTCTAAAGTTTTTCTGAGTATAGATCACACTGTCAGTTACTCTATCCACTGCTGTAAGTGTATATACAAAGTATATAGCTCCTGTGACAGCCCACTGCAGATTGCAAGGTGTTCACATTTCCTTATTTAGATGACTGTTTTTTTCTTGGGGAGTGTTTTTCAAAGTGTCAGGAATCTGTCACTTGGGTAAGGACTGTCCTACACAGACTGGAATTCTAGAAGAATTGACAGATGTCTTTTTGTCTAATTCTCAAATGATTATTTTTATGTGGTGTCTCCAGAACACCTCAGATCAAAAAGTTTTTCTTCTACAGGAAAAGGCAGATCTGTATCTAAATCCATTCCTAAGTTTTTTTACTTTAGACTACTGTCCCAGCAACGGAATTCCACAGGATTCTGGGTCATGACATCTGTGATTCTCATGATACTTTTGCAGGACTTCACATGACAAAAATCCATTGGTACCTGTAATTTGTATGGTCACAACATCTCACAGGGTTCCTTTTAAATGATCAAAGACGCATTCTTTCGAATGCATCTTGATCGAACTTGAAAGCACGAAAAGGCAAAAATAGCAAAACGGCATATAAGTGAATTCTTTCCCTGGGAAATAAATTGTTTGGCCGCTTCCGTTACTTTGCCATTTTCGTGACTGTAGTGCAATCTCGGAGTTGGTATATTTAAATGGGGGGTGTAGGGGGTGAAGCCCCCACTTTATGTAATGTTTTAAATTTTTTTTGTTTTTTTTTTGTGGAGCAGCGATTTTTTTTCCAAGGAGTATTCAAGATTGTAAGCTTTCACTTACATGGATTCAATAAATCATCGTTCGCCTTTTTAATAGTTCGATGATTTAACATAGACCCCATCTTCATCCCCTCACAGTACAGTTTTCAGTTTTGTGGTTTGTGAATAGGGAGATTTTTTTTTTGTAGGAGACATTATCTTTTTCAAAATCCAGGTCTCTCATTGTCCCTTCTAGATCCATCACAGTTGGTCACTTCAGGCTCCTCATCACCTCATACTTTGCTTGGGCATCAGTGTCTATGGGGATAAAAATGCAAGGTCTTTGGTACAGACAAGAAGACCAAAGCATGTAAAAATAATAAAGATATTGGCACTTACAAATGTTCTCAACTGGGACCCTTACAAATGTTTACAGACAACAGTACAGTGATGAAGTACATGAACAATCAAGGGGAAACCAGTTCTTACCCACTATGCAGACTAGCCATGGTAGCATGGGATATAGCTTTTGTAGTATAAGCTCATTCTATAGGCATCTTGCATACTGCCAGAGAAAAACTCTGGGCAGGCAAGTTGAGAAGGATCAGGATGGACCGTAATGAAAATTGTATCAAAAGGCCTTTCAGGATTTGATCCGTCTGTGGGAGACACATCAGAGATCTTTTGCCTCCACTCTGATCTATTGCTTGGTGAATTTCTGCTCCAGGTCCCCATCCTTGAAGGCCTTGAAGACAGATGCGTTTTCTTTTCCTTGGACAAGAATCTTCTTGTATGCTTTTCCACCCTTTCCAGTTATATTTATTGTCTTTCTAAGGATTCAAAATGACTCTGCAAAGATTATTGTGGCGACTCCCTTCTGGTCCAGGCAACAGTAGATGTCCTTACATTCACTGCAGCAGTATTCTTAACAGATGGGATTCCCTGCTGTGGAATCCTGAACGTCTGGTCAGTCTACCAAAGGCTACTTGTTGCTTTTAAAAGGTATGTTGAACGTCACCCGGACGCTCCTTGTGTGGTGTAGGGCATAAATGTTCTTTGGCGCCAATCTGAACTTATCTTTTTCCGGTCTGTTTACCTGCATCCGTTTTCTGCCAGTTGAATGTATTTTCATTCTCCACTGACTACCTATGTCTGTTTACTGACTTCTATTGCAGTTGCAAATAAGTGCCCTGTTGGGGATTTGTTTTTTTCTTACTGTTTTTGTGCTCCTTGGAGTTAATGTCATCCAGGAAGGGTAAATGCCAGTGTGGGAGCTAGAGTCCCCATAAAGACCACCACGATAAACATACTTTTTTGCCTAGGAGCTTCTTATGACTGTACATCTTGTTCAGTTTGTCAGGTGTTCGTTCTGATAACCGTTCACAGTAGACTTTCTTCCTTTTCCTTATATCTTGAGAACCAATGTCTTAAGCTTCTCACTGAAGATACAATGGAAGGAATTTCATGCTGAGAGGTTCAGCTATTAGGGAAGAAGAAGGTCAAAAAGGTACGGCTGGAATCTTCTGCAGTCCGGATTCTGCCAGGTGCTTCTCCTAAGGTCGTTACAAACCGGGAGGTTCACCTGGCTGTGTTGTAGGATTTCTCTGAGGCCACTGAGGTTCCAGCTGGCAGCATGTCCAAAGAGGCTTTGCAACTGTCCGTCTTGGACATTCAAGGGAAACCACAGCTGATTTTTTTCCAAGGGGCCTAAGAGAGTTCCTCAGTTTTTGTTTGGGAAAGAAGTTCCTACTACGGTTCTCGACTGCTGTCTTGGGTCTGAGCCTTCTCAGTTTTTTGGAGGGGATGTTCCCTTAAAAAGAAACAAAAATTTAAACACGTTTCTTCTGCTCCTAGGGATCCACCAAGTGAGTGGCAGGCCTTCACTCAGGGGGTGTTTACTGCTTTAATGTCCTTAAAGCCTCCTCAAGGGGTTTCGGTTCCTGCTCCTCCTTGGTCCTACACTCCCCTTAAAAGGCCTAGAGAACAGGATTCTTCTAAGGATGTGTCAGATTTGGATAATGAATCCCTGACTTAGTCTACTCAGCTTGCTTCACCTTTAGACTATGAGTCAGAGGAGGAGGAATCTATTATACAGGTGTTCCTTTTGAGGAAATTTCCTTTGGGGACACACTATCTAGTATGATGGATTTTTTTTACATGGGATAGTGCTTAGGTGTCTGATATCCATAAGAGGTACTATGAGTTGCTGCAGTTGGAATCCCCTAAACCTGCAGCTATTCCTCGTATTTTGGCTGCTTTGCTGGATGCTTTTTCCAATGCCTCTCATGCACCTGATTCTCTGCCCCTTGCTCCCAAGAAGCCTGACAGGTTTTATAGGGTGCCTGAGGAGTGTTCTTTCCTATGTAAATGTCCTGCTGCTGACCCCTGTGTTGTGTCTGTAGCCTCTGATAAGCCGCCTCAGTTGCTTCCTTCACCCAAGTTATTGCCTTCTGACAAGGACAGCAGAACTGTGGAAAGGTTGGGTAAGAAGGTTTGCACTTCTGCTACCCTAGCTTTTAGGGCTGTTAATTATCAGACCCATATGTCTAGTTATCTTCTTTCTCAGGCCTGTCAACTTATTTCTGATTTTCCAGACTTGGAGGGTAAAACTTATGATGCGAAGTTGTTCTATCTTGCCGTTCATTCTTACAGATGGGTTCGGAGCCGATCCTCAGCTCCGTGTCAGCCTACTACAAAGTTCGAGGTCTTCAGACAGCTCGAGGCCAAGTCCCTATCCCATGATGCACCTTGAGTTACCCTAGATCTAGTTTGGCGCTGCAATAGATCAGAGGTTTCCTAGCACAACTCGGGCCAGTATATCATATTTTTCTCACAATTCCTATTTTCTGTCTTATATTATATATATATTGATAGTTACAACTTTGCATCTTAAGAACATTAATAGGTAGTTAGATTGTTAGCTTAATTCTGATATTTCTCATACTCCTTTTGGCCTTCATTTTTTACAGGCCTTTAGTATTCCCTTTCCATTCTTTGGTGTGCCTTTCTATAGATATTAGGATAGTTTTAATAGATTAGTAGTGTGTTTCATAAGCTTTATAGACATTAGAAATTGTGTGTGTATGTGTGTTTGTAATACAGCCCATTTGTTTTTAAGGGCTAATTACTGTTTATATATCTTATTCTGTAGTTTAAAATAACTAAAATTGGTGTGTGTGCATCCCTTTTTGATACTACAACTTTGCTTGTATACAGTTGGATAGTTTCATGGCTGACCAAGATAAATATAAACATCCCAAGTCTGGGTTTAAAAAATGTCCGAAGAGTGGACAAAAGATGTCAGTGACTGATAGTCATGTAAATTGTGTCTATTGTCTCAGAGCCTTGCACTTGCAAGAGAGTTGCTCCATCTGCCATTCATTTTCTAGCAGAGTACTACATGAAAGGAAAAGAAAATTGATTGATAGAAGGCTTCTAAAATCTTCTTTTCAGGAAGCTTTGAGCAACCAGGATAAAACTAGCCAGTGTTCCAAGTCCTCTAAGGCTTCATCTGACTCGTCAAAATCTAAGAAACCGTTGACGTTGGCTCCACAGCTTTTGGAGCCGAGCTTCCTGTCTTTTCGGTGCCGGTCCCCAGTCCTGGAATCGGTCTCCAAAGTACTGAAATCACCTATCCTCCAGTCGGTACCACCCTCCATACATTCATCTCGGTCCTCGATTAGCCTATCCGATTTGGATGTGGATTGTGTGATGCAGATGCTGCTACAGGCATCGGCATTTGCTAAATTTTTATTGGCTCTGACCCAAGTGGTTTCAGAACCGAAAACTGTTATTCCATCTACTTCTTTTCCTCCTCCGAGCCATACCGTTCTGTCAGCGCCAGTGGAGTTGGACCTCATGATTGTGGAGCCTTCGGAGCCGATGCCTGTTCCAGTGCCATTGGTTCTGTTAACTCAGACTTCCTCAGCACCCATCGAGGAGTCTAGGAGCTGACACTCGCTGGTCGGGTCTGGGGAGGATAGTCGAACTGACCTGTCGGTTCTGACTTTGCCTCTCGGGGCATCGGCTCGGATGGGTTCGGCTCCTACCATTGGATCAGAGCTCATTGTTCCAGTGCTGTAGGATCAGTTGTTTCTTTGGATCCAACGGTTCTTTCTCATCGGAGCAGGGGTGCCTTTGAGGCCATGAGGAGAGTAATGTCCCCCAGGACATCCACAGCTTCAGGACCAACTACCTCCTCCCCAAAAATGCCTGTGCCCACTTCTGCCTCACAGATCCCTTAGAAGTGTAGAGACCCTGAGCCTCAGGCAGCCCCACTGGGTGGTCCCTGCTCTTCCGAGACCTCACCAGAAGTTCCCACTGTTGAGGTTCCCAGGAAGAGAATTTGCAAGAGGAAGCATCTAGACTCCCTGCAGGAGTCTCTCACATCTGACGATGATTCAGAAGGGTCTTCACGGTCCCCCTCTGAAGATATCTCATTTGCAGATAAATTAGAAATCCTTAAGCAGAGGGGTGGCTGGTAGCCCACCAACCCTGCTGAAGATGAGTTGCTCCTCCTGAAGGCTTTCGGGTCTCAACCCTCCACCTCTTGGGTGTCTCCGTCCTTGGATGAGCTCATGGAGCTGGTCTCACAAAGGGTGTGGGAGTCTCCGGACACCATGGAGCCTGTCCTTAGGAGGCCCAATAAATTTATTTCTGCCCCTCAGGATAAGTCCTTTCTCACTAAGGGAGTGCCTGTTGAAGCCATGGTGGTGGTGGCAGCCACCAAAAAGGAGATGTCAGAAACTTTTTCCTCTATCCATCCTCCTAACAGAGACTCTAGGATCATGGATAGATACGGGAAGTGCATGTATAGTTCAGCGACGTTTGCCATTCATTCACTGAACTATCTTACACATTTCACAAGAATGCAAAGAGACCTCCTAAAAGAGCTTGGAGATACTCTTCAGGGTACGGTAGCTGAAGGAGCTTCAGACAAAGTTGCCTCCCAGCTTGCTACCCTTAATTCCATAGTGAACTCGTCCATGCGTCTCATCTCATATGCAGGTGATGGAATGAGTAGGGCAGTGGGTACAGGGATTGCTCTCAGGAGACACTCCTGGATGTGCTTATGTTTTTTTGTGGAGCCCTTTAAGTCATCCCTTGTCAACACCCCATTTGATGGCTCGTCCCTTTTCGGGCCCAAAGTTAAGGAAACTTTGACCAGGTGTGAGCAGGAAGGAAAGAGTCTGTCTGCTGTCGGAGTCTGTTTTTTCACCCCTACTAGACCCTACCCCAAGGGTCAAAAGGGAGGAAAGATGTGGTTCTGAAAAGCCCAAAGGAGCCTTTCTGGACACACTTGGTGAACCCCCCTCCAGGGGCAGAGGAGGGGACAATAATGGAAGACGCTGCCCTCGCGGCAGAGGGGTCTGCAAAACCAGGGCGACAGAGACCAGTTCTTTGGGAAGCCCTACCAGCACTCCTGAAAGGAGGCCCGACTGTCCTACTCTGGAGGCAGTTGGGGGTCGCTTATCTTTGTATCCAGAAGCCTGGCTCAAAATAACAAATGACAACTGGATACAAAGTATAGTTTCCAGAGGATATTCTATTCCCTTCGCCATCCCCCCCTCCATTGACAACAAAAATCCCAGACGTTCCACCCAGTTACAGGGAACAAGCAACAGTAGAGGCCCAAACGTTGCTAAGAAAGAGTCATCCAACTAGTCCCAGCAGACCAGACAGGATCCGAAACTTACTTAAGAATCTTTTTATAAACTAAATAGTGAAGGTCGCTGCTCAACTGGTGAACGCTCGTTCAAACAATATAAAACCAATAATTAAAATAAAATAAATGTTGCAGAGCTGAGCGAAAGCAAGTTAGAATGCAAGTTATTTAACCACCAAATACTTTATTATAAGAGAGATTGTAATCAAAGATAAGCGCTTTCGCTATGTAGCTTCATCAGAGCGTTTATCTTTGATTATAGTCTCTCTTATAATAAAGTATTTGGTGGTTAAATAACTTGTTTTCTAACTTGCTTTCGCTCAGTTCTGCAACACTTATTTTATTTTAAGAATCTTTTTAGTTCCAAAAAAAGACAGGGACTGGAGACCTATTTTGGACCTCAGCAGACTAAACAGATCTGTCAAGGAGGAGAAGTCCCGGATGGTCACGCTTCAGTCGATACTTTCCTTCTTAGGGAAAGACAATTGGATGTACTTGATAGATCTCCAGGATGCTTACTACCATATTACCAGTTTTGAGCCCTGCCCTTTGGTCTCACTACAGCCCCCAGAGTGTTCACCCAGTGTATGGCTGTTGTCACAGCTCAACTGAGGCATTTGGGATTCCAGGTATTTCCATACTATTGGCTCCTCACTGCCACCACCAGGCATCAGCTAATACTAGCCAGGGACACCACTCTTACTCTTTGCAATCAACTGGGCATTACCATAAACTCAGAAAAATCTGTCTTGTCACCATTGCAACATATCGTTTTTATCAGAGTAGAATTGGACACTACCAAAGGTGGCCTCAGAAACTAATATTAATCAAACCATTGACTTACCTGTTTTCTTTCCAAATTTTTCCAACAAAGGTGTATATTGCTTACATTTGCTGGATGTTCACAGACAATTGCATTTCTACCTCAACAGAACTAAAGAATTTAGAAAATCAGATCTATTATTTGTCCCTTTTACCGTCCCATCGCTGGAGAAATCTGTTTCAAAAGTCACCTTGTCAAAGTGGTTAAGAGACTGTATTACGTTCATATACAGTGAAAAGCATCACCAAGTACCAGTGCCGGTGAGAGCGCATTTTACTAGGGCAATAGCCACTTCTGCTGTTTTCCATTCCTGGGCTTCCATGGATGAAGTATGCACAGCAGCAACCTGGGCTACTCCGCATACCTTTTTCACTCATTACAAATTGGATCTGATCTCCAGGGGAAGATTATCCTTTGGCTCTGTGGTTCTCAGGAATATCCTTCGATAAGGCCACCCAAGATCTAAAGTAGTTGGGGACTCTGTCCCAAAGGTCAAGGATAAATGAAGATTGACAACATCAGATAGAAAAAGTTATGTACTTACCATAATGTTCCATCTGTGTTGTCGATCTTCATTTATCCTTGGCACCCCACCCTCCTTCCCTCTCCTGCAGACTTTTTGGAGAATCTAATGCTTGTCCTGGTAACTTTATCAGGTTTGCCCTTGGACATAGCCTCTTCAATTCCATATACATATTCTTCTATCTTTCTGTATAGCTCCGAACTCGATCTGATGTAATCTGGAGAGGGGTATTATGGGTATAGTCTTAACTTGAGAGGTTTTGGCTTGCACAAGCTGTGTAATGGCCAGGCCGTGACTCATAGGTCAAGGATAAATGAAGATCGACGACACAGATGGAACGTTATGGTAAGTACATAACTTCTTTTTTTGTTTTTCCTGTGCTAAATTTCAGTGAAACTACTCCACTAAGCCTGCCTTTGTTCATAGGCAATCCTGCACTTCTACTAAAGGTGTTAAGACTGGCAAATGGGCTCCTCCTGCTAAGGCTATTCAGTTTTCAGGGACTCAGAAGCTTTCCTTTCCAGACAAGCCTGGTGCTGTATGACTCACTGTCTCTTCTCAGCCACATTCCTCTTTCTCTTCATCCTTCTCTTTCTCTTCCTGTTTGGCTTTAGATCACTCAGGATTCTTGGGTTTTGTTGATTATTCATCAGGGGTACTTCATGGTGTGGAAATCCCGTCCTCCTTTTTATGGGCATTCCTGAGCTTCCTCGGGAACAGATTCCCGTTTTCCCAGAGGTTCTTCAAAATCTCTTGCCTGTGTCCCAAAGAGGAAAGGATTCTACTCCAGCCTGTTTCTAGAGCCAGAAAAAAGGGCACTTAGAGACCTATTCTAGACCTCTCTAATCTAAACACTTTTCTAAAAGTGCCCTCCTTTTGAATGTTGTCCCTTCAGATTCTGTTTCCTCTCTTGCTCCCTTATGCCTGTATGGTGTCTCTGGATCTCAAGGATGCTTATCTCCATATTCCAATGCATCCTCTTTTCAGAAAGTTTTTTTGTGTTTCTCTGTTGCTTCCTGGCATTCTCAGTTCTCTGCTTTGCCCTTTGGCCTTTCTACTGCCCCACGGGTATTCAACAAATGCCTTAATCTGTGATTGCTTTTTGCAGGCTTCGTGGGATCCTAATATATCCTTACTTAGATGACCTGTTGATTCAGGCATCCTCCCCAGAGAACCTTTTGCAAAATCTTCATTTTGTCATTTCCTTTCCTCAGAGCCTGGGATTCACTATAAATTTCAAAAAGTCTTTTCTGACTCCTTCTCAGATCATGTTTTCCTGGGTTGCAGGATTCAAATGATGCCGATGCTTGCATCTCTGCCCCTTCCAAAGGCATTAACTCTCATTTCTTTCTTTCAAACCCTTCTTCCTCTGGCTTCCATTATTGCCAGGGAGTTTCTGAGAGCTCAAGCTCTGGGTTTCATGGCATCCACCATTCCGATGCTCCCTCTGGCCAAACTTCACAATAGAGTTTCAGTAGTTTCCAAAGTCAGTGTGGCTTCGACATACACATCCTCTAGACTTTGTAGTTCCTCTTCTTCCTTGTCTCAAACAGGAACTTCACTGGTGGATTCAGCAGCCGTCTCTGAATTCAAAGATCCGTTTTGATCCCCCTCTTCCCTCTCAGAAATTGTTCACAGACACTTCAGACATAGGATGGGTAGCGACATTTGACTCTGTAAAAGTTCAGGGGGTGTGGTTGTCTCGTCTTCAGAAGGAGCACATCAGTGTCAAAGAGATGAGCTCTTCTGCTGGCTCTTCAGGGCCTTCATCCTCTTTTCTCTCCAGAACTTCTCAAGGTGTTCACAGACAGTACAGCAGTGATGTGGTATATCAACAAACAGGGAGGAACGAGATCTTCTCTTCTTTGCCAGTTTGCACTTCTGACATGGGATCTTGCTGTTATCAAGTGACCCTTCAGGCAGTTTATATCCCTTCTGGTCAGAACATTGTGGCAGATAAGTTCTTAACTCAGTCCCATGAATGGATGCTTCACAGGGATGTGTTTCTGGACATAAGTGGATCTTTTTGCCTCCCCTTTGAACAGATTACTTCCTCTCTTTTGTGCCAGAGTCCCAAGTCCTCTGGTGTGGAAGGTGGACACCCTCTCATTTTCTTGGAAGCGGATGTTTCTTTATGCATTCCCTACCATTCCTCTCATTCCAAACGTCCTGCTCAAGATTCACAGGATGCTCCTAAAATCTTGTTGGTGACTCTCTTTTGGCCGCATCAGCACTGGTTCCCTCTACTTCTGCATCTAGCCAGGGACAATCACAAGTTACCTCACAGGCCGGATGTAATCACACAAGACAAGGCATATCTCATCTATCTCCACCTGTCCACGCTTTAACTTCCAGATTTGAGGTGAAACAATTTCTTAAAGGTGTCCCTAATATTAGACCCCCCAGGTAGCCTGTTCTTCCTCCCTGGGATCTTTTTTTTTTTTTTTTTTTTGGAGAAGTTGACTTGGGCTCCTTTTGAGCCTGCTGCTTCAGTTTCCTTGCTACACTGTTCCCGGAAGACTATTCTTTCATTAGCTCTTACTTCTGCCAGATGGGTGTCTTGAGTTGCAGGCCATTACCGTTTGTCCTCCTTTTTTGCTCTTTCATGAGGACAGGATGTCCTTGCGCACTAACCCTTCTTTTATGCCTAAGGTGGTGAAAGAGCTATCACTGAATCAGTCTGTAAATCTGCCTACTTTTTTTCCCCCATGTCCACAATCTGACAGTGAGAGGGTGCTACATACTTTGGATGTGCATTGGCAACTCAGGGTTAATTTGGATAAGACTAAGGCTATTAGATAATCTGATCAGTTATTTGTTTCTTTTCATCTTAGATCTTTGGGACTTGCTGTATCCAAGCAAACTGTTTCTTCTTGGATTTCCAAAGCTGTTTCCTTTTGTTAATACTTTTAATGGCAAGAGCCTTCCTTCTTCAGTTAAGGCTCATTCTACTAGAGGTGTGACTTCTTTGGATGCTTTTTTTTCAAGGGCTTAGATACTAATTCTGTTCTTAAGGCAGCTGCTTGGACTTCTGTGCATACCTTTACCAAACACTACAAGTTGGATGGTATCTCTAGAGCTAGGGCTGGTTTTGCTAGTGCTGTTCTTCATGGCTTTTTAGGGGGCTGTTCTGTGCCATCCCCCTTCCAAGTTTCCTCTTGAGCTTTGGCAGTCTCCCATCTATTAAGAATACTACAGCGGTGAATGTAAGGACATCGCACAGTTGTGTAAAGTCTTACCATAATGGTAAATGTCCTTGCCTTCATTGCTGCAGTATTTGTGCCCTCCCTCCACCCCTCTAGTCTTTTGCCTTCCTGAATATATAGGTTACCTCTTGGGTTTCTTAGACTATGTTCCTACCGGGGCATTCAGTTCTGATTATGGTAGGCCTGAACGTCACCTTTATGCCCTATGCTTCGCAAGGAGCATCTGGGTGACGTCCGGCTTACCTGTTAAAAGCAACATGTAGTCATTGATAGACTGGCTGGACGTTTGAGTTTACACAGCAGGGAATCACATCTATTAAGAATACTGCAGCAGTGAAGGCAAGGACATCTATCATTATGGTAAGATTTTACACAAATGCACTTTCTCCCATCTTTTGGAATGACCATGGGTAATTACCCCAAGTTCTTCATAGACTGGATCTACTTACTCAAGACCAGGAGTGTTTGATACTTCCTGACATTACCAACTTTAAGTGACTGCCTGGATCTTAGAATTTTTATAAACTTCTGGCACGTATAAAGGAGGCATTCATTCATGCCACTAGAAAATTGTTTATTAGTAAAAGCAAAAGATTTTCTAGTCTGTGCCAACAAAAGAACCAAGACCCATTCAGGGCTAGTGTTTCTCTGGTTCTACATTATTTGTGAGTTACTTCTGTGGCCTGCCTTTCTCCTCAACCAAGGTTTATCTGTTGGTTACTTAGCATGTCTGGCCATAACCCCCCTCCCCTTCAGTGCATTCTCATTTGAAAATGTTTTTGAAAGGGGCATTGCAAATGAAGCCTACTAGATTTCAGGTGGCTTCTTCTTTGACTCTTAATTTGCTGTTAGTGTGACCAACTCTTGCTCCATTTGAACCAGTTCATCAGGCTGTCTTGAGGTGCTTGACATGGAATACAATGTAACTGATTGTTCTTACCTTCCACAAGAAGCATATCTGAGTTGCCTGTTCTTATGGTGGGTCAGCCTTCTCTCATTTTCCAAAAAGATATGGTATCTTTTAGGACTAATCTTTTATTTTGACTAACATGGTGTCAGTTTACAAGTTAAGCTTTCCATCTCAGTGTTCTTTCCAGAGTCTAAAAATGAGGGGGAAAAGATACTCCATATCTTGGATGTCCACAGACAACTCATGTACTATCTTGACAGAACAGAATCTTTCAGAACTTCTGATCAGTTGTCCATTTCTTGGTGAGCGTAAGAAAAAGGGGCAACCTGTTTCTAAACAGACTATTTCCAAATGGTTGGCTCCTGTTATTACCTTTTCTTATACCTGTAGCCACTCATTCAAGTGGCTACAAAACTGTTCCAGACAGAGTGAAGGCGCATTCTACCAGGGCCTTGGCTTTATGTGTGGCTTATTGGAAGGGGCTGATTTTTGAAGTATTGAAGTAGCAGCAACATGGTCGTCTGTGCACACTTTTACAAAGCACTATAAACTAGGTTTCTCCTCCAAGTCTAGGACAGGCTTTGCTAAGACCATTCTCCAGGGGCTCCTGGACCCTCATCCTTCCTCCTCCCAATTGTGGTAATGACTATATATATATATATATATATATATATATATATATATATATATATATATATGTATGTAGATTAAGCTTGTGCAGTAATGAGTCATATGAAGAATGTAGTACAGCTGTATAAGTAAGGTTCATAGGTTCATAGGTTAGTACTAGCCTAATTGCCCTTGTGAGCCATTTTAAGCCTAGCTAATTATCCCTTGTGAGACTTGAACCCCACCTTGTGCTTGTAAGGCAAACGCCTTAACGATTAGGCTACCCTTAACAGTCGAGTTATCACTGCTGCAGTAGCTGCTTCCTCGCAACATACCCCTTTACCCTTTATTTTGTATTTTTGATATGCCAGGGTGTGAACATTTAGTATTGTTTTCTTAGCATTGCCCCTCTCAGGCTCTAGCCTTCCTTTCTTTGTGGGTGTTAAAGATCTGGAGGATTTGTCATTCAGACCTGACTCTCAGCTTTATGTGGCTAACAGTTTGAATGTGTGGAAGGTGCCCTGAAGCTTTGGCAGCAAGCCATCTGTTATATCCTTAGCAGGATATAACCCACATAGCTTTGGCTGCTGCAGCAGTGATCATTCAAACATCTACTGTAATGGTAAGTTTGCTTACACAACAGTACTTTTCCTTATTTCTGGGAGGAGCTATACACTATCAGGTTTAGATTCTTCCATTTTGATTTTTTAGCTTGCAGCATATTTCCCTTCTTGAATGAGTGGCTACTGGTGGCAATGGCACTGGGCAGTCTACTAAAGTCATGGAACTATGTACACATTTCCAGCCTAGTGTAATGGTGAACACAGGACAGTCACAGTTGGAGCCCTCACAGACCACGGTGTTCACAGGTTGTCTACTGGTCGTGCACTTATGCAGGGATGTTCTTCATTCCACATTGCTGCAGTCCTAACTATTGGGTAGTCCGCTGTCCAGTCGGCCCGAATACCAAAGTATATGGCTGACGTCGGTCACGGCGCATTAGACTGACGTCAGTACGTCAGGGTACTAATGCGCATGACCGACGTCATATCCTCAGTCTTTTTTGCCGCATGGTCCGATGCAGAAGCAATTTTGCGAGTGCAGGTTGGCGTTCTGAAAGTTTCTGAAGTCAGAGTTACAGACCGAATCAAAGTTGGCTAAGTACCCCGTTGGGGAATATTTTGGTTTTTTCTTGCCTCAGTATTTAACCGGATGTCAGAAAAAGTGAATAACTGTATTTCTTGTGGGAAACAGATACCTCATAGGGATTACCATACTTTGTGTATACCTTGTTTAGGGCCTGAGCACGACGTTGTTGGATGCCGCTCTTGTGCTAGATTTAACAAACGCACTATTAAGAGAAGGTTAGACTGTGCCAGGTTAGTGTTTGGGAAGCGTTGTAATTATAAAATGCCGTCGGATGCTCCGACGCCCGCTTCAGCCAAAAAGCACAAGGACAAAGCAGTGAAGCCTAGAGGGGAAGAACCGACAGTCCCGGACGTCGGTTCTTTAGAGGGCTCAGTGGAGCCGGAGGTACTGCCAGGAGTTTCTTTGGAGTCTCAGGGAGAAACTTTATTGTTGCAGGATGTGTCCTCTCAGGAAGTAGGCCAGGCTGAAGGGGCTTCTCAGGTGGCTGTTCTTCCCTCTCTTCCTAAGGTGGTTAGGGCCTCGCCTTCTGTTGCCAAGGCTTCTTTAAGAGGCAGGCCTACTTTAGCTTCTGTGGGGGTTTCTCCAAGTGTTTCAGGGTCTTTGCCTAAGAAGCATATGCTAAAAATGGCAGAGGATTTGATTACTATGATTAGAGGTTCTATGCCCCCTCCTGATAAGAGGCCTAGGGTGGAACCTGAGTTTGAGAGTTTTGAGCAATGTTCGGAGGCTTCTGGGTCTTCTGCTGAGGTTTTTTCTGCCTCCAGTTCTAGGACTTTGGGGGCAGGTTTTAAGCATAGGCTCTGTTAAACCAAGACCCATTCAGGGCTAGTGTTTCTCTGGTTCTACATTATTTGTGAGTTACTTCTGTGGCCTGCCTTTCTCCTCAACCAAGGTTTATCTGTTGGTTACTTAGCATGTCTGGCCATAACCCCCCTCCCCTTCAGTGCATTCTCATTTGAAAATGTTTTTGAAAGGGGCATTGCAAATGAAGCCTACTAGATTTCAGGTGGCTTCTTCTTTGACTCTTAATTTGCTGTTAGTGTGACCAACTCTTGCTCCATTTGAACCAGTTCATCAGGCTGTCTTGAGGTGCTTGACATGGAATACAATGTAACTGATTGTTCTTACCTTCCACAAGAAGCATATCTGAGTTGCCTGTTCTTATGGTGGGTCAGCCTTCTCTCATTTTCCAAAAAGATATGGTATCTTTTAGGACTAATCTTTTATTTTTGACTAACATGGTGTCAGTTTACAAGTTAAGCTTTCCATCTCAGTGTTCTTTCCAGAGTCTAAAAATGAGGGGGAAAAGATACTCCATATCTTGGATGTCCACAGACAACTCATGTACTATCTTGACAGAACAGAATCTTTCAGAACTTCTGATCAGTTGTCCATTTCTTGGTGAGCGTAAGAAAAAGGGGCAACCTGTTTCTAAACAGACTATTTCCAAATGGTTGGCTCCTGTTATTACCTTTTCTTATACCTGTAGCCACTCATTCAAGTGGCTACAAAACTGTTCCAGACAGAGTGAAGGCGCATTCTACCAGGGCCTTGGCTTTATGTGTGGCTTATTGGAAGGGGCTGATTTTTGAAGTATTGAAGTAGCAGCAACATGGTCGTCTGTGCACACTTTTACAAAGCACTATAAACTAGGTTTCTCCTCCAAGTCTAGGACAGGCTTTGCTAAGACCATTCTCCAGGGGCTCCTGGACCCTCATCCTTCCTCCTCCCAATTGTGGTAATGACTATATATATATATATATATATATATATATATATATATATATATATATATGTATGTAGATTAAGCTTGTGCAGTAATGAGTCATATGAAGAATGTAGTACAGCTGTATAAGTAAGGTTCATAGGTTCATAGGTTAGTACTAGCCTAATTGCCCTTGTGAGCCATTTTAAGCCTAGCTAATTATCCCTTGTGAGACTTGAACCCCGCACCTTGTGCTTGTAAGGCAAACGCCTTAACGATTAGGCTACCCTTAACAGTCGAGTTATCACTGCTGCAGTAGCTGCTTCCTCGCAACATACCCCTTTACCCTTTATTTTGTATTTTTGATATGCCAGGGTGTGAACATTTAGTATTGTTTTCTTAGCATTGCCCCTCTCAGGCTCTAGCCTTCCTTTCTTTGTGGGTGTTAAAGATCTGGAGGATTTGTCATTCAGACCTGACTCTCAGCTTTATGTGGCTAACAGTTTGAATGTGTGGAAGGTGCCCTGAAGCTTTGGCAGCAAGCCATCTGTTATATCCTTAGCAGGATATAACCCACATAGCTTTTGCTGCAGCAGTGATCATTCAAACATCTACTGTAATGGTAAGTTTGCTTACACAACAGTACTTTTCCTTATTTCTGGGAGGAGCTATACACTATCAGGTTTAGATTCTTCCATTTTGATTTTAGCTTGCAGCATATTTCCCTTCTTGAATGAGTGGCTACTGGTGGCAATGGCACTGGGCAGTCTACTAAAGTCATGGAACTATGTACACATTTCCAGCCTAGTGTAATGGTGAACACAGGACAGTCACAGTTGGAGCCCTCACAGACCACGGTGTTCACAGGTTGTCTACTGGTCGCACTTATGCAGGGATGTTCTTCATTCCACATTGCTGCAGTCCTAACTATTGGGTAGTCCGCTGTCCAGTCGGCCCGAATACCAAAGTATATGGCTGACGTCGGTCACGGCGCATTAGACTGACGTCAGTACGTCAGGGTACTAATGCGCATGACCGACGCCATATCCTCAGTCTTTTGCCGCATGGTCCGATGCAGAAGCAATTTTGCGAGTGCAGGTTGGCGTTCTGAAAGTTTCTGAAGTCAGAGTTACAGACCGAATCAAAGTTGGCTAAGTACCCCGTTGGGGAATATTTTGGTTTTTCTTGCCTCAGTATTTAACCGGATGTCAGAAAAGTGAATAACTGTATTTCTTGTGGGAAACAGATACCTCATAGGGATTACCATACTTTGTGTATACCTTGTTTAGGGCCTGAGCACGACGTTGTTGGATGCCGCTCTTGTGCTAGATTTAACAAACGCACTATTAAGAGAAGGTTAGACTGTGCCAGGTTAGTGTTTGGGAAGCGTTGTAATTATAAAATGCCGCCGGATGCTCCGGCGCCGCTTCAGCCAAAAAGCACAAGGACAAAGCAGTGAAGCCTAGAGGGGAAGAACCGACAGTCCCGGACGTCGGTTCTTTAGAGGGCTCAGTGGAGCCGGAGGTACTGCCAGGAGTTTCTTTGGAGTCTCAGGGAGAAACTTTATTGTTGCAGGATGTGTCCTCTCAGGAAGTAGGCCAGGCTGAAGGGGCTTCTCAGGTGGCTGTTCTTCCCTCTCTTCCTAAGGTGGTTAGGGCCTCGCCTTCTGTTGCCAAGGCTTCTTTAAGAGGCAGGCCTACTTTAGCTTCTGTGGGGATTTCTCCAAGTGTTTCAGGGTCTTTGCCTAAGAAGCATATGCTAAAAATGGCAGAGGATTTGATTACTATGATTAGAGGTTCTATGCCCCCTCCTGATAAGAGGCCTAGGGTGGAACCTGAGTTTGAGAGTTTTGAGCAATGTTCGGAGGCTTCTGAGTCTTCTGCTGAGGACTTGCAGGAGTATCCTCCTTATTCTGACTCTGATGTGGATGATTCTACTCCTTCAGCTTCGCCTCCTGAGGATTTCTCTTTTTCAGAGACCCTGCATTCCATGAGGGAGCATTTTAAATGGGAAGGTCAAGATTTCTCTGATTCCAGGAAAAGGCTTAGAGAATTCTTGTTTTTACCCCAGCATAGGCCTTTAGCTATACCTCCTGTTCTGAATGTTGTAGAAGATGTTTTTGCAGAGGCTTCACTAAATCCTGATTCTTTGCCTCCTGCCCCAGTTAAACCGGATAGGTACTATAGGGTGCCTGAAGCCCATAAGTATCTTTTTAAGAGTCCTAGGGCGGACCCAGAAACTGTCTCTCAGGGGCCTAAAGGTGTGAAGGCTTCTGTGGTTAAAAATCCTATTCCTCCTGATAAAGAGGCAAGGGCTTTGGATAGATGGGGAAAGAAAGTGTACACTTCTTCCACTTTAGCCATGAGGGCGTTGAATTGTCAGTTTCATATGTTAAAATATCAGAATTATCTCCTTTCACAATTGAAGTCTAAGGTGGATGCTCTGGCTGAAGGTATTGAGTGTAAAGAGCTGCAGGATTTAGTTCATGTTTCTGAACAAGTGGGAAAGCATTCTTTGCAGTGTGGTTTTGATGCTGTGCAGGCCTCCTCGAGGGTGGCTGCCACTGGTTCTGTTCTTCGTAGGCACGCCTGGTTGAGAGATCAGAACTTAGCTGAGCATGTTAAGACAAGGATTTTGGATGCTCCTTTACAGTCTGATGTGTTGTTTGGTTCGCCTGTGGAAGCAGTTTTAAAGAAAATGGAGGACAAGGCTAAGTCTATGCAAACTGTTAAGGATTTTTTGCAGGTGCAGCCTCCGAAGTTTAGTAGAAATTGGCCTACTAAGGGTGGACTTATCCTGCTTATGATTCCCAGTCTAGGGGTAGGTCTAGACGTGGTAGGGGCAGAGCTCAAGGTTCTTTTAGGCCTAGGACAGGGAGTTCACCTGCTCAGACTTCTGGTGAGGGCAGGGGTCAGTCCTTTCGTAAGCAGACCCAATGACTTGCCTTTTCAGCTGCCAGTACATTCTCGCCTGGCGGCACCTCTAGGAGGAAGGCTGTCTCTTTCAAAGAAAATTGGGATTTAATTACCCAAGACAAATGGGTTCTGGATATCATTCACCACGGTTACAGGTTTTATTTCCATACCTTGCCTCCTTTCAAAGGCATGCCAGACATTCCTCCTCTACAAAGAACAGAGGCTCGCAAGCAAATTTCTCTGTTGCTCCAAATAGGAGCCATTCAGTCAGTTCCTGTGCCAGAAAGGGGCCTAGGATTTTATTCTCGCCTGTTCCTAGTACCAAAGAAGGGGAACACGTGGAGACCAATTTTGGATTTATCTATCCTCAACACTTATCTGGACATTCCAAAGTTCAAAATGTTGACGTTACAACAGCTTTTACCTCTACTGGGCAAAGATCACTGGATGGTAACTTTAGATCTCAAGGAAGCTTACCTTCATGTGCCTATAAGACTAAGTTGCAGAAAGTATCTGCTTCGAGCTGGAAATTCTCATTATCAGTTCTCTGCATTGCCCTTTGGCTTATCTACTGCGCCCAGAGTATTCACAAAGGTTCTGGCTCCAGTGATAGCTTACTTCAGGCTAAAAGGAATTCAAATCTATCCTTACTTGGACGACTGCCTGATTCTGGCTCAAGAAAAGGAAGACCTTCTACAGCATTTGGAATATGTCATAGCAGTGCTAAGATGCCTAGGGTATTCTGTGAACGAAATAAAGTCCAGTCTAGTACCCTCTCAAGACATGTGCTTTCTGGGTGTGAGACTGAATACAGCAGCCCAGATGGCCTTTTTAACCCCGGACAAACAAAAGAATCTTTCCAGTTACTTCCATCAATTATCTCTTCAGTCCGGGCTGACTGCAAGGACAGTCCTTCAAGCCTTAGGGTTCATGGCATCTTGTATTCTGGTGCTTCCCAATGCCAAACTGCATATGAGGAAGCTACAATGGTATCTCAAAATCTATGGACACAGCACTGCCAGGATTTGGACACTGTCATTCAAATAATACCTTGCATTCAAAAGGAATTTTGTGGTGGGCTCAGGAATGTCACCTAAACAAGGGACTCTCTGTGACCCGGCCAGAGGCAAGTCAGATTCTAACGACAGATGCCTCAGACATTGCTTGGGGAGCTCATCTAGATGGAAAGTGGATACAAGACAAGTGGCCTGCCAGACTACAGCATCTACATATCAACATGAAAGAGATGTTAGCAGTCCAGTTTGCATTAATGGCTTTCAAGGAGTTACTTCTTCCAGGGCAGGTGTTGATTCTAACAGACAACACAACTGTCATGTGGTACATCAACAATAAAGGGGAACACATTCTTACCCATTGTGCAGGCAAGCAATGATTTTATGGGAGACTGCGCTCAGCTTGCAACTAACTCTTCAGGCAAGGTTTCTGCCGGGAGCACAGAACTCCTTAGCAGATGTGTTAAGCAGACAAATCATGGATCCCCACAGTGGAAACTGGATCTTCATGTATTTCAAAATTGACAGTGTCATGGGGAACTCCAGACATAGATCTGTTCGCTTCTCCACTAAACCACCAGCTGTCAAAGTTTTGCACGAAGGGATTTCATCACACAGCTTGGAAAGTGGATGCTCTTTCTTTCAGTTGGAAAAATCTTCATGTGTATGCTTTTCCACCTCTGCCTCTTCTCCCAAAGGTGCTTCTAAAGGTCAGACAAGACAAGCCAAGGATGATTTTAATAGCTCCAGATTGGCCTCGACAGCACTGGTACCCATTACTGAGGAGTCTGGTAAGGAAGCCTCCATGGCCTTTACCCTTGATTCCACACCTATTGTCTCAGAGGGACGGTCATCTGCTCAATGTCAAGCTTCAAACTCTTCATCTAACAGCCTGGCATATTCTGTTTTGAAAGACAGCAGGTCTCAACTTCCGCAACAAGTTTTAAATGTGATTATGGAAGCCAGAAGACCTAGTACAAGGAAAGTGTACGCAGAAAAATGGAAGAGATTTTTATTTTGGACTGCAGCAAAGAATTTGGAGATTTCGGAGCCTAATTTGAGTGTGGCTCTTCAATATCTTACTGAGTTATTGGACAAAGGTTTGTCTTTCTCTTCCATTAAGATTCATGCTGCAGCAATTTCAGCTCACTATGATTGTGACCCACCATTGTTTTCACATCCTTTGTTCAAGCAATTTCTTAGAGGGGCAAAGAATATAAGACCCCCACGTAGAGCTCCTACTCCTGCTTGGGATCTCAATTTTGTGTTGGAGAAACTTACTCTACAACCTTTTGAGCCTGCAGCTACTGCTGACCTGAAATACTTGTCATGGAAGACTGCTTTTTTGTTGGCCATTACTTCTGCGAGAAGGGTTTCTGAGTTACAGGCCCTTATGGCGGTTGAGCCTTTTTTGATTTTTCATAAGGATAGGGTATCATTACGTACTAATCCTTCCTTTATGCCTAAGGTGGTTTCTAGTGTGGCTTTAAACCAAACTATTCATTTGCCTACTTTCTATGCAGATCCCCAAAATAAAGGGGAAAAGATTTTGCACACTTTAGATGTACACAGGCAATTGCGTTATTATTTAAGCAGGACTAAGGATTTTAGACAGTCTCAGCAGTTGTTTGTTTCTTTTGCTTTGAGTTCGCAGGGCAAGCCTGTGTCAAAACAAACTATTTCTAGGTGGATTGGGTTTTGCATTGCCTTTTGTTATTCCCATCATGGCAAAGAGATTCCAGCTGGGATTAGGCCTCATTCCACTAGGGCTACTGCCACTTCAACAGCATTTCTAAGGGGGGTGGCAACTAAGGATATTTTGGAGGCAGCTACTTGGAGTTCAGTGCATACTTTCTCTAAGCATTACCACCTTCCTCTCTACTCTAAGTCTAGGGCTGGTTTTGCCACTGCTATTTTGCAAGGCATGTTATCAGCTCCTGCTTCCTTATGATGTGCCAGCCTCCCTTACCTCTGCTTTGGGATTCTACCCAATAGTTAGGACTGCAGCAATGTGGAATGAAGAACATAGTACAGTTTTGTACCTACCATAAATGTAGATGTTCGAGGATCCACATTGCTGCAGTCCAATTTACCCTCCCTCCTTCCCCTCTGTGTTTAGGGGTGGTTGTGTAGGTGAGATTATATTCTGGTACCTTTGTATGTATTGTATATATTTTTGGTGCAGGTATGTTTGGTGTGTTTTGGTTTTGGCCTTGTCTTTTTAGGGTCTTCTGACATCTGGGGCAAGAAAAGACTGAGGATATGACGTCGGTCATGCGCATTAGTACCCTGACGTACTGACGTCAGTCTAATGCGCCGTGACCGACGTCAGCCATATACTTTGGTATTCGGGCCGACTGGACAGCGGACTACCCAATAGTTAGGACTGCAGCAATGTGGATCCTCGAACATCTACATTTATGGTAGGTACAAAACTGTACTTTTCTCTATCACAAGAATGGAATCTCTCCATTCAGAAGACAGTGAACATGATTCTTCAGTGAACGTCTGTTCTACTTCACTTTTGTCTTGAACTTGTAAGCCTGACGGTTGCCACCATATTTTTAGTTCCTTGAGCAATATTTCATATGAGGGTCCTTCAGTGAACATGTAAGATTCAGTGGTGCCAAATATCTGACTCTTATTCATCAAGTAACATATCCAGATTTGCAAGGCTCACCTTTATTGATGGATGCATGTTCCCAACTTGGTCTAAGCAGTCCCTTTTATCTTAGCATCCCATACTTTGATAGGTGTCATAGATGCCCAGGCCCTGTGATTAGGGGTATTGTCATGCAGTATGGTCTAAGATGTATGAGCACAAGAAGAGGCTAAATTGTACATTAGTGTGTTGTAGATGAGAGCAGTGCTGTTCTTACCCTGATGGCCCTTCAGGATTCTCTCTCCCTAAAGGTAACTTATCCATTTAAATGGACAATGTGGCGATAATGAGGTATATAAACAAGCAGGGTAGCGCCCATTCTTATCCTGTCTGTTGGGAGGTCATGAGATAATGATAATGGGCTATGTCTTCAGATTAGTTTTTTGTAGCAACCCATATTCCAGGGCAAGTCACTTCCCTGGTAGATAGCTCAGCCACTGCCTGCTGATGCGTTACACTTGCTCACTAAACTTATCTGTAGTGCAGAAGATATTCTTGCTTACCTTTCAAACTGAAGAAATCCTTGACGTAGCTTTTTTGCATCCCCAGCAAACACCAAGTGTAGCAACTACTTTCCCCCTCATTTCTTCCTGTGGGGCAGTGACCCAGGAATGCTGTAGTTTAGGATTGGCCCTAAGACCTCCTTTATTTCTGTCCTCCATTTCCTCTTATTCCAAAGTTCATTCATAAAATGAAGGCAAAGCAATCTAGAATTAATTCTGGTAGCTTCCTTCTGGCCTTAGCAAGTTTGGTCCATTATGGTATGGCCTCATCTTCCTAAGAAGCCCCTATCCTTGAGGCCCTTCAGAAATCTTTTATGTCCCCCATCTGACAAGCCTGTCCAAGCTCTGAACTCTGTCAGGATGACTACTTGGTTGCTGCACTTCCAGCTATAACCAAGATTGCAGTATAACTTCCCATGGTCATCCAAGTCCTGATTTCTACCTAGAAGCCTAACAGAAGAAGATTGTACAGAAGCAAGTGGACTAGCTTTGTTGTCCGGGCTATGACACAAGGATGAGATCCCTTTTCAACTTGTCCCAGATCTTGCTCCAGTTGTCTTGGATTACTTGGCTCAATTTTTCAACTCTGGTTTAAGCAATTGTAACAGCAAAGTTCACAATTTTGCTACATTAGATTGCCATTAAACCCTTCCCAGCAAATTGTTAGTATCTCTGAAATTATGTAAAGCCTCCTTAGCCACCCTCCTCTCAAGAACCCTGTTCCTTTTTGGAACTTGAATGTTATGCTGGAAAAACAACCTTACCTTTTTTGAGCAGTCATCCGGGGCAGAGATGAAGTATCTTTCTTGGAAGACTTTTTTTTCCTAATAGCAGCCGCATCAGTCTGGTGAAGATCAGAAATTCACACACTTTTTATTAACCCTCCATACCTGATCTTCCATGATGATAAAGTGGCCTTGCAGGACTCCTTTTGGGCCTCCATATTCCTTTCATGAGGCCAGCCATTAAGTAAATCTGAGAGCTCTATCATACAGATTGAAGAGGATGAACTGGATTGTCCCAGATAAGAAAGTTACAGATTTAACGTAACGGTGGATTGAGATGATCCCAGTACATCCTCTTCCATACACCCACCCCTCTTTCCACTAGCATTATGTTGAAGCAGTCACTGCCATGACAAAGAGGGATAAAGCTCTAGCTGTGGCACAGGTAACCAGAGTTTGATTAGCAGCTTGGGCGTCTGAGGTTCTGTCAGGGAGGACAGTTGAACTTGCCTTGGAAAGGTAGGCAGGAGGGGCGTGTGCAGCGTGTGCACAGGGCACACAGCAGGGTTAGATTTCCCTGGAAGAGGCTGGAGAAATAACCATGAAGTTCTTACTAAAGGTGTGGGAGGGTGCTTGTTGACTTCAGTTCCATGTGAGCATGAGGAGTGGATTAACACTGTTTACCCATAGTATACTTCATCCACTGGGAGTTATCAGGGCAAGTGCAGGGGTAGGAAATAAAGTTACTAAAACACTCCAAACAACAGTATGACACAGACCAAAAGGGACTCCTTGATCTCAGTGGCCCTGGCCCTTATTGGAGTTACTTGAGGAAGGCCAGGAGGAGCAGCAACTTCAGACCCATCGAATGAGAAAAGACACCAGGATTTGCTGATGGTCAGCTGCGTGGGGCAAAATGTGAGGGTTTTTTTTATTTTTTTTTTTTTTGCATGAGGCAAAGCGTGTTTGAGAGTTTAGCATCCTAAGAAATATGAAAGAAGAGGAGCACTATATATTATGGGAGGAAAGTAGAGCTAGAGCCTGGAAAAAATATTGGAGCTGAGCAGACTTGTCTCAGAATATGAAAGAAGAGGAGCACTATATATTATGGGAGGAAAGTAGAGCTAGAGCCTGGAAAAAATATTGGAGCTGAGCAGACTTGTCTCAGATCATCTTGAGCTGTTGTTTTGGTTAGTGTGCAACTTCTATTACTTCTGATACCATGTAACATCTGTGTTGTTCATCTGGAAGGTCAGCATAAACTCAAACACCTAGACTGTTTGGCTTTCATGAGGTCTTTAGTATGATTACCAAGTACTGCTGGGATGAGCAGGTGACTTGCATACCCAAAAGTAATTATACTTTATTCCTGAAGATTTAGAATAATATGAACTATATCATGTTCCACGTTATTGTTCAGCAGATGCAGTCATAGCATTGCAGTAATGTATATAGATTGGGAAAGTTATGTTTAAAATTATCTGAGTGCTATTATATTTAGAATATGGTTTGAGAGTTTTTTTTAGTTTTTTAAAATTGTGTTTTTTTCAGTAAATTGTGTTTTCAGGAAATAATTTATTCAAGGATATGTGAAGCTCCAGGTTAGTGATGTAAGTTGTTGCTAATGTATAGTTTTACTATCGCAACAGCAGTTTTTCAGATGCCTCTTTTATTGCTAATGCTGTTTGCTTTGTGTGTTCATAATAAGATATTAGTTTAATGAATCAAGGGATGGTGGCCACTTAACAAGTTATATGTAGTTGACATCACTTCAAAGTTTTGTATTTAAATTACTTTCCAGTGAGGAAAAAGTCATATTTCATTGTTATAAACAGTTATTTAATTTTCCAGGTGAGAGGTATCATAGAGCCTACTTATGGCTGAAAAACTCAGAAGTTGATTATCCAGTTAAATTACTTTATTATTTGTGCAGACTGTACCAAGTCAATGATATAATATAATTTTTAATAGCATTCCAAACATAAAGGCGCTGGTAAGTAGATGCTTCTTGATCTGTTTTACCAAACATTCAGTTTTCAGTTGCGTCAGTATGATTTATTGTATGTAGTACAAGTCACACTACACTATGTGATGTTTTTAGTTTTGTTGAAGTACCTTTACCTACTGTTGATCACATTTCTGACCCTATTGCCCCTACCCCATTTGACCACAATAGTAGTTAACACTCATCTCCACACTCTCAGTTTCTGAAATTACTTCCTTAGAAGTTGCATACATTTGGAGAAAAAGAGAAATACAGCTATTCCCTTTACTCTGAGATAGTCTGACCTTGGGCATAATATATTTGAAGATCATGACTGTGTGAGCAGAGCCCCTAGATTTGGGGATCCGGTAGGATACAATTCTCCAAGCAAAAGAAAGTTTAAAAAATCTTGAAGATGTTGCAATTTTACCTTTGCTGTAATGATAAAATCATAATAATTGTGTGAGGTGATAACGAGTGATAGCCATCCACTCCAACAACATGACATAAGTGGATAGAGAATTTTTTAGAGAAAATTCTTGGCTCTTCATCTGTTTTTTCAAATAAGAAACATGGACACAACACTTCTATCATGACCTTACTGGCTACATTAAATTTAGCTATGAAAAGCTTTTACCCTTTGTTCCAAGGCATATTCTGTTACAGGAGTGAGTACCTGTTAAGCCTGTTTCTGTAATATAGCTTTGAATTTTATTTGTGCAGCAGCGTGTCGTCTTCGTTGAATATTTTTGTATACTCTGTAAGCCGGAAGTGATGTCCACATTTAGGTCTTCCTTTAGGCCAGTAGTAATCAGATGTATGTTTTCATGAGGGACACTACTCAGAGGATTTAGTTTGGGAGTCTGTCTTGCTGTTATTAAGCCCTCCTTATACCATGTACAAAAGTGATGTTACCATACCAATAGATCTGGGTGACCAAGTTCATCCTCTTTACATAACTTCTTTACTTCCCCCTTCTTTTTGATGACTTCAACCAGAGACTTATGATTACCTTTGTCTGTTTTATGCTGCACTCTAGAGAGCTGGAGAGGAAGGTCCCAGATACTGCATTATGGATTAAGGGGAGAGACCAAGTTGCCCGGGCAAATTTTAGTAGCAAATCGTAACACCTGCCAGCATTAGTTCTGCTGTTAATGAGGAAGGATCTACTTATCTAAATCTATCATTATAGAAAGTACTTAACATTTGTATAATGCTCATATTATTTGCAAGGCGTACATCTTTTTTTTAAAAAAATATTTTTGGTGGAAATCTGTCTGTATAAGATGCTGTCTGTGCCAGTATTCCTGGCCCTCTCATCTTTTATTTGGTGTGCCTTTTGAGCATCCCTGTTAGCAACTTACCAAAGCCCATGAAGTTCTCGCACTTCTTGTCATTCTGATGGGATTGGCTTTTTTATCCTTAAACCATCCCTTGCTGTGAACATGCTAGCTTACACCAGCTGTACAGGCTTAGGCTTGCATTTGTGTGTCCTACTCAGACCCCAGTGTTTCAGTGATGCAACATAGGCCCCCCTAAAATACTTACTAAATGAAAACACTCTTAATCTTTTTTCTTCTTCTCCCTATTGGTTTTACCAATGCTTGATGTTTGTTTCTGAACCCAGATCACCAGCGCCATGTCATACACCCTGCCATGTACAACATTACTCCTTTTACAGTGTGTTTCTTGAAATGCTGTTACGTCAGGAAATGAGCACAGACTGAAAAATACAGTGGTGGGCCAGAGGTCAGGTTGTTGAAATGTACAGTGTATATATTAATAGCTATAATATAACACAAATAATACAGTATATGTGTAATGTTTACAATATTTACTCAAATTTAGTCATCTGTGGTAACCCAAAGGGTAGGATTTGTGAACTAGGTGGTCGAGTAGCCTGGGTACCAAACTTCAGAACCAGCCTTCAGCCAGTTGAACCTATTTGGTTTAATAAGTCTCTGCTCACATGTGAGGACCCATATTAGGCTATAACAAGGCCATCATGTCTTATATGGCCCATGATACTTGCATGAGAGGTAATGCAGCAAAATGCAAGGCATTTTCGTAATTGTAGTCTTGCTGTTCCAGTAACTGTGAGTCTTGTTAATGGAACCGTCTACATTTCCCATCCTGCATATCACTGATTAGTTTAGTATTAATAATGCTGTAGTTTCACACTACTACCATGGTAGTCAGTTGTTGGGTCCTGAACAGGGTTTTGACCAAAACTGAGGTCATTTTAATTTATCTGGTTTTGTGTGTTGATCTAGTTATTGCCTAGGAAGATAATAAAACTTGAGTTTAACTGAAGATTGGTAGAGGTACTGTGTTTTGTTTTCCATCCCTTGCTGACATGGGGGTATGATTGGCTGCTAACAAATACAGTTATAAAAAATTATAGTGGAATAGTCAGCCTCATCCAGTAAGAAAAGGAATAGTAGTAAGCACAAACAAAAGGTGAACAGATACCGTGATCTGGAGTAACGTTTGACTTGTGGCAAAATGTTACCAATTGAATGGAATGGTAGAGAAACACTTGCTGTTGTCATGGATAAGTGCAGAGTAAACTGAGGAAAATTAAATACGAAGTATGTGTTGAGTGCCTGGAGGAAGCTGAAGAACAATTTCACCTGGCTGAAAGAGAAAAAGCAGTAATAGAACAGCTTGATTCCAGTGTACTGCAGGGTTACCATAGCACAAGTGTTACAATACCAAATGTGTGTGTGTTGGGGGGACTAGCAGAAACATAAGGCTAGAAAATGGATGGACTGGATCGGGGAGGAGTTAAAGTGTATTATAGAAAGCATAGCAAATTTTGTGGGCTTTCTATGACCTTCTTATATCATCTATATGGATTTCTTAAAGGCATTCTGAATTTCATCTACCTGCCAAAACATGTCACTTAGTAGCTGTTCTTAATGATTCCTGTATGTAATACTGGATTCATGTTGCTAGATCAACCCAAAAGCAAAAACTCCGAAAATGTTCTGCCTACACTTTCAGTGAAATTTTGAGCATTTTTTTTTCTTTTTGTTGGTGGTAACCATCAGTACCCCCATGTGGGGGTGGGAGTATCCCCTAAACTTAAACATACTTACTCCAAGGCTGCACAAAAGTAGAGAAAAGGGAATTCTTCACTGTGGGTGAAAGTGCTTTGTGTGAAGCATTTTAATTCTAACAGCAGTCACCTAAACTGCTCTTGACACATTGGCACTCTCCCGTAATCTTTACTCTTCCCTTGTGGGATGGAATATGGTTGGAGATGATCTGCAAGCACTACTCCACGTAGTTTAACAAGTAATTAAATAAATACAGTGAACTTTCAGAAATAGCTCTAACTGGAGAGGTGTGCAATGCTACTTCTGTGGCGAGGCCTGAGATTATTAATATTGTTGAGGAAGTTCATTCAGTAGTTTTATGTGATTTTTTGGAAACATACTGACTGTAGCAAGGCATGAGAAGTAACTGGACAAGGGACTTTAACAATTCAGAGCAAGTGCAGAAGGTGATTAAACACTTGTAAAGGCAGAAAGAGATAATATGAGATGAGAATGTATAATGTAGTTTAGTATGCACAAGTACCTCCACAGACATTACACCTAGCCATCCTGACTCATTTGACCTGCACTTTCTGGCATTTGAGGAGTTTGGGCATGGGAGACAAGAGCTGGGGATTGTGATGTGTGAGTAGATTCTACAAGGTTTAATGTTTCAAATTAACTTACTTCAGAGTAGCATGGTTTACTTGGTGCTGTCTACAACACCTTCCAAAGACACACGCGCCTGTATGTATATGTGTGCGCACACACGTGTGTGAAGAGTACTTAATTTATGAATAATAAGTTGAAAGTTTACTTCTTTATAACATTTTTAATATGTTTATTGAATTATCACTTACGATGTAGGCAAACATGCATTTAAATCAAAGAAAACAAACCATGTTAACACGTTCCTAGTTACAAACATTGTACATCACATATGTTTTGATTTAACTGTCATCAGTCCAGTATTACATAAATTGTTCATTTCCTGCCTTGCCTTCCCTTGATTCTCATTCCTCCTCCAAAATATTATTTTGCATGTGCATGTATTTTTTCCACAGTTTCCATTTTTTTAATTTGTTCCTTATCTAAAGATCCCACATCTGTTTTAGCATTTACAACAAAAATACAAGCTGCTAAAGAAAGGTATTGTTTTCTTTTTAATACACAATAATAATGTGCATTCATGATTCTTTACTTGAGACACTCTTTTAAGTCCATTAGGCCAGTATGTGCAAAGGACTAGGGAGATGGCTGGTAGGGCCAGCTGTGGTCCCACCAAAATGGTCCAAATTAGGCCCCCCAGTTGTTAAAGGATAATACCAACATGCATGATTTCCCATCTCAAGTTGTTGTTGTTTGTCTTTTCTCGGTTAGGGGTCGCCACAGCAGAACTCCGGTCCGCTAATGATTGGCAGTTGTTTTTTTATGGTGTCGAGTTGCCAGCCCGACGCCCAACCTTCAACGAAGGCAAGCCCATTCAACGCATGTCTTTTGAAAGCCCACTCGACCTCGGGGAGGACATGCAGACTCCACACAGAAGGCACTCCCAACCCAAGCCGAGAATCGAACTGGAGAGCCTCTTTCTTTGAGGCAACAACGCTACCGCTGCACCACCGCGGCTATATTTCCCATCTCAAGTATTTATTCTTATCTCTTAATCTGTCCATGAGATAGATTTGTTTCTTAGCATTGATGGATATCAGGAAATGTAAAGAATGTGTTATAAGTAGTATGCATCAAACTACTTTATGTACATGGAGATTGTGTCAGTATCACCTTCATCTCCAATTTTAGTTTGAGCTTATGGCTGGCTATAAAGCCACCTTCTTGCATGTTGAGCAGTGATAATTTTCACTGTTCTTTGCCAGACAAGCACATATTTTGTGACTGTTCAAAGTGTTTACTACTGCTGAAAATGTCATTGTTGTGTATTGGATGTTTAATTCCCTAATACATCAAGGCATTTGTTATCATAACTGCACAGCATTTTGATATAAAAGCCACAAATTGCAGCTTCCTTATACCTTTGCTTCTCAAGTGCATCAAAGTTGAATGTTAGAAGACAAAGCAATAAAAATAATTGAATGTACTGAGGATTTGATACATTGTGGTTGAGCACTTTTTAGCCAAGTCTTAGCTAACGAAAATTCCTCTTCCCACCATCTGTGGGCAGCTGCTGATTCAACATCTATACTTTTCTTTCTCCATGAAATAAGTAACATTTTTAAATCTCGATTAGCCATTTGAAATGCTGTTTTTCTGTCTGTGGTTTATGTGTAGGCCTGTTGACAGTAGTCCTGCTCTTGTTGTTATGTTAAATATTTACTTTATTCAAAAAGACTTTTGGCAGTATTAATGGGCACTGTGGTTTCATTAGTTTACAAAACGGAAACCCACATGGCCTAGGCCTAGAGATGAATAATGTGTAGAACAGCAGAAGTGTGTTTATTATCTGCATTTTGCTGACTAGATGTTGCTGAGTTTGTGGCCCTTGCTGAGGAGATGCCTCAGGGGTATTTTCACTTGCTAAAGTGTATTTGATCAAGATACCAAATAAATTTTCAAGCTGTTGGTAAGGGGCACCCTTGAGTAATGTGGAGGCCAGGGTTATCCAGTAGCATGAAGGATAGAAAGAATTAATGTAGAAAGGTGTGATTTAAGATCAGAAATAGTTTCACTGGAACTGTCAGAATTTCATGGGTGTTGCCACCCATATGACATGGCTGATGTGCAAATTTATTTTAAGGAGGCGACATTTTTCCTTACACAAGGGTACCAAATGTTCCAACTTCATACATTTAAAACAAATTAAAAGTACAAGTGAGTTATCAAAGAAGGTAACTATCTAGAGCAATGTAATATTTCTTATGTTTAGTCAGAAAACTGGTAATATATTGAACATAATTCTTTTAGTGTGTGCCTTGAATTTTTTATTTTGTATTGAGTGTATAGCACAGAGCAGCACAGACATTTTGTATGTAAAAATGTTTCTGGACAGTGGGTTGTTCCAGGCAGCAGAGGAGTCAAACCCTAACTGCAGTCCAGACAACCCATGATTAATTACCGACTCAGGTACTAGCATCATCGTGATTATCAAACCCGTTTTTCCCATTTTCTACTTGGGGTCAGGGTGTTGTGTCAACTGTCGCCATCTCTCTTGATTCAGTGCCACTCTCCTACCTTTTTCAACAGTCATACCTGACTGTCACAGGTCTTCTCCCACATAATCCGTCCACGTCTTTGCTGCATTCTGTCTTTTCCTCTTGCTTTCTTCCTGTCTGCCCCAGTTCTTCTTCACCAGATTGTCTGCTTCTTTTCTGCACATGGGCCCAAACCACTGTATTCTGTTCATTTTGACCTTCTCTGCAGTTGGCGATATCTGCTCTGATGTTCACATTTCTTCATCTGTCCCACAGTGTTCACCCTACCACCTGTTTCAGACACTGCATATCCGTCACATCTAGCTTCCACAATTCAGGTAGTAACAGAGGGTAAGAAAATGCTCCAGGTTCTAAAAGGGTGGCCTGATGTAAGGCTCACCAATCAGTACCTTCCATTCTAGCCAGGGTGACGTGCTTACTGCCAAGGACATTCCACTTAAGAAATGTCTTGTGGTACATCTGTGGAACAAATCAGTGGTAGCTGGTGAAGTCGTATCAAGTTTGGGGGGGGGGGGTTGCTGCACACAGCAAATTAATGAGCGCTGTTAATTAGGATGTGTTGGAAATACACTGATGAAGCTAAGTGTAATGCATAGTGACAGGTGTTCATCATATTGATCACTGCTGCAGTAGTCTTAGTTGTATGGGTTATATCCTGCATAGGGTGCAAAAGCCTGCCAGCTTCCAAAGCTTCATGGCACCTTCCACGAACCCAAACTGTCAGTCAGCTGGAGCCGAGCTGACTAAAAAGACATGTTTGGGCTCCATGCCCTTCAGAGTTTTCCTACCACTGAGTAGTAGACTCTGTTGAGGCTTTCAAGGATCGATGGCCTGCTTGTGCTGTTCCTTTTCTGGGTGCGCAAGTTCCCATTGGGGGAAAATACTTCCACTTTAAAATTAGTTTGTTTTTCAATACTTTCCTCTCCAAGAGAACTATTTTTCAGCTAGGAGTTTGTGTTTTAATGGCTTGTTGCAATACTGCCAGTTTAAAAGTTGTTTAAAGTAACTGAAAATCTTTTTTTTTTTTTGTGTGTGTGGAAAAATTGTGTTTATTTTACTTTTGGGACTTGAAAATGTTTAAAAGTGGTTTTTACTGCATTTTTGTGTGAAACAAATGACTTTTTTTTATAGATTTTTTTAATTTTTACCAACTTTTGCTGCTTGTTTTCCCAAGGAAAGAGGCATTATTTTTAGCTTGATAATGGACCAAACTACTGCTTCCATGTCCGGTCCTTCTTCCAGCCATAAAGAAAAAGTTAAGCAAACAGCCTTTGCCAAAATAGCAGGCTAGCCGTTTGCCTTAATTGCAAGTGGGTGACTCTGCTGTGGCCATTGTTTGTTCCTTAGATCACTCATGTTTTACCTGGGATCTCGCTGGTACAGCACCTGTGGCAGCTGTGGACTGGGGGTTACCCACGTCCTCTGTTGCTGTTGGGGTTCCCACATTGGGCAATAGGTAGCCATTCTTGTCTGTTGCGGGAGAGGGAACAGAGAAGATTTCCCTGTTTTGTCAAAATGTTGTGCCCATCCCTGGGGAAGCTGTTGCTGCCATTAGTAACACTGTTGGCCCCATTCTTCCTGTCAAAAAACAAAAAAAAACACTAAACATGTATCTATCTACTACTACTACAAGTATTCCTTAGATAGGAGTAGTTTACTGGATCTGGCTCAGGATTTAATTCAGGCTGTTGATCCTTCTTGTAAGGTGGTTTCTGTGAAAAGAAAGAGGGATACCTGTTTTCCTAAAAAAAAAAAAATTCAGGATTCTGAATCTGGATTGGAAGACGAAGGGACAGATTCAGGGTTTTTCTCCTCAGATTTATGATTTGTCTCAGAGGAGAGTTCTGATTCTCTCTGGGGGGTGGGGGTTCTCTTTTTCTGAGATTGTTTCCAGAATGAACCAGTGTTTTCTTTCTCAGTCCTTCAGAAAGTACTATGAGCTGTTGAAGAAGGAATTTCCAGAACCTTTACCCATTCTTCCAGTTCTGTCAGGTTTGCGGGATGTGTGTGTGTGTGTTACTGCCTGCAGTTTTCGTAACAGTCAACCAGCTCTCCCTAAAAAAAAAAAAAAAAAAAAGTATAAAGTTGCTCAATCTTTTAAGTTTTTATACACTCTCTTCTGCAAGGGTGGCCACAGTAGTGCAGCGGTTAGCGTTCTCACCTCACAGCAAGAGGTTATCCAGTTCAATTCTCGGCTGGGGTGCCTTCTGTGTGGAGTCTGCATGTCCTCCCTGTGTTTGCGTGGGTTTCCTCCGGGTGTTCCGATTTCCTCCCACATCCCAAAGGCATGCTGTAGGTGGATTGAACACTCTAAATTGGCCCTAGGCGTGCATGTGTGTGCCTCCTGTGGAAGGTTGGGAGCCGGGCTGGCAACTCGACACCGTAAAACACCACTGCCAATCGTTCTGCAGACTGTTTTGCTGTGGCGACCTGAAGCTGAAAGAAAAAGATACTCTTCTGAAACCTGACCCAGCATCTATAGCTTTAGTTAAACAACTGTTGCTAAACATTAAGGATGGGAAGATTATTGTTAAGTATGGCAAGATAGTATAAGCTTCTACAACTTTGATTTTCAGAATTTTTAATTGTCAGGCTCATATGCTGAAGTTTATTCTAAGTAAATGTGAAAGCTTGAGGAATGTTTCGTCTGCAGCTTCTTACTGTGAGGAAAACTCTACTTTAATCTCTTCAGGTGTACAAGACACTACACATTGTTTACACTGTGAGTATGACTTAGTTGATACTTCTTCCAAGTCTATGGCCACTGGTACTGATTTGAGAAGGTTTGTCTGGCTGTATTCTCAGAACCTCCTAGATGGTGTAAAAAATGAGATTTTAAATTCTCCTTTGGATATTTAGATTTTGGTTCCACTGCTGCAGAGGTTATCAAAACATGTGATGAAAGTTATAAAATGATACAGGGAATCTCAAGATTTTTTAACCCTCCTATTCCAAATTTTCCCAAGAAATTCTCTAACCCCTCCCCCAGATATGGCAAAAACCCCCAAAATAAACAATCTCAACAATTGCAGATAAACAGAAATTTAAGAAGAAATAGTAAGGGGTCCCGCCCCCAAAACCAAGGACAGTCCAAAAAATCAGAATGATTATTCAAAGGACCCCCCCCCCCCCAGCTGTAGCAGCCTCCTTTCCCTTCCCTTCTCTTCTGTTCCCTTCCCTTCCAGAAAGTCTAAATCTCTACGTTTCTCTTTGGCAGCAGTTTCAGACAGCTGGGTTCTGAAGATCATTCATCAAGGTTACGGATGACAGTGGGAGGAATGTGTCTTCTTTTCAGGGGGAATTCCTTATTCACCAGACCAGACTCTTTTATTTCCAACTGTCCATCACATGCTGTCCAAGGAAGTGATAGAACCAGTTTCTCCTTCCCAGGTAGGGGAAGGTATTTATTCAAGGGAGTTTTAGTGCCATAGCAAATGCTTGGAGACCAGTTCTGAATCTTTCTTTCCTAAACTTGTTTGCTTTAGCGCCCATGTTCAAATGAAATCACTTCATAATCCATTACCAAGCCTTAAAAGATGCTTATCATCACATCGCTATTCGTACCGAATTCCGTCGTTTCTTGAGGTTTTGTGTGCCTGAGTCAAATTATCAGTTCTCTGCCTTACCATTTGGAAAATCCACTGCATCAAGACTGTTCACAAAGTGTCTGTTCCAATTATAGCTGACTGCAGGCTAAAGGGTACCCATATTTTTCCATATTTAGATGTTTTGCTAGTCTTTGGAGAGTCTTTGAAACTGTCAGCAATCTCTCAGGTGAGAGATCTCTTACACAAGCTGTGGTTCCAAAAGAACATTAAAAAGTCTTTTTTGGCTCCATCACACAGGGTTGTGTTAATGGGGTATCAGCTAGATGCCTCAATTCATAGAGCTTTTCTTCCACAGGAAAAATTGATCAATATCTGGATCAATTTCTAAGGTTTTCCACTCAGACTTTTGTCACTGCAAGGGAATACCTGAGGATTTTGGTCTCATGGCATCTATGATTCTCATGATACCTCTTACAAAACTGGACTCTTTGGTCCCAGCACCAACATCCTTTGACTTTTCATATCCTAGTGTTGGGGTTTGTCAGAAGAGACATCACTTGGTGGGGACAGCAAATATTCCTAAATCCTGGTTTCCACTTCTCCCTTCCTGTATCAAAGCAGCCAGTCACCACAGATGCCTCAGATTTTGCTTGAGGAGCAATTTCAGAAGAGATAAAAGAGGAAGATATGTGGGACAGCAAGGACAGATGCAAGCACATAAATATAAAAGAGATGCTTGCCCTGTTCAAGGCACTCAACTCTTTGAATTATCTTTGGTCCCCAGGACTTCTTCAAGTTGTTACAGGTAATACCACAGTCATGTGGTACATCACCAAGCAAGGGAGAACCAGGTGGTACCCCCTTTGCAGATGAGCCATGTTATCTTGGGAAATAGCTTCACAGCACAGTCTCACTCTACAGGCATCCAACATTCTGTCAGACCAAAGTTGTATGGCAGACAAAGCTGAGCTGGACAAGGGCAGACCCTCACAAATGGAAACTAGATCAGGAGATCTTCCAACGTTTGATCTATGGGAAATTCCTCAAGTAGACCTATTTGGTTGTTCTTTGAACAATCAGTAGGCATGAATCTGCACCAGTACTCCATACAATAAGGCCTGGAAGACAGATGCCATTTCTTTTCCTTGGACAGGAATGTTCCTGTATGCTGTTCCATCCTTTCTATGGATATCCAGAATACTTCTGAAGATGCAGAAGGAATCCCCCAACATCATTGTGATGACTCTTTTGTGGCACAGGCAACAGTGGTTCTGCCTTCTTTTGGAAATGCCCAGAGACAATCATTACAAGCTTCCTCACAGAATGTATTTACTCACACAAAAGCAGGGGTGTTTGATACACCCCAACCTCAGTCATCTTCAGTTGACTGCCTGGATGATAGGATCTTAATTACTTTCAGGCACCTGTGCAGCAGATACTAATGGAGGCAAAAAAGCCAGCTACTTGAAGATCATATATTAGCAAATGGAAACGATTTTCTAGTTGGTGCCAGCAACATAAGCAACACCCATTCAGAGTTAGTTGTTCTCTGATTTTACAATGTTTGTGTGGGTTACTGTCCCACTTTCTTAATCCTCCATCAAGGTACATTTATCGGTCTTTGGAGCCCCCTCTTTCAATGCAGTCTCATGTCAAAATATGTTTTGAAACATGTTTTGCATAAGTGGCCTCCAAGAAGACAGTTGGACCCTTCTCTGGATCATAATTTTATATTAGAAAAGCAAACGCTTGCTCTGTTTGAACCAGCTAACCTGGCTAAATTGAGGTTCTTAACATGGAAAACAGTTTCACTAGTTATTCTGATCTCCACAAGAAGAATATCTGAGCTGCAAGCACTTATGTGTCAGCCTATCTCGTTTTCCACAGGGACAAAGTTTCGTTGAGAACTAATCCTTCTTTTATGTCTAAAGTGGAGTCCGAGTTTACTTTAAGCCAAAATATCCATCTCCTCATTTTTCTTTCCTGAACCTAAAAATTAGGGAGAAAGGATATTCCATACCTTGGATGCCTACAGACAACTCAGGTACTATCTTGACGGAAATAAATCTCTCAGGTCTTCGGATCAATTTTCATTTCTTACGAAGGTAAGTAGAAGGGGCATCCTGTGTCAAAATAGACTATTTTCAAATGGTTCTCTAAGGCATTAACCTTTGATCGGATATTGTCAATTTTTCATCTCGTCCTCACATATGGGATCTGGATCCAACCTATTAGATCCTACTCGGCAGTTACTATGCTCGTGGCAACCAAAAAGCTCCAGGATTTTCAGGTCATATTATTATTATTATTATTATTATTATTATTATTATTATTATTATATGTTTTTCTATAGTCTTTATTTCTTTATATTTTAGCATATTTAGCCTTTTTGTGTTTCCCCTTGTTTCTAAAAACCTTTTCTGATAGTGACCATGATTTATTAGGTTACTTTCTCTTTCTCTCTCACTCACTTTTTTCCCTGCTAGTAACCATTTTTTTATAGGTTACTCCCCCTTCCTTTTACATTTTAAGGCATTTCATAACTACTATTGTTAGTAGTCTCTCCCTCTTTTTCCACCTTTATACACATATATAAACTTTCATTTTGTTTTCCCTGTCTTTTGGCTTTACGTGTGCGTGTGTGAGTGTGAGTATTTTTCTCCATCCATATCTTTTTTCCTCATGGAGGAGAAGCAAGGCAAACCGGCAGGATTTAAAAAAAAAAAACACAAAGTGCGGTCATAAGATTCCTTTTAGTGACTCGCACTCCCTGTGTATTTATTGTTCAGGGCCCCTTCATCTACAAGAAGGTTGTGTAATCTGCCATTCTTTCAACCACCGAGCTTTGGTTGAGAGAAAAAATAAGCTCATTTTGAGGGGCATGCTGCCATTTGCTTTTGAGGAGGTGGAGGCTATTTCTGGCAGTCATTCAAAACCTATGACTTCTACAAAAATCTAAATCAGCTCATTCGAGCCCTGCTTCATCCATTTCCTCCAAAAGTCATGACAGAGGAAAGCAGAGGCCTTCCTGGGCTCCGACAGACCCTTTGGAGCCGAAAACTAATACTTCTAAATCTCCTAAATTTCTGGAGTCTGTGACTCAGTCGGAGCCTTCGGTGCCAAGCAGTCCAAGGCTGGATCTGGCTTCTTCGACTCCGACTTTGAGTAGGGATAGATAGGGTCTGTTGATGTTGGATCTGACAACAAGCTTATTTAAGCATATTATGACACTTCCCAAGACTCGGTACTCCCTGACCTTTGATCCTGTTCCTTCAAGGGTACCTCCTCCATTCTTAAGTAGACCAAAATCTCCATCAGCATCCTCTTCCCGTTCAACCAGGAGCCTTACTGAAAAAGACATAGAACGGATGGAACAGAAGATCTTGTGGGCACAGAGCATCACTTAGCCCCCCACCCCCGCCCGCCTCAAACCATACGGTTACAGGTCTGTCCAAGCCATCTACTTACCCCTCCTCCGACTTCAGGGCAAGCTTTGGAGTCATTGGATCCGATATGCCTGGTGTCTTTCATCTCTGAAGATGTCTCTTTCCTTGGATGAGATCTTTGCTCGGAGCTGTTCGGCCTTTTTGGAGCCAGAGAGTTCCCAGAGCTGCAGTGAGCCTCACGAACCATGAGTGTGCTCGACTCCAAGGTCTTCAGAGCAGTCAGTGTGCCTCGAGGCTTCGGTGTAGGTGAGCTCAGCTCCAGCTTCTACCCCTGGTGAGCTGTCTTCTGGACTAGAGGGGACTCCATCCTGAAAGCATGGCTTGTCAGAGCTGTAGTCTTCCTCCACTCAGGAACGGTCTGCCTTTGGGGCTATGGAAAGGGCTATAGCTGCCACCACATCTAGAAGTGACCTGCTCCCTTTGATCATCGATCCCATCAAGGACCCTTGCATTCTTGTTCTGACCAGGATGTTCCACAGGGACAGTGGGACCTCAGCCGCCAGGAAACCAATCCAGGTACCCGTGCATCTTATGATACCTCCCCAGAGTACCCCACTGAGGAGATCTCTTGGAAGAAACTTTGCAAGAGGAAGCATTTGGACTCCATGGAGGAGATGGCCATGGAAGACACCAACCTCGATGAGGGAGAATGATCCCCATGGTCACCTCCTAAGGATGTTTCCTTTGGGAGATTCTGGAGATCCTGAAACAGAGAGGCAGCTGGCAGTCCAGTAATCCTTCACATGAGGAGTCAATGTACCTTGGTGGCCTTTGGTTCCTGACCATTTACCTCCTGGGTGACTCTGCCCACCAATGAGCTCATAGGTTTGATCTCTCGGCGGGTGTGGGAGCCCCAATTCCATCTACACTGTTCTTTGGAGACTGAATAAAATAATTACCGCCCCATCTGACAAGGCCTTCTGGATGAAAAGGGTTGCAGTAGATGCCATGGTCGTGGCGACGGCGACCAAGAAGGAACTTTCAGAGGAGAGTTCAACTATTCATGCTCCTAATAAAGATTACAGGACAATGGATAGATGCAGGAAGCAAGTTTTTTCTTCAGTGACCTTTGCCCTACAATCACTGAATTACCTTTCCCATTTCTCCAAGTTGCATAAGGGATCTGATCGAGGAACTGTCAGATACCCTTAAAGGGACAGTTGCTGAGAGAGCAAGAGACCAAGGAAGCTTTTCAGTTAGCGACCCTACATTCTGTAGCTAACTCTTCCATGAGGCTCATTGTGCATGCACCCAAGAGAATGAGTAGAGCAGCAGGTTCCAGAATTTCTATGAGGAGGCATGCCTGGCTGCACCTATGCGATTTTGTGGAGCCTTTTAAGTCTTCATTCATCAACGCACCATTTGATGGCACTTTACTTTTTGGTCCCAAAGTCAAAGATACGCTATCCAGGTGTGAAAAAGAAGGTAAGACTCTTTCTGCCATGGGATACATTTTTTGGCTTCTCAGAGACGTTATCCTAAAGGTCAAAGATGCAGCGGAAAAATGTGGGTCAGAAAGTCTCAGGGGTCTTACCAAGACATGTGTGGAGAGTTTCCCCCAGAGGCAGGGGGGAACACTAATGGAAAACTCCACCCTTCACCCTCGTGGCAGAGGAGTTCCGCAGGACCAAGGGTCCTGGGAGTCTTTCTTCGGGAAACCCTTTCAGCACTCCAGAAAGGAGGCCTGATTGTCCACCTCTGGAGGCAGTCGGTGGTTGACTATCCTTGCACTGGAGAGCCTGGCAAAAGATAACTTCAGATATGTAGATACAGAGGATAATATCCAGGGGTTACCAAATTCCCTTCTATCAACAATCCACCCCAGCAGAAAAATCCCAGATGTTCCACCCAGTCAAAGGGAACAAGCAGTCATTCAAATTAAAAAAATGCTGGAATAAAGAGTCATCCAAGAGGTCCCCCTGAGAACAGAGAGGATTCAGAACTTACTCAAGGTTCATTTTGGTTCCAAAGAAAACAGGGGATTGGAGACCCAATTCTGGATCTCAGCAGATTGAACAAGTTATTTTTGATGTTACAAGTTCCAAATGGTCACGGTACAATCCATACTTCCTTTTCTGGAACAGGATGATTAGATGTGCTCTGTAGATCTTCACGATGTGCACTACCATATAAAAATGGACAGATGTTCCAGAAGATACCTGCACTTCTGGCTGGGAGCCAGTCATTACCAGTTCAAAGCACTGCCCTTTGGTCTCACTACCACCCCCGGAGTGTTCACCAAATGCATGAAAATGGTTGCGGCTCACCTGAAATGACAAGGATTCTGGGTGTTTCCTTATTTAGATGACTGACTCATATCCCCCCCGACCAGACATCTACTTATCCATGCGAGAGACTCTGTTATTCAAATCTGTGCAGAACTAGGCATAACCATAAATTACCAAAAGTCACATCTGGACCCTTGTCAAACACTAGAGATCATAGGAGTTCTACTAGACACCACTCAGATGATTGTGAAACTTCTCCCCTTCAGAGTGTTAACAATCAGGCTACAATCATACAGATTAATCAGAAACAAGAAGGTAACCACTCGTCATGTTCTACAGGTTTTAGGATCAATGCTGCAGCAGTAGTGTTAGATGTTCTTTGTGTTTCACTATTGCAGTCATCACATTTGGGTTATCCCTGCCAGGGTAGCCCTCGGCCGCCCCGAATACCAGAGGGTTAGTATTCCTGTGTCAGTTGCTGTCGCTTCAGGACTGACGTCAGGTGCCATTACATCAGTCTTTCTTGCCATGGAGCCCAAAGCAGAAGCATTTCGCATGAGTGCCAGTCGCCCGCTGCCTGAGTTTCGTCTACTGAATTGAAGCTGGAGTCTTCTAAAGCTAAGTATCCTGTTGGGGATCCTTTTGTCTTGCACTAACCAATGTCAGAAAAAGTTAACATTTGTCTCGCCTGTGGAAAGCAAATACCACACAAACTTTCATTCTTACTGAGTCACTTGTTTAGGCCCAGACCAAGATGTCCCCCGTTGTTACTTCTGTGCTTTGTTCAACGTCAGAACTATCCATCGTCAGGCCCTTATTGTAGCTAGATATTTTTGCTTACAGTCCTCGAACTCTGATATGTCTTCGTGAAGCCATCCAACAACAGATCTTCTGAAAAAACGTAAAGATAAAGACAGAGACAGACCGCACAGGTCCAAAACTACCGATGACGCTCCCGTTAAGCTATTCATCAGTTCATTGGTCCTCAGTGATGCGCTTTTGCAGCCCCTGATGCCCACTTCTGTGGATTTGCAGGCCACTACCGAGACCCTTTCGGAGTCCGATATGCTGCAAAACTCTTCTTCGACTAAGGATCCTGCAGTCGTCTCAACCTTGGATGGCCCCAGAGCTGCTGAGCAGGCACTGGCTTCCGAGGAAGTCCTTCACAGTACTGATTCTTTACACAAACTGATGTCTTCTTTCGCGACTACCATTCTTTTGAAAATGACAGGCCCAGGGTACAAACCACACCCAAGAAACTGACGACCCAATCTCAGGCACCTGCTTCCTTGCCTCAGTCTCAAATGCTTAAAATGGCGGAAGACCTTATCATGCTGATCAGGGGAAGCCAAGCTACCCCCTCCAAAAGGAAAAGAGATCTGTCCCCTGTAGTTTTGTCTGAACAAGAGTCAGATGACTCTGATGCATCTGAATATGAAGACATGCAACCCCTCTCTGCTTATGAGGATTCTTATGCAGAGGATTCCATCCCTTCTGCCTCTCCCCTAGAGGATTTTTCCTTTGGGGAAACCCTTCATACCATAAGGGAACATTTCCAGTGGGAGAGGAGTCAGGACACCCTCAGTCTAAAAAGAGACTCAGGGAATTCTTAGATCTTCCAAAGCACAGACCCTTGGCCATCCCCCCAGTCCTGGATGTTCTGGAGGATGTTTTCCTGGAATCCAGCTTGACTCCTGACACCCTCACTCCTGCACCCAGAAAGCCAGACAGGTACTATAGAGTCCCTGACTCATACAAATTTCTTTTTAAAAATCCTACTGCTGACCCTGAGGTAATTTCTCAAGGGCCTAAAGGAATTAAAGCAACCTCTGCTAAGAATCCCACCCCCTCAGACAGGGATTCTCGTGCACTAGACAGATGGGGTAAAAAAAGTTTACACCTCAGCTACTGTTCCTATCAGGGCACTAAATTGTCAGTTCCATATGCTAACATTCCAGCAACATACCCTGGAACTCCTCAAACAAAAATGTCTTCTTTTCCTGCTTGTGCAGAATCTAAAGAGTTACAAGAGTTAATGCAGTCTGCAAGTCAAGTAACTAAACATACCTTGCACTGTGGTTTTGACCCCCTAGAAGCTTCTTGCAGGGCAGCAGTCACTGGATCTGTCATTAAAAGGCATGCATGGCACTAAGGCAGAAGAGGTCTTAAAAAAGATGGAAGAAAAAGCAAAATCTATGCAGACAGTTAAGGATTTCTTACAGGTCCAGTCACCCAGGTTCAGCAGGCATTGTCCCACCAAGCACTGGTCCTTTTCTGCTCCCACTAAACCAGTCCAGCCCAGACCCCCGCAGACAGCAGCCACAGGGAATGCAGAGATCTAAGCAGTGGACTACCTCCACTTCAAACCAGGGAGTTCTAAGCCACCCCCTTATGATAAGAACTCATAATGACTCACCTCCATCACCCCCTCTGTCTGCCCACCTTCACTTACCCCTAGGAGGAAAGCTCTCCTTTCACGCAAGCATCTGGGCCACCATTACCAACGACTGCTGGGTTCTCAATATAGTGTCCCAGGGATACCAATTTTCTTTCCGCACCCTACCAACTCCAAAAGGGTTTCCAGTTCTACCTCCAAACCAGTGGGCAGAGGCTCAAAAGCAAGTCCTTTCCATGCTTTCTTTGAGGGCAGTAGAGCACGCTCCTGCAGAACAGATAGGTCAAGGTTTCTACTCCAGACTTCTTCTGGTGCCCAGAAAAGAGGGCACCTGGCCCCCATCCTCGATCTATCCATTCTAAACACCTTCCTGGTGATCCCAAAATTCAGAATGCTCACTCTCCAGCAACTGCTACCCATGCTGGCCAAGGACGCTTGGTTAGCCACCCTCGATCTAAAAGAGGCCTACCTCCACATTCCTATCAGACATGCAGGAAATATCTCCGTTTCAGAGCAGGATCTCAGCACCTTCAATTCTCTGTGCTTCCCTTTGGCTTATCTACTGCTCTCAGAATTTTCACAAAATGTCTGGCTCCGGCCATTGCCTTTTGCAGACAAAGGAATATCTAGATTTACCCATACTTGGATGACTGCCTAATTCAGGCAGACAGCCAAGAAAAGCTGCTCAAGCACCTGGCATTTGTAAAGTCCCTACTAACCTCCCTAGGGTACACAGTCAATGAAAAGAAATCCAAACAGGTGCCCACCCAAAGGATTATATTCTTGGGAGCAAGCCTGGACACAGCATCTCAGATGGCATTCCTTACACCAAAAAAGCAATTTTTCCTGACAGCCTACTCCTCTTTTCTAGCCAGCAGACCCCAGTTATCTGCAAGGAAGATCCTGCAAGCTCTGGGGTTCATGGCATCTTGCATAATACTCATTCCATATGCCAGACTGCATATGAGGAAACTTCAGTGGTACCTAAAAAGCCTTTGGTGTCAACACACTCAAGACCTGGAGACTCTTATACCTATAATTCCTTGCCTCAGAAAATATTTTCTTTGGTGAGCAACAGCATGCTCCCACTACAAGGCCTTTCTGTCCACCCCCTGCCGCCCAGACCCTCATCACAGACACATCTGACTATGCCTGGGGTGCACACCTGGATGGCAGGTGCATACAGGGCCAATGGAGCCTGCAGCAAATCCCTCTGCACATCACCCAAAAAGAGATGATGGCCGTCCAGCATGCCTTGATAACTTTCAACCTCCTTCTCTCCCCAGGGACTCACCTGATCAAAACAGACAACACCACTGTGATGTAGTATACCAACAAGCAGGGAGGGCCTCACTCCTACCCTGTATGCAGTCTTGCCATGACCCTTTGGCACACAGCCTCTGCCATGCAACTGCACCTGTTAGCATAATTCCTACCAAGTTCTCTCAACTCTCTGGCAGACCAATTAAGCAGAAATCTTCTGGACCCACATGAGTGGCAGCTAAACAGAAGCACCTACACCCTAATAACTCAGAAGTGGGGCACCTAGACGGTCGACCTCTTTGCCTCCCACACCAACCACCAGCTCAACAAGTTCTGCACCAGGGAGCATCATTACATGGCTTGGAAAGTGAATGCCCTGTCCTTCTCCAGGTCAGTCTATTGGTCTATGCCTTCCCTCCACTACCTCTCATCCCAAGAGTACTGCTCAAAATAAAGGAGGAAAAACCAAGGAAAATTCTTATAGCTCCAGACTGGCCTTGCCAGCACTGGTACCCCTTGCTGCACAGCCTGTCTGCACTGCCACCATGGCATCTTCCTCAGATTCCAAACCTCCTCACCCAGAGGGAAGGGGAATTCATGCATCCCCAATTGCAGACACTCAGTTTGTCAGCTTGGCTTATTCCCTACCCCCCAGATCAATCTGCCAACCTCAGTAAACCGGTTCTAGATTTTATATGTGAGGCACTAGAAAGTCTTATGCTGATAAATGGAAAAAGTTCTGCACCTGGATTCAGGCTAAGGGAGCCAATACAGTACAGCAGTCCCTCCTTCTCATCCTGGATTACTTAGCTGACTTACTACACAGTGTCCTCTCTTTCTCCTCTATAAAAAAAATCATGCCTCTGCTATCTCAGCTCATTTCCCCACTGAGCAGCCCCTTTTCTCACACCCTTTGATCAAACAGTTCCTAAGAGGGGCTAGCAACTTGAGGCCACCCAGAAGAGCACTAACCCCAGCTTGGGATCCTAACTTTGTGTTGAGAAAGCTCACCCTGCCGCTTTGAACCAACTTCTTCTGCAGAGCTAAAATTTCTCTCCTGGAAAACAGGTTTCCTTCTGGCCTTCACTTTAGCCAGAAGAGTCTCCGAGCTGCAAGCACTCATGTCTGTGGAACCCTTCATCATCTTCCATGCTGACAAGGTATCCCTCAGAACTAACCCATCCTTCATACCCAAGATGGTGTCCAGTGTGGCTCTCAATCAATCCATTCATTTGCCCACCTTTTTTCCTAATCCCCAGAACAAGGGGGAAAGGATCCTGCACTCTCCAGATGTGCACAGACAGCTCAGATTCTATCTAGACAGGACTAAATCCTTCAGAAAGTCTGATCAGTTGCTGGTTAGCGTTGCTACAGGAGCAGAAGGCAAAGCCATCTCCAAGCAAACCATTTCCAAATGGATAGCACAGTGCATCCATTTCTGCTACAAATAACATGGAAAGCCTCCCCTCAAGGGGTCAGGACTCACTCCACCAGAGTAGCCTCCACCTCTGCAGCTTTCCTCAGAGGAGTCCCCACCAGGGACATCCTGGAGGCTGCCACCTGGACATCTGTTCACACTTTTACCAAACATTACCACCTGCCTCTCTTCTCCAAACTTAGGCAGGGTTTGCCTCTGCAGTCTTGCAGGGTTTTCTAGCCAGCCCCTAGTTTCCTTGACTGCCTCCACCCATCTCCTCAGCTTTGGGAATCAACCCAAATGTGATGGCTGCAACAGTGAAACACGAAGAACATAGTACAGTTGTGTACACTTACTACAAATGTAGATGTTCGAGTGTATGTTGCAGTCCTGGATGTTCATCGTGTTTCACTGTTGCAGTCCTAACAAATGGGTTATCTGGCTCCCAGTAGCCCTCAGTCGGCCAGAATACCAAAGGTAAGTAAAAAATTATGTCGGTTGTAAAGGACGTCAGGGCGTCTAATACAAAAGGAGGCAGCCGACGTCCCTTCCCCAGTCTTCCTTGCCGCGGAGCCCGAAGCAGAAGCTTTTCATGCACGAGTGCCGGTTGGCAGTTTACTTTTGTTGGTTTCCGACTACAAGAGTTGAAGACTACTACAGCTCAGTACCCCAATGGGGATCATCTTTTCTTGCCTTAACGAATGTCAGAAAAAGTTAATAATTGCCTTACCTATGGTAAGCAGATTCCCCATAGAGATTTTCATTCCTATTGTATTATTTGTTTAGGCCTTGACCAAGACTTTCCCAAGTGTGATCTCTGTACCTCCTTTAATCTGTATACTATCCGTCGTCGGGCTAAGATTTTGGCTAGGCATTTTGGAGTTTGGCCGAAGTTCATTGGTATGGCATCCGCCGGTCTTCAGGCTTCGGATGTTCCAAAGAAGCATAAGGATAAGGACCACGACAGGCCTCAGAAAGCTAAGTCCTCGGATGAGGTTAAGTTGGTCGTCAGTCAGGTGGTAGCCAGTGAGATGCCTTTGTAGTCCCTGCAGTCCACTGATGTACAACCGCAGGCCTTGATTGAGTCCTAGTTCCTTAGGCCTTCAGCCTCCATTTTGCCTTATGACCTGTCGCTGGTTGCCTCTTCTGCTGGAGCTGGAGCCGCTAAGCTGACTCCGGTGTCCGAGGCCTCCATTTTGCGTTCTGACAGCAAACTTCTTCCTTCAACCTCTGCTGCAACTTCGGCGGTTACCAGGCCTCCCGAATCCTTCAGGCTTGCAGGTAAATCTTGATTCATAAGCCTGTGAAAAGGTAGGCTCCAGCTTCTTCTCATTCCCCTCAATCCCAAATGGTTAAAATGGCTATTGATTTGTTGACTCTCATTAGGGGTTCTCAGCCTCGTCCTTCTAAAAGGAGTAGGGATGTTTCCCCTGAGGCTTTGTCCTGCTCAGATTCTGATTCTTCCAGCATTTCGGCTGATGAAGAAGAATTTTTCTCAGGCTTTTTCTCCTTTTGGGGATTCAGATGCAGAGGAGTCCATCCCTTTGGCCTCTCCTCCAGAGAATTTCTCTTTTGGTGATACTTTAAATACCCTCAGAGAAAATTTTAAATGGGAAAATTAGGATTATCCCCAATCCAAGAAACGGATTAGGGAGTTTCTGGATTTACCTCAGCATAGGCCTCTTGCTATTCCCTCTGTGTTGGAAAGTGTTGATGTTTTTCTGGAAAATTCCTTGTCTCCAAATTCGGTTCCTCCTGCTCCCAGGAAACATGACAGGTACTACAGAGTCGCTGATTCTCATCTGTTTCTTTTCAGAAATCCATCGGTGGATCCAGAGGTTATTTCTCAGGGCCCCAAAGGAGTTAAGGCCACTGTTACCAGGAATCCTCTTCCCTTTGACAGGGAGTCTAGGAACCTAGGTAGGTGGGGCAAGAAGGTTTATACCTCTGCCACCCTAGCTATTAGGGCTACCAATTGTCTTATTTCATATGCTGAAGTACCAGCAGCACACCTTGGAGACTATTAAGTCTAGGATAGTGAGTGTACCATTTTTGGCAGAGAGTAAAGACATGCAGGAATTACTGAATTCAGCCAGTCTGGTCAATAAGCATTCTTTGCATTGTGGGTTTGACATCCTTGAGGCCTCCAGCAGGGCTGCGGCTACTGGATCTGTTATTAGAAGGCACACTTGGCTCAGAGAACAGCCTCTTCCTGAACCTGTCAAGGCTAAGCTTTTGGAAGTACCTTTGCATAAAGACAGTCTTTTTGGCAGCAAAGCAGATGAGGTACTGACAAAGATGGAGGATAAGGCCAAGTCCATGCAAACTGTTAAGGATTTTCTACAAGTTCAACCCCCTCGCTTTAGCAGGAATTACCCTTCCAAGAGTTGGACCTTTCCTAATACCAGCAGACAGAACTGTTCCAGGACTAGAGGTTACAAATCTTCTAGGGGACAGGGGGCTACCTCTCAAAGGTCTAAGGGGTTGGCATGCTTCCACTTCTAAAGGGGGAAGCTCCAAGCCTGCATCCCAGTCAAGACACTCTCAATGACTTTTTACAACTTCTGCCAGTTCTTGCTTGCTGGGAGAGTCCTTTAGTGTGAAGGTTGGCCCTTTTTGCAGATGTCTGGGCCACTATCACAGACAAATGGGTGCTCAGAACTGTGTCCCTAGGGCACAGGTTTTCTTTCTGCACCTTTCTAGCTCCCAAGAGATTCCCAGACGTTCCTCCAAATCAAAGGGCAGAAGTAGAAAAACAAATTTTGTCTCTGTCTCATCTGGGAGCAATAGAATCAGTCCCTGCTCTGCAGGTAGGCCAGGGCTTTTATTCCAGGCTTTTCCTAGTTCCACAAAAAGAAGGCACCTGGCGTCCTATCCTGGATCTTTCCATTCTGAACTCTTCTAATAATTCCAAAGTTCAAAATGCTCACTCTACATCAGTTGCTACCACTTCTAGAAAAGGATTCCTGGCTGATAACCTTGGATCTCAAAGAGGCTTATCTGTACATTCCCATCAGAGAAAGTTGCAGGCAGTACCTTCGTTTCAGAGTGGGCGAGCAACATTACCAATTCCCTGCGCTGCCCTTTGTCTTATCTACTGCTCCCAGAGTCTTCACAAAGTGCCTGGCCCCAGCCATTGCTTTTTGCAGGCAGAAGAAAATTCAGATTTACCCATACTTGGACGACTGATTCAAGCAAGTTCTCAGGAACAACTGTTAAAGGATCTGGAATTCATAAAGACTCTTCTGTCTTTCCTGGGTTACTCTCTCAATGTAGAATAATTGAAAATGGTACCATCTAAGGCGATAACATTCCTGGGAGCGAGTCTGAACACAGACACCCTGATGATATGTCTCACCCAGGAAAAGCAGACAAATCTTTCAGTTTACTTCAAGGACTTGGCAAGCCTGTCCCAGCTCCCTGCAAGGAAGTACCTGCAAGCTCTGGGATTCATGGCATCTTGTATTCTCATGATTCCATATGCAAGACTGCATATGAGGAAATTGCAATGGTACCTCAAGAACATTTGGTGTCAACACTCAGAGCACGTGGATGTGATGATTCCTCTGCTTCCATCTCTGCAGACGGAGTTTTTATGGTGGGCAACAGCCTGTCTACAAAACAAAGGCATGCCTTTTCGGACACCTCTTGCCACTCAAGTTCTGACTACAGATGCATCGGACTACGCCTGGGGAGCACACCTGGATGGCAGATGCATACAGGGACGTTGGAACGCCCAGCAGATGCACCTGCACATAAATCTAAAAGAGTTGATTGCAGTTCAGCAGGCCTTACTGGCTTTCAAGCATCTTCTTTCTCCAGGGACTTTGCTTGTCAGGACAGACAACTCTACGGTCGTGTGGTACATCAACAAGCAGGGAGGGGACTCACTCTTACCCCCTGTGCAGGCAAAGCATGAATCTTTGGTCCATGGCAGCATCCCTGGATCTGCATCTCGTAGCTCAGTTTCTTCCGGGAAGGCTCAAAGTTTTGGCAGACCAGTTGAGCAGGCAAACCCTGGATCCCCACGAGTGGCAACTGAACAGAGCAGTCTTTTACAGCATCATTCAATGTTGGGGCACTTTTCAGTTGGATCATTTCTCCTCCCCAGACAACCATCTGCTACCTCATATTGCACCAGACAACAGCACAGCAGAGCCTGGAAAGTGGATGCTCTGTCCTTCCCTTGGACGTTGCTATCAGTGTACGCCTTCCCTCCTCTTCCTCTTCTTCCCAGAGTATTAGTGAAGATCAGGGACGAACGACCAAGGACTATTCTCATAGCTCCGGACTGGCCCAGACAGCATTGGTATCTACGTCTTCGCAGTCTCTCCCATCTTCTTCCTTGGCATCTTCCTCTGAAGCCAGATCTTTTGGTTCAGGAAAGGGGGAACATTCTACATCCTCATCTTCAGTCTCTCCACTTGGCAGCATGGCTCATTGTATGACTCCTTGCCTTTCTTCATCCCTTTCCCAACAGGTGGTTGACGTGCTGAGGGAGGCCAGGAGGCCTAGCACTAGGAAATCCTATGCTGGCAAATGGAAAAGGTTCTCTCAATGGATGCAGGCTAGAGGGGAGTCTGCGTCTCATCCTACCCTTCCTCTGATCCTGGAATACCTGGCTGATTTGCTTCAGGGTGGTCTTTCTTTTTCCTCTATCAAGATCCATGCTTCAGCCATCTCTGCTCATTGTTGAACAGCCCATTTTCTCTCATCCCCTGATGAAAATGTTTCTCAGAGGTGCTTGCAATTTGAAACCTCCCAGAAGAGCACCCACTCCAGCCTGGGATCCTAATTTTGTTCTGGAGAAACTCACTCTTCCTCCTTTTGAGCCAGCTATGTCTACAGATTTAAAGTTTCTCTCCTGGAAGACCGCCTTCCTCTTGGCTCTAACTTCAGCAAGGAGGGTTTCGGAGCTGCAGGCTTTGATGGCCATAGAGCCTTTTCTTATTTTCCCTGCAGATAGTCTCTCTGAGGACTAATCCCTCCTTTATGCCTAAGGCAGTTTCCAGCCTGACTCTTAATGAGTCCATAGACCTTCCTACCTTCTTTCCTAATTCTCGCAATAGAGGTGAAAGGATCCTACATTCTCTTGATGTGCACAGACAGCTCAGGTTTTACCTGGACAGGACTAAGGACCTTTGGAAATCAGCACAGTTATTGGTCAGTTTTGCCCCTGGAGCCCATGGCAGGGCTATTTCTAAGCAGACCATTTCTAAATGGATTGCACATTGCATTACTTTTTGTTATTCCTTTCATGGCAAAGCTCTGCCTCAAGGGGTTAGGAACCACTCTACTAGAGCGGCTTCCACTTCGGCAGCCTTTCTAAGGGGTGTCCCTACTAAAGACATTTTGGAGGCTGCCGCATGGTCTTTTGTTCACACTTTCACAAAGCATTATAATTTGCCTCTGTTTGCAAGAGCCAGGGCAGGGTTTACCATTGCGGTGTTGCAGGGCATTATCTCCGACCCTTGATGCTGTTGGTTCCTCCCCCCTTTTTTCTCTGGGCTTTGGTAATCAACCTATTTGTTAGGACTGCAACAGTGAAACACGATGAACATAGTACAGTTGTGTACACTTACCATAAATGTAGATGTTCAAGTGTATTCACAGTTGCAGTCCTGGTTTCCCTCCCTCCTTCCCCCTTTTTTGTGGTCCTCTCCTATTGTTTTTTTCGGGAGTTACAGGCTTAAATTGTTATATGTCAAATTGTTTTTTGATTTAAGCCTTATTTTCTGGGGGACTGTTATGGCAAGAAAGACTGAGGAAGTGACGTTGGCTGCCTTCTTTTGTATCGGGCGCCCTGATGTCCTTTACAACCGACAGCAACCGACGTCATTTTTTACTTACCTTTGGTATTCTGGCTGACTGAGGGCTACTGGGAGCTGGATAACCCATTTGTTAGGACTGCAACAGTTAATACACTCGAGCATCTACATGTATGGTAAGTGTACACAACTGTACTTTACCCTCCCTCCATCCCCCTTTTTTTCTCTTTCCTTACAAGGGACATATTGGTATTTACTTTCTACTGGTGGAGTTCTCCACCAGAACCTGACTCCTGCTTGGGGACTCCTGACAGGTTAGGTCAAGAAAAACTGATGTAATGGTGTCGGCTGCCTTACTTTATACTACTGATGACCTGACATCAGTCCTGAAGCAATAGTAACCAACGCAGAAATACTAAGCTTCTAGTATTTGGGCCGGCCGAGAACCTGGCAGGGATAACCCAAATGTGATGACTGCAACAGTGAATACACTCGAACATTTACATTTATGGTAAGTGTACACAACTGTACTTTCTGTTAGCCAGATTTCACATGTGACTACTTCAATGGCTTCTAGCTGTACAATGGTCAATTATCCACCAACCGATGTCTCACCAAATTCTCATAACAGACATGCAAAAGGATCCTGTCATGGTGGATTCAGTCAGAACAGTTAACGCAAGGTTGACCCTTTGTTCCACCTCAATACAAGCTACGGTGATCACGGATACTTCCCAGATAGAGTAAGGGGGGCATTATCTGGGGAAGACAGTCTAAGGAACCTGGTCTATAGACGAGGCCAATCTGTACATAAACATCCTGGCATTGACAGTGCTTCTAGTGTTGGTGGCATTTCAGATTGCTCTTCCTGTGGGAATTGTGGTGATTCAATCAGACAGCATGCCGGTGGTCAGACACATAAACCAGCAAGGAGGAACCAGATCATACCCTCTGTGTTGTGAAACCCTCAGAGTGTGGCAATAGGCAATCTCATCCAATCTTTCTTATAGCAATGCACATTCTGTGAAAGTCCAGCGTGATAGCAGACAAGTTGAGCAGATCCATTTTCATGTCTCATGAGTGGGTCCCTCAACGAGATTGTAGAGAAGGACATTTTCCGCAGATGGGGCCAGCCTTGCTGCAATCTGTTTGCTTCTCCCCTAACAACAAATGCAGCAGCTACTTCACCCAACGCCCCCCACCGGTGGAGTCCCCAAGGGATGCTCTCATGCACGATTGGCTTACAAGTCTATTGTATGCCTCCCCCCCATCCCCATGATTCCCAAATTTCTTCAGAAAGCCAAAAGATTGAAGAGACCAGTAATCCTCATTGCGCGTATTGGCCTCGAAAAATCTGGATCTGATGCTGTCGATGTAATTATTCATCACAATTGAGTCTTGGATCCAACCTCGGATCCGAGCCGGCAACTGTCAGACCGATCCAGAGCTCAAGCTCCTCCCCTTCCCATAATCCCCGGCTTTAACCATCAGATCTCGTTTGCCACTGAAATGCTTCGGATGTGATCCACAGAGCACAGGCTAGTTGTCAGATAAGTGCTTTATACTTTGGGGCTTTTTGTTGTCTTATAGTTTAGGTTAGTTTAGTTTTAATTAACCTTTACAAGTTCAGTGTAGTTACCTCCTCTCCTGCTGTCTAATCTTGTTATTATAGACAGAGTTCCCTTCCCCTTGCGTTGTGTTCTGGTTTCCTGGCCTTTTTTCTGTTAGAGTGAAAAAAAAAAAAGACTTATAGTTATAAGTTTTAGTTGTAAGTTTTAGTTAGGATTTTTTATTATTGGTAGTCTTTATAGCTGGTGTGTGTACCAGCATGGCTGATAAAGAAATGCTTCTTGTACGGTCAGAAGATGCCATGTTCTGACTCGCACGAAGAGTGTCTTTATCGCATAGGGTCAGAACACCTGGAGGTTGAATGTGACATTTGTGCCGCATTCAACACCAGGACCCTCATAGAGTGCTGCAACAAACTTCTGAAGGACATTTTTCAGGGTGATCCTCTGCCTTTGGACTCCCCTTTCAAGCCCCATCATAAACCTAAAAAGAAGGGGTCCTCTTCCTCCTCCACCCATTCTAAGAAGCCAAGGCTCTCGGATCACAGATTCCCAGAGCTGAGCCGCCTCTTCAGCTTTGGATCTGAGATCTGCCGTTCTGAGAACCTCGGATCAGACTCTCGGATCCAAGACGTCCTTGGAGCCGAGGCCTTCGGCTCTCAGCAGGAGCAAGCCATCCCCAGATCCGGCCAGTTTTTCGGATCCGATCGGCATGCTGTCCTAGCCCTCGGACTCAGCTAGGATGTCAGATCCAATAGTTTTGTCAGGTCCCATTATAATTGATGTTTCCCCCTGTCAGCCCTCCAGGAATTCGGATCCCCTGCAAGATCAGGTCACTCGTCAGTCTCGTCCAGGTCTTTCAGAAGTTAACTTCCCTCAGACATGGATAGGATGATGAGGAGCTTCCTCAAGGCTCAAACTGAGCTGGGCTTGTGCCATCGCCTGCCCAGGTAACTAGGGGGACCCTCTCCATCTACAAGACTTCATTCTCCTCTTCCGATCTGACAGGCCTTGGAACATCAGGACCAAGGAATTACAAGTGAGAAGCCAACGGTGTCTGGTGTACCCCATTCCCGACACCGCCGGGGTCCCCTCACTGGCGGTGTGCCGTTGCCCTCAGATCAAGGTGTGCCTCGCTTCTGAGAGGTAGGTGTGAGTTTGCTGGGGGTGGGTTTGGGCCCAGATTTTTTAAACCATTCCCGTCCCCTGGGAGCTTCAGCACTGGACAGCTCCGGGACGATATCGCCAGGGGGCTTTGGTGCTATATCGGGGTCTCTTCTTAGGTGGCCCCAGCCACAGGAGAGAGGTGAGGAGCTTTGTCCAGTCTGTCTGCATTCCTGGCTGTAGAGAGGACCTTCTCCAGCTTGGTAGTTACCTCTCCATCTTCTCTAGGTCCTCGCCAGCCTTTCTCAGGTTTGGGTGCTGAGGCCTCATCATCCATTCAGGGTCAGCCCTCCCGTGAGCACCTTCAGGCGGGCTCTGTCCCACTTGGGGTACCCATATCTTCTGAGTCTTCCCCTGAACCCATCATGGAGGAATACCCTTGGAAGAGAAAGTGTAAGAGGAGACACTTGGACTCCTCCAGAGTGTCCCTAACTGAGGACACAGATTTTGAGGAGGGAGACGGGTCCCCCCAGACTTCCACCTGAGGAAATGTCCTTCAGGGACATCCTTGAGGTTCTCAAGCAAAATGGTCTTCCCCAGCCCTGTCTTTGGAGGAGTCTGTGCTCCTGAAGGCCTTCGGGGTAGGCCTGTCTTCTACCTGGGTGTCCCCCTCTGCTGGCCAGCTTGTGTACCTTGTCACCAGCAGGGCTTGGAAGGAGCCAAACATGGTGGAACCTGTACCCAAAAAAGCCAACAAATTCCTCAATCCTCCCAAGAATAGAACATTTTGGAGCAAAGGTGTCCCCATCGATGCCATTGTGGTGGCCGCGGCTACTTAGAAGGAGCTAGCTGATCAAAGCTTATTGGTTCATCCCCCGAACAGGGAGTCCCAGGCAATCGACTGTTTTGGAAAGCATGTGTTTGCCTCAGCTACTTTCGGACAGAGAGCAACTAATTTTTTGGCTTGTTTTACCCAGCTTCAGAGGGATTTGGTTTCAGAGCTTACCACTTCCCTTACAGAGTTACTGCCTCCGGAGAGTCTTAAGCTGGTTTCTCCAAAGCTGTCCACCCTGACTTCCTTGGCTAATGGTTCAGTGAGGTTGATCTCCAGTTTGGTGGATGCCACCTCTTGAGCAGTCACCGAGATTGCCATTCAAAGGCATCCACCTTGTTTGGTCCATCTGTTAAGGGAACCTTAACCCACAGTGAGCAGGAAGGCAAGAATCTTTCCCCGGTAGCGATCAAGATGTTCATCGTGTCTCACTGTTGCAGTCATTACACTTGGGTTATCCTGCTGGCAGGCGACTCGCAGTCGGCCCGAGTTCCAAAGTCATGGTCTGGCGTCGGTTGCTGTCGCATCTTCCCTGATGTCAGTGCGCCAGGGCTATAAAAGTTGCAACCGACTCTATTTTCTTCAGTCTTTCTTGCCGCGCGGTGCCCGAAGCAAAAGCAGTTCGCAAGTGCCGGTCGGCCGACTCCTGAGATTTTCAAAATTGAGTTTCAGAACCAAAGTCTTCAATAAAGCTAAGTACCCCATTGGAGAAACTTTTTCTTGCTCCAGACCAATGTCAGTAAAAGTTAATAATTGTATTTCTTGTGGGAAGCAAATACCTCATAAGGACTTTCACTCTTACTGTATTCCTTGCCTATGCCCTGACCACGACGTCACTAGTTGTCAGTTTTGAGCTAGATTCAATAAACGCACTATTAAACGTTGGTTTGATTTTGCTCTACATTATTTTGGCCGAAGGTTTAATTACATAATGCCGTCAGAACAACCGACCGGAATTTATAAAAAACGCAAAGACAAAGAAAAGGACAGGCATCCGAGGTCCAAAACCGACGACGACGCCTCTTCTAGGCCAGTCGTCGGTTCGCCGGTTCTCAGTGAGGCGCTTTTGCAGCCCCTGACACCCACTACCTCAGAGCCACAGGCCGTAACCGACAGCCACGTGGAGACACCAAGGCCTGTGGAAACTCAAGGTATTGGGCCTACGGAAACTGTACCCTCAGATGGGTCCAGAGCCGCTGAGCAGGCATCGGCTTCTGAGGGTGTTTTCAGACCTTCACAGCTTACAATTAAGCCCACTACAGCAGCAAAGGCAAAGTCAAAAACACCATTAAAGACAAGGAAACAAGTACAGCATTTTCCAGAACAGTCATCCATGCCAAAGAAACAGATGCTTAAAATGGCCAAAGACCTAATTACTTTAATCAGGGGTTCCCACCCCCCTCCTGATAAAAGGCCTAGGCAAGACACTGATTATGATTCCTCTGACCAGGTTTCTATTTCCTCTGACTCCTCTTCTGATCAGGGATATTCTCTCCCTCCCTATGAGGACTCTGATGCAGAAGAGTCCATATCTTCAGCCTCTCCGCCTAAGGATTATTCCTTTGGGGAAACCCTGCACACCATGAGGGAGCATTTCCATTGGGAGAGCCCGGATTATTCAGTATCCAAGAAAAGGCTCAGAGACTTCCTTTTATTGCCTCAGCACAGGCCCCTAGCTATCCCCCCTGTGGTTGATACTGTTGATGTTTTTTCTGAATCCAGTCTGTCTCCTGATTCTTTACCCCCTGCACCAGTCAAGCCAGACAGGTACTACATAGTCCCTGACTCTCATGAATTTCTTTACAAAAACCCCGCTGCAGACCCAGAAGCAATTTCTCAGGGTCCAAAAGGAGTTAAGGCTTCCACTGCCAAAAATCCTGTCCCCTCGGATAGGGATTCCAGAGCTCTGGACAGAGGGGGGGGGGGGGTTTACACTTTTACTACTTTAGCTGTAAGTGCTTTAAACTGTCAGTTTAACTTGCTTAAATACCAACAGTACCTCATGTCATTGTTAAAACAGAAAATGGTTTCAAATACAGAAGGTCCTGACAGTAAGGAAATGCAGGATTTACTGCATGCAGTTGAACAAGTGGGAAAGCATACTCTGCAATGTGGTTTTGATTCATTATAGGCTTCTTGTAGAACCGCAGTTACAGGCTCTGTTATTCGACGGCATGCTTGGTTGAAAGAACAAAGTTTACCTGACCATGTTAAAGTAAAACTATTGGATGCTCCATTACAGCATGATACTTTGTTTGGTGTTAAGGCAGAAGAGGTGTTAAAGAAAATGGAGGATTAAGCAAAATCAATGCAGACAGTGAAAGATTTCTTACAGGTTCAACCACCTAGATTTAGCAGAAACTGGCCTTCAAAAAATTGGTCCTTTCCAGTGTCAGACAGGCCACAAAGAGGCAGATACAGACGCCCAAGAGGCAGATCTCAGCCCCAAGGCTCCTACCGACCTAAACAATGGGGTGCTTCAGCCCCCAAAGGAGGGGAAGACAAATCACAACCTTATAGGAAACGGTCCCAATGACTTCCCTCTGCAAATGCCAAACACTTAGCTTTTGACAGCACCCCTAGGGGGGAAGCTAGCACTTTTCTCAAAAAATTGGCACATGATCACCCAGTACCAATGGGTGCTGAATATTGTTTCTCAGGGTTACAGGTTCCACTTCCACACGCTTCCAAAACAAAAAGGTATGCCAGACCTGCCACAAAACCAATGGGCAGAGGCACAAAACAAATTGCTGCTCTTATGGACATGGGAGCTATTCAAAAAGTTCCACAGCAAGAACAGGGACAAGGATTTTACTCAACTTTTCTTAGTACCCAGAAAGGACAAAACCTGGAGACCAATACTGGGCCTGTCAATCCTAAATACTTTCCTGGATGTTTCAAAATTCAAAATGTTAACACTACATCAACTTCTGCCCATGCTGGGCAAGAAGGCTTGGCTAGCTACTTTGGACCTCAAGGAGGCATACCTGCATGTCCCAATCAGACAGTCTTGCAGAAGATACCTCAGATTCATAGCAAGCTCAATGCATTAACAGTTCTCTGCACTGCCCTTTGGCTTATCTACTGCACCCAGGGTATTCACAAAATGCCTGGCACCAGTAATTGCATTTTGCAGACAAAAAGGAATTCAAATATATCCCTACTTGGATGACTGCCTTATTCAAGCAGAGAGCAAGGACATTCTTCTAAAGCATCTGGCGTTTGTAAAAAGATTGCTAATTTGCCTAGGGTAGACAGTAAATGAAAATAAATCAAAACTAGTGCCCTCTCAAGAGATAATATTCCTGGGTGCAAGCTTAAATACAACTGCCCAGATGGCTTATCTCACGCCAGACAAACAAAGGCAACTGACTCATTACTTTCAAATGATGGCAACAAAGACCCAGCTCCCTGCAAAATAAATTCTGCAGGCCCTGGGCTTCATGGCATCCCGTATTCTACTAATTCCATATGCAAAACTGCATATGAGGAAGCTACAATGGTATCTAAAAAGTGTTTGGACTCAGCATTGTAACAACCTGGAGACAATCATAACTTTAATTCCCTGCCTACAACAGGAGTTTCGATGTTGGGCCCAGGCCTGTCACCACAACAAGGGACAGCCTTTCACTTTACCCACAGCTAGGCAGACAATAACAACGGATGCATCGGATTATGCCTGGGGGGCATATATGGCAGGAAAATGTATTTAGGGCACATGGCCCAAGAAACAAATGCATCTTCACAGCAATCAAAAAGAGATGCTAGCTGTACAGAATGCCCTGACAGCTTTCAAGAACCTACTACATCCAGGACAACTATTAATAAAGACTGACAATACCACAGTTATGTGGTACATTAACAAGCAAGGGGGCACACATTCCTACCCCTTATGCAGGCAAGCCATGACTTTGTGGAACACAGCACTGACCTATCAAGTACATCTGCAGGCACAATTCCTGCCAGGAAAAAAAAATACACTGGCAGACGAACTAAGCAGAAATCTCATGTATCCTCACGAATGGAAACTAAATCCACAGGTGTTAGCATGATAACGAGGAAATGGGGATGCCAAGACATAGATCTTTTTGCCTCCCCTCACAATTACCAAATACAGAAATTCTGCACAAGAACTTATCACTCTCAAGCATGGAAAGTGGATGCTCTATCATTCAGCTGGAAAGGCCTGACAGTCTATGCCTTCCCTCCGATGCCTCTCCTTACCGAGGTACTCCTAAAAGTCAGACAAGAAAGGCCAAACATGATCCTGATTGCCCCAGACTGGCCATGCCAGCACTGCTACCCAATCCTAAAGAGTTTGTCTCAAGGCCCAACTTGGTCTCTACCTCAAATTCCTTATCTTCTGACACAACAAAACAATCAGATTCTGCACAGTCAACTCAGAACCTTAAATCTGGCAGCATGGCAGATAATGTAGCCACTCAGACTGCACCTCTCTCTAAAGCTGTTATGGATGTCATTTTAGAAGCCAGGAGGCCCAGCACTAGGAAATCTTATGCAGAAAAATGGAAGAGATTATGTGCTTGGAACCAGGCACTAGGGCTCGAACCACTTGTCCCTAATATACCTCAGATTTTACAATACCTAACTGAGATGCTGGACAAAGGCCAATCTTTTTCATTAATTAAAATCCATGCTTCTGCCGTTTCAGCTCATTAAAATATGGAATCTCCTATTTTTTCACATCCTCTACTACGTCAGTACCTCAGTGGGCAAAAAATATAAGACCCCCAAGGAGAGCACCAGTACCAACTTGGGATCTCAATTTTGTTTTAGAAAAACTCACACTGTCTCCTTTTGAACCAGCCAGCACAGCTGATCTAAAATTCTTATCATGGAAAACTGCTCTGCTCCTAGCAATAACTTCAATAAGAAGAGTCTGAGTTACAGGCATTAATGTCTGTGGAACCTTTCATCATTTTTCATCAGGACAGGGTCTCTCTTAAGACAAACCCAACATTCATGCCAAAAGTGGTCTCCAATGTGGCCTTGAACAAAACCATTCATTTACCTACTTTCTACCCAAATCCCCAGAATAAAGGGGAGAGACTTCTGCACTCTTTGGATATACACAGACAGCTACAATTCTACTTGGACAAAACAAAAGCTTTCAGAAAAAACTGAGCAACTATTTGTAGCCTATGCTGCAGGATCACAAGGAAAGCCTATTACAAAGCAGACAATTTCAAAATGGATAGGCCACTGCATCCGCTTCTGTTATGCACAACATGGCAAATCAGTGCTTAAGGTCATTAGGCCTCATTCTACCAGAGCAGCAGCCACTTCAGCAGCTTTCCTCAGAGGAGTACCAACCAAAGACATTTTAGAAGCTGCAACCTGGAGCTCAGTGCACACTTTCACCAAGCACTACTACTTACCTCTCTACTCTAAATCCAGAGCAGGCTTTGCCACTGCAGTTCTGCAGGGCCTGGTAGCCTCTCCAAATCCAATTTAGACCCAGCCGCCCAACCTCAGCTATGGGATTCTACGCAAGTGTAATGACTGCAACAGTGAAACACGATGAACATATTACAGTTGTGTACCTACCATAAATGTAGATGTTCGAGTGTATTCACTGTTGCAGTCCAGGTTATCCACCCACCATCCCCCTTTTCATTGCTGGGACTTTTCTGTACTTCTCAACTCTATACAACCTATGTGGTGTATTTGCTTGTAGATGAAGGAAATGTTTATAGAAATATATGCATGTTTTTGGCATAATTTTATCTTTCCAGCCTTCATATCTGGGGGCACCTGACATCTGGGGCAAGAAAAACTGAAGAAAATGGCGTCGGTTGCAACTTTTATACCCCTGGCGTACTGACGTCAGGGAAGATGCGACAACAACCGACGCCGGACCAAGACTTTGGAACTCGGGCCAACTGCGGGTCGCCTGCCAGCAGGATAACCCAAGTGTAATGACTGCAACAGTGAATACACTCGAACATCTACATTTATGGTAGGTACACAACTGTACTTTTTCTACTCCCCAGTGGTCCTTTTCTAAGACCCAGAAGGGAAGTAAGAAACTTTGGTTCCAGAGGACATAGTCTTCCTTCTTCTAGGGCTCTCCCCAGGAATCCTCTTCTGCAAGCCAGGCCAGGGGATTCAATGGCAGATGCCACCCCAGGGGCAGAGGGGGTCCACAGAGCTAGGGCTTTCGGGAACTCTTCTCAAAGAAGCCCTTTTAGCGTTCCTGAGATGCAGCCCGACTCTCCTACCATGGTGGCAGTTGGGGGCTAACTCTCCCTCCACCCACTAGCCTGGACAAGTCTCACTTCCAATCAGTGGGTGCTAAAAATTATTTCCAAGTGTTACTCCATTCCCTTTTCTTAGCCCCTCCAAGTCAAAAGTTTCTCCCAGACTTTCTACTCCGCCAAAGGGAGTTGGCCTATCTTAAGGTTCAAGACCTTCTTCAAAAAAGAGCCATCCAAGAGGTCCCAACAGGACAGCAAAGGTCTGGAACTTACTCTTGCTTCTTTTTGGTGCTGAAGAAGACCGGGGATCTGCATCCGATTTTGGAATAGGGAGGCTGTACTTGTAGGCAATCTTTAACAGTTTGCATAGATTTAGCTTTTTCCTCCATCCTTTTGAGGACTTCTTCTGCTTTCTTGCCAAAAAGGCGGTCTTGGTTTAAGGGAGCATCCAGTAATTTAGCCTTAACATGTTCTGGCAAGTTTTGTTCCTTAAGCTAAGCATGACTTCTAAGTACAGGCCTAGTGACAGCAGCCCTGCAAGATGCTTCTTAAGCGTCAAAACCACATTGCAAAGTATGTTTACCAACTTGTTCTGCAGAATGCATTAAATCTTGCAATTCTTTGTGTTCAGCACAGTCAGAAATCAACATAATTTTCTGTTTAAGTAGTCCCATAATATTCTGCTGCTACTTTAACATATGAAACTGGCAATTTAAAGCCCTAATGATCAAAGTAGCAGAAGTGTATACCTTCTTACCCCATCTGTCTAAGGCTCTAGAATCTATATCAGAAGGGGTAGGATTTTTGGCAGCAGTAACCTTAATGCCTTTTGGTCCTTGGGAAATGGCTTGAAGAGGAGCTTGTGAGAGTCAGGTACTCTGTAGTACCTGTCAGGGTTTCTGGGAGCTGGAGCTAAAGTGTCTGGGGTAAAGCTAGATTCCAAGAAAGCATCATCATCTACAATGTCCAGAACAGGAGGGATAGCTAAAGGCCTGTGTTGAAGCAGGAGTAGGAATTCCCTAAGTCTCTTTTTGGACTCAGAGTAATCCTGGCTTTCCCAGCGGAAATGCTTCCTAAGAGCATGCAAGGTTTCACCGAAAGAAAAATCTTCTGGAGGGGAAGCAGAGGGAATGGAGTCCTCTGCATTAGAATCCTCATAAGTAGATAAGGGCAAATCCTGGTAATCAGAAGGAGCAGAAATATCAGATTCCTGATCAGAAGAATCAGAAATTCATTTCTAGGTCTCTTAGAGGGGGGGAAGGCTGGCTTCCCCTATTTAAGGTAATAAGGTCTTCAGCCATTCTAAGCATTTGTTTTTGAGGCATATGGGCCTGAGCTCGCAATTTGGTCATCTGTTTTCTAGGCATAGTGCGAGTTTTAGGCCTGAGGAATTCAGAGCTTCTGGGTGGCGTTGGTTTAAAATGAAAGTCTGTAGGCCTGAATACACCCTCAGAAGCCGGTGCCTCCATCCAAGGTAGAGACATCCGCATTTTCCATAGTCGAAGAAGCATCTTGCGGCATACCAGACTCCGACTGGATCTCAGTAGAGACCTGCGAATCTGAAGTAGCGGGTATCTAGGGCTGTGAAAGCGCCTGACTGTGTACTGGCGGACTGGCGATTAGCTTAACGAAAGTGTCGTCGGCAGTTTTGAAGCTATGAGGTCTGTCTGTCTTTATCCTTACGTTTTTTCAGAAGATCGGTAGTCTGATGGCTTAACGAAGCCATTTTGGAGTACTGCGACCGAGTACAAAAGTAGTTGGCTGCAAAAATTGCCCAACGACGAATAGTTTGTGGGTTGAACAAGGCACAAAACCGACAGAGAGGGACATCGTGGTCTGGGCCTAAACAGGGGATGCAGTACAAATGAAAATCTCTGCGGTATTTGCTTTCCACAGGTAAGACAATTGTTAACTTTTACTGACATCGGTTGGAGCAAGAAAAAGGATCCCCAACAGGGTGCTTATCTTTTTTGAAGACTTCGGGTCTGAAACTCAAACGAAAATTCTGACCGACACTTACGAACTGCTTCTGCTTCAGGCACCGCACGGCAAGAAAGACTGAGGTAATGGCGTCGGCTGCATGTTTTATACCCCTGACAACCTGACGTCATGGAAGAAGTGACAGCATCCGACACAGAAATCCGAAGACTCTGGTATTCAGGCCAGCTGAGGGCTACCTGCAGGCAGATAACCCAAATGTGATGACTGCAACAGTGAATAACACTCTAACATCTACATTTATGGTAAGTTTACACAACTGCACTTTTAAAGGCATGAATAAACATTTTGATGTTTTAATCATCCATATGAATATTAATCTGTGATTGTCAACATGCATAAGTACTGTACTGAAAGTCTGACATACCAAGTTATGATATGTTATGGAAATAGGGTCGTAGGTACTTAATATGCGGCCCAATCAGGAAACCAGTATGGCTCAGTTTTTCCCGTTCTGCCATATCAGACTATTTGGGTTGTTCAGAGTTGCCTCCCCAAGTGGGCAGTGGAGACTGACTGAGTCACAGCTTTACCCTGCTGTATAAGCATACCTGTCAACTGCCCTACACTGACTGCCTCAAAAAACTCCAGCTTTACTCCATAGCATATCGCCTACTCCGAGGTGATCTCTGCCTAACATATAAAACTATGTCAAACCCAGAGCTGTTGGACATGCTGCACCTAAAGAAATCCCAATCCCTCCAAGCTACACGCTCTAGGGACCTAAACCTTGTCACCACAATAAACAGGACACGCTGGAGGGGATAGATTCCTGTCCCAGAGACTTCCTATACTCTGGAACAAGCTACCCATCTATGTCAAACAAAGTTCTTCATTAGCACTCTTCAAGAAAAATCTTGAAGAGTGGATGGGAAATAGGAAATACACCCCGGGGATCACTTCTGTGTCTCTGCTGGACAGTGGCCCAGGAAAATAACTTTCTTGGGTGGCGTAAGCTATGGTAACTTGCTGGCTAGGCTTACATAGGCCCTTGGGCTGACAGCTTAGTACCTACCTATGAACTGTCCCCGATTTTGGCTAAAATTTTTAACTCTGTCCCTCTTAATCCCTCCTAAGATTGGTGACTTTTGCACAAAAGATGATGATTTGCACTTAATAAATAATGACAATAATTAGAGCTTAAGACTTTTTTTACTTAGAAAATGCATACTAAATCACAGCATCTTCTGTCAGTGTCTCATGTTAATAGTACTGTTAAAATGTTAAGAGTTCCTGATTACCCCTTATTACTTCTGGTTGTGTCCCTGATTCTGTTGTGATTTGTCCATGACTGATTAAGAGCTATGTGTATAAGTCAAGAGTTTGCCACCACTTGTTTTCAACCTTATAGGAACAGAAAAGAATCAAATTAATGAAGTATTATCCCCTGACACCCAATTCCACCAGATCAACATAAAGTCAGAAAAATAACAAAATGCAATTCACAATGCAACGTCCTATCCCACTGCAACAACTGAGAACTCTATTGCTTTCCAAAACGAGTTGTAAGGGAAACTGCTCACATTTCATTAGAACGGGAATTACAACATCTCCAAACTAAACACTAAAATACAGGTGAGTCTGTTAAAGGTAGAACAGCAAGTAATACTTGTTGACACACTTAAAGCGTAAATTATAAAGTACTGCACCTGTATGGAGATGAATGTAACTACCAATCACCCAAAATGAAGTATGTGCAACACCCAAGAAGTCTAAACAGGGGTGCCCTTTTCCCTTCTCTTTTGCAGGATGGCAAACCCCCTTCACCCCCATGAGGGACTGTACCCCTCACACCCTCCGCTACTCAAATATACCAACTCTGAGATTGCACTACATCGAGAAAGAGGCTAAACTACGATTATACAATGAATATCCATGCTGTCTCAGGTAAATCTGCATAACATGTCAGTCATGCATCATTTGTATGCTACAACATAGCCATTTGGCATGTCAGTTACTCTAGCCACACCCATTCCTGAGCGAAACAGCTGTGGGTTATGACAGTACAACTAAAGCCCCCTCATTTTTACATTTTGCCTCACTTCAGCTCCTTCATACTGTTGAACCATCTTTAATGCATCCCTACAGTCCAGAATAGTTTTTGCGCCTCTTAGAAACCAATATTTTTAACACAGCAGGGTAAAAAATATTAAACCTTGGTCCCTGTATATTTGCCTTGATTCACGATGGGTAGGAACTGTTTCCTCTTCCTCCGTGCAGCAAAAGAATTTTCTTGCGTAGAAAAAGTTATAGTTTCCTTAAACAATAGTCACTTTCCTGGCTTACAAAGTTGCATTCATTACTTTTTTTATTGTGTATTTTTCGTACCTTATGAAGTTTAGTGTGGGCAGCCTATTCTGTTGTTGCTGTGCTACCTAAATTCATTGTTCCTTCTCAAAAAAGATCTGTCCTCTTGGAGTCTCTTCCATCATGTCAACATTTCCATCATGTGTTACACAAACATTTATTTCCAAAGCATCTTGCACCCCTATAAGTATTACATTGTTATGGCTTGATTGATCTTTATGATCTGTCAGCATTTCATCCACTGTTTGTGGCCTTGCCTCTGTAGCTGTTAAGTCACATTTTCAGTTCTGCATTTTCTGCTGTCGAGTGTTGTGGTGTATTGGAATAATTGTTCGTTTTTGTGTAGTATTCCTTTTGCTTTTCCTCCAGTTAAATTCTTTAATTCTGCTACTAATCTGACTCAGCTCACTAAAAATCCCCACCAAGGAGACCTCTCTAGTCCTATTAATTTCTCCTGTGCTCGTTCTCTCTGCTGCTGCTGTAACCATAAACCCTTCATTCATTCTGTGGTAACTTAGCAAACACTTCCCATTCTTTTTCTGCCCAGATGTACAGCTACTAGCATTTCTACACTTCTCCAAACTTTCCTTATGCTTAAAACAGTTTTTATATTTCTGTTACACTTTTTTCGTTCTGAGGGAAGAAGTGGATGTTATGTTTTACTGTCACAACTCCATTCTGGACGTGGGAGGCAGGAAGATGCGTAGAGAGAAGCATGTCTTGTAGAAAATGACAATCTTTTCTTCCAGTTGATGGCCAGTTCATAAGCCTCAACTATTACACTGTGTACTTTGAACTGACTGATGAAATGGAAGGTGTATAAATGCGGCAACAGAAATGGAACATCATCTACTCATTAAGACATGAGAAAAGAAACAGCTTACCATGGAAGAAAGTAGACAGAGAAGAGAAATAATGTACACATTTAAGTACCCGAAAGGAATTAAAGCTCAGGATACTACATACTACAGAGAAGGAAGAAAAGATAAATACATATGGCAGGGGGATATAAGTTGAAGACAGTGGAAGAATGATTCAGAGATAGTGTCACAAAGTGTTTTTCACAGAGAGAATTGTAGAAGCCCTGACGTGTCTCTTTAAAGAAGCCACTGAATAAAGTTGTAGGTGGATTTAAAGAATGTGTGAGACAAATATAAAGCACTTGTGCTGAGATGTACACAGGATATTGTCAGAGTTCACAGTGGCAAGACTGGATAATTCACTTTAGAGAATGGGCAATCTGTACATCACCACTCTAGTTGGAGAATGAACATTCTCCATCAGAGTGCTAATGTACACGTAATGTCTGCTAAAAAAACAAGTCTGCCTCTTCACTGCATCATATTAAGCTACCATGGAGCTCGGACTGTAACTGATAATGACCACCATTGTTTTATGCTTGCTAAGCAGCCCTTTTGCTGCTAGTGAGTATAAAATTAAAAAAAAAAAGAAAAGAAAATTAAAAACATAGAAAAGTGTGAGTGTATGTGTGCATGAAAATAAGAGGGTGAGCAATCAATCAAGCCATTATTTTATGCTCATTATGCAGCACTTGCTGTTTAGCGGGTGTAGAATTAAAACAAACTGATAAAAAAATAAAAAAGTGTGTGTATGAGTATTAGGGTGCTAGCGTGCATAAAAGCAGAAGTGAATTTGTGTGTGTGTGTGTGTGTGTGTGTGATTGAGAGATCAAGCAGTGGGTGCAGCTGTTTTAAAAGGTATACATATCTCTCAACCTCTAAGCTCAAGAAATCTCGATAAAACCTAAAATAACAGGGAACAAAGGCTTAAAATATGGGCAGATTTTAAATATTGTGCTTATAAAATTAGAAAGTTACTATAAGAACATGATTTAAGTTAACATGCATTCTCTGATGGGTATGAAATCCTTATCTTGCACCTGTCCTTGATTTTCAGGACACCCCAGATTTTGACTCGCATTTTAACTCTGTCACCCTTAATTCCACCTAAAACTTGGGACTTTTGGAGAAAAGGTGGTTAATTACACTTAATAGAGTTACAAACTTTTTACTTCAGAATATGTATATTAATTCACATTCTCTTATTCTGAAAATGTCTCAAATTAATAGTACTAATATTTTAAGTGCTCCTAATTCTGCATTTGTCCCTGATTAGTTAGTTGAAAGCTGTGATAAAGTCTGAAACTCAAATATAGCTCGTTATTTGGTGACTTCGTCCCCCAATGATTTGCCAGCATATACTACAGCAAGTTTGAAACAGTAGTAGGAGGAAGTATTTTACATCAAGTAATATATGCATATATATATATATATATATATATATATATATATATATATATATATATATATATACATATATATAGAGAGAGAGAGTAGTAAAAAAAAAATACAAAACAATTTAACAGGTAGGCCATTGTCTAAGGGCAGTAATGCCCAACAGGGTGTGTGTTATTTTATAAATAATGCCTTTCCAGGGGTCTAGAGTAGTGGAGGGCCTCTACACCCCTGGAAGGGTATTAGTTACACAATAACACACACCCTGTCAGGCACTATTGATTGTGCTGCACCTGGCTGCTCTAAAGTGTGGACTGAAGCACTGTGCTTGTTTACTGACTGCCTAATGCATAGAAATGCTTTCACCAAATCAGATCTCTAGGATCTGCACTGTTTGTGCAAAACTACCAATACTAGATATGCCACAGGGTCCAGTGTTCTCAGATTATAGTACTAGGACACTGTAACTCCTGTATTACTATCCAATATGTGGATGCTGCATTTATACAGTACATTTGATTTCAGACAATACTACCAATACTCAAAATACCTTGCAATCTGACAATTTTTTTTCTGCTGAAAAGTGGCTACCAAGAATTTGGCTAAATCTTAATACTAGTAATACAAAAGTACTCTTCACTGATAAATAGTTGAATGATGATAGGATTCGAGCAGTCAACATTGGGACATCCTGTTGGAATTTAGTGGAGAAAACTGGCAAAGGAACCAAGGTATTGGGTGGGAGCAAATGACTAGAGAGGGAAAGGTAATACAATGGGAAGAGGCCAAGAAGACATTTGGACACAGGCTAGAGACTGCCTTCACTGTCAGGAACTGATATCAGAGCATAGGCGCCAGGGATCACGTCAGTCTCCCTGCTAGACAGGGGTCAAGGGAAGTAGTCAAGGGAAGTAAATAGTATGGGAAGAAATAGCCAGGGAATTGTTATGGCTAGGCTTGTATAGGCCCTAGGGCTGATAGCCTAGTACCAACCTATGAACCTAGGCAAAGCGAAATGGATGGTGGTATTCAAAGTGAAAGACCTGCTCTGGTAGAGTTTTTAGTTGAATCTAGAACAGAAGCTGCTGTTACAAAACAGATAATTAGTAGGGGATATAAAATATTGCATGTTAACTGTAAGCATCAATCAGAAGAAGTTAGAAAAAATTGAGAAGAGAGATTGGATAAGCAATTCACAAGGAAACAATTGGAGGACATATGTACGTCTCCCAAGTATGTAATAAAGTCTACAAGACTTAGGATTTTTGCTTTAGGGTGTTTGCATGGGTATTTCTTGATTTAGCAGTTCCTCTTTAAAGTACACAGTTACAATTGTACACATACGTTATACACCACTGCATGTGATGCCTTTAGAGCCATGCTGCGTTTCCTTGCCATTCATGTCTGCTTTAAGGCATCCATCATCCATCCATAACTCCATTTTCCCATTTTTGCACATGGGGCTGGGATGTCACATCAACACTTAACATCAACTAGAGACCATGTTCACAGGATGTTTAAAATAAAATCATGACTTTCATTACCAAATATGCAAGGAATAATGCCTAACAGGGTGTGTATTACTTTGTAAATAATGCCTGCCCAAGGTTATGACATCGGGCCTCTAGACCCCTGGAAGGGCATTATTTTACACAGCAACACCCACCCTCAAGGGCATTGTTGCACTTAGAGAATGGACTGCCTATAAAATTGTGTTTTACTTATTTTTTTTTTTTAATTTTTATTACTATATTTTTATATATATATTTGATGTAAAATAGTTCATCTAATTTTTCAGACTTGCTGTAGTATATCTAAATAGTATTGGATGAAGTATTTTACATGTAAAATACAACATTTTCAAAAAACTATGTAGGTATTTACTTCAGTTTTTGGCCCCTTACTCCTAAAATGTGTGGCTTGTTGTCAGCCATTGGGAATTGAATTCACTAAATAATGACATACATTTGAGTTTCATACTTTATTTCCTTCTGAAAATTCATGCTAACACAAATCCTGTTATTCAAGCAGCTTTGTAATAAGACCAATATTTAAAAATATGTCCCTATTTTTGAGCCTTTGCTCCCCCTTTATTTTAGGCTTTATCAAGATTTCTTCAGCTAAGAGATCAAGAGGTATGCATTCTCTTAACTGCTGCTGCCAGTGGTCGATCGATCTCTCTATCTCACACACACACACACACACACACACACACACACACACACACACACACACACACACACACACACACACACACACACACACACACACGTGCTCCAGAAAATGCATGCTAACACAAATCCTGTTATTCAAGCAACTCTGTAGTTTTGTAACAGCAACTTCTGTTTCTATTTTTTAGCCTTTGTTCTCTCTTTATTTTAGGCTTTATCGAGATTTCTTGAGCTAAGCGGTTGTGAGGTCTGCAAACCGCTTAACTGCTGCTGCTGCCATTGTTCGATCAATCTCACTCTGTCTCTCTTCTCAAGCACACAAACACGCGTTTGCTTTTATGCACGCAAGAGTGCATACACACATACACAGACAAAAACATGAACACACATGCACATACACACTCACACACACTTTGTTTTATTTTTTACATTCAGTAACAGCAAAAGAGCTGCTTAGCGAGTGTGATATTGTCTTAATCGATCTCATTCATGCACATGTACACTCACACGCACAGTAATACACAGACACACACACACACACGTGTGCGTGCATGCACTTTTATATTTATATATATATATATATACACATATATATATATATATATATATATATATTTTTTTTTTTACACGTGCTAAATGGCAAAAGCATTGCTTAGCTAGAATAAAATATTGGTTGCCGTTAGATTATTTCAGTCCGAGGTTGTGAAGCAGAAAACTCATTTTTCAAAGGGCATTACCTGCAAATTAACACCCTGCTGGAGAACGTTCATTCCCCATTCAGGGTGCCGATGTACAGGTCAACCATTCTCTAAACACACTTTGATACCTAACTAAGCAATAAAGAACTCATGATAGACAAATTACAGCTGTCTTGTATCTTTGTGTGTGTGTGTGTGTGTGTGTGTGTGTGTGTGTGTGTGTGTGTGTGTGTGTGTGTGTGAGGTGGGGTTCTTCCCTCCATACCATCCAAACTTATGTTTAGTAACTCCAGGTTTAAACAACAGAAATTAAAGTTTAAAAAACCCTTGTGATCAGCTAAAATCAAATTTACACTATTTATTTATAGTTCAAACTAACAATTTAATGTTTTAGTTGTAAATTAAACAGAACATATTATTCAGCAAAACATAGTTATGTCAGCAGCACTCCCAAAAACATGGGTACTACTAGTACTATGGCCATCTCTTGACATGAGCAAAAAAGTATACTCCCCCCAAAGGCATATAAGGGAAACTTGGCTTTATTTGCTAATTTAAACATCATCTGTGCCTCAAGGATTGAACATTTAATGGTGTTTCACTTACTGACGCACTGTTTTCCCTTGCTAAAGCTTTTTATATCCCTGCCTGTAGAGAGGATTCTGAAAATGCTTGCTGCATCAATGAGTGATTTGTGTAGTCAGGGACCAGTCATTGCTGAAGCCTGAATAACTGACAGTTTCCTGAAGTGGAGTTTGTAGAGCTCTGCAGTGTGACCATTAGTGATGTCTTAACTTCAGAGTTGTGTGACTTGCTTTACACAAGATGTAAACAGGACGTCTCTGAAGAAAGACTATAGGGTAAAGACACCAAGTTGCAGTATGGACAGCTGTGTTTGAATTACTTTCACCCTCACTTTTGCTCAGTGCAATGTGAAGCAAATTACTCAACTTCTTACATATTTCACCACTGAGAAGGGGTATGATCTCAGTGGCCTTTTCTGGTTCAGAGGTAATTCTTTGGAACTTGCCTTCAGTCATAAATTTTAGTGCCTAACAACAAAGCTGTTCCACTTGGTTTTACCATCAGAAAATACATGTTACATTAGCCTTTTTCCTGTACAGAAGATTTAATGGCTGTTTACAGTGTGATTTTCCATTCTGCCCAGCCTTTAGCTTTACGTTTGTCTATCATAACAGTGCATATATGTAAAGTTGTTTTCAGACCTACAGATGGTAAGAGTACTGATTTCAAGATTTTTTTTTAATTAAGTAGAACCTGGAAGCTGTCAGTCACTTTATTTACTGTTGCATTAAATTTGCGGTTCTCCCATATTAGTGAGCACATGCTGTATTGATTTGTAGCAGTTGCTGTATGTCACTGTAGCATTCAGGATGAACTAACAGTGGTTGAACTTCCTGGCACTCCACCCCACTATTAACAGATCTGTAGTCTACAAACCAAAATAAAAGTCAAGATATAAATAAACTTTTTCCAATTTCAGAACAGCCTAATTTTGTTAACCCTTTATTTTCATGCCACTGAGGTAGCCAGCTGGTGTCTATATGTGCAATAAGAAAGGTTTCTTTCCCATGCATTATCATAAAGCTACACTTTACAAATTACAGTACAGAGCAAACAGCAGAAGACAGATCTACTTTCTACCGTTAAGGTGAAATGGCAAGTCCATAAGCAGCTTTCTGAGGTGTTCAGTTTGTTTGTCTGTTATTCTGGAGATGAGGATTTACCAAGTGTATGTGGTCACTTAGCCGCGGTGGTGCAGCGGTAGCGTTGTTGCCTCACAGCAAGAAGTTATCCCGTTCGATTCTCGGCTGGAGTGCGGGGAGTGCCTTCTGTGTGGAGTCTGCATGTCCTCCCTGCAGTTTGGTGGGCGTTCGAAACACATGCGTAAATGGGCATGCCTTCGCTGAAGGTTGAACGTCGAGCTGGCACCTCGATGTTCGTGAAAATCTACTACCAATCATTAGCGGACCGGAGTTCCACTGTGGCGACCCCTAACCGGGAAAAGCCGAAAGACAACAACAACATGGCCACTTCTGTACAACTGTAACCAGCAATCGATTTACATTAGTATTTCAGCTGTGCTTCCCCCCCCCCCCCCCCGTAGCACATTTAATTTCTGTGTACCCAATGGGCATTTTGTAGGGAGGCGTTCTCCATTGAATTTTTGCAATCCGTACTAGAACTGTCTTGATCAGTTGTTGATGTTTAATACTACATCACTGTGCAGTAGCCAAAGTTCCCTGATTTCCTGGCCATATTTTCTCTTTTAGTAAAAATACCTCCTCAAATCTCCCCTGAAAAGAGGCTACTAGCGTAGTGGGACTAACCAAGTGAACAAATGATAAATGAATAAAAGAAAAATTATATCCTGCCCACAGTTTGACCACCTGTCATCTTTTAAAGCTTCAGGGTGCCTTCCATGCTTCCTAGCAACCAGAGGCTTGAGCAGAGCCACATAAAAAGGGAGTTTTGGTGCCGAAAGCCTAAGAGCTTTCTTTCCACTGAAATGTGGTTCCCTGTAGGCTTTTTGGAACGGACTGTTAGAAATCCTTCAGGGATGGGCAGTTAAGGACCCTTCTGAATAAAATGTTCCGCTTCTCCATTTTTGAGGAAAAAATATGCTTTTTACCTGAAAAAAATTGTCTCGCTCTCTCCCTCTCTCTTGAGATATATATATATATATATATATATATATATATATATATATATATATATATATAAAATGTATATGGTTTACCTTCATAACGTTACAGCCCACTAGTTGAGTCTGAAAATGGCGTGACCAAAACATCATAACTGCAGAAGCACGAAGTCCCGAACATCATCTCTCCTCTCCAGGAATGTAACTACAGGGCCAACAATGAAAAAAACCACAACCGATAGCAAATTACACCCACTGAAGTGGGGGATTCACCCCCCACACCTCCCTACTTAAATACAATACACCAACACCAAGCTCACACTACAGCGGAGAAAGTGCAAAGTTCACCATGGTGGCCAAGTGGTTACCTTCCCAGAGAGGAAAGATGAGACAGTGTTCTGGGAATATGTGCTTCTGCAGTTGCGACATTTTGGTCACGCCGTTTTCAGACTCGAAGTGAGCTGCAACATTATGTAGGGGAACTATGTGTGTGTGTGTGTGTGTGTGTGTGTGTGTGTGTGTGTGTGTGTGTATATGTATATACATATATACATATATACATATATATATATATATATATATATATATATATATATATATATATATATATTACACATACACACGCACACACACACACACACACACACACACACACACACACACACACACACACACACACACACACACGTGTGTGTGTGCCCATTATCTCATGACTGTACTCAGTGTATACTTTTGTGAAAAAAAATGTCTGACATTGTTTTATCTTCTTAATTTCTACATTTCATGTAAAGTTAGAGTGTTGGGGCAGGATATTGTGCTTTTGGTAACTGTCTTTTTTTTTTTTACTTAACTCTGTCTGGGGGTTTACCGACTGTCACAGGCTCTGCTTCTTAGTGTTCAGGCTTATTTCTTTGCCTGGACCTTATAGCAGCTTCCAGTCTTCTTGACTCTTCCTTCCCTTGTTCTTAAGAAGAAGAAGGAAACAGATACACTGATGGGTGACTCTTCTGTGTCTGCACTTGGTTCCTTGGACTGCTCATGGAAGTTTCTGGATCCCTGTGGTGTAACTCCTGTAGAAGCAACTAAGGACCAGGAGTTAGACATGTCCTCTGTGGCTGTAGGGTTGTCCTCGATGGGCAAGGGTGAGCCATAATTGATGGTCTCAGGGGAAGGAGTGGGTGAAGCTCTACCTCATAGCCAAGGCTAAGATGTTTGATCCCTTTGAATGTTACTTCTGCTGTTTCTGTTAGTATGGACAGGGAAAACCTGCTGGGATTTGCTAAGAAATTAATTTCTGTTTTTAATGCTTCAGGTTCTATTTCTCCATTTACTTCAAATAGAAAAAGGTATCTTAATAATAAAGAGATCCTAATTATTCAATTTGTCCGATTTAACATATGGATCCTCTGAGTTGCATGTAGGATCTGATCCAGCAAGATCAGTGCTTCTGCCTCAAACCCCATCAGACTTTTTCCCTCTCCTAATGCCAATCCCGTTAAGTTACCTCACATCCCTTTTGCCCCCTTTGCAAACAGATTCAGATCTTGGCAGCTTAGAGAGCCACCTCATAGTTTTTCTATCTTTTCATATAAACTGTAATTGTTATAGATATTTTGGGGCAATTCAGACTTTTTACTGTTAGTTGGCCTGCTGGATTCAGATCTGTTGAATCCAGATTTGTTGGAGCTTATAGTCTGGATGGACTCCTTCAGGAAAGAAGCTTTAGAAGAAAAACAGAACCACCACTCTCCTTCCAGGCTTTCATCAGTGCTTTCAGCATGCTCCTTCAGGTCCTGCTAGATACTTATGAAGCTGATACAGACTGCTTGATGGAGAGGTTCTTGTTGGATAGAACTGGGAGTTATTCCAACGCCTTCTGCTCCAAAGGTAGTCGGATCCAGACACTTTACTTTTGATCTCCATTCCTTCTGTGGTCTGGGTTTTTGCTGTGGTGCTTTACAATCCATTCTTTGTCCCGGAGTCTTCAGTTCCAACTTGTCAAATAGCTTCAGTTCTAAGGTTACTGGATCCAACTCTTTCAACTCCCAATTCCATTGGAGCTGATAAGTCCTGGAGCCGAGGGGTTCCTAGGACATTACTAGTCCAATGGCTCAAGAGACCTCCTGGTTGCACTTGAAGATGGTCAAGGAAGGGCTGTGCTTCATATATATAGGAAACGTATTCCAGAGAAGGGTCAGTCTCTGGACCACATCCATCATGATCTATTCATATCAGCAATTAGGTTTAGATCCTTAAAGTGGGTAACCCGTGTGCAATTAGTTTTGAAAATATTCAGCATTTCCATCAGGGCTGGATCAGATACTGCCTTGTAGGTCAGGCATAGATCACCCCTCCATAATCGGTAGGAAGCTGAATACATTGATAGAGTGTTTAATCGGTCCGCATATGACTTGTTGGTTATACCCTGTATTTGTTTGGTGAAAAAACTCTTGAGAATGTACCAGCTGTTGCAGGTGCCTGGTGAGGTACATGCCAAAGGGTGCATTGTACTTGGTTATTGGTCTGATATGGGCTTAGTGCACTGTTACTGTGACATTCTTAGATCTGGTTGCCATGCCCTTATTTGTAAGCTGAGTCACATAGAAGGATTTCCTAACCACCATGGACACGTGGTGGTCAAAGTTCAGATTGGGATCTGTCTGAGTACCTAGATCTCTTACCACTGGGTCCACTCTTTGGGGGGTGCTATCAGTGTTGTAATTTGCAATAGTATTTGATTTCCCATAGGTTCATAGATTAATACTAGACTAGCTGCCCTTGTGGGCCATTTTAAGTCTAGCCAATTACCCCATGTGAGAATCAAGTCTTGCACCTTGTGTCTGTAAGGTAAACACCTTAACCACTGTGCCAACCTCCCCACCCCATAGGGTACTGTTATGCACTTCCTCACATTTAGTTTGAGGCCATGGCAATGACACCAGTCATTAGTCTGTATCAGACCATTCTGTGGGATATTAACTTTGTTTGGGGAGTCAGTGGTTGTCCCCTACTTGCAGTCATCAGCAAACTTGGTCAGCCAAAAGCCATTTACATTTGTCCTGACACCTGAGAAGTATATCACAAACAGGAGGGGGCCCAGCACTGAGCCCTGTGGTACTTCACTGGTGACTAGCCTCTTGCTGGATGTGGATTCCCCCACTCTAATAAAATGTGTCCTATCCATGAGCCATTTGACTATCCATTTGGTGACATAGAGGTTTATGCCCAATTTTGTGAGTTTGTCTATAATAGCCGAGTGGGGTGTGACGTCCCTTCTCTGGGCCAGTGATCAAGGAGCCTCAATCCTCACCATGGACATCAGTGAGGGATGTTCATTTGGAACAAAAATGGATACACACAGTATTTTCAGAAGCATCTGTCTGCACCAAGGACAATTTCCCTTAAGAGCATACAGGGAGCATATTCAGTCCTCGGGCTTGGTTTCCCTCTCTGTCTCTCCAGGCCCCAAATAAGACTCCCAATTGACACAGCTGTAGATTTGAGTCCTCAGCCGAGTGTTCTAAGCCAAGTCCTCCACCACCCTCTCTGTGAAACCAGTGCTCTGTGTCCCTGTAGCTGACACACACACACACACACACACACACACACACACACACACACACACACACACACACACACACACACACACACACACTCTCTCTCATTGGAAAGGCTGGCACAGATTTACCAGTTATGCTCCCTCTGCCCAGACTATAAGCTAGATACTGTCACCAGAACACTCCATAGCCAGCCACTCTAAGGATCTTACAAGGGTACCCAATTACTGAGTAAAATGAATACTAATACAGATGATGATGATGTTTGACCATTGTGGCAAGGCTTTCAGAAGTGGCCACGGTGTCACCAAATAAATATAAGTACTCTCATTGGTTAAAATATTCTCTAAAAGACCAGCCACAATGAAAAGTTTAAATATATTTAATAGTAAATGATAAAAGAACTTGAAAATACTAAATATCTACGTACAGTAAACACTAGAGTTTCAGTCACAGGAGATATTAAAAATAGCACCAAGGGAAAGATTCACACAGATACAGAAAAACAGTACTTAACTAATCTCACTAAAGTTTCCTGAGTGATCCAAAGAATTACTGTCCCCTAGCTCACGTACTATAGCAAGGCAAGATGATGTAGGTAAGTGGTCCTTCTTTTGTCAGGTTTCACAAACAGACTGCCCTGTGACTTATGTTTCATCCAGTATTAAAGCATCATTTCAGTACCAAATTACAGAATGACATCATGTGCATCTGGTCATGGGACTACTGGTTCCCACACTACCTCTTTTAGTAGCAACTGAACCAGAATCTAGTACATGTGTGTCATAACACACACACATAGAGCTTTGCTAAGATGTGTTACAGCATTTGGAAGCTATAAAATAATTTCAAAAGCTTCCACCATTCCAGGGAAACAATAAGTTCACCACCCAAGGATAGTAGGATTCTTAGTCCTGGTTTTCACAGACATTTTGTCACTGGCTGCAATCAGAACTGTAAGATACAATCTTTGTGGCCTATACCAGGTAACTTAATTTCAGACTATTTTTCAAAGTTAGCTGGACTGAGATTAACCTCTTATTTTCCAGTATCCTGTATTACAATACGTTCATTTCAATAGTTACAATACAGTCTGACATACAGGGGTATTTCTTTTCTGTCCAGCAGGACCCACTGTTGGTACATTTACACATGCAGCTTTAAAAAATACATTTTCAGCACAAGCACATGTGCAATTCATTTTGATATACAAATGACATATAATTCCTTACAAAACTCCAGCAAGCTATGTTGGCATATGTTACACATCCACTTCCCTACTTCTTGTGGCATAGCTAGCAGTACCTCACACCATCACATGGGGTATTGTCAAATGCCTTGTCCAAGTCAAGGTAGATAGTCTGCACTCTTATCCTCATCCATGGCCTTGGTAACCGTCTCAAAGAATTCCACCAAATTTAGCAGGCAGGACCTGCCCTTGACAAAGTCAAACTGGGTTAGGTCTAGAATTTGGAGATTTGTTATGTTGTTGTTAATCAGATCCGTGATCATCCTTTGCATAGCCTTGCATATGAGGCTAGTCAGACTTATGGGTCGGTAGTTTCATGGGTCCTTTGATGGTCCTCCCTTGTGTAGAGGGATGACTGTTGCTGTCCTCCACTCTACTGGGACAAGGCCTTTCTGGAGACTGTGGTTGAACAGAGTTCCAAATGGGTCTGCTAGTTCATGTTTCAAGCTATTTAATAGGCATCCTGAGATTCGGTCTGGGTCTATTGATGTGTTTCTAGCTTTAGAGAGTGCAGTGATGACCTGTTCTTTTGTGATCACAGGTAAAGGAGTCATAGGGGTGTTTCATGGGGAGTGACCAGAGATTATGAGGGTGTATATTTGAGCTGAATTTATCAGGCAGCAGGTTTGCTATCAGGCTGAGTATAGGCAGTGTCATCTATAGCCAACTCAGCACATTGTTGAGTATTTCCCTTAAGATTTCAACATAACTAAAAATGCTTTGTGGTTAACATTTGCTTGGGATACAATTTTAGTCTTGTATTTAGCTTTTGAAGACTTGACTAGTTCCCTGATTTGCCTGTTGAGACTAATGAGAGATTTTTCCCTCTGTTTTGCACTCTCCCACTTACTTCTAGACAGGAATTTCTTCCTTCTGTTGTGTAGTCTATTTATGCCAGGAGTCCACCAGGATGACTTGTTTTTAAGGCTAGACCTGGGTTTAATTCAGTGATGCATTGGTGTTTCTATGCAGTTGTTTAAATGGTCTTACAGGGCATTCACACATACTTTTGCATACACCTCCATGTGCGGAGGGGTCTTTAAAATTACCTATGCTATCACTTAATAGAAGGTAATTTGCCTTGGAAACATTTTTTAGTGTTTAGGGATTGATGGGGGTTCTACCGTTACATTTATTTTAAAAGAGACCGATATATGATTCGAGCTTACCAATTAGGACATTACTCTGGGGAGGGGTGTGCAATACTTTCCTGTGTTTGTTAGTATTATGTCAAGGATATTTGGGCCCCTAGTGGGAGTGCAGATCAGCTGTTACATAGCATTTGCATTGACAACGTCCAGGAATCTCTGAGCCTGCATGTCATGTATGTTTCACAGTTTATGGAGGGTAGTTAAAATCACCCATGAGTAGTGTGTTGGGTTCAATGGTAGGTGATTTTAGTAACTTTGGGTATGTGGATTGGTTTTCTTGGTTCATTGTTTGGGACCTTTAGCTAATGGTGATATTATGGGGGATTTTGTTTGTGGTCAGCTGGACATGGAGTAGCTCAAGCGAGACATCCTATATGATCAATCTAGAGGTGTGATCTTTTTATGTAAATGGAAACATCTCCTTTATTTTTTTCTTTTTTCTTTTTTAGAAGGTGGTCTGAATGTGTAATAGGCATTGCAGCCTTGCACTGGGGTGCTTTCTGCAGTGTTGAACCACATCTCCGTAACTGCACAAATGTCAACATTCTCCTGGGTAAGGAGAAATTCCAGGGAGTGCAATTTCTTAAGACTCCTAGCGTTGAGCAGTAGTGCCTTCAGCTTGGCATTAGAAGAATTTGTTATGTTGGTAGGTGTGTTGGTCTGGAACTGCCTAAAAACAAAGGCACTATGGGGTGGCTAATGCCTTGGCTGCTATTCAAAAGCTTAGCTGGAACAGATGTAGACCATCTCTGGCAAAGCAGCATAGTCTGTCAGTCATGTCATCCCAGGCTGACAAATACTGTATCCCCTTGGCCATCTCTGGCAAAGCAGCATGGTCTGTCAGTTTTGTCATCCCAGGCTGACAAATACTGGATCCCCTTGGAATGACACCAGTTGCTAAGCCCATTTTGAAGTCAGTCATTTTCTGTTTATATTGTGGTGTCATTCTTGGTAAGTGTAGAATGCTACTCAGCGCTTGGGTTATACCAGCCTGTGACATGTATTCAGTGGGGTCCATCATGTCTCTCTTCATATAGTCCAGGGAGGTATGTCTCAGGTCATTCACACCCACATGGACCATGATTGAGTCATACAGGTACTTGTGTTTGAGTGACTGGAGTGCCTGCATGATCTGGCGAATCTTGGCCCCTGACAGGCAACTGACTATAACTTTCTCTTTATTCAGCCTGCTGAGTGGGGTGTCCATGTGTCTCATAATGGAGTCTACTATGACCAAGATGTTTGAATGTGTGGTGTTTCGCTTTAGAGGCTTGCTTATGGAGACACTGTGATGTGTATTTTTATGTATAGTGGTTGGTGTTGACTTGCCTTTGTTGGCATGTGGTTTCTCAGGGCAGCATACAGGAGGCCTCTGAGGTTTTGGTAAGTTACTTGTGGGTATGTCCACATATTTGGGTTTATGTGTTGAGACCTTACCTAGTGAGGAAAATGATGTGCGTGTGCTGACAACCTGTTTGTCATTTGATTTGTCAATATGTGAGAGTTGTGTCTCAATTTTCTTTATGTAACTACATCTCTCACGTACTGTTTGTTTCAAGATTAAGTGGCTGTCAGTATACATGAGACAATTGCTACATTGCCTCAGGATGCCTATGTCCACCAGGCTGGCCACAGAAGTAGGAAAGTACCTATCCATGATTTCAGGTTTTTCACTATGAGTTTAACCAGGAAGAAGAGTGGGGAGATTTAAGTGGACAAAGAGTGGGAGCTATACTGAGTGTGAACTGCAGCTGTCCAACAATTAGATGCTACTTTGTGTGCAACTCAGATGCTCCTTGAGCAGCAGGGAGACTGGAGAAGGTTGCAGAGACAATTATTGTAAGGGAAATTTTAATTTGAAAATGTGTGCGTTTGTACGTTGCACTGCTAACCACTGCTGCGAGGAGAGCAGCAAAGCGCAAACACTCAGCTTATATAGAATCAGAAGAACAAGTTTGACAACAGCATGGTCTACAGACCAATCAGGAAAACAAACAATAAGCTTTCAGCCAGCAGCCCCCAACTCAGACAGGTTTGCTACAGCACATTTCTGCCACAAGAATGTAGTAAAAAAACTTTCTTAATGTAAAAATGCTGGTATTAGAGCACAAGTGCAGGGGCACCACACAGTCGCATGCTACAGTCCTGTAAAACTAGCAGACACAACGTAATCAAGTACTAGAACAGCAGTGGAAACAGTTCAGCTTTGAAACTGTACTAAAGTGCGAGAAATGTAACAATTGATACAGGATTCTCATGAATACAAAAATATTCTTATTTTTGTTCTTTTCGCAGCAGATGGCTTTAGATGCAGCAGATTCTCTGTAACTCTGAGGAGAAGTAGCCAAACCAAGAGCAGTTCTGAGGAATTGAGCTGTGGGTTGGGTTGATGGCTTCTAAACTGGTTTCTGATCCAATGGCTTGAAATCCATTGATGCTTTTGCGGCTGTCTGCCTTCAACTCCTTTGTTCCAGTCCCCACATTGAAGCCATCCAAGGGTTTGGTCTCGGAACTTCCTCCTGACTTTATTTCCGGTGCTACAAGGTGAGTTTCTGATCTGTTGGTTCGAGAGAGGTCTTTGGATCATTCTAAAATTGGATTTGCTTTTCAGGTGTTGGGGAGGATACGTGGTTCCCAGGCTGGAATCTGCATTCAGCCTCGCCCAAGACTGGATCCACCCAGAGATGCTATTTCTGTCTTGGCTCAACCTTCTCTTCATGCGGTAAATAGTTGGAGCCAAACAGTCTTGAACCCACTACTCCACAGTAGCTTCAGTCCACTGAGGATTCAAAGCCATCCCTGATACACCAAAAAAGTTGACAAGCAAAAGGAGGCACCTAGACTTCCTATCTAGGTCTCCTACCCCAAATTCTGATTTGGAGGATTTAGAGGGTTTCTCACTATCCCCTTCGGAAAATGCCTCATTTGCTGATATCCTGGAGCTTCACCAGAGGGGAGCTTGGCTTGTAGAACCCTCTCCCCGGTCTCATGGCAAGATGTTTCTAATTGAATTTTATTTAAATTATTAAATTATAGCTCGGCATCCTCTGCATCCTGGGTATTTCTCCTGGACAATAGGCTTGTAAATCTAGCAGCTTGGAAATCATGGCAGGAGCCAGACTGTTGTGTGGCAGTCCCCATGAAACCCAGCAAACTGCTCAGACCCAAGGAAAAAATGCCAGTTTTGGGTTAAATCCTCTGCAGCATACTCTATCATTGTGGCAGCAGCTATGAAAAGAGAATAATCTGACAAATTCTCAAAACATCCACCCATCTAATAAAGGGTCCAGGATGATGGATAGGCTAGGAAAGCAGGTATATGATTTGGGCATCTTTGCATTGAGCGTTGTGAACTTAGCCAGTCATATGAATATATTCCAGAAGGATTGGGCTCAGAAAGCTCTGTCTGCTGTAAAGAGAACACTGTCAGCTGACACTAATAAACAATTAGAAACAACCATATCTACTACGTCAAGCATCCATAACCTCTTCATGGACATTATGGGGCTTTTGGAGTGGCCAGGGCAGCTGCTTCAGGCATTGTCATAAGACATTATACTTGGCTGTACCTGTGCGACTTCATGGACAACTTTAAGGATGCCTTCATGAATGCCCCTTACAATGGTTCATCTCTGTTTGAACCTTCTGTAAAGGAAGCGATGCAGAAGGGTGAGTACGACAGCAAGACTTTGTCGTGAAAATAAAGTTTGAGGCCCCACAAAGAGTGTATAGCAGGAACTAAAATTGGTCTCGTTCACTTTGGTTATGAAGGTCAAAATGTCAGCAGTTTGACATGTCTTTGGAGAAAGGTAGCTGCAGTAGATGCACCCACTTCAATGGACATTGGCCCAGAGGCAGAGGAGGTGTATAAAACAAAGGATGTTACGGTTCCTTTCTGGACAGGAAGCAGGAGTATCCTTGAAGGGTTGTCCAACTGCCCCACTCTGGAGGAAGTTGGGGCTATCTGTCCCTCCACCCAGCAGCATGGCAAGTCACCACTCTGTACAAATGGGTGCAAAGGATTATTTTTCAGAGGCTGCTACATTCCATTTTCCCTACCACCACTGCAGCCCAGCAGGCCACTACTGGATGTCCCACCCCATCAGGTAAAAAAGGCCACAAGAGAAGTTCTGTCTCTATTAGAAAAAAAGTCATCCAGGGTGTCTGACCAGACCGGACAGCATCAGGGCTTTATTCAAGATTCTTTTTCAGTTCCCAGGAATACACAGGACCTCAGTCTTGTTTTGGATCTAAGCCTTCTAATTGGATTTGTTTGAAAGATGTGCTTCAGAATGGTCATGGTGAGAGCAATTCTTCCTTGCCTCCAGAAGAATGACAGGATGTACTCTTCAGATTTCCAAGATACATTTGTTCATATCATCATTTTAAAGAAGTTGAGGAGATTCTTGTGCTTCCTAGTAGGAGACAGTCATCATCAGTTCAGGGTACTGCCATCTGGTCTCACCTGAGCCCCCCAGGGTGTTCACCAAATGCATGACCATCATAGCTGCTTATCTGTGACTTCTAGAGTTCAGGATTTTCCTGTACTTGGAAAATTGGATCCTAGCTTCCGATTTGATGGGGTCCCAGATCTAAGCCGAGACCTATCCTCTCAACCTTTGTTCCTCTTTGGGGATAATGGTCAGTCTGCAGAAATCAAGCCTTATTCCTTCCCAGACCATGTTCATAGGCTGCTAGCTGGATATTACATGATGCATTGCTTCTCTGTTGACCAAAAAGGGTACATTTGCAGAGAGAGAGAGAGAGAGAGACCATTCAGTCCCTTCTTCTTAACCACACTACTGCTGTAGCACTGGAATTGAGGGCACTGGGTCTCATAGCTTCAACTGTTCTAGTGATTCTTTCTCATGTTTTTAAACAAAATAAAAGTGTTTATGAAATTATCGTGTATGACAAAGGCAATCTTATATTTCTAAAAATGAAAAACAAGCCACATTAATGCAATTTTAGTTGCAAGGATTATGCATCACAGACCCCAATGAGACAACTCTAGTTAGAAACATTATAAATCACTTGTAAAATAGCAAAATGTTTTCAGTTAAGTATAGCTCATTTAAGTCCTGCCTTCTTTTAAACTTCATTTCTCCTCTGCATATAATATTCCCACAGTTTTCATTTTTTCCTATGAAGTTTACGCCTTTCCTTTTCTAAAGATCACAATTCCAGTTGCTTTATGTCTGTAACAATATTCACTACTTCTAGTAAAGTTGGTTTAGACTTTGATTTCAATCTTTTATTAATTGCTTTTATGGCAGCCACCATAATTAGACTCAGCAAAGCCATACTTTATCTAGGCAATTCCAATTCTGTATCATAGCGCAAAAGGATAATTTCCTTAGTTACACTGGTTTTCTCACCCAGTATCTCTGACATAGCCACCTGCAGGGAGTCTTTAAAGTCTGCCAACTCATTACACTCACAGAAAATATGTTACCATTTACCTGTTTCTTCCCCATTACACCTCCAACATTTGCTGTCTACATGATGAAAAATTCTTTGGAGTCTTCTTGAATTATAAAAATACCTGTGTAAACCCTTCCAAGCAAAGATCCTAAATCATCTAGACATTTTTGCATATTTGGAAGCTATACATATATCTCCCATTGTCTCTTTGTGAATTGCTTATCTATTCTCTCTTCCCAATCCTTTCTAAGCTCCTCAGATTGATTATTATATTTGCCATGCAATATTTTATATACTCTACTAATTTTTCCTTTTTTAACTGCAGCTTCTGTTCTAGATTCTATTAAAAACTCTACAAGTGCTGGTCTTTGTTTAGGAGCCCCCTATTTCTTTCTGTTTGCGTATACTCTGTTATCAATCCTTGCTGGAGAAGGCAGTCTCTAACCTGTAGTCCAAATAAATTATTGGCACCTTCACATTCTGTTACCTTTCCCTTTCAGGTTGTTTGCTCCCAATACCTTCGATCCTTTAACAGTTTTGTCTAATAAAGTCCAGCCCCTCTTGCCTGTTGTCTGTATCCCTAATTGCAGTCATCCCTATCAGCAGAATCTCTTTTCTCCATTCTCGTGCTGGCTTAGTTCTTAAAACACTTCCTGCTACTTTATGAATATAATATTCTGTAGGATTATTGTCATTCTCCTTAAGGGTCTACATCCAACATCCGAGTCTCTCCTTGTTTCTGGAGCTTCTCCCCTGTATCATCATCATCCCTTTCCACTTTGAATTGCAGTTGTCTGCTTGTGCTATGTATAAGAGCCCTAACCATGTTGCTCTAGAATACCCCTTCAAATCAGGTAATCCTAGTCTACGTTGTTCTTTTGGAAGAATCAGTTTATTCCACTTGACCCTTGCCATCTTCCTCTCCCAGATAAAATCCTTCAGCTCTTTTTTAATTGCTATCCACAGATTCTCGACTGGTTGATAAAAATATACCTGACCTGTGTATAAACCAAAAGGGACTAAAACATTTTAACTGCTTGTATCTTAGTATCCATATCCATGTAACAAGTCTTCCAGGTGCTCAGTTTTTGTATTATCTTCTGTTTAGTCTACTCCTACATATCCTTAGCTGTACAACAGTCATTTTTTAATCCATACTCCTAAGTACTTCATTTTATCATTTCCTCATAAAAATGTATATTGCTGGACCAATTTGTATGTGGGTACATGATTTACCTCTATTGCCTTTGTTTTAGCTTCATTCATTTTTGCATCCTGAGGAGATTTGAAGCTGTCTTAAAATGTTCCACAACACTGTAAAGTCCCTTTCTGGTTTTGTCAGGTGTAAAATATCATCTGCAAATAGAGACAGCTTTTCTTGACTACCATAGCAATTATATCCTTGAATTTCTGAGTCCCTTATTTTCTTTGCCAGCGGTTCTAAATATAATGCAAACAACAAAGGGGAAGAGGACACCCCTGCGTGGTTCCTCTACTCAAGCAGAAATGATCAGAGAGGACATCACCCACTTTAATTTTTACCTTCAGTACCTCATACATACTCCTAATCAACCATATAAATTTATCAGGGGAAAGCAACTACATCCATTGCCATGCTCATGAAGTCCCAGCTTACTCTGTCAAATGCTTGGTCTGCATCAAGACCCACCAACAGCAGTGGTATTTTCTTACATTCCGCTTCCCTCTGGATCATCAGTGTTCTGTAAATGTTATCAAATGATGTTTTGTTGTCCTATCTCGCCTTCATTCTTACACTTGGGACCGGAGCCGAACCTTGGCTCCGACTCGGCCATACTGTAGCTCAAAAACTTCTGCTTAGCTCATGGCTAGGAAGTATGCTGCTCGTTCAGCTCAGACGTGATTCTTCTTGGCTGTGGCTAAGTGATATTTTTCACTATTTTTTGACTTGTCATTGTTGGATAAAATAATCTTGTTTTGGTAGCTTAGTGTGTGTATTGCAGTCTGTGTCTGTTCAGACTATTTGCTGCTTGTTTTTCTCTGTGTACTTCTTGTAAGTTGTTTGGCCATTCTTCCATTGGCCCTTTTTGTATCCCTGCATCACTATCTCATGTGCTGCTGTTTTTTTTCTTCTCTTTCCTCCTTGGGCTAGGCCCGTTTAAGTTAGAGGACCTAGTCCTCGTTCTGTTTGTCTAGGCCCATTTAAATTAGAGGACCTAGTCCCTCGGTTTATTTCTTTCTCGTCTTAGGACTAGGCCCATTTAAATTAGAGGACCTAGTCCTCCGTTTGTCTTTTTGTCTCTTTAATAGTTGTGTTTTGTATTTGTGGATAGTGTTTTTTTGCATTATGTCAAAAGACTGTAAGGATCATAAACCTTTGGGCTTCAAAAAGTGTACTAAATGTGCCCAGAGGATGTCCTTGACTGATGGGCACAATTTGTGTGTTTACTGTTTGGGGGCTATTCACCTCCAAGAGTCTTGCCTGTTTTGTCATGCTTTCAGTCCTTGTGTTCTTCAGGAGAGGAAGAACAAACTTATATTGAAAGGACTATTAAAACATTCCTTTGAGGAGGAAATGTCATATTCATTATCCAGCTCTAAATCTCCTTCCTCCTCCAAGAAAGACAGACCAAAAACTAGGAAAAGGCAGTCTCCCACCCATTCTGTTTCGTTGGAGCCGCCAGACAAAATGAGTAAAGTGGCTACACCCTTGTCAGCTCCACTGATTTCGGTGCCAACAGAAGTTAGCCTAGTGGATCCATCAGTTTCGGCTCCAGGAACTTTGGAGCCGATAACTGCCGCTACATCTTGGAGTCGGTCATCTGAACTCCGACTGGTTTCCCTGTCTCTTAGGTCGCCTATTTTCCAGCAATCTAGATCCCCCACTCTATCTTCCAGGTCATTTAGGAGCCTTTCTGATGAGGATGTCGAGAGAGTGGTGTGTAGACTGCTTCAGACTTCGGCGCTAACAGTTTGCTTTCGGCGCCATCCCAGTTGGCTCCAAAGCCTAATGTGCCCCCACACCCGATCGATGTTCCTTCCCCAAGCTTCTCTGAGCCTTCGGAGCCAGAGTTGTTGGTGCCTCCAGTTGTGGATAGGTCAGTTCCAGCTACCTCAGTTGGTCTCTCAGTTCTGATATCTGCTCCGACCCTTTAGGTGCCGTCTCTGGGGTCTAGGGTCCTCAGCTCTCCAGTCGGGCCCGAGGGGGACACTTTGAATTGAACATCTTCAGTTCCGAGCCTACCTCTCGGTGCTTCGGCGTTGTGAGCTTGGACCCCACATCTGCCTCGGAGCCCATCTCCTCTGTACTGAGGGCTGCATCTTCAGAGCGGAGGGCATCCTCTAAGCCAGGAGGATTGGCCTTTGAGGTGATGAGGAGTGTGCTGTCCAGGTCTTCAGCTTCATCCAGAGGTACCGACACTTTTCCCCCTAAGGCGGCGACCAGCCTCAGCTCTCTCCCCCAACACAGCAGAGACCCGCAGCCTCAGGATTCCCCCATGAGTGATCCCCAGTCTTCCGAGGTCTTCGCAGAATACCTGTCTGAGGAACCATCTAGGAAGAAAACTTGTAAGAGGAAACATGTTGACTCCCCTGATGAGTCTGTTACATCAGACACTGGCCTCGAGGAGTCAGAAGGGTCCTCCAAGTCGGCCTCTGATGATATCTCATTCGCAGATATCATTGAGATCCTGAAACAGAGAGGCGGCTAGCCCACCACATCCTCTTCTGATGAGGAGTCAGTGTACATGAAGAGTTTCTGGTCTCAACCGTCCGCCTCTTGGTATCTCCTCCCTTTGGCGAGCTCCTGGATTTAGTGAGTTGAAAGGTATGGGAATCTCCTGATTCTGTGGAACCGGTTCCTGGAAGACCAAATACATTTTTGTCAGCACCCCAGGACAAGGACTTTCTTACTAAGGGTGTCCCAGTAGATGCCATGGTGGTGGCAGCAGTCACCAAAAAGGAACTTGCCGAAACTTCCTCCACTGTCCATCCTCCAAACAAGGAGTCTCGAACGATGGATGGATAGGTATGGGAAGCATGTCTTTTCTTCAACGGCTTTTTCACTTTGATCGCTGAACTACCTGTCCCATTTCACAAGGCTCCAGAGAGATCTCCTAAAAGAGCTGGGAGATGCTCTACAGGATAACATATCTGATGCGGTATCTCAGAAGGTCAATGCACAGATTTCTACCCTAAATTCTGTTGTGAACTCCTCCATGAGGCTGATTTCGTATGCAGCGGATGGAACGAGTAGGGCAGCAGGTTCAGGAGTCTCTCTCAGAAGACACTCCTGGATGCGTTTGTGTAACTTTGCGGAGGCCTTTAAGTCTATGTTTACCAACGCCCCTTTGACGGATCCTCATTGTTTGGAACCAAGGTAAAGGACACACTCACCAGGTGCGAGCTGGAAGGAAAAACCCTGTCTGCTGTGGGAGTCCAGTTTTCCGTCCCTTCTAAACCCTATCCCAAAGGGCAATAGGGGGGCAAAATGTGGTTCAAAAAATCGCAGAGGTTTTTTTCAGGACGCACAAGGTGATTCCCTCTCCAGAGGCAGAGGAAGAGGAAATAATGGTAGACGTCACCCGAGAGGTAGAGGAGGCCCGCAGAACCAGGGAGACTGTGATTCTTTTTGTGGTCATCCCTATCAGCGCTCCTGAAAGGAGGCCCGACTGTGCGTCTCTGGAGCCAGTCAGGGTCGTATTTCTTTATACCCAGAAGCCTGGCACGACATCACTTGAGACAAGTGGGTATTAAAGATAATTACCAGAGGTTACCATATTCCCTTCTCTTCTCCACCCCCTCAGACCAGAAGAATCCCAGATGTGCCACCCAATCACACGGACTCAACAACTCTAGAAATCCAAAAGTTGCTCGTGAAGAGAGTCATCTAACCTGTCCCCGCAGACCAAGTAGGATTAGGGATGTACTCCAGATTCTTTTTGGTGCCAAAAAGAACAGGGGACATGAGACTCATTTTGGATCTCAGCAAATTGAGCGAATCTGTACAGAAGTCCAAGTTCCGAATGGTCACCTTACAGTCGATACTTCCTTTGTTAGGGAAAGACATTTGGATGTGCTCCGTAGACCTCCAAGACGCTTACTACTACATCAAAATGGACGGGGCATCAAGGAGTCACTTATGCTTCCGGCTGGGGGCCAGTCATTATCAGTTCCGCGCCCTGCCCTTTGGTCTCACCACAGCACCCAGGGTGTTCACCAAATGTATGGCAGTGGTTACGGCTCACTTGAGACATCAGGGATTTCAAGTGTTTACATATCTGGACGACTGGCTCCTGACTGCCACCACCAGGCATCTACTGTTACAGGCCAGGGACGCTACCATTTCAACTTGCCTGCAGTTAGGAATTACAGTAAATTGGCAAAAATCTGTATTGTCACCCTCTCAGCATGTGAATTTTATTGGCACCGAAATAAACACCGTCTCGATGAGGGCTTACCTTCCTGTGGAAAGAATTCAGAGTCTAAGGGAACAAGTCTTGAGCTTACTTCCTCTAAGAAAAGTCAAAGCAAAGGTGGTGCTCAATCTATTGGGGACCATGGCTTCCACAATAACACTAGTTCCATTAGCCAGACTGCACATGAGGGTCCTGTAGTGGTTACTTTTTGCCCAGTGGTCACTGCAGTACCTACCTCTGTCTCACCCCATCCTGATAACAAATTTGTGCAAACAGGCTCTTCGTTGGTGGACCCAGACCAGCAATCTAAACACAGGCAGACCCCCCCCCCCAGTTGCCACTGTGACCACGGATGCCTCCCAGATTGGGGGGGCATGATCTAGGGAGAACAGTCCAAGGCACATGGCAAGATCACGAGGCTCATTTGCATATCAACATCTTGGAGATGAGAGCAATGCTTCTAGTGTTGTAAGCACTTCACAGCTTTCTCCCTCTTGGGACGATTGCAATCCACTCGGGACAACATATCGGTGGTATAGTACCTAAACAAACAAGGAGGAACCAAATCTTACTCCCTCTGCAGAGAAGTCCTTCAAGTATGGGAGTGGGCAGTGTCTTCCCAGCGCTTTCTGATAGCAACGTACATCCCGGGGAAATGCAACGTCATAGCCGACAGGCTCAGCAGGGCTATTCTGATGTCTCACGAGTGGTCTCTGAACAAATACATTGCGGAACAAATTTTTCGCAAATGGGGTCAGCCTTGCTGCGATCTCTTTGCCACCCCTCTCAATGCCAAATGCCGCAGCTACTTTACCCTGATTCCCCTGGAAGGGGAAGCACCAAGAGATGCACTCGTTCACGATTGGCCCTCTGGACTTCGCTATGCTTTCCCTCCCTTCCCCCTCATATCTAAGGTAATTCAGAAAGCAATATCCTCGGGAAGCAGTATGATCCTAATTGCTCTTTACTGGCCTCGACAGATTTGGTTCCCCTTCCTCAGACCTCATCTACAGGACGAACCATGGACTCTGGATCCAGTGCCAGATTTACTGACACACGTCAGGGGTGTTCCATCCCTCTCTCCACACCCTCAACTTGACAGCTTGGCTGCTCCAATTCCATCCCTAGTCAGGCTTCATGACTTTTCTCCCTAGGTTGTACACATCCTGTCATCTTCTTACAAACCTTCTACTAGGAAAATTTATACCAGTAAATGGAAGAGATTCTCCTTTTGGGCCCGTGAGAGAAACCTTGATCCTTATATAGTTCCCATTTCTGCCATTTTATACTTCTTCTCGCAGTTATTCAACCAAGTTTCAGAAGCGGCAACTATTAAATTCCAGTTGGCAGCCATTTCCACCTTTCATATTGCTAACAAACCTAATCTTATGGCTCATAGGCTTTGTAGAGCCTTCCTCAAAGAGACCACTTTGGTAAGACCCCCAGTCATAGATCCCGTGGATCCATGGGATTTGAACTCTGATGTTCATCGTGCATACAGCTGCAGTCATAACAGATGGGTTCTCCTGCCGTCAGGCGGGTCCTCGGTCGGCCGAATTCCAAAGTCTAGGTCCGGCGTCGGTTGTCGTCGCTTCTTCCCTGACATCAGTGCGACAGGGGTATAAAGGAACCAGCCGACCCCATTTTCTTCAGTCTTTCTTGCCGCACGGTGCCTGAAGCAGAAGCAGTTCGCAAATGCCGGTCGGCCAGCTCCTGAGATTACGAAAATTTGGAAACCGAAGTCTTCTTAAAAGCTAAGGACCCCGTTGGGGAAACTTTTCTTGCCTCAGACCGATGTCAGACAAAGTTAATAATTGTATTTCTTGTGGGAAGCAAATACCGCATAAGGATTTCCATTCCCTCTGTATACCTTGTTTAGGCCCAGACCACGACGTCTCGGTCTGTCGCTTTTGTGCTACATTCAACAAACGCACTATTAAGCGTCGGGCGGAGTTCGCCCAGCATTATTTTGGGAAAGCATTTAACTATACTGTCGTCAGATACTCCGACTCCGGTTTTGTCTAAAAAACGCAAAGACAAGGACTGACACACGAGGTCCGCGGCCTCTACTGACACCATGCCAAAGCCGACAACACGTGGTCCGGTTCTCAGCGAGGCGCCTACGCAGCCCCTGATTACCGATGACACTTCTTTGACGGTGTCTCCTGTGCCCGAGGTTGCAGGCTCCTCGGCCCACACCCCGACTACAGATACCGAAGCCACTCTTGGCGTTGAAATTCGAAATGTGGACAGGTCCACCTCCACTAAAGGTGTCTTCATACCCTCCTCTTCTTTCTCCATCAAGGCTTTCATAAAGTCTAAAGCAACCATGCACTCTAAGAGACCAGCTACACAGGGCCCGTCTCCAGGCCCCATGCCTAAGAAACAGATGCTTAAAATGGCTGAGGATTTAATTACTCTAATCAGAGGTTCTCAGCCCCCACCGGGCAAAAGGCCCAGAGTGGAGGAAGATTCCCCCTCCTCTGATCAGGGATCCATTATTTCAGAGCACTCTGATGATCAGGAACATTCTTACTCCCCTTTTGAAGACTCTGATGCGGAGGAGTCCATCCCTTCTGTATCCCCCCCTGAGGATTACTCATTTGGGGAAACTTTGCATACCTTAAGGAAACACTTCCACTGGGAAGGCCAGGATTATTCAGATTCCAAGAAAAGGCTCAGGGAATTTCTCTTGTTACCTCAGCACAGGCCTCTGGCTATACCTCCTGTCTTGGACATCCTAGATGATGTTTACTCGGAGGCCTGCCTTAACCCGGACTCTCTACCTCCAACTCCAGTTAAGCCTGACAGGTACTACAGGGTTCCTGACTCACACCAATTTCTATACAAAAGCCATGCTGCTGACCCAGAAACCATCTCACAGGGCCCCAAGGGAGTTAAGGCCTCCATTGCCAAAAATCCATTGCCTTCCGAGAGAGATTCCAGATCCTTAGAAAGGTGGGGAAAAAAGGTATATACCTCGGCTACCTTATCCATGAGGGCCTTAAACTGTCAGTTTCATATGCTAAAATACCAACAGTTTTTGTTATCACAATTGAAAAGTAAAATGTCACAACCTGATAAAATGACGAAAATTCACAGCAGCCAGCAAAACTAAAGGAATCCACACAGCCAGATGAAAATTAGCGCTTTCTTTCACTTTTTATTTTTACGTGAACTTCTTCAGAAAAAACAGGAGATCTCCCACACTCCCGTTTTATACAAAGCAACAGGAAATGATGTAAAATATACTTTGCCAAACTTTTTTCTTTGTAATAAAAATCTATAGTGACACATTCAAAAAATGTATACATTTAATATATATGTACACACAATGTGTACTATTCTATTAATTGTACAATAATTCATACAAGATACATATGCTAATAATGAATAAAAAGTTTTTTAAAAAACTTTTTGTAAAATGAATTGATTCACCTCACAACTCTCTAACCTACACTTTAAGATGATAACCTGTAATCAATAACATACATCTATAAAGAATGTTTTTTGTGTATATATGTGATTACTCTAATTCATATTTATATATAATGAGTATATTTGATTACTATCTGTGTGTCAGGAAACATTTTAATAATAGGCTAGAACAAAAAGAGGCAATATGGCAGCTATGTTTAGGAGCGGATGAACCTCCGGGGTTGAATGAAGTTATAAACATAAAATGTTTCCTGACACATAGATAGTAATCAAATATACTCATTATATGTTATATATAAATATGAATTTTTAATTGGTTAATGTTTTGACATTTTATAGTATCAGGTTTGGTTTCTGTCAATACGTGTAGACATAGAATGAATTTTTATTTACATGTAGTAATACAAAGACGTGTTCATGAGAACAGATGTGCATGGTAAATACAAGTGTAGATTTGTATATACACACTTAGAGGCATACTTGTTTATATTGTCGCGTTTGATGTGTATTAATATGCACTATTCCGGTTAAAATACCTACATTAGAGTAATCACATATATACACAAAAAACATTCTTTATAGATGTATGTTATTGATTACAGGTTATCATCTTAAAGTGTAGGTTAGAGAGTTGTGAGGTGAATCAATTCATTTTACAAAAAGTTTTTTAAAAAACTTTTTATTCATTATTAGCATATGTATCTTGTATGAATTATTGTACAATTAATAGTTAGAATAGTACACATTGTGTGTACATATATATTAAATTGTATACATTTTTTGAATGTGTCACTATAGATTTTTATTACAAAGAAAAAAGTTTGGCAAAGTATATTTTACATCATTTCCTGTTGCTTTGTATAAAACGGGAGTGTGGGAGATCTCCCGTTTTTTCTGAAGAAGTTCACGTAAAAATAAAAAGTGAAAGAAAGCGCTAATTTTCATCTGGCTGTGTGGATTCCTTTAGTTTTGCTGGCTGCTGTGAATTTTCGTCATTTTATCAGTTTGTTCGGTTCAGTCCGAGATCGTTTGTGGTTTTTGCTATGTCACAACCTGAACAACCAGACTTGAAGGAGTTGCAGGATTTGATGCATAGTGCAGAACAAGTGGGTAAGCATACCTTACAATGTGGTTTTGATGCTCTAGAGGCCTCATGTAGAGCTGCTGTTACAGGATCAGTCATACGTAGGCATGCCTGGCTCAAGGAACAAGCCTTGCCTGATCATGTCAAAGCTAAAAGGATGTACTATTTGGTGCTAATGCTGAGGAGGTATTAAGGAAAATGGAGGAAAAGGCTAAATCAATGCAAACTGTGTGAGAATTTCTACAGGTTCAACCCCCACGTTTTAGTAGAAATTGGCCTTCCAAAAACTGGTCCTTTCCTGCCACAGACAGACCCCAAAGAGGAAGATACAGGCGCCCGAGGGGCAGAGGACAATCCCAAGGATCGTATAGAGGCAGACAATGGCAAGCTCCTACACAAAGAGGTGGTGAGGACAACTCGCAATCTTTCAGAAAGCAAACCCAATGACTTTCCCCTTTGCATGCCAACCAGGTCACAAATGGCAGCCCCCTTAGGAGGAAAGCTGGCATTATTTTTAAAAAATTGGCATGTTGTCACAAAGCACAAATGGATCCTGGACATTATAAACAGAGGCTACAAATTCCATTTTCACACCCTTCCAAAAATGAGAGGCATGCCAAACCTGCCACACAATCAAAGGGCAGAGGCACAAAGGCTAATTACAGATCTCATAAACATGAAAGCTATTCAAGAGGTACCTACGCACGAACAAGGTCAAGGTTTTTATTCCAGGCTATTTCTGGTGCCAAGGAAGGGAAAAGATTGGAGACCTATTTTGGATCTATCCATCCTAAACACATTTCTACTCGTACCAAAATTCAAGATGCTCACTCTACAGCAATTTCTTCCCATGCTGGGAAAGGAGTCTTGGGTGGTAACATTGGACCTCAAGGAGGCATACCTGCATGTCCCAATCAGACAAAATTGCAGAAGGTACCTCAGATTTCTTGCAGGTTCAACCCATTATCAATTATCTGCATTGCCCTTTGGCTTATCTACTGCGCCCAGAGTATTCACGAAATGCCTGGCATCAGTAATTGCCTACTGCAGACTTCAAGGGATACAAATATACCCCTATTTGGACGACTGCCTGATCCAAGCGGACAGCAAGCACATTCTTCTGAAACATCTGGCTTATGTAATAATGTTACTGAACTCTCTGGGATACACAGTCAACAAAAAGAAATCAAGGCTAATACCCTCTCGGAAGATAATTTTCCTGGGTGCCAATTTGGACACAAACACCCAGATGGCCTACCTCATGCCAGAGAAGCAGGGCAACTAATTCAATACTTCAGAACACTAGCAAATTGCACCAGGCTGACTGCAAGGAAAATCCTGCAGGCTCTGGGATTCATGGCATCTTGCATCTTACTAATCCCATGTACAAAGCTGCATATGAGGAAACTACAATGGTACCTGAAAACATATGGTCTCAACACAGCCACAGTTTGGAAACAATAATACCACTAATTCCATGTCTGCAAAAGGAATTTCTGTGGTGGGCTCAAGCATGTCAAACAAACACAGGTCTTCCATTCAGCAAGCCTCAAGCAAATCAAGTCATCACAACAGACGCCTCGGACTACGCCTGGGGCGACATGACAGATCGGTGCATTCAGGGCAAATGGTCCCAAAAAGAAAAGCACCTTCACATCAATCAAAAAGAAATGCTAGCAGTAATAAATGCTATTATAGCTTTCAAGGACCTTCTACAACCAGGTCAACTATTGATAAGAACGGACAACACCACAGTTATGTGGTACATAAACAAACAGGGAGGAACACATTCTTACCCCCTATGCAGACTCGCCATGTCACTTTGGAACATGGCCATGGACTTACAAATGGAACTACAAGCACAGTACTTGCCAGGCAAGGAAAACACGCTGGCAGACAACCTAAGCAGGAATATGACAGATCCACACGAATAGAAATTGCATCCAAAAGTTTTTACAGAAATAATCCAAGAATGGGGAAGGCCAGACATAGATCTCTTTGCCTCCCACAAGAATCATCAATTGACAAAATTCTGCTCAAGGATCTTCCATCCAAAGGCCTGGAGAGTGGACGCTCTTTCTTTCAGTTGGACATCAATGACAGTTTATGCCTTCCCTCCTCTTCCTCTGCTACCCAAAGTTCTATTAATGACCAAAGCAGACAGACCAAAGATGATTCTCATTGCTCCAAGGCAACACTGGTACCCACTCCTGAGGAGCCTGACACATTCCCCACCATGGACCCTGCCTCTAATGCCTCTTCTTCTGACTCAGCACAATTTCAAAACTCTTCACAGCCAGCTAAAAACACTCAATCTAGCCGCATGGAAGATTCCTTAGCATCACAACAGGCCCTACTCTCAAAGGAGGTGCAGGATGTCATTTTCGGCCAGAAGGCCATCAACTAGAAAAGCTTACTCCGCAAAATGGAAAAGTTTCTGTGTCTGGAATGAGAAAAAGGGCCAGGATCCTGGAAAACTGAATTTACCTCAAATACTACAATATTTGGCTGAACTGCTAAGCAGTGGACTTTCTTTCTCCTCCATCAAAATCCATGCCTCAGCCATTTCTGCAGAATACAACACTGATCCACCTTTATTCTCTCACCCTCTCTTAAGACAGTTCCTCAGAGGGGCTAATAATTTAAGGCCTCCAAGGAAACAACCAATACCTGCTTGGGATCTTAATTTCATTCTGGAAAAACTGACCTTGCCTCCTTTTGAGCCAACTGCCTCATCAGATTTGCAATATTTGTCCTGGAAAACAGCTTTCCTTCTGGCTATCACCTCAGCTCGTAGAGTTTCAGAACTACAGGCTCTCATGGCTGTCCAGCCTTTTATCATCTTCCATCAGTACAGAGTTTCCTTACAAACCAACCCGTCCTTTATGCCTAAAGTGGTATCCAGGGTAGCTTTAAATCAGGCCATACATTTACCTACTTTTTATCCTAATCCTCAAAACAAAGGGGAGAGATTACGACATTCCTTGGACATCCACAGACAACTCCGTTATTATTTGGACAGAACAAAGCCTTTCAGAAAATCAGAACAGCTCTTTGTGGCCTATGCGGTAGGAGCTCAAGGGAAGCCAATTTCCAAACAGACAGTCTCAAAATGGATAGCCCACTGCATACACTTTTGCTATTCCTTTCATGGCAAAACTGTTCCTACTGGCATTAGAACTCATTCCACCAGGGCCACAGCCACCTCTGCAGCCCTCCTCAGAGGAGTTCCTACCAAGGATATTTTGGAAGCAGCCACTTGGAGTTCTGTGCATACCTTCTCCAAGCACTACAACCTACCATTATACTCCAAATCTAGAGCAGGCTTTGCCACTGCAGTTTTGCAGGGCATTTTGGCTCCTCCTATTTCCACCTAGTGCCTACCACCCCTTTCTTAGCTTTGGGATTCTACCCATCTGTTATGACTGCAGCTGTATGCACGATGAACATAGTACAGTTTTGTACCTACCATAAATGTAGATGTTCGAGTGCTAATACAGCTGCAGTCCAGGTTTCCATCCCTCCTTCCCCTCTTGGGACAGGCCTATAGGCTAACACATCCTCATACAACCTGATTGGGGTTTTCATTTATGATGTATTTGCTTGCAACTACTGTATTTTGATTATATTGCACTGCATTATCACACAAATTTATGTATTGTCTTCCCTCTGGGGGCACCTGACATCTGGGGCAAGAAAAACTGAAGAAAATGGCGTCGGCTGGTTCCTTTATACCCCTGTCGCACTGATGTCAGGGAAGAAGCGACGACAACCGACGCCGGACCTAGACTTTGGAATTCGGCCGACCAAGGACCCGCCTGACGGCAGGAGAACCCATCTGTTATGACTGCAGCTGTATTAGCACTCGAACATCTACATTTATGGTAGGTACAAAACTGTACTTTCTCCATAAACTTATGTCAAGTCCTTTCGAACCTTCAGCAACATGTGACCTCAACTTTTTAACTTGGAAAACTATATTTTTAGTGGTGATCACTTCTGCAGGAAGGGTCTCTGAACTGCAAGCTCTTTCCATTAAGCCCCCTTATTGGTGTTTCATAAAGATAGGGTCTCATTACGGACAAACCTTCCTTTATTCCTACGGTTTCTTCTCAAGCCAATATTAATCTGTCGATTAAATTGCCTGTGTTCTTCCCTACTTTTTCTAACAAGGCAGAGTACAAATTCCACCAATTGGATGTGCATAGACAATTGTTTTTATCTGGACAGAACTAAAGATTTCAGAAGTTCACATCAGCTGTTTGTCTCCTTTTCAGACTCTATGAGGGACCTTCCAGTTTCTAAAGTCACACTATCTCACTGGATTTCCAGTTGCATTTCATTTGTCTATTCCTCCTGTGGTAAAGATCTTTCTTTCAAAGTGAAAGCTCATTCTACCAGGGCTGTGTCTACCTTGGTAGCTTTTCAGGCTAAAATCCTAATAGACAACATTCGTGCTGCAGCAACATGGATTTCACCCCACACATTCATTACTCACTACAAATTGGATATGGCTTCTAAGAACAGGTCTTCCTTTGGTTCCACAGTACTCAGGAGCATTTTCCAATTAGCCATCCAAGATGAAGGTGCTAGGGAAGCTGTCCCAAGTGTAAGAATGAAGGTGAGATAGGACTTCAGAACATAAAGAAGTTATGTACTTACCATAACGTTCGATGTTTGTAGTCCATCTTGTCCTTCATTCTTCTGAACCCTCCCTCCTGCCCCCTCCTTGAGGACCCGGGGGTAGAGTGCCTACTGCTTTTTTGTTAGTCCTTTCGATTTGGTTTGTTCTTTGTCTCTGTATTTTTCTCCTTGCAGCAAACAAGATGTGGGGAATGTTAGTGATGCATGATGGGATACCTCCTAGCCATGAGCCAACCAGAAGTTTTTGAGCTACAGTATGGCCGAGTCGAAGCTGAGGTTCAGCTCCGGTCCCAAGTGTAAGAATGAAGGGCGAGATGAACTACGAACATCGAACGTTATGGTAAGTACATAACTTCTTTTTTGCCTCCCCTCCACAAAACCACGTTGATGTAGATCTATCAATTGTGGCATCACCTTTGCCATTCTTTTTAGCTGTTATAGAATAAACACTTCATACTCATGGCTTAGTATTGAAATTGGCCTGTATGAAACTGGATCCGATGGATCTTTACCCTCTTTAGGTATTGCAGCTACCACTGCTTTCTTCCAGGATGTTGTTACTTCTCCTGCTGTTAAAATACTGTTAAAACAAAACCTTCCAGGTCTTTATCAGTTTTACCATTCGCCAATTTTTCACCCCCGAGAGCTGCTTTGCTGGGAAACTTTTTGGATCCATATACTCAAGAACTGAGATTTTTAGCAACAGTCAGTAACTGGAACAGTTCAAACTAGCTAGCTCACCACCAATAGAAGTGATGATTCTATTAGCTTACTTTAAATTGTATTAAAAAGAAATAACTCCTAGTCTTTTTCCTTTTTAACTGTTTTATACCATCAGACAACATAAACCCAAAGTTATGTAACAGAAACTGGACTCCAGCAGGATACTGTTCATGTGTTTATAGGTGTATACCAGGTTAATGACCACTAGGGCCTTTATAAGCCTCTGTCCATCAGAGACGTGGATGCTAGACCAGGGGTGAATTTTCGATTTCCCATCAGATAGTCTAAGTTATGCATAAATAGGCTCCTATTAGGAGTTTATGGAGGAACTTTGTTTCACATAGATGGGGAGGCTGTTCCAGAGAAAAGGAATTCTCTGAGATCCATATCTGCCTCTCCAGCATGTTCTATTTATGTTGCTGGCAAAATGTAGGTCTTTAGTTCTAGTAGGTCTGATGCTGTTTGTTTTGAGGATGTGCCAAAGGTTCATCATGTGTATGCCAGGAATAGATCACCTGTCAGTAGTCTGTAAGAGACTGAGTATAGAGATAAGGCTTTGAGGTAACCCACATAAGACATTGTGTTTATGTCCTGTATTTCTGTAAGGAGCCTTTGTGGATGCTTCAGTTGCTGCATGTGTCTGGTCAGGTACATACTGAAGGGGGCATTATACTCAATGATGGATCTGATGAGGGCTGAGTATAGTGGTGCAATGTCTTCCCTGGACCTAGATGCCATGCAATTACTTACAAGCTGAGAAACAAAGAAGGATTTCCTTACTACCTCAAATACATGTTGGTTGAAGGCCACATTATGTCTACATCTGTTCGCTGATGCCTGACTAGTGGGTCAACTCTTAGGGGTGTTTCATTGATGAAGTAGTTTCCTGGGATGGCTGACTTCACAAAAGGTACTATAATGCATTTCTTTGCATTGAGTTTAAAGCCATGGCATCAGTCATGTGCCTGCTAGACTCTCTTGTAAGATATTAGTGTCTTTTGGGGATTCTGTGACTGCTTCCAGTTTGTATTCATCTGCAGACTTGTCAGCCAAGAGGCCTTTGACATTAGCCTTGATGTCTGAAAAGTAGCCTTTTACCTCACTGCCTAGTCAAGCAGTTACTCTTACCAGCATGCTTGGCTAGACACAGCTTTTCTTATGTTAGGAGACCAGTGGGCTGCAAGTCTGACTAGTGAGTGGGCTACAGTAAAGCTAGTAGGGGAAAGCATTTTATATTCACATGACATCTGTTAGGTTTTGTTTCATCTACTTTACAAGGGTCCTTGCAGTTCCCTTCCCACAACAAACCTGGCTACATTCCACATCTTGTAAGCTCTGAAAATCTTGCTAGTAGTAACTGTAATCCCATGCAGTTACATAAAGAACTTACTGCAAAAATGGATGTTTGAGTGTATTGCTGTTTCAGTACAAGTTTCCTCCCGTTATCCCCTCTTATTTCTCCTGAGTCTCCTTGAGGCTGGGGTGGGGTACCCCTCTGTTCCTTTTTGCCTTTTCCCATCTAAGCTCTCACGTGAACCAATTTTCACAGAGCCTCAAGCCTGCTTATGTCTGGATAGACTTGGAGGAGCCTTGGTTCCCCAGGTCTTTCAACCTCCCTGAATTCTTTCTCAGGACATAGTTGTATGGATCCTACTTTAGATCAGGTGTTGGCACAGGAACTGGGAAAGGACTTCTTCCCTGGCTGAATTTTGGGGAAGAAAGAGCTGAAGATGGCATAGGTGGATGTATGCTTTATATTGGGCACATGATGACACCTCAGAGACATGGGGCATCCTTTTGACTTGGGGAGGGGTACTTAACTCTGAAAGTCAAGCCATACATTGGGAATTCTGTGACAGAAGTCTCAGGAAAAATAAAGTGTTACTGGTACAGTGATCCACTCAGACTTTTAATGTTTTGGTAAGTGCCTTGCACGGTTATACTATGACACTGACTTCTCTAATTTCCTTGTGTCTGTACAGTCAATGCATGTGTCGCCATTTCTTGGATGACACTCCACAAGGTGCTTCTAGTTTAGGGGAAAGCCAGATTTGAGGGCCAGGGTTAGAATGGAAGATCTAAAATGCAGACTAGAGATCAGAACACTGCTGGGGCAATAGAAAATAAAAAAATAAGTGAGCATACTAATAAATAAAAATGAATAAAATGCTAGTGGTGTAAGTAATGAAGTCTAAAAAGTATTAAAACAGGAACATGCCAAGTACATATTGTGTAGCAGCTGTCCAGCCTTGTAGGTCACAGGGAGAGTGGTGTAAAACTGCTGTTGGTGCTGCTGATGCTAGAATAGCACCCCATCACCATATTGTGTTCTTTGTGTGTGGTTGTGTGAACATGTTTGTGTGTATATATGCATATGTGTATATTATGTACATGCAGTCCTCACTGCATATGCAGTTACTCCTGTTTCTTCCAATGCAATATAAACACACACACATACACACACACAGACACCTATATTGCACTGGGAAAAATTGTAACGTGTTGATGCATAAAGAGTCAGGTTTTTTTATATGTGCTTACCAAACGCCTCCTGTTCTGAGATGAAATGTCATGTTCTTTGCTGGTTGGTATTTATATATATATATCACATTCGAGTTTACGCATACATATGTAGTGCCTTCAGTTTGCTGTGCATGCCCAGGATGCCATGTTGGAAGCTTGTTTCCCGTATTCTGTTAGGAGACACAGTCCCTGGTCCATAGCCAGTTTGATAAACATTTTCTGATGAATGTTTGTGGTCGAATTGCTAATTTTGTAAAGTGCAAGTATTATGTTCATGCTTTGATGTAATTGCTCTGGGTGCATAGTAATAGAGAAATGAGAAGGTTCAGTTGATTTGTGAATTTGAATATTCCTTTTTCTCTGATGCCGTGCAAGCTGGCATTAGTATTTTTTTGGAATGTTTGAGTGAGGAATAACTTTTGTGCAATTTTATTTCTTAGAACTGAAATTCTTCTCATCCTGCTAACAACAGAGTCCCCTCATACCCTTCCGCACAAAATGTTGAGCTGGTCCAGGCTGTCCTGTCTCCCATCTCCTTTGTCAATGCCTTCAGCACACAGGGTTGTCATTGTTAGAAAAGTCAGGACCAAAACTTGTAGGCACTGCAGATGCTAGTAGGAATAAAAGTTATCCTTCTGTCATTGAAGTTGTAAAGTGTTGGTAATGCTTAGGACATTTTTAATGTGCTTGCCTCATTCATGTAAATTACTGACACACTGCAGAACTCTGTGGTGGATCATATAGGTGATAAAATATTCTTTCCAATATACCCTTTTCGTGAAGTCATGCATTTAGCTCACACTGAGAGCTGCAAAAAGGTTTGGAATGTAGCTAGAATATGCCTGGGTGGGGGGTGGGGAGTCAACAGAAGGTTGTCTGAGTTACATACTGAGACAATTTTTTACTGTCTGTCTTGAAACATTTAAGGGGATATCTCATCAACCTTTCTGTACATAAAGTATCACTGACGAGCAAACATGTGGCTAGCAAAATAGCCAAGAGTCTGCTGTTTTGCTTCTTTTTTTAGCTGAACTGGCCGTTTTCCTTACAGGTAATTTAAATCTTACCAAGCAAACATAGCAATTCAGAATTTTATGATCTGAGCAATAGCTAAAATAAAAAAAATGATCTTTAATTACTAATACTAACTTACAGAATACAGCCACCATTATAAGTAACTCAGTTTCTAAATGTTCAGCAATGTCTGTACAAATGTACAGGGGGGAGGATGACATAATGGTTAAGGTGTTTACCTTAAAGACACAAGCTGCAGGGTTTGATTCTCACATGGGGTAACTGGCTAGGCTTCAAATGGCCCAAAATGGCAGTTAGCCTAGTACTAATCTATGAACCTATGAACCTAAATGGTCCTTTAGCTTTGTCTTTCCTTGGCCAATAGTTAATGTACAAATGCTTGCTGATTGCATGCTGTCAGTATGTAGCTCATTTGAGATTCTTCGTGCTTTACATCTGACAGATTGGTAAAGCAAGTTATCCTCAAAAATGTTTTCCATCTCTAGTGTACTTGAAACATAAATACTGCTTTTTCCTCAGTAGCTAGAATTTGTATTACTGTTTTAATCATACACGTGCCTTATGTTTTGAAGTATATGTATTTTTATTTGGATTTATTGTTTTTTCTAATGTAGTTAAGGTACTGACATACTTCAAATATTAGTGTCTTTGTATAAAGCAGACTAGAAATGTTACTTTATTAATGTTTACATGTCATGTGAAAGAATGGAAACAGAGAAAACTAGCTGTATTTAGAAAAATAAAATAGGAACATTCTAAATGGTCAGTATGTTGGCAACTGTCATTCCTTTCCTAACACTTCAAAAGGCAACCCTACATGCAGGCTCAGTCAACCAACTCGAGATTTTGCTTCTAGCTAACGGGATTATGGGAGTTAACATTTAGCAATTAAAGTCTTGTTTCCTTAGCATTTATGTTACAAGCATGGTTGGCTGCCTCTGTGGGGCTGGACCTCAGTAGTCTCCATAAAAGGAAAACTATTCCTCTGTGTAGGTTTTACCAGTGTAAGTAGAAAGGTCTTTCTTTTCGGAATTAGAAAATAGACCTGTTTTATAGAAAGAACCCAAAGCACATCCATTTCTAGTATGTTTTACAGGACATCACACATATGTCGTGCCTAGTCCAGTGACCATTGTCTTGGAAAGTGCAATGTAATGTAATGTAATGTATGGCTCTCCAGAATTTGCAATCAGATCAAATTACAGCCCACAACACCTTCCAGATGTTCCACAGGATAAAGCATGCAGATTCAGTCCAGTTTTATTACAAAGCACTACTACTATTGCCTCTCCCTTTTTTTTATATTTGATAATACATAATTTCTCAGTTATCGTTTCATTAAGTATGTTTTCAATTGCATGACATAAACAAGTTTCACTGTGCTGCAGAATACCTGGAAGGTAGCTCATTTCAAGTTTGCTGCAGGTGGGAACACTAGAGTTTCCCGTTCATTGCAGTGTTGCAGATGATGATAAATAATCCTTCAGCAGTTTTGAATATAATCCCAAAAATTATCCTTTCCCAAAGTACTGCAGAATGTTATTAACTGCAGTCTCTGTCTTGCATGTTGCAGCATAGAACCATTCCCCTTCTCCCTACTTTAGAATACCATGCATGACTTTTTTTATTGTAGGATAAAGTGCATTCTGAATATACATGCTCAAGCATGTACGCTCACGCGCGCACACACACACACACACACACACACACACACACACACACACACACTCGCGCGCAATACGCGCACATGCACACACAAAACACTTATTCACAGGCAGAAGTGGATGCACTGCACAGTTGAAGCCTCAGTATGCAAAACTGAATGAAGTGAGTTCTATCTTTAATAACTAACAGAACTATATATTTCAGGCATTGGGACTTCTTGGTCAATAAAACTTTTTGAGGCTGCTTTGTCCCCTGACTTTAATCAAGATACTTCTTATAAGACTGCAAGTGTGATTGCTGGATTTTTCTACTCCTACCTCCTTCAGCAATAATTTCATGACTTTTATTTTTGCTATATGTTTCTTCTCCTTGGTGCTGTGGGCTTAGGCCTGCACACTGCACAACTTTGAAACCTCTGCTCAAAGAGTGCACCTGCAGTAGGATTGCTTTCACAGATAGGTATACACAATGTGTCATTTGCCTAGAAAGAGGCCCTGAGCTGTGTGGGTTGTATCCTGCCATGGATATAACAGCTGGCCAGCTTCCAAAGCTTCACTGCACCTTCCACACACCCAAACTAGCTAGAGCTGAGCTAATCAAAATACAAAGCTGGACTTGAAGCCTTTCAGAGCTTTACTGCTGCCAAAGAATATTCTTGAGAATCGATGGTCGGCTTGTGATTTCTTTAGCTGGGCACCCTTTGGTGGAAAAAAAAATCTCCATTTTCTTATTTTTTACTGATGCTTTATTACTTTCCTCTTGTGGAAAGTTATTTTAAAGCTAAGAATGTTGTGTTTTAACAGATTGTGTCGAGTGTAATATACATTTATATGTAGCACTTGTTTCTGTCATTTTAAGAGTAATATTACCTAACTGATAAGCTATTTTCGGTGGAGAAATTGTGTTTATTTTCACTTTGTAGGGTTACTGTCGCATTTGAAAGTGCTTTTTACTGTGTTTTTCTGTAAAAAAAAAAAAAAAAAAAAAAAAAGTAATTTTTGTGAACTGCGAGGTACTGGCATTGTTGCTTGTTTCCCCCCAGGATGCAGGCATAATTTTCAGCTTGACCGTAGAACAGATTCACTCCATGGTCGGTCCTTCTTTCAGACACAAAAAGAAAACGTTAAGCAAACAGCCTTTGCCACCACAGCAGGCAAGCAATTTGCCTCAGCCGCAGGTGGGTGACTCTGCTGCGGCCATTTGTTGTACCTCAGACTACTTATCTTTTACCCTGGATTTTGTGTCAAAATGTTGTGCCCACCCCAGGGGAAGCAGCAGCCACCATTAGTAGCACAGCGTGTCCCATTTTTCCTGTCAAAAAAAAAAAAAAAAAAAAAAAACAGAGAACCAAGCATGCATCTACTCCTCACTTTTCTTTAGATAGGAATAGTTTACTGGGATTGGCTCAGGGTTTGATTCAGGCTGTTGATCCTTCTTGTAAAGTAGTTTCCTGTAAAAGAAAGAGGGATGCCTCCTTTCCTGAACAGAGTCAAGATTCTGAATCTGAACACGAAGGTTCAGGAACAGAGTCACAATTTTGTCCTCAGACATCAGGCCATCTTCGGGAGCGGGTTCGAGTGAGCTGGGTGGGACCCCGGTTCCGAGGTTATCCTTTTCAGTTCCGGGCTCCCATCCCTCTTTGGGCGGACCTGCTTTCCATGCAATGGAGAGGGCTCTTGCTTCTGGAAGCATTCCGCCGACGTCAGAACCCCAGATTTCTCCTCCTGAGCTACAGCTGCCACAGGCCACCTCGCCGGGACACCGGGCAGGGAAGCCGCAGCAATCCCCTGTACAGGGTACCCACTCTTCTGAGTTCTCCTCAGAAGCCCCCACTGAGGAGCCCTCACGGAAGAGATCATGCAAAAGGAAGCATGTAGACTCGCCTGAGGAGTCTTTAACAGAGGACATGGATTTCGATGATGGTGAAGCGTCCCCACGGTCACCCCCTGATCATGTCTCCTTCGGAGACATCCTCGAAATGCTGAAACAGAGGGGTGACTGGAAGCCCACTAATCCTTCTTCTGAGGAGTCCATGTTCCTGCAGGCTTTCCGTGCCCAGCCTTCTACCTCTTGGGTGCAGACAAGCTAGTTCAGCTCATGGTGCAGTGCGCCTGGAAGAACCCTGATTCTGTTGAGGCGATCCCTCAGAGACCCAACAAGATACTTTCTCCACCGGAGGAAAACCCACATTGGTCCAGAGGTTTACAAGTCAATGCTATGGTGGTGGTGGTGGTCACAAAAAAGGATCTAGCTGAAGAGTCCAACTGACCACCTACCCAACAGAATCCCAGGCCATGGACAGATTGGGGAAGCGAGCCTTTGCATCTGTGAAATTTGCCATATGGTCTCTGAACTACATTTTACAAGGCTCCACAGAGACTTGATCTCTGAACTCTGTGGAACACTCGCAGGACAGGTGTCTGATGAGATAAGGGACAAAGTTGCCTCGCAGCTCTCAGCCCTGGAATCTATCTCTAACTCATCCATGAGGTTGCTTTCACACGCAACCGAAGGGGCGGCTAGAGCTGCGGGTTCAGGCATCGTTATGAGACATCATGCCTGGATGCGCATTTGTGACCTTGCGGATCCCTTCAAGTCTTCCTTCTTGAATGCTCCCATCAAAGCATCTTCCCTGTTTGGCTCCAAGGTAAAGGGCACTCTGGCCAGGTGTAAGCATGACGGTAAGACCCTGTCTGCCATAGGTCTACATTTTTCCAACCCTCAATGTTCCTTTTCCAGGAACCAGAGGAGTGGGAAGATGTGGCACAAAAAATCTCAGGGTCATTTCCGTGCCACAAGTGGTGATACCCCCAGGGGCAGAGGGGAGTAACAATTCTGGAAGACTCCCCTATTGAGGCAGAGGGGGTCCACATAACCAAGGCCCCAGAGACTCCTTCTCTGGGCAGCCTTAGCAGCGCTCCTGAAGAGTGGCCCAATTGCTTTCCTCTGGAAGCAGTTGTGGGTAATTTCTCTCTGCACCAAGCTGCCTGGCACTCTAGTACCACCGATCGTTGGGTGCAGAATATCATTACCAGAGATTACACCATTCCCCATATCACTTATCCGAAACTTCCAACGAAACCTCCCGATGTTCCACCCAGTCAGAGGGAAGAGAAGCAGCTTCAGAAATAAAATAGCTATATCAAGAGTCATCCAACTAGTCCCACCAGACCAATGCAGATCCAGATTTTACTCAAGATTCTTTTTGGTGCCAAAAAGACGGGAATGGAGACCTATTCTGGATCTCAGCAGTTTGAACAAGTCAGTTTCCCAAACCAAATTCTGGATGGTCACGGTTCAGTCCATTCTCCCTTTTCTAAGGGAGGGTGATTGCATATGCTCGATAGATCTCCAGGATGCGTATTACCACATCAAAATGAACAAACGCTCCAGAAGTCTACTTTGCTTCTGGCTAGGAGCCAATCATTACCAGTTCTGTGCCTTGCCATTTGGTCTCTCTACAGCCCCCAGAGTGTTCACAAAGTGCATGGCAGTGGTTACACCTCACTTGCAGCAGATAGATTTCATCGGAGCAGTCTTCGACACCCCATCCTGTCTGGTGTCACTCTCAGCTCACAGACTCCAGAGATTGAGGCTTCAGCTCTGGGTGATGCTCTTTCAAAGCAAAGTCTCGGCAAGAGAGGTTCTTCAGGTCCTAGGTTCCATGGCAGCTTCCATACCAATAGTGCCTCTTGAGAAACTGCAAATGTGAATTCTCCGATGGCTTCTCTCTCAGTGGTTCCCAAACCATCACCCTCTATGGTTTCCGAATCAGATAACCAACTCTTGCAAGCAGGACCTTCTTTGGTGGATGAGGCCAGACACAGAACTTTGGAGCTGCCCATTCCAGCCACCTCAGCCCAAGGCCATTGTGACCACGGATGCTTCCCCGATAGGGGGGGGGGCATTTCCAGGGAAAGACAGTCCAAGGTGCATGGTCCACGTTGGGAGACCAACCTGCATATCAGTGTTCTAGAACTGAGAGCGATGCTATTAGCGTTGCAAGCATTTCAACCGGTTCTCCCTTTTGGAATGATTGCAGTTCAGTCAGACAGTATGTCAGTTGTCTGGTATATCAACAAGCAAGGAAGAACCAAGTCCTACCCCTGTATTGAGAGGCCATGAGAATTTGGCAGGGGGTGATAGCTTCCAAACAATTTCTTATAGCAACGCTTATTCCTGGGAGCTCCAACATGATTGCAGACAAGTTGAGCAGATGTATTCTCTTACCCAACGAGTGGTCTCTCAATCCTGAAGTAGCGGCAGAAATTTTCCGCTGTTGGGGCCAGACTTGCTGAGACCTCTTCTCCTCCACATCAGACAGCAAATGCAGCAGCTGTTTTGCCCTATTCCCCCCAAAGGGGGAGTCCCCGAGGGACTCTCTGAATCACAACTGGCCCACGGGACTTCTTTATGCCTATCCGCCTATTCCTCTGATTCCACAATTCATAAAGCTATTCGGTTGAAATGCCAAGTGATCCTAATAGCCCCCTTTTGGCCTCGACAGGTTTGGTTCCCCTTCCTTCGGCCTCATCTGTTGTATCCACTATGGATTCTGGACCCTCTTCCAGACCTGATTTCTCACCCCCAAGGGTTGAGTCACCCGAATCTGTCCAGTCTCAAGCTGACAGCTTGGTTTCTCCACTTATGTTAGTTGCCAGGCAGGATGATCTCACCTCACCTCTTTGTGACATTATTTTGGCCTCTCATAAATCATCCACCAGAAGACTATATCAGGAGAAATGGAAAAGGTTCTCTAGTTGGTCAAAGGAAAAGATGCTAGATCTATATTCGGCTCCAGTCACAGCAGTCTTACAATATCTGTCTTAAGGTTTTGAAGATGGAGCCGCAGCCTCTACCATACAAGTACATCTGGCGGCAATTTCATATTACCATAATGGGCTGGATGGTACTCTTCTCATATCACTGCTTTTATGTAAAACTTTTCTCAATGGAATTTCTCACATTAGATCTCCAATCAGACAGCCTATAGAGCCATGGAACCTCACGTTAGTTCTTCAGTCTGACTCAAACCCCCTTTGAACCTGCAGCGAAATGCGGCCTCAAATTCTTGTCATGGAAATCTCCCTTCTTGGTAGCCATCACGTCAGCCAGATGAATTTCAGACATTTGTGCGCCAAAAGACCCTATCTAATCTTCCACAGGACAGAGTATCACTCCGGACGAACCCATCCTTTCTTCCCAAAGTTGTTTCTGACTTTTCCGTCAATCAGTCTATTGACCTACCAGTATTTTTTCCAGGAGAATACTGCCTACATTCCTTGGATGTACACAGGCAATTAAGATTTTATTTTAGACAGGACCAAAAGAATGCATAAGACTGACCAACTTTTCATTTCTTTTTCTGAGTCTAGAATGAGAAATTCTGTCTCCAAGGTCACTTTATCAAAATGGTTAAGGGACTGCATGCGTTTCACTTGTTCATTTGCAAAAGAACTTATGCCACAGAATATTAAAGCCGATTCCACTAGCTCTATGGCAACTTCTGTAGCCTTCCATTGCAGAGCTTCTGTGGATGACATTTGCATAGCAGCCACTTGGGCTAAACCCCACACTTTTATCAGTCATTACAAATTGGATGTGGTCTCCAGAGGGAGAGCTGCCTTCAGCTCAATGGTACTCAGGAACATTCTTCCATAAGGGCCTCCCAAGGATCTCAAGGTAGCTGGGGATTCTGTCCCATCAGTGATGAATGGAAATAAGATTAACAACATCAGATAAAGAAGATGTTCTTCATGTTTCACTGTTGCAGTCATCACATTTGGGTTATCCCTGCCAGGGTAGCTCTCAGTCAGCCCAAATACCAGAAGCTTAGTATTTCTGCATCAGTTGCTGTCACTTCACGACTGACGTCAGGTCATCAGTTGTATAAAGTAAGGCAGCCGATGCCATTACATCAGTCTTTCTTGCCGAGGAGCCCGAAGCAGAAGCAGTTCACATGAGTGCCGGTCGGCCACTACCTCAGTTCGTTTTCCGAACTGAAGCCGAAGTCTTCTAAAGCTAAGTACCCCATTGGGGATCCTTTTTTCTTGCTCTAACTGATGTCAGAAAAAGTTAACAATTGTCTCGCCTGTGGAAAGCAAATACCACACCGAGACTTTCATTCTTACTGCGTCACTTGCTTAGGCCCAGACCACGACATCCCTCGCTGTAGTTTTTCTGCTTTGTTCAATGCCAGAACTATTCATCGTTGGGCCCTTATTGTAGTTTGCTATTTTCGCTCTCAGCCCTCGAATTCCGATATGGCTTTGGTAAGCCATCTGACAGCAGATCTTCCGAAAAAATGTAAGGATAAAGACAGAGACAGATCGCACAGGTCCAAACCTACCAACAGTGCTTCTATTAAGCTAGTCATCAGTTCTCCGGTCCTCAGTGAGGCACTTTCGCAGCCCTTAATGCCTGCTTCTGTGGATTTGCAGGCCGCTACCAAGACCCTTTCGGAGTCTGGTATGCCGCAAAACTCTTCATCGACTAAGGATCTTGCGGATGTGTCTACATTGGATGGGACCGGAGACAACTTCTTTCGCGTCTACTGTTCTTTCGAAAACTACCAAGTTTTTAAGGCACAGGGTACAAACCACACCCAAGAAACCGACGACCCAAACTCAGGCACCTGCTTCCTTGCCTCAGTCTCAAATACTTAAAATGGTGGAAGTCCTTATAATGCTGATCAGGTGAAGCCAAGCTACCCCTTCCTAAAGAAAAAAAGATTTGTCCCCAGTAGTTGTATCGGAACAGGAGTCCAGTGACTCTGATGCATCTGAATATGAAGACATGCAACCCCCTCTCTGCTTATGAGGATTCTGATGCAGAGGAATCCATTCCTTCAGCCTTTCCTCCCGAGGACTTTTCCTTTGGGAAAACCCTACATACTTTAAGGGAGCATTTCCATTGGGAATGTCAGGACTACCCTCAGTCTAAAAAGAGACTCAGGGAATTCTTAGATCTTCCACAGCACAGACCCTTGGCCATTTCTCCTGCCCTGGATGTTGTGGATGATGTTTTCATGGAATCCAGTTTGACTCCTGACACCCTCCCTCCTGCTCTCAGGAAAACTGACAGGTATTATAGAGTCCCTGACTTGCACAAATTTCTTTTCACAAATCCTACTGCTGACCCTGAGGTTATTTCTCAAGGGCCTAAAGGAATTAAAGCAACTTCTGCTAAGAATCCAACCCCCTCAGATAGGGATTCCAGAGCATTAGACAGATGGGGTAAAAAAGTATACACCTCTGCTACTCTTGCTATTAGAGCACTAAATTGTCAGTTCCATATGCTAAAATTTCAGCAACATACCATGGAACTCCTCAAACAAAAAATATCATCTTTTCCTGCTTGTGCAGAGAATAGAGTTACAAGAGTTAATGCATTCTGCAAGTCAAGTAACTAAGCACACCTTACACTGTGGTTTTGATGCTCTAGAAGCATCTTGCAGGGCAGCAGTCACTGGTTTTGTCCTTAGAAGGCATGCATGGCTTAAGGAACAGCCCTTGTCAGACCATGTCACATCCAAATTATTGGATGCACCCTTGCACAAAGACAGCATTATTTGGCACCAAGGCAGAGGAGGTCTTAAAAAAGATGGAAGAAAAAGCTAAATCTATGCAGACATTTAAGGATTTCCTGCAGGTCCAGCCACCCAGGTTCAGTAGGCATTGCCTCTCCAAACACTGGTCCTTTCCTGCCCCCTTCAGGTCAGTTCAGCCCAGACCCCGGGGAAGCAGACCCCCTAGACAACAGCCACAGGGAATGCAGAGATCAAAGCAATGGAGTTCCTCCACTTCAAAACGAGGGAGTGCTAAGCCACCCCCCTCTTGGCAAGAACTCACAATGACTCTCCACTTCCACCCCCTCCCTCTGCCCACCTGCACTTGCCCCAGGAGGAAAACTCTCCTTCCACGCAAGCACCTGGACCACCATTACCAACGACCGCTGGGTCCTCAACATAGTTTCCCAGGGATACACATTTTCTTTCCACACTCTACCAACCCCAAAAGGGTTCTCATATCTTCCTCCAAACCAGTGGGCAGAGGCCAAAAAGTAAGTAATTTCCCTGCTGTCTATGAGGGCAATAGAGCACGCTCCTGCAAAACAGATAGGCCAAGGTTTCTACTCCAGACTCTTCCTGGTACCCAGAAAAGAGGGCACCTGATGCCCCATCCTCGATCTATCCATTCTAAACACCTTCCTGGTGATAACAAAATTCAAAATGCTTACCCTCCAGCAACTACTACCTATGTTCTCCAAGAATGCTTGGTTAGCCACCCTAGACCTAAAAGAGGCCTACCTCTACATCCCAATCAGGGAATCATGCAGGAAATATCTACGTTTCAGGGCATGATCTCTGCACTTTCAGTTCTCTGCACTTCCCTTTGGCTTATCTACTGCTCCCAGAGTTTCCACAAAATGCCTGGCTCCTGCCATTGCTTTTTGCAGACAAAGAAGTATTCAAATTTACCCATACTCAAGACGACTGTCAAATTCAGGCAGACAGTCGGGAAAAGCTGCTCAAGCACCTGGCCTTTCTAAAGGCCCTACTGTCCTCCCTAGGGTACACTATCAATGAAAAAAATCCAAACTAGTACCCACCCAAAAGATTATACTCCTGGGAGCAAGCCTGGACACAGCATCCCAGATGGCATCCCTTACACCAGAAAAGCAAACTTACCTGACAGCCTGTTTCTCTCATCTAGCCACCAGACCCCAGTTATCCGCAAGAAAAATCCTGCAAGCTCTGGGGTTTATGGCATCTTGCATTCTACTTATTCCATATGCTAGACTGCATATGAGGAAACTTCAGTGGTACCCAAAAAGCCTTTGGTGTCAACACTCTCAAGACCTGGAAACTCTTATACCAATGATACCTTGCCTAAGGAAAGATTTTCTATGGTGGGCAGCAGCATGCTACCACAACAAAGGACTACCCTTCTCACTACTCCATGCCGCCCAGACCCTCATCACAGACTCACCACACCAGACTATGCCTGGGGTGCACACCTGGACAGCAGGTGGATACAGGGCCAATGGAGCCCGCATCAAATACATCTGCACATCAACCAGAAAGAGATGTTAGCTGTTCAGCATGCATTGACAGCTTTCAGGCCCCTTCTCTCCCCAGGGGCTCTACTGATCAAAACAGACAACACCACTGTGATGCGGTATGTCAACAAGCAGAGAGGGACTCACTCCTACCCTCTATACAGGCTGGCCATAACCCTTTGGCACACAGCCTCAGCCATGCAGTTACACCTCTTAGCACAATTCCTGCCAGGCTCTCTAAACTCTCTGGCAGACAACTTAAGCAGAAATCTTCTGGACCCACACGAGTGGCAGCTGGACCAAAGAACCTTCACCCTAGTAACTCAGAAATGGGGCACCCCGAAGGTCGACCTCTTTGCTTCCTACTCCAACCATCAGCTCAGCAAGTTCTGCACCCGGGAGCCTCACTGCAGGGCCTGGAAAGTGGATGCCGTATCCTTCCAGTGGGTCAACCTCTCAGTCTATGCTTTTCCCTCACTACCTCTCAGTACCAGGGTACTGCTCAGAATAAGGGAGGAAAACCCGAGGACAATTCTTATTGCTCCAGACTGGCCTCACCAGCACTGGTACCCACTGCTGCGCAGCCTGTCCCCGCTACCACCATGGCATCTCCCTCAGATCCCAACCCTCCTAACCCAGAGGGAAGGAGAATTCATGCATCCCCAATTGCAGATGCTTAATTTGGCAGCCTGGCTTAGTCTCTGACCACTGAGCAAGCTGCCAATGTCAGTAAACAGGTTCTAGATGTTATACGTGAGGCCAGACGCCCTAGCACTAGAAAGTCTTATGCTGACAAATGGAAAAGGTTCTGCACTTGGATCCAGGCTAATGGAGCCGATACGGTACAGACCTCCGTACCTCTCATCCTGGATTACCTATCTGGCCTACTACACAGTGGTCTCTGTTTCCCCTATTAAAATTCATGTCTCTGCTATCTGCTCATTTCAACACTGAGCAACCACTTTTCTCACACCCTCTCATCAAACAGTTCCTAAGAGGGGCTAGCAACTTGAGGCCACTCAGAAGAGCACCTACCTCAGCTCGGCATCTAAACTTTGTGTTGGAAAAGCTTACCCTACCCGCCTTTGAACCAGCAGCATCAGCAGAGTTAAAGTTTCTCTCCTGGAAGACAGCCTTGCTTCTTGCCATCACTTAAGAGAGAAGAGTATCCGAGCTACAAGCACTCATGGCTGTAGAGCCCTTCATCATCTTCCATGCTGACAGGGTGTCCCTCAGGACTAACCCAGCCTTCATGCCAAAAGTTGTGTCCAGTGAAGCTCTCAACCAATCCATTCATTTGCCCACCTTTTTCCCTAACCCACAAAACAAGGGAGAAAGGATACTCTACTCTCTAGATATGCACAGACAGCTCAGATTCTATCTAGACAGTACTAAATCATTCAGAAAGACTGATCAATTGTTAGTCAGCTTTGCTGTAGGAGCATAGGGCAAAGCCATATCCAAACAAGCCATTTCCAAATGGGTAGCACACTGCATCCATTTCTGCTACAAGCAACATGGGAAACCTCCCCCTCAGGGGGTCAGGACTCACTCTACCAGAACAGCCTCTACCTCTGCAGCTTTCCTCAGAGGAGTCCCTACTGGGGACATCTTGGAGGCTGCAACATGGACATCTGTTCACACCTTCACCAAGCATTACCACCTGCCTATATTTTCCAAATCCAGGGCAGGCTTTGCCACTGCAGTCTTGCAGGGCATCCTAGCCAACCCCTAGTCTTCTTGACTGCCTCCACCCTTTTTCTCAGCTTTGGGAATCAACCCAAATGTGATGACTGCAACAGTGAAACACGAAGAACATAACACAGCTGTGTACACTTACCATAAATGTAGATGTTCGAATGTATTCACTGTTGCAGTCCTGGTTTCCCTCCCTCCATCCCCCTTTTCTCTCTGTGTCTCTCTCTCTCTCTCTCCCCCTACAAGGAACTTTTTGGTATTTACTTTTTACTGGTGGGGTGCTTCCACCATATACTGGCGTCCACTTGGGGGCTCCTGGCAGTTAGGACAAGAAAAACTGATGTAATGGTGTTGGCTGCCTTACTTTATACTACTGACGACCTGATGTCAGTCCTGAAGTGACTGCAACTGACGCAGAAATACTAAGCCTCTGGTTTTCGGGCCAACTGAGGTCTACCCTGGCAAGGATAACCCAAATGTGATAACTGCAACAGTGAATACACTCGAACATCTACATTTATGGTAAGTGTACACAACTGTACTTTGTCTTACCATAACGTTCCATCTGTGTTATTGATCTTCTTTCATTCATTTCTTCCCACCCTCCTTCCCACGCCAAAGGCTCCTGGTGGATACTTTGGGTCCAAGTGCTGTCTTAGGGCATTTGCGCAGCAATGGCCTCTGCTTTACTTGTATAACATGGGCAAACTCGATCTGAGGTAACAGGGAGAAGGGCATTGTGGGTAGAAGCTTAGCTCAAGAGTTTTTGGCTTGCCAAGCTTGGTATTAGGCCAACTCGGTTCTGAGGGATTGGAACCAAACCCATCAGTGAGGAATGAAAGAAGATCAACACAGATGGAATGTTATGGTAAGACATAACTTGTTTTAGTCACCTTCTATTCATCCAGATTTCGTGTTTGTGTGTCTGGATCACATTGTCAGTTCTTATTTCTCTGCCTTACCCTTTGGACTATCCACTGCACTAAGAGCGTTCACAAAGTGCCTAGGTCCAGTTATATCTTATTGCAGGCTACAAGGTATCCACTTTTTTTTTTTGTTTTTAGACAGCTTTGTAGAGTCCTTTTCAAATTGTCAGGAGTCTCTCTCTCTCTCGTGTGGGAGAAATCTCTTGCACAAGCTAGGATTCCAAGAGAACATTCAAAAGTCTTTCTTGACTCCCTCACACAGGATTGTGTTTCTGGGATCTCAACTAGACACTCCAGTTCTAATCTCTCTTGTGTGGGAGAGATGTGTTGCACAAGCTGGGATTCCAAGATAACATTCAAAACTCTTTCTTGACTCCCTCACACAGGATTGTGTTTCTGGGATGCCAACTAGATGCTTTAGTTCTAAAAGCTTTTCTTTCACAGGGAAAAAAAAAACTTTATTTAGATCTATTTCTAAGGTTTTCCACACAGACTTCAGTCAGTATGAGGGAATACCTCAGGATTTTTGGGTCTAATGGCATCTTTGATTCTCATGATACCCCTGGCGAGACTCCACATGAGAAAGATACAGTGGTATCTAAAATCTCTTTGGTCCCAGCATCAACGGCCTTTATCTTTTCAGATCTCAGTACTGGGGTTTGAGAAATCACTTGGTGGAGACAACAGATATTTTTAAATCAAGGTCTCCCCTTCTCTCTCCCCCTGCTCCAAAGCAGTCGCTCACCACAGATGCTTCGGACTTTGCTTGTGGAACAGTTTCATGAGATATAAAAGTGTAGGGGGTGTGAGACACCAAAGACAGATGCAAGCATATACATATTAAGGAGATGCTGTGCCTGGTAAAGACACTCAATTCTCTGAACCATCTTTGGTCCCTAGGACCTCTTCAAGTGGTTACAGACAATCCCACAGTAATGTGGTAAATGAAGTAGCAAGGGGGTACCAAATCTTACCCCCTTTGCAGACTAGTCATCTTAGCTTGGGATATAGCTTTACAGCACAATCTCACTTTACAGGCATCCTATATTTTGTCAGAGTAAAGTTTTGGAGCAGACAAACTGAGCAGTATCAGGGCAGACCATCACGAATGGAAACTAGTTCCGGGGGGTCTTCCAAGATTTGATCCATCTGTGGGAAATTCCTCAAGAAGATCTCTTTGCCTTTTCTCTGAACAATCAGCTGTTAAAATTCTGTTCCAGGACTCCATGCAAGAAGGCATGAAAGACAGATGGCTTTTCCTTTCTTTGGACAGGAACATTCTCGTATGCCTTTCCACTAATGTCCATGGTACTTCTGAAGATTCAGAAGGAATCCCCCAAGATCATTGTGGTGACTCCCTTCCGGCCCAGGCAACCATGGTTCTCACTTCTTTTGGAAATGGCCAGGAGCAATTGTTACAAGCTTGCTCACAGAATGGACCTACTTACACAAGAACAGGGGTGGTTGATACATCTCGACATCAATCATCTTCAGTTGACTGCTTGTATGATAGGGTCTTAATTTCTTTTAGGTACCTATTTTCTGAGCAAATACTATTAGAGGCAAGAAAGCCTAGTACTAGAAAATCATATATTAACAAATGGAAAAGGTTTTCTACTTCATGCAAACAACATAACAATCACCCTTTCAGGGCTAGTTTTCTGGTTTTACAGTATATGTGTGAGCTACAGTCCTTTCTTATTTTTCTATTAGTGTTCAGTTATCAGCCATTTCTGCATAAATGCTGATGGATACTCCAGTCTCATTTCAAAATATTCTTGGTAGTGGTTTTGCATAAGACATCTCCAAGTAAACTGGTGTCTCCTCATTGGGATCTTAATTTTGTGGTAGAGAAACTGACACATTCCATTTGAACAAGCTAATCTGGTTGACTTGAAGCTCCTAGCATGGAAATCAGTTTCATTGATTGCTCTGCCTCTGTATAAAGGGTATCTGAGTTGCACGCTCTTATAGTGAGTGAACCCTACCTCACTTTCTACAAGGACAGGGTTTCTTTGAGAATTAATCCTTCTTTTATGCCTAAACTGGTGTCTGAGTTTAAGTCACTATCTTTCTCCAAGTTTTCTTTCCTGAGCCTAAAAATGAGGGAGAAAGGATACTGCATATCTTGGATGTTCACAGTCAAGTCACGTACTATCTTGAGAGAATAAATCTTTCTGATCATTGGATCAGTTATTAATTTCTTGTGATGGTAAGAAAGGTCAACCAGTGTCAAAACAGACTGTTTCCAAATGGTTGTCTAAAGCTTACATTTTATTATACTCACCACGACAATCTATTCTAGGCAGGGACAAAGCCCACTCTACAATGGCCTTGGCTTCTTCTATGGCTTTTTGGAAAGGGCTGGATTCTAGAAGTATTCTAGAAGATGCTACTTGGTTCTATGCACATACTTTTACAGAGCACTGTAAGCCGCCTTCCTTCTCTAGGTATACATCATGTTTTGCTAAGATCTTTCTCCAAATGATTCTGGACCCTTCTCCTTCCACCTTCCAAATATAATTAGCTGTGGTAATCTACCCATATTGCTAAGGCTGTTGCAGCAGTGATCAAGATGAAGAACCTAGTATAGCCGTATTAGTTGAATTTAACATAACAGTAGGTGTTTGAATGATTACTGCTGTAGTACCCACTCCTTCCCACCACCACCCCCTTGTTTTTTCTTGTTTTTTTTTGGTGTGATTTTTATGCTAGGATGTGGGCATTTATTATTTTTTTTTTATTCCTAGCCTAACCTTTCAGGACTCAGCGTCCCTCTCAGGTGGCAGAAAAGCTCTGAAGGGCTGTGCGCCCAAACTTGTCTTTTTGTCAGTTCAGCTGTGGCTGTTTGACAGTTTGGGTGCTTGCAAGGTGCCTTGAAGCTTTGGAAGCTTGCTGGCTGTTATGTCCTTGGCAGAATATAACCCATATAGCTAAGTTCAACTTACACAACTGTACTTCATGTCCCATTGCTTCATATGCATGATCTTCATCCATGCTAGAAGGAAAATTAGGCAAATCTGCTGTAGCCTCTTCCTCAGTGCTAGTTTCCAAAGAAAGTGTTTTTCACTGACAGTCTATTTCCACTGGTATTTTCCAGTAATATTCTTAATCTGATGGAGCTAGTTGATCTGCCATTTAATGATCAGTTCAAGACAAAGGCCACAGTCTTTATGGCCTTAATATTGTGCTTTCTTCCAGAAGGATATGCAGTGTGCGTATCATGTGACTATCACCCAACATTGTTGGTGATATAAGCCTGTAAACAACCCCAGATGTCCTTCAAGGATGCATCTGCAGTCCTTACAAATGGGTTGTCCTGTCGTCAGGCAGCCCTTCGGTCGGCCGGATTCCAAAGTCTGGGTCTGGCCTCGGCTGGTGTCGCACTTCACCCGACGTCACAGCGGCAGTTATTCGGGTATAAAGGCATCAGCCGACGCCATTTTCCTCAGTCTTTCTTGCCGCGTGGCACCCGAAGCAGAAGCTGTTTGCAAGTGCCGGTCGGTCAGAACCAGAGATTACTACTACCGAATACTTCTACTACTACCGAAGGCTTCTAAAAAGCTAAGTACCCCGTTGGGGACTCTTTCTTGCCTCGGCCGATGTCAGAAAAAGTGAATAACTGTTTAAATTGTGGGAAACAAATACCTCATAAAGATTTCCACTCTTACTGCTTACCTTGCTTAGGCCCAGACCACGACGTAGCAGCTTGTCTAGCCTGTGCTTCTTTCAACCGACGAATGCTTAGACGTCGGTCTGAATTTGCTGAGGAGTTTTTCGGCTCCGCTTTTGCTTACATTATGCCGTCGGATACTCCGACTAAGCAAATTTCTAAAAAACGCAAGGAAAAGGACCGACACTCGCGGTCCGCGGTTTCGGCCGAAACCGCGGTTGAGCCAACCGCGAGTGTCTCGGTTTCGGCTGAAACAGAGTCCACGGTTCTTCCTTCGGCCGAAAGCTTGCCACTTACCGAGGCCTCATCCAGCTTGGCTGAATCTGCTACTGAAATCCCACCTGCTCCTGCAGGTTCACAGGATTTATCAGATACTATCCCTTTGGATATTTCTACCCCTGCACATGGAGCTGCTAGGCCTCCTGCATCCATGTCGATTAAGGCCTTTGCCAGGGCTAAAGCAGCTAAAACTACCAAAACTGTGCCTGCTAAGACCCCCTCACACAGGCCCAGTTCTAGTTCACAAATGCTTAGTCTAGCAGAGGATCTCATTTCTTTGATCCGGGGATCCCAACCACTACCAGACAGGGCCTCTCACCCACCTCCAGAGAAGAGGACTAGAGTAGAGCCCCCTGAGCCAGTTTCTTCAGTTGGCTCCTCTGATGAATCAGATAATACAGACCCTCCAGAGGCCCCTTTTTCTCCTTATGAGGACTCTGATGCAGAAGAGTCCATTCCTTCTGCCTCTCCGCCTGAGGAATTTTCCTTTGGGGAAACCTTGCATGCTATGAGGGAACAATTTCAATGGCAGGGCCAGGATTTTTCAGACTCTAGGAAAAGGCTTAGAACCTTTTTGCATTTGCCACAGCATAGGCCTTTAGCCATTCCTCCAGTACTTACTGTTGTGGATGATGCTTTTAATGATGCTTGTACTGCTCCTGATTCTCTTCCTCCGGCCCCTGCTAAGCCCGATAGGTACTACAGGGTTCCGGACACACATTATCATTTGTATAAGGCCCCTTTTGCAGATCCCGAAGCTATCTCCCAGGGACCCAAGGCTGTAGCAGCTACCTCTACCAAAACCCCCCTCCCCTCTGAAAGGGAATCTAGAGCCTTAGAGAGATGGGGTAAAAAAGTTTACCCTTCTGCTACTCTTTCAGCTAGGGCCTTGAACTGTCAATTCCACATGATCCAGTATCAAGAATTTATGTTAGACCAGTTAACTAAAAAGCTGTCCTCGGATGAACCATTAGATAAAAAATCTGTTCAGGAAATGGTACATAACATTCAGCAGGTCAGTAACCATTCCTTAAAATGCGGCTATGATGCACTGGAGGCTTCCTTTAGATCAGCCATGACTGGCACAGTGATCAGAAGACATGCATGGTTAAAAGAGCAGGCCTTACCAGATCATGTTAAATCAAAACTACTAGATGCTCCCATGGACAAGATCAATTTGTTTGGCTCTCCTGCACAACAGGTGCTGAAGAAGATGGAAGAGAAGGCAAAATCTGTCCAGACAGTCAAAGATTTCTTACAGCTCCAACCTCCAAGGTTTAGCAGGAATTGGCCCTCCAAGAATTGGTCCTTTCCAGACACCTCCAGAGCTCAGAGAGGCAGGAATAGGCGCTCAAGAGGCAGGGGTCAATCCAGAGGTGCCTACAGGGGACGACAGTGGCAGGCTAACAACCAGCGAGGTACAGCCACAGATACAGCCACCACCACGACTACAGGACAATCACAGTGACTTGGCTCTAGCACCACCTACCAGGGAACAACTAGAAGCACCCTTAGGCGGAAAGCTAGCCTTATTTTCAGTAAACTGGCATTGCATCACAGGAGACAATTGGATTTTACAGACAATAGACCAAGGTTACAGGTTTCACTTCCATACTCTACCAAGGAAGAGAGGAATGCCAAACCTACCTCCAAATCAAAAGGCAGAAGCTCTAAAGCAAATAACTCACTTACTAAGGATGAGAGCTGTAGAAAAGGTACCATCTATGGAGCAAGGACAAGGATTTTACTCCAGGCTCTTCCTGGTACCAAGAAAAGAAAACCAATGGAGACCTATTCTCGACCTGTCCGCTTTAAACACATACCTCATTGTCCCAAAATTCAAAATGCTGACTCTACAGCAGCTTCTTCCCATGTTGGGCAAGGAGTTTTGGCTGGTAACTCTAGATCTCAAGGAGGCATACCTGCACGTCCCCATACGACCAAATTGCAGAAGATACCTCAGATTTCTTGCAGGATCAGAGCATTATCAATTCTCAGCATTGCCCTTTGGCTTATCTACTGCGCCCAGAGTGTTCACGAAATGCCTGGCATCAGTAATTGCTCATTGCAGGCTTCAGGGAATTCAAATCTACCCTTACCTGGACGACTGCCTGTTACAAGCGGACAACAAAAACAAACTAGCAGAAGATTTAAAAAGGGTCATCTGTCTACTGCAAGCCCTGGGATACACAGTCAATATAAAAAAGTCAAGACTGATACCATCCCAAAGGATAACCTTTTGGGGAGCAGAGCTGGACACATCAAAGCAAATGGCATTCCTAACAGTAGAAAAACAGGAGCAACTCCCTCTCTACTTCTTGGCATTAACAAAACAGAACCAGCTAACAGCAAGAAAAGTCCTGCAAGCCTTGGGTTTCATGGCATCCTGCATAATTTTGGTTCCACATGCCAGACTGCATATGAGAAAGTTACAGTGGTACCTAAGGAATTTATGGTCTCAGCACAAGCACAGCCTAGAAACCCAAATTCCAATAATCCCATGCCTGTAGCAAGAATTCAAATGGTGGGCTCAGGCCTGTCAATCGAACAAAGGACTGCCCTTCCACAGCACTCAACCAAGCCAGACCATCACAACGGACTCCTCAGACCTCGGTTGGGGGGCGCACATGCTGGACAAGTGCATACAAGGCTTATGGACTCAAGACCAGCTGCACCTACACATAAATCAAAAGGAAATGCTGGCAGTAACACTGGCAATTCAGACATTCAGACCATTTCTTCGACAAGGTCAACTGTTAATAAGGACAGACAACACCACAGTTATGTGGTACATCAACAAACAGGGAGGCACACATTCGTACCCTCTATGCCGGTTGGCAATGGACCTCTGGAATGTGGCCCTGAGCCTCAACATTCAGTTACAAGCAATTTTTGTGCCAGGAAAAGAAAACATACTAGCAGACATACTAAGCAGAACTACCACGGATGCCCACGAATGGATGCTGCATCCGGACATATTCAAAACCATTACAAGAAAATGGGGACTACCAGAAATAGACTTATTTGCATCCCCACGCAATCACCAACTGAAGAAATTCTGCACAAGGACGTACCACCCACTTGCTTGGAAAGTGGACTCCCTATCTTTCAGTTGGAAAAACCTGACAGCATATGCATTCCCACCACTTCCTTTGATGCACAAGGTGCTATTGAAGATCAAAGAAGACCGTCCAAGGATCATCCTGATAGCTCCAGACTGGCCAAGGCAACATTGGTACCCATTACTGAGGAGCATGTCTCGGGAACAATTATGGCCTCTACCACTGGTTCCCTTACTGTTAACACAGAACAACTACAACACCCTGCATCCAAACCTGAAAACACTGCAGCTGACTGCCTGGAACATTGCATAAGACCAAATAACCCAAGTTTATCCCAAAGGGTTAAAGACATTATATTGGAGGCTCGCAGACCCTCAACAAGAAAAAATTATTCAGCAAAATGGAAAAGATATCACATTTGGAGTACTGCAAAAGGAGAAAATGTGTCACTGGTAAACATAGCCAACATCCTGGAATACTTGGCAGAGCTCTTCCACAACGGCCTGTCCTATTCTTCCATTAAGATTCATGCATCAGCTATTTCAGCAGAATACAACTTGGATCCTCCAGTCTTCTCACATCCTCTGCTCAGGCAGTTTCTGAGAGGAATTAAAAATGTAAAACCACTTAGGAAGCCACCATTGCCAGCATGGGACTTGAACTTTGTGCTAGAAAAGTTGACACTCCCTCCTTTCGAACCAGCAGCAACAGCAGAATTACAATACTTATCATGGAAAACTGCTTTCCTGCTTGCAATCACTTCAGCAAGAAGGGTATCTGAGCTACAGGCATTAATGGCAGTACAGCCCTTCCTGATCTTCCATCAAGATAGAGTGTCCATGAGAACAAATCCTACTTTTATGCCAAAGGTGGTCTCCAGGGTATCTTTAAACCAAGCTATCCACCTACCTACATTCTTCCCCAACCCACAGAACAGAGGAGAAAGACTGTTGCATACCTTGGATGTACATAGACAATTACGTTACTACCTGGACAGGACCAAGGGCAATAGAAAAACTGACCAGCTACTGGTAGCATATGCAACAGGAATGGAAGGAAAAGCAATTTCAAAACAGACAATCTCTAAGTGGATAGGAAATTGCATTAGATTTTGTTACTCCTACCATGGGAAGAAAACTCCAGAAAACATCAGGCCTCACTCTACAAGGGCTACAGCCACTACCACAGCTTTTCTACGAGGAGTGGCTACCAAAGACATTTTAGAGGCTGCTACTTGGAGCTCCGTGCATACATTTGCCAAGCATTATAATTTACCTTTATACTCCAGATCCCGAGCAGGTTTTGCCACTGCTGTTTTGCAAGGGATCTTAACTACACCATAATCTTATTTCTCCTCCTCCCCCCCAGTTTGGCTATGGTATTCTACCCATTTGTAAGGACTGCAGATGCATCCTTGAAGGACATAGTACAGTTTTGTACCTACCATAAATGTAGATGTCCGATAGGCATGCATCTGCAGTCAGGATTACCCACCCTCCTTCCCCTCTGTGGTACTCCTAGGGTATTTGCCCATCTTGTAGCTAGCTGGGGGGATCTATTATGGTGTATTTGTTTGTATATATGTACATACATGCTTATTTTTTGTTTGCTCTCTACTATTTGGAACCATTTGCATTTATCCAAATTTAGCCTTCCTAGAGGGCACCTGGCATCTGGGGCAAGAAACACTGAGGAAAATGGCGTCGCCTGATGCCTTTATACCCGAATAACTGCCGCTGTGACGTCGGGTGAAGTGCGACACCAGCCGAGGCCAGACCCAGACTTTGGAATCCGGCCGACCGAAGGGCTGCCTGACGACAGGACAACCCATTTGTAAGGACTGCAGATGCATGCCTATCGGACATCTACATTTATGGTAGGTACAAAACTGTACTTTCCTTGAAGGAGCACATTTTGCATGTTTTTCTTATCTTCCTCAGGAAAACTGATACATTTTATGTGTCCTAAATAATGTAACCCTGTCAGTTGTTTCAAGTACACTCTTAAGTGTTGCTTCATTCCAAGTCCCTTGTGGGGTAGCTCAGCAGAGCTGAACATTTTCTTGCATGGAATATTAGTCAGTCTGTCTGTTTTGTTTGATTGCTGTGAAAACAAACTTTTAATAAAATAGCTTCCTTATCATTTTGTGCAAAAAAAAAAAAACTTTCTAGAGAAATTTGTGAACATTGCTTCAATTTGAAGGCAGTCAGTGACTGGTAGTAGATTTTAATTCACTTTTTAATGTTTTCTGAAGCTGAGTTGTGAGGATTTGAGTATGTTGCATTAATGTGGTTTAGCAGCTGGTTGTGAATTGATGGGCGGCCACGGTGGTGCAGCGGTTAGCGTTGCCGCCTCACAGCAAGAGGTTCTCTGGTTCGATCCTCGGCTGGGGTACCTTCTGTGTGGAGTCTGCATGTCCTCTCTGTGGTCGCATGGGTTTCCTCCAGGTGCTCCGGTTTCCTCCCACATCCCAAAGACATGCTGTAGGTGGATTGGACACTCTAAATTGGCCCTAGGTGTGAGTGTATGCATGTGTGTGCCTTCTGTTGAAGGTTGGGTGCCGGGCTGGCAACTCAACACTGTAAAACTCCACTGCCAATCATGAGTGGACAGGTTATCCGCTGTGGCGACCCCTAACCAGGAAAAAGCTGAAAGAAGAAGCAGCTGGTTGTGAATTGTCCACTTGAGACAGTTGAGAAGGGGGGCTGTGGGTTGTTAGTTATGAGATGAATGTTAAGGGATTTCATCTGAAGGAGAAGAATAGCTTATCTGATGTTATCCGTGTCAGTATTCTTCACTTTTGGGTCTTGGATCCAACATCGGATCCGAGACCGACATCGGATCCTCGACCGCACTTTACAGACAGCTTCTAGGCTTGAGCTCCTCCCACTCCCATAATCTCCCGCTGCCCTCTAACCCCACCCAGATCTCATTTGACATAATCAGCTACAGATGTAGGTTTCTTGGCTCAGCTCGCATTAGGATATTTACACTATTTTTTCTTGTCTTTCTTTCTCCCTTTTGGTAGTTCTTAGTGGCTGTGTAGTGTTATATTTCTCTGTACTAGCCATAGTTATCTCCCCCTTTTTATAACTTTATCGGTTAATTCTGTTTTGGTGCCCTTTTTCCGTACTGCTAGGGTAGCGTCTAGTAGTTGTGCTATATTCTTAATTTGGGAGTAACTTTTATAGGTTTTGCATTTCTTATAGTTTATTTTTATTTTTGTAAGTAGTTTTTGGCTGGTCTTTCTGGTAACCAACCTCTGCCTTTTTCTTGGCTTAAGTTACCTTGTTCCCTTTGGCTTAGGCTTACTCCATTATGACCGACAAGCCTGTTGGCTTCAAATGGTGCTTCTTTTGCGGTCGGAAAATGCCTGCTTCTTATTCACAAGAGGAGTGCCTTTATTGTTTGGGCGCCGACCACCTGGAGATTGAATGCAACATTTGTGCCACATTCAACCCCAAGGCGTTGGTCGAGTGCCAAAACAAACTCCTTCTGAAAGGATTGGCTCAAGGGGTCCCTTGGCTCAGTTCCATGCCAAATCTGGACCCTCAGAGCATAAAATGAAGACCCCCTGCCTCCGGGATCTTTCGCCTCCAAAAAGGTGAGGCTGTCTGATCCAAGTGCCTCATATCTGACCCCAGCCTCTACTCCGTCAGAGCTGATGCCCTCAGGTCCTAAGATCAGCTACTCTTTTGAATCTGGGGCTTCTGCTTCGAGGCCCTCGGATCTAAAGTCACAGAAGTCCACTCCTGGATCCAAACACTCTGGTTCGAGGCCTTGGGATCTGGTCTGACCCAGGTCAGCCATGGATTTGGCTTCCTCGTGTCTGAGGCATGTAGGACCCAAGCTCTTGGGTCCTACTTTGTCTTCAGATCCGAAGATGTCAGATCCGGGATCAGTGTTGGATCCCACTATTGTTATTGATGATTCCCTTCGGGTTCTGGCTTGGAGCAGTCCTCTTCCATCTCCAAGCACAGAGCTCGTTCCTTAGAGGGGAGTACCACGGGATCTAAGCACCCATCCCCAGCTAGGTCATCTGCCTCCTCTAGGTCCTCTAGGAGTCTTCTCCCTTCTAATATGGACAGAATGATGAGGTCCTTTCTCGAGGCTCAGTTTGAGTTGGGGACTTCTCTCTTCCCCTGCTCATCCAGCTAGGGGGCCATCTCCTACCCCCTCTTTTGCCTCTCCTCATCCGACAAGGTTGGTTTTGGACTTTCTGGCCATGGATCGCACAGGGAGGGAGACAGGGATTCCCAGGGACCTTTCTGTCCCTGCCCCGTCTGAGTCCCTGATTACTTCTGCTCAGCCTCCCCCTGGGCAGGCGAGTCCTGGGTCTGAGTGGTCGCCCTGGAGTCCTTGGGTAGAGGTTCTGGAGCTGTCTCTTCAGACCAGTCTCTTCCCCTTGGTGTTTCTGCCTTCAACAGCTTGGGGCCGTTACTGTCCGGAGGTTCTAGTCTGCTCTGGTCCTTCTCCCCAGGCGGGCCTTCCCACCGGGAGTGGGGACAGGGAATCATCCAGTCTTTTGGCCTTCCGGGTCATAGAGATGACTTTTTCCTCCCAGTGAGTTTCCTCCCTGGCCTTCCAGGGACCATCCCAGCCCCTCCGAACAGACCCTACTCATCCTGTCCCAGCTCAGCCCTCCCGAGCTAGCCTTCAGGTGGGAGGTGCTCCACTCGGGGGTCCCCCTCTCTTCCGAATCCTCCCCTGAGCTGCCCCTGGAGGAGTTCCCTTGGAAGAGAGTGTGTAAGAGGAGACACCTGGACTCCCCTGCTGAGTCACTCACCGAGGACATGGACCTTGATGAAGGGGATGGTTCCCCCAGATCTTCGCCCAAGGCTGTCTCCTTTGGGGACATCTTGGAAATACTGAAGCTTAAGGGCTGTTGGTCTTCTCTCCCCCCGTCCTCTGAGGAGTCCATCTTTCTGAAGGCTTTCGGGATGGGCCCATCTACCTCCTGGGGTTCCCCCTCTGCAGATGAACTTCTTATATATCTCATTGCCAGAAGGGCATGGAAGGAACCGGATACTGTGGTGCCCATTCCCAAATGTGCAGACAAATTTCTCATTCCCCCTTCTGACAGGCAGTTCTGGTCGAATGACATGCCAGTTGATGCGATCGTGGTAGCTGCCTCCACCAAGGAGGAGTTGGTGGAACAGAGCACGTTTGTCCATCCCCCTAACTTTGAGTCCCAGGCAATTGACAGTCATGGAAAGCAGGTTTTCGCCTCAGCTACATTCAGTCTGCTGGTGCTTAACTACCTGGCTCATTTCACCCAACTTCAGAGGGACCAGGTCAAGGAGCTTACCATATCCCTTTCTGAGGTACTGCCAGCCGGGGAACTAAGTAAGGTGTCCCCAAACTGTCCACACTTTCTTCCATGGCTAATTCATGGATGACACTGATTGCCAATCCAATGAAAGGAGTCTCTTGAGCAGCCAGCACAAGCATCGCCATTTGGCATCACATCTGGCTGTGCCTTTGCAGACTTGTGGAGTCCTTTAAGGCGTCTTTCACCAATGCCCCCTTCGATGGATCCACCCTGTTTGGCCCTTTGGTCAAGGAGACTCTCACCCAAAGTGAGCAGGAGGGAAAGACTTTGTCGACTGTGGGAATCAGGTTTTCCACCCCTCAACACTTATTTTCCAAGACAGAGCAAGGGGCCAGGAAAATGTAGTTTCACAAATCACAGTCTGCCTTCCAGGATGCTCTAGATGAGCCCTCCTCCAGAGGTCGGGGGAGAGGGTTCAATGGCAGGCACCACCCCAGGAGCAGGGAAGGTCCACAAAATCATGACTCCAGGGAACCCTTCTTTGAGAAGCCCCAATAGCACTTCTGAAGCACTGCCCGACTGTCCTGCCCTGGAGGCAGTCTGGGGAAGTTTGTCTTTGCACCCTTTGGCCCAGGCAAGTATTACAAAAGATCGTTTGGTTCTAGATATCATTTCCAGAGGTTATTCTATTCCCTTTTCCCAGCCTCCACCAGTCTGGAGATACCTCCCCAATGCACCACCCCATCAGAGGGAGCTAGTTCAAGAAGAAGTGCTCAAGCTTCTTCAAAAGAGAGACATCCAAGAGGTCCCCCTAGGACAACGAGAATCCATAACTTACTCTTGCTTCTGTTTGATGCCAAAGAAGATGGAGGACCTGCATCCAATCCCTGGACCTCAGCAATCTCAATCTGTCAATAAGTCCAAGTTTCGGATGGTCACTGTCCAGTCTATCGTGCCTGTGTTGCATTAGGATGATTGGATGTGCTCTGTAGATCTCCAGGATGTGTACTGTCATATAAAAATATAAAGGCACTCCAGGAGACATCCCCACTTTTGAGTAGGGGCCTGTCACTACCAGTTTCGGACCCTGCCCTTCGGTCTCACTACATAGGTTCATAGGTTGGTACTAGGCTATCGGCGCTAGGGCCTATACAAGCCTAGCCATAACAATTCCATGGCTATTTCTTCCCACAATATTTACTTCCCTGGACCCCTGTCTAGCAGCCCCCCCCAGGTGTTCGCCAAGTGCATGGCAGCAGTTGCAGCTCACCTGAGACTGCAGGGATTCCAGGTGTTTCCGTACCTCGACGATTTGGCTCCTCACAGCTCCCACAAAGTATCGTCTGGTCTCTGCCTGTCAGTACCTACGCCAGCTGTTCGACTGATTAGGCATTACAGTGAACCTCCCCAAATCCAACCTTATTCCATCCCAAAATCTGGAATTCATTGGGATTCAGTTAGACACTGTGTCGGAGATTGCAGCGCTCCCCCTCCCCTGGATACCTCTCATCAGATCTCATGTTCACTGTCTCCTCAATTTGTCTCATCCCCAGGCCCACCTTGTTTTCAGGGCCTTAGGGTCCATGGCAGTGGCGATTTATCTCATGCCATTTGCCAGGTTCTACATGAGGGTCCTGCAATGGACTCTAGCAGTTCAGTGGTCTTCCCTGGTTCATCCTATGATAACTCCGATCCGCCTCACTCCTGTGTGCAAGCGTCAGCTCATTTGGTGAATCCAGTCTCCTGCCCTCCTAGTAGGCAGACCATTCTCTATTCCTCCTCCCAGTGCCACAGTGACCATGGATGCTTCCCTGTTGGGGTGGGGGGAGCCATTTCCAGGAAAAGACTATCCAAGTCATGTGGTGGAAAGCAGAGATCAAACTGCATATCAATGTCTTGGAGATGAGTGCAGTTCTCATTTTGCAAGACTTCCAGGACTGCCTCCCTCTGGGTACCATTGCAGTTCACACAGACATGGCTGTTGTGTGGTGCATCAACAAGCAAGGGGCATACAATCGTACACATGCTTTGTTGCAAGGCGATGAGGGTTTGGGAATGGGTGATGTCTTTGGGGCATTTTCTCATTGCAACACATTCCCTTGGAAGTCCAGTGTGCTGGCAGATAGACTCAGTAGGGCAGATGTCCTTCAAGGATGCATCTGCAGTCATAACATATGGGTTGTCCTGCCTCAGGCAGCCCTTCGGTCGGCCGGATTCCAAAGTCTGGGTCTGGCCTCGGCTGATGTCGCACTTCACCCGACGTCATAGCTCCTGGGGTATAAAGGCATCAGCCGACGCCATTTTCCTCAGTCTTTCTTGCCGCGCGGTGCCCGAAGCAGAAACTGTTCACAAGTGCCGGTCGGTCAGATCCAGAGATTTCAGCTACCGAAGACTTCTAAAAAAGCTAAGTACCCCGTTGGGGACTCTTTCTTGCCTCAGCCGATGTCAGACAAAGTAAATAATTGTTTAACTTGTGGGAAACAAATACCTCATAAGGATTTCCACTCTTACTGCCTTCCTTGCTTAGGCCCAGACCACGACGTATCAGCTTCTTTAGCCTGTGCTTCCTTCAACCGACGGACACTTAGACGTTGTTCGGAGTTTGCTGAAGAGTTTTTTGGTCCCGCTTTTGCATATAAAATGCCGTCGGAGACTCCGACTACACATTTAGCCAAAACGCAGGGAAAAGGACCGACACTCGCCCGTGGTTTCGCTGAAACCACGGTTAGGCCTTCATGAGTGTCTCGGTTTCGGCTGAAACCGAGTCCTCGGTTCTTCCTTCGGCCGAAAGCATGCCTCCGACAACCGAGGCCTCACAGGGCCCGGCTGAGTCGGCTACAGAAATTCATACCGAACAAGCAGGCACACAGGAATTGTCCGACACCATTCCGTTGGACATCTCTACTCCTGCACGTGGGGCAGCTAGACCCCCTGCTTCTATGTCTATCAAGGCCTTCTCCAGGGCTAAAGCAGCTAAACTTTCCAAGGCCTTACCTACTAAAGCTCCCTCTCACAGACCTTCCTCAAGTTCTCAGATTCTCAGCCTTGCTGAGGACCTTATTTCTCTGATCAGTGGATCCCAACCTCACCCAGACAGGGCCTCACAACCTCCTCCAGAAAAAAGGCCTAGGACTGAACCCCCTGAACCTCTCTCCTCTGACTATTCCTCGGATGGATCAGAGTTATCAGACCATCAGGAAGGACCATACTCACCTTATGAGGATTCGGATGCAGAAGACTCCATTCCTTCTGCCTCCCCCCCAGAAGAATTTTCATTTGGGGAAACTCTACACTCAATGAGGGAACATTTCCAATGGCAGGGTCAGGATTTTTCTGATTCAAGGAAAAGGCTAAGGACCTTTTTACACTTACCACAGTATAGGCCTTTAGCCATACCACCTGTACTATCAGTTGTTGATGATGCATACAATGATGCCAGTTCTGCCCCTGATTCTCTTCCCCCGGCCCCTGCCAAACCTGACAGATATTACAGGGTCCGGGATTCTCACTTCCACTTGTATAAGGCCCACGCTGCAGACCCAGAAACCATTTCTCAGGGCCCTAAGGGTGTTGCAGCTGCCTCTGCCAAGAACCCCCTACCCTCTGAAAGAGAATCAAGAGCATTAGAGAGATGGGGTAAAAAGGTTTATACATCTGCTACTCTTTCTGCCAGGGCTTTAAACTGTCAATTTCACATGATACAGTACCAGGAATTTTTGTTAGATCAGCTGAATAAAAAGCTTGCCTCTCCTGAACCTTTAGACCGTAAGTCCCTTCAGGATTTGGTACACAACTCACAGCAGGTCAGTAATCATTTCTTAAAATGTGGCTATGATGCACTGGAGGCTTCATTTAGATCAGCTATGAATGGAGCAGTGATTCGAAGGCATGCCTGGCTAAAAGAGCAATCCTTGCCAGACCATGTTAAGTCTAAACTCCTAGATGCCCCTATGGAGAAACAAAGTTTATTTGACTCCCCTGCACAGGAGGTTCTAAAGAAAGTGGAAGAAAAAGCAAAATCTGTGCAAACAGTCAAGGATTTTCTGCAGGTCCAACCTCCGAGGTTCAGCAGAAATTGGCCTTCAAAAAATTGGTCCTTTCCAGACACCTCCAGAGCACAGAGAGGCAGAAATAGATGCCCAAGAGGCAGAGGTCAATCAAGGGGTGCCTACAGGGGCTGTCAGTGGCAACCTGACAACCAGAGGAGTGCCGCCACAGCTACGACTGCAACCACTTCCACAGGACAGACACAATGACTTGGCTCTGATTCCGCCTACCAGGGAACAACTGGAAGCACCCTTGGGCGGAAAATTAGCTTTATTTTCAAAAAACTGGCATTGCATTACAGGAGACAAATGGACTTTGCAAACAATAGACAAAGGCTACAGGTTTCACTTCCACACTTTACCAAAAAGAGAGGAATGCCAAACCTTCCATCAAGCCAGAAGTCAGAGGCTCTAAAACAAATCATCAACTTACTAAGGATGAGAGCAATAGAAAAGGTACCATCTATGGAACAAGGCCAAGGATTTTACTCCAGACTATTCCTTGTACCAAGAAAAGAAACTCAATGGAGGCCTATTCTCGACTTGTCCGCACTGAACACATATCTCATAGTACCAAAATTCAAGATGCTGACCCTACAGCAACTTCTTCCCATGTTGGGCAAGGAGTCTTGGCTGGTGACTCTAGATCTCAAGGAGGCATACCTGCACGTCCCCATACGACCAGATTGCAGAAGACACCTCAGATTTCTTGCAGGATCAGAGCATTATCAATTCTCAGCATTGCCCTTTGGCTTATCTACTGCGCCCAGAGTATTCACGAAATGCCTGGCATCAGTAATTGCACATTGCAGGCTTCAGGGAATTCAAATCTATCCATACCTGGACGACTGCCTAATACAAGCGGACAACAAGACAAAAATAATAAAGAATTTGACCTATGTCATACAACTGCTGCAAGCCTTGGGATGCACAGTCAACATACAGAAGTCAAGACTAGTGCCATCCCAGAGGATAACATTTTTGGGTGCAGAATTGGACACAGTAACTCAGATGGCTTTTCTCACAGAAGAAAAACAAAAGCAACTTCCAGTTTACTTCATGGCATTGACAAGACAAACTCAGCTTACTGCAAGGAAAGTCCTGCAGGCCCTGGGTTACATGGCATCCTGCATAATCTTGATCCCACATGCCAGACTGCATATGAGAAAATTACAATGGTACCTAAGGAATGTATGGTCTCAACACAGACACAGTCTAGAAACCATGATATCAATCATTCCATGCCTGAAACAAGAATTCCTGTGGTGGGCTCAGGCCTGCCAGACCAACAGAGGGTTGCCTTTCCACTAACCACAACCAAGGCAGACCATCACCACGGACGCCTCAGATCTAGGCTGGGGGGCACACATGGAAGACAAGTGCATCCAAGGCCTATGGTCCCAAGACCAGCTGAATCTACACATAAATCTAAAGGAGATGCTGGCAGTGAAGCATGCAATCGAGGCATTCAAATCATTCCTCCAGCAAGGACACCTGCTGATAAGGACGGGCAATACCACAGTCATGTGGTACATCAACAAACAGGGAGGCACACATTCCTACCCTCTATGCCGGATGGCAATGGATCTGTGGAACCTAGGCCTGAATCTCAACATTCAACTGCAGGCCAGATTCGTACCAGGAAAAGAAAATTCACTAGCAGACAGATTAAGCAGAACTACCACGGATGCTCACGAATGGATGCTGCATCCAGACATCTTCAAAACCATAACAAAGACATGGGGAATGCCAGAGATAGACCTGTTCGCCTTCCCACTCAACCACCAACTGAAGAAATTCTGCTCAAGAGATTACCACCCACAAGCCTGGAGGGTGGACCCCCTTTCTTTCAGCTGGAAGGCCCTGACAGTTTATGCCTTTCCACCTCTCCCATTGATGTACAAAGTTCTACTGAAGATCAGGGAGGAACAGCCAAAGGTAATTCTGATAGCTCCAGATTGGCCAAGGCAGCATTGGTACCCGCTACTGAGAAGCATGTCTCGGACGAACTCATGGCCTCTACCTCTGTGGCCTTTACTTCTAACACAGAACAACTACAAGACCCTGCATCCAAACTTGAAAACACTGCAGCTAACTGCCTGGAAAATTGCATAAAGCAAAACCAACCTGTTTTATCTCAGAGGGTCAAGGACATTATCCTGGAGGCTCGCAGACCCTCCACAAGGAAAACATACTCAGCCAAATGGAAGAGATTCCTCATTTGGAGTGCATCAAAGGGAACAGATGTCACTCTGGCAAACCTAGCACACGTCCTAGAATACTTAGCAGAACTGTTCCAGAATGGCCTGTCCTATTCTTCCATTAAGATTCATGCTTCAGCAATTTCAGCAGAGTACAACATGGATCCTCCTATCTTCTCTCAACCTCTCCTCAGACAATTTCTAAGAGGGATCAAAAATGTAAAACCTCCAAGGAAACCACCTTTACCGGCATGGGATCTCAATTTTGTGCTGGAAAAATTAACACTTCCCCCTTTTGAACCAGCAGCAACAGCAGACTTACAGTTCTTATCTTGGAAAACTGCCTTCCTTCTAGCAATCACTTCAGCAAGAAGAGTATCCGAGTTACAGGCCTTAATGGCAGTGCAGCCTTTCCTTATCTTTCACCAGGATAGAGTGTCTCTGAGAACCAATCCTACTTTCATGCCAAAGGTGGTATCCAGAGTATCCTTGAACCAAGCTATTCATTTACCTACGTTCTTCCCTAACCCACAGAACAGGGGGGAAAACTACTACACACCTTGGATGTACACAGACAACTGCGCTACTATCTGGACAGAACTAAGACCAACAGAAAAACTGACCAGCTTCTGGTAGCATATGCAACAGGAGTGCAAGGAAAAGCAATTTCCAAACAGACAATTTCAAAATGGATAGGAAATTTCATTCGATTCTGTTACTCTTTTCATGGAAAGACAACTCCTGAAAATATCAGGCCTCACTCCACAAGAGCTATAGCCACCACTACAGCTTTCCTACGAGGAGTGGCTACCAAAGACATTTTAGAAGCTGCTACTTGGAGCTCCGTGCATACATTTGCCAAGCATTACAATCTTCCTTTATACTCCAGATCCCGAGCAGGTTTTGCAACTGCAGTTTTACAAGGGATCTTAACTGCACCATCATTATCTTAGTGCCTCCTCCCCCAGTTTGGCTATGGTATTCTACCCATATGTTATGACTGCAGATGCATCCTTGAAGGACATAGTACAGTTTTGTATACCATAAATGTAGATGTCCGATAGGTATGTATCTGCTGTCAGGATTACCCACCCTCCTTCCCCTCTGTGGTATTCCTAGGGTACTTACCCCTCTCTTAGCTAGCTGGGGGAATCTATTATGGTGTATTTGTTTGTTTGTATGTATATATGTATATATACTTTGTGTTTTCTACTGTTTGGAATTTTCTACTTTATCCAAATTTAGCCTTCCTAGAGGGCACCTGGCATCTGGGGCAAGAAACACTGAGGAAAATGTCGTCGGCTGATGCCTTTATACCCCAGGAGCTATGACGTCGGGTGAAGTGCGACATCAGCCGAGGCCAGACCCAGACTTTGGAATCCGGCCGACCGAAGGGCTGCCTGAGGCAGGACAACCCATATGTTATGACTGCAGATGCATACCTATCGGACATCTACATTTATGGTAGGTACAAAACTGTACTTTCTGAGTCCTCATGAGTGGGCCTTGAATATTTCGGTGGCAAAAGAGATTTCCCTTCACTGGGGTCAGCTTAGCTACAGTCTCTTTGCCTGCCCTGTCAACCACAGATGCAGCCAGTATTTTGCCCCGATTCCCCCAAAGGAGATGTCTCCCAGGAATGCTCTGGTCCACGATTGACCCCCGGGTCTCCATTATGCCTGTCCTCCCTTGCCTCTAATTCACAGAGTACTACAGAAAGCCCGTTGCCTCAAGGCTACCTTGATCCTCTTCACCCCCATTTGGCCTCGGCAGGTGTGGTTTCCCCTTCTTCGGTCTCACTTGAAGTACCCCCCTTTGGGTACTAGATCCCATTCCGGATCTAATTTCTCATCCCTTTCAGCTTCCGATTAACAACCTACAGACGCTTCGTCTGACAGCATGGTTTGTCTACTTCTAGCAGTCCTGAATCAGCCCAGGCTGTCTTCTCCTGTTAAGAACATTATCCTGGCCTCTCAGAAGGCATACAGTAGAAAGATTTACGCCAGTAAGTGGAAACGGTTTTCTATTTGGTCTAAACAGTGCAATATCGATCCTGCTTCAGCTTCCATTTCAGATGTCTTGCTTTTCCTGTCTTTGCTTTTTCAAAGTGCAGTTGGCAGGTATTTCCACCTTCCCTGTTTGTGAGGAACCTGCCTTCTCCTCTCGCTTGTGTAAAGCCTTTTTAAAAGGGTTTTTACTGCTCCGACCCCCTATCAATGATCCTTCTCCTCCTTTCCTTTTTTGCTGCAGTCTCTCACATAGACTCCATTTGAGCCTGCTGCCACATATGATATCAAATTCTTGTCATGGAAGACTGCTTTTCTAGTAGCCATAACGTCAGCTAAAAGGGTTTTGGAATTGCAGGCTGTTTCTATTAAACCACCTTTCATGGGTTTTCATAAAAATAGGGTGGCAGTTCACACTAATCCTTCATTCATGCTTAAGATTGCCACAGAAGCAAATCTGAACCAGTCAATCCAATTGCCAGTCTTGTTCCCAAATGTTTCTAACAAAGGGGAATATCTTTTACATATGCTAGATGTGCATAGACAACTGCATTTCTACTTAGATAGGACAAAGAACTTCCGCAAGTCTGATCAGCTGTTTGTGGCATCTCTGTTAACAGGAAAGGTCAGGTGGTATCCAAAGTAACTCTCTCTCATTGGATCTCGATGTGCAATTCCTTTGCTTGTTTGTCCAAAGGTTTATTTTTACCAGGGCCCATTAGAGCTCATTCCACTTGGTCATTGACTACGTCAGCTGCCTATCTTGCCCATCATTCCATAGACGACATTTGTTCGGCAGCCACCTGGTCTCTCCTCACACTTTTTTGTTAGCCACTACAAACTTGACATTGTCTCCAGGAACAGGGCTTCCTTCAGCTCCACAGTTCTTCTGCATGTCCTTACATGAGGCTTTCCAGGATTTAGGGTAGCTGGGGACTCTGACTCAACAGTGAGGAATAGTGACATGGATAACATCAGATAGAGTTATGTACGTAACATAACTTGAGATCTGTGTTATCCTTTGTTACTGTTCATCACTATCCCTCCCTCCGTCTCCTGTCATGTAGGATCTAGAAGATGTGCAGGTGCCCTATCTGGTGGTCTTGGTCCTTCTTAGCTGTTTTCTAGCTTAGGGCAAACTCGATCTGAGAGGTTAGAGGGCAGCAAGGGATTATGGGAGTGGGAGGAGCTCGACCCTAGAACCTGTCTGTAAAGTGCCGGCTCGGATCCAATGTTGGATCCAAGACCCAACAGTGATGAATAATGACATAGGATAACACAGATGCCAAGTTATGGTAAGTATGTAACTCTTTTTTTCTGCAGTTAAGGACATAGTCATCCTTAGTGCCATGATTAAAGATGGGCGGCCACGGTGGTGCAGCGGTTAGCATTGTTGCCTCACAACAAGAGGTTCTCCTGTTTCGATCCTCGGCTGGGGTGCCTTCTGTGCGGAGTCTGCATGTCCTCCCTGTGGTCGCGTGGGTTTCCTCCGGGTGCTCTGGTTTCCTCCCACATCCCAAAGACATGCTGTATGTGGACTGGACACTCTAAATTGGCCCTAGGCGTGAGTGCGTGTGCCTTCAGTGGAAGGTTGGGCACTGGGCTGACAACTTGACACCTTAAAACTCCACTGCCAATCATGAGCGGACAGGTGATCCACTGTGGTGACCCCTAACTGGGAAAAGCCGAAAGAAGAAGTGCCATGATTAAAGAAAAGGAATAAGCTAAATACCTAACACTTAATTGAAGACATTTTGGCAGTGCACCAGTGCCCAAATGTAGGAATTTTATTTTATTTATTTATTTATTTGCATTTGTTTACTGGGATGGTCCACTGGGCCAAAAAGTGCCCATTTCAGTGGAAGCCCAGGGGAGAAAAGCTCCACATACAAAGAAATTTAAATACAATCACATTTTCTACATACATAGAGAGATAACTTAAAAAAAAACAGGCATACAATCTTATCATAAACTTCTAGCTAGAATAACAAAGGCGGTATACATTATAAACAAAATATACAAAGTTATATTAAGTTATAGGTTCATAGATAGGTACTGGGCTATCTGCCCTAGGGCTTATACAAGCTTAGCCATAACGATTTCCCTGGCTGTTGCTTCCCACAAATATTTACTTTCCTGGACCCCTGTGTAGCAGGGCTACTGATGTGATCCCTGGGGTGAATTTCCTATCTCTCATCCAATCGTCAAGAGTCATCTTGAAGAGGGCCATTGAGGCGCTCTGCCTGACATGTATGGGTAGCCTATTCCAGAGTATGAGGATTCTCTGGGTCAGGAACCTGTCCCTCCAGCATGTTCTATTCATCGTGATGACAAGGTTAGGATCCCTGGAGCATGTGGCTCGGAGGGCCTGGGATTTAAGTGTAGCATGTCCAACAACTCTGGGTTTGACATGATCTTGTATGTTAGACAGAGATCACCTCTGAGTAGGCGATATGTGGCAGAGTATAGCTGGAGTTTCTTTAGATGGTCAGCATAAGGCATCTGCTTTAAGCCTGTGATTCTTTTTGTGAATTATTCCTGAGGCCTTTCTAGTTGTTGCAGATGTCTTGTAAGGTACATACCAAATGGGGCATTGCATTCTATAATGGGTCTAATGAGGGATGAGTACAGAGAGACAATGACCTCCTTTTTTCTGGATGAAAAGCCCTTAGTGATTAAGTGTGCCACGTAGAAGGATTTTCTAACTGTTGTGGCTATGTGGTTATCAAAGGTGAGACCACTGTCCATCTGTGTCCCTAAGTCTCTTATCACACTTTCGGTGTTTAGTGTACTGCCACCTATGTGGTAGTTCACAGGTATGTGTTTTTTCCCAAAGGGGACAACTATACATTTTTTGACATTTAGCTTGAGCCCATGGTTCTGGCACCAGGTATCTGTTTCGGTAAGGCCCTTTTGTAGTATATCCACATCATTTGGGGATTCAATAATGGCTCCCAGCTTGCAGTCATCTGTGAACTTTGCAAGCCAGAGTCCCTTAGTGTTGGCCTGTACTTCAGAGAAGTAGATGCCAAACAAGAGTGGTCCCAAGACAGAACATTGCAGTATACCACTTGTCACTTGTCTGGAGCTGGATTTGGAGTTGGCTACTTTTACAGTGTGTGTTCTGTCAGTAAGCCAGTTTGCAACCCATCGAGTGACATAGGGATTAATGCCCAATTTAGTAAGTTAATCTATGATTCCAGAGTGGGGGATAGTGTTGAAATCCTTGGTGAGGTCCAAGTAGGCTGTGTGAACCATCTTACCCTCGTCCATTTTTCTGGAGACTGATTCGAAGAAGTTGATCAGGTTCAGGAGGCAAGATTGGCCCTTCACAAACCCAAACTGGGTGGGGTCCAATGTTTTAAGGTTGCCATTGTCTTTGTTTATAAGTTCCATGATAATATGTTCCATGGCCTTGCATATCAGGCTCATCAGACTGATGAGATGGTAGTTCCCGGGATCCAAAGTGGATATATATATTTATATAAAGTTATATTGTTATATATATTTTTTATATATAAAAAATGTATCTTTTGTTAAGAAGATTAGTCCCACTAGGCCAGTAGCCTCTTTTCAAGGAGACCGCAGGAGCTATTTATACTACTAGGAGAAATTTGGCTTGAACATTGAGGAACTTTCCTACTGTTTTTGATAGGTACAGTGGGATCTTTTACATCCACGTGAGCTACCGTCAACTCAAGCTGATGGAACCTCGTTTAACGTCTCATCTGAAGGACAACACACTTAGCACTCAGTTGTGCAGCATCTCCCTTAATGTTGCACTGTAGTGTTAGCAATCCATTCACCTGGAATAGAATAGAACCCACAGCCTTCTGGTCTTCCAGCACTATTTGAAGACTTAAAGTGATTTAGGTGAGAGGATGACTTGTGATATGTTTGTTGCAGATATTTCTTACTAATACTTACTGCGGGAAGACTAGCTTTGCAATTCAGATTTTTTCTACTTTTGTGGCTGATGGGAAGTCAGAGAATAGGTTAATAAATGGCAGTTGATTTTTATGGCTGTAGTGACATATTTTTGTGCCAGTGTAGAATGTTTTTGGATTTCAGAAACATTTTCAAGATTCTTATAGCATTAAAGCATCTGTTTGTCTTTTTGTTTTTTAGCAAATATTCGCAGTGATTTCTTATAGCTCAGCAGAACTAATACTTACACTGTGAGTCAATATTTTGGTGGGCTTTTCAGAGCCTGTTCTTCTGAATTATTGTTGCTAGGAATGCTGATATAATTTAAGGATGAAACAAGGCAATTATTTGTTTGTGTTTATAGAGGTATCAACAAAAAACAAGTAATCTCCGTGGTATCCCCGAAGTCTCAAAGCAACCCACTAAAGTGTAGTGGGTCTAAAAACAAAGTGTAAGAAACTTCTCTGTGTGGAAGATTTTCAGTCCATATATTTCTAGTTAATCACTGTATATTAATCAGATCAGACAATAGTAGTAGAAGTAGCGAACATAAACTCGTCAAGTCAAAAAGTAATAATAGAAAATATATAATTCTACAGCATTACTAAGTATTCGAAAGTAATCCAAGCAAGGCAGGCAGTCTGTTTCCAGTCGAAAATCCTTTATTAAGTACACAGACAAGTGATCCAAGTAAAACAAAAATAGAGTAATAAATTTCCTCACAAGCTTTCTAAATATATATATACTTTTTATCAGGCATGGGAGTGGTTTATTGTGCTGTAAAACAAAGTGTTATTGGTACACATGTTAATTGTATTTTATTTTATTTTTTTCTACAAATTGGTTTTAAATACCATTTTAAATCATTTGAAATTTAAGTGTATATTTTGTTTCCGTCATCATATATATATATAAGTTTTTTATTTTTATTTTTTTCTGGTTCTCTTTTTTCCAGTTTATTCAAAATGATGGTAAGATAGGTTTTTAGGGTTCTTGTACACAGACCTGAAGAAGTCTAGAAGGACGAAAGCAATCTTTGTTAACAATAGGTTATGAAAATAGAAACTGATTTTTACATGCAAAATGTATATGTATATATTTATATATAATTTTTGATCGCAAAATGAACTAAGGTTGATATATTTCCAGCCATGTAGTATATTGCCTTGTATAAAATCACAGACTTAATAATCTACTTAATAATTTGGTTAAATAAGATGTACCATTAAAGTAGATTAGGGCTATATATTATTATGACAGCTACTAAGTAGGGCAGGACCAGCTCGAATGTCACACTGATGGGGGAAGGGATGTGAATTTAACAATATATTTTAGATTTTTTCTTTAAATAGCTGGAATGCTGAAGATTTTTTCCAAACTTTCATCTAGCATATTTTGTCAGTTGATTACAAAAACATTTAGTTTTGGTGTTGTATGCTTTAACAGGAGAATCTTACCCTCATTACATCTGTCCACAGTAGCTGAAGCTTCCATTTCCAACTTCCCACTGTCCTCATCTTTCCAGTAACTTTATTAAAGTGAAACAGTTTGATTGTCTTTAGCTTTATCAAATCAGTGTTGTCCAGTACATACTGCAGTCCAAAATTTCTACAGAAAGGTTTATTTTGTGTCTCATCTGTTTCTATTACTGTAAGTGCTAGAGATCTGCCTGGAAAGGCATTCATCGTATAAAACCTGCTGCATCCGTCTTTAACTCTTCTACCAGTGGTTTTGGGTTTTAGAGTCTATCTATAATTTGCAGGTTAATTGTTCTCTCACTCTGCCATGAGCACCAGTATAACATCTTGAAACAGGCCTGCTGGTTTCATTTTAAATTTCTTTATCAGTTTGTTACTTACACTGATTTACAAACATATTTATCAACCATTGCTTGTTATTGTGTGTACCTAGTGCTGAAGTCATTGGCACCTTCATCACAATGAAACACTTTCCTGCTGTTTTCAGAGGTGCCACAGTGGTTGAAAGAGATCTTGTCATGTGCCATACATACTGCTCGGTGTATTTGTTATGTACAGTTTAAGTATTATAAAACTTAAAATTCATGCCACTGAATGGACTAA